>NC_140557.1:33443000-34643000 GCF_057381845.1 Rhamphochromis longiceps | reverse complement strand
TGTTGTGATTTGGCGCTTTATAAATAAAACTGAATTGGTTGAATGATTTAATGATAGCTGTAGTCATATTCTATGAGGTGGGGTGGCTGTAGTTCAAGAAGTATCTACTCATCAGAAGGTTGGTAGATCCCTGGCTGCTCCAGTCTGCATGCCAAATACTCTCCGATGGATCCATCGGAGTAGGAATTTGTGTAACTGGTAGATACAAAGTGAATGAAGCATGTTGTATAAAGTGCTTTGAGTGCTCCAGGAGAGTACAAAAGCGTTATATAAGAATCAGTCCATTTACCATTTACGATGCAATCGCACTATTAGAACGCTAAAGTGCTCTCTTTCCCCTAAATTGGATAACTGAGCTTTTCTGTTTTCACCAGATACCAGCTGAAAACCATCAGGAGATTTTTCACCAACACTTTAGACACCACTCTACACCACCATCATTCAGCAGAGTTAAGAAATATGGAAAATCAATGCACGTTGAAGCCTTTCTGGCAGTTGCCCAATACCTTACTAAGATATTTTCAGCCAATTTCCTAGACAGGGATTAAGTTCAGTCTCCAACTAAAAGAACAGTTCAATGAAGATCTGCATTTGAAAAGTTTTTAGTCTTTGACCATGTCCACATGTGGGAAACACTACAGTCCTGTGTTTTTACTGTTTTTGTGGCCATTATAATTGTCCTGTTAATTACATCCTTTTCATTATATCCTGTTTTAATTTTGAAGATTCTCTCTTGTAGCCTGCCCACTTTTTGCTTCCTGCTTTTGTTGCTTTCCCTCCTTTCTGAGTGTCTGCCTTTAGCTTTTCACCGACAGCCATGTTGGATTATCTTCACCTGTTTCCCTTCCACCTGTCACCCCTGTGTATATATGTACATGCATTCCTGTCCTCAGCTTTGCCAGTTTGCACTTTGATGTTGAATTACTGTTTAGATTTACTCTTTTAAACTTTTTATTTTTGCAGTGTCCAGCACAAGCTAATTTTTGTTATTTACTTATTTGTTTGCCTCCGTATCCTACACAGCAAATCCAGCATGTCCAAATTAACACTGTCAGATTTGATTTCAACACTATTAAAGTGTCTATATGGGTCCACACCAGAGAGTGTTAATTTAACTCTTTTTGGAGAGTTGGTACGTTAACTCTGATTTAGTGTTAAACACCAAATCTGTCTGGAGTTGATAATTTAACACTCGGTGTTAAGAGTTTATATATTAACTCTCAAAGAGTATTTTAGTTTAACTACGTAAGAGTTATCTTCTAATTCATTCTAAAAAGCGGGAATTTTACTGTTCTGAACTTCTAGAAATTTCTTTTGGAAATAAACATTTGCTAAAAAGATGCAATGGTTTTTGAAAAACATTTATTCTGAACTGTGCACCACAATTTCAAAACATTTTCTGAAAGATGTAACAGTATACATGTTCTCACTTTCATTAGAATTTTGTTTATCAAAAGGTCTGACATGGTAAATGCAAATAACAGCATTCTCATCACTTATTTCTTCAATACAATATGCATGTCCTTCATTCATCACTTTGTGGAACTTCAACGCACTTCTGCTCTCCCCCATATTCCATCTTCACAAGCATATCCTGTGCAGAGATTGAATAAAAATTAGTTGACACTAATTAATGGCACAAATAATCCAGTAAACAATTGCAGCACAGTAAAAAAAAAAAAGGAATCCTCTTTGAGCCATTATTTGTGTAAAGTATTTTCCCAAAAGACAAAGACACAGGCAACAGGTATACTGAACTAAATGTAAAACCTCAACCTTTTTAATTTTTACCTAAACCGTGTGCACAAAACTCTGGAGGGATCTATGCTAACGTAGAATCCAGTCAGGATGTCAGCTACTGCTGTTTGCTCGTTTTTTGTTTGTTTTTTTATGGGCGATCGTTTTCAGGCTTCAAGTAGCACCATTATACCAACATTTCACATTCTAGACATTGTTTTAGGTGTATTTGACCAAACGTTTGACTGAAAATTCACATACAAGCTGTTTTTCAAGGCTGTGGTATTTGCCTGCAAACAATACCTTTCAGCTAGCTAAAACAGAATATTATGCTATCACCGAGCAACATGGCTAATGCCTTTCACACAGCTTCGTCTCAACTCCAAAGAGCCACAGAAGTAAAAGCTCATAATAATAATTGAAACAATCTTTGAAAAAATGACTTACCAAGCATGGCAAACAACTCAAATATGTAGAGCAAAATGTTCTGAAACGGCTTCGCTTCAGCTTCGATTGGAGCCGTGCTGGGGGCGGAGTCTGTGAATTTACTCTGTTGGTGTCATAGCCCCTGTAGGAGTTCAGAGTTAAGAGGTCAAGAGTTAATGTTTCCATTGTAACACCTCCAGATTTGACAGAGAAACACTCATTTTTAACACTCGATTTTAACTACTATCATTTTACACCTCAGAGTTACATTAAAAGAATGTGACTCTGCTTAGAGTAAAATTAACTCTACTTTTGCAAGGAGACTATTAACACCAAAAAATTTAACACTTTTGAATTTGCTGTGTACATTTGACTCTGCTCTTAACTAAACTAATGCATGGCAGGTCTTCTTTGTGCCCACTCACAGCTGATATATCTTGGATTCCTCACTCTTTCCATTGTTTATGTCAATGAGATGCTGCATGGATGATGAGATGGCATGAGCAAAGCTGCTGCCCAGTTTAGCTGGAAAGGCTGGTCTGGCAGTTGTGGGTCATTGTCAGAACAGAGAGAGACTGACTTGCCAGGATTTTACACAAAACTGTTTGGCACACCAGGAGGATCTGCAGCACAGTAAATGAGGCTTGGTTAACATAAGGACAAGCAAACGTGAGGAGCTTGCCACGCTGCCACGACTGGTGACAGAACAATCCAGCAGAGAGGTTGACGCAGATCAGGTGTGCCAGCTGAGGATCCAGGTGGAGGACAGACATGCCCAGGAATCCTCACAGACAAATCCTCACAGAGACAAGAGACAAAGGGAGTGGAGAAAACAGGAAAAGCAACAGGCAGGTCATCACTAGAAGCTTGAGGAGCTTGACAAACTCTAGATTGTCTATCTGCATTGATTTTAACTCTTCATCCTTCATATTGCAGCAATCAGTACTACAGATCACATGATGGTATAACACTCTGTAAAGAAAACTCAGCAAGAGTCATTCTTTTGGTCTCTGTGTTGTAAACAACAAATTCTGAAATCTCAGACTTGAACTGTGGTTGGAAAACAAAACTTAGAAAACAATTTATTTGTGCTCTGAATAAACAGTCTGCGCTGATGTCTTGTATGAGCTGACCCAGTAAATTGAACTATGAAACGTCTTGATGCATGCGCAATCTTCCAGGTAAGTAAATCCAAAAAGTTTGATTCTGTTGATCTGGACATAACGTTTTCAGCGTGCCCAGATGAACAGAGTGAACCTGTTTGCGCATGCATCGAGACGTTTCATAGTTTAATTTACTGGGCCGGCTCAAACAAAACATCATAATCAACCTTTTGGATACTATGAAAAATTAATACAGAGCTCTTGAATTGACACCCATCCTCTTCCTGATCAAGCTTGTAATTATTTAACATCATTAGTGACAATATTTGAAGGTTATAAAGCCAGACTCCCCCAACACTGCTGTCTATAAGGTTTGCTATCTGTATGCGATATGGTCCTTTCCACACCTCAGCAGCCTGTGCAGGGTGTGAAGTCTCTAAATTGCATGGTCCATATGGCCCTTAATGCTCCTCAGCAGATCTGCTGAGCGCTATTTTAGCATACAGCACCCCGCTGCCTCTAAGTAGCTAATTTGGGTGTATGGAAATGAAATGTCCACACTCTGTATTTACTGTAAGACACTCCTCCATTTGTACCGTAATAATAACTGCAACCAGAGAAACACATTCAAGGGTCAATCAGCTTTAATAGCTCTGCTCTCAACAGCTAATAATCAAAGCTCCATTTCTGTAGATTGCATGTTATGAAGTTATAAAAGTATTTCAAATTTTGAAAGAAAGAATATCAAGTTGGAATTAAATGTTTCAAACGGCATTAAATTCAGTGGGGTGGGGGGTGTTTAATGAGTTGGTTCAGTGGGCCATGGTGCCAGAGATGACAAATATCACACACTGAACATGCTGCCATCTTCCACACTGGTGTTAGCTAGCTATAATGTGTGAAGATGAGTCCTTGCATTCCAGAATTCATGATTTGCAGCAGCTGATTAACTGTGCAAATTTAGGAAGCAAGTTAATGCATCAGAACAGCATTATCCAGTTAATGGTTTATTAATGCACTGTGCTTTGGCTATTGAAGTATTTAACATTTAAAAGGTTTTCAGTCCTTGTAGTATTTCAAACAGCAACTTCAATTCCTTGTTTCCTCTGTTTCCATTATACGTGTTGTTGAACAGACAATGCACAAGATTGGCTTTAAATGTTAATGTGGAGGATATAACTCTGATGTGAACGCTAACGCTGCAGGAATCTATGGAACAGATGGCTTCCAGAGTCTTAAAAAGTTTAGATGATATCTGGCAGAGGCAACTTTGGATGATTTCTGCAGGAGTTTGTGAGTCTGTAAAGACACCAGAGATGTACAAGTCGTATCGTGAGAGGCAGTAAAAAGGGTATTTACCTAAATGTTCAATCTCATTTCATACCCCGTACGAGCTGAAACTGTAATTATGCCAGATGAAAGCACATCCTTTTTTTTTCTATTTTCAAACTAATTTGTGCAGATTATAGTTTCATTATGACGACAGGCTTTAATGACATTTACAGGACGTAGCAAGCGACAAAGCAAAAAGTGAGCTGTCGTGTTTCAAGAGAAAATCAAAAGCTTTCAACTCATTCACTGCCTTAAAACAGACACATCTTTCAGAGGATCCATACAATAGTGCCGCATTTTCCTGAGAGTATCTGGCAAACTAAGTAAATGCATACCAGCCAGGAGGCAGCAATCTAAATAACAGTTCAGGGATCAAGCAATAAAGCCGATGTCTCATCAGAATCTCCACTTGCTTGGACTGTATTATTCATCACAGTGAAAAGTTAAAAAAGAATAAAATTAGTGCCCTGACACTGAAATAGAGTTTCTTCAAGTTACTGAAAAGGACAAAAAGGAAACATTTCAGTGCTACTGAGTTTTTGGGAGATGAATTTCAGTGTATGTGTCTGTGGGCAACATGAACAAGGTGAAATGGGAAAAATCACATCCAGAATTCTTCTACTACATATCATACATTTGAAAAAACCAAACCAAACCAAACAAATCAACATTTTATGTCATGATAAAAATTGAAAAAGCAAATAATGTCAAAATTATTTGACAGCTTTCTTGCTGTCAACAAATTCCATCAAAAACACTAAAACCGTCAGAGGGTTAATCTGTCTTAGTTTAATTTGACTTTTACTGACCTTTAGCCCAACGCCCTCAATCAGGACACAGATATAAAATGATTATTATTTAATTTGGTTTAGTTTCAATTAGTTTCCAGTTTGTGTTTTCTTGTTTCATTTTGGCTTTTAATCTTTAAAAATGGTTACATTTATGGAAACATTACATTTGGAAACATGTAAAATTGTTAGTTTGATTTTTTTCAAAAGTCTACTTTATATTTTTATTTTATTTAACTACAATGTTTTTTTCATATAATTTTTGTTTTTAATTTAGTTTTAGTTAACTACAATAACCTTGGTTCAGATGAAGAATCCTAACAACATCGGTCAGTCTCTGTCCTTCTCCACAGCATCAAAGCTCAGGGTCAATCTCCTTGGTGACCATGCACCAAACTTTGTACCAAAAAAATCACGGCTGCCTGATGACACATCATAATGGCTATAGGAACTGAACGGAAACAATAATATTTAGCTGAAGAATCATCTTAATTTACATTTGTCCAAGATTATTAAGTGATTGTCACGCAGTACATTTTGAATACGGTGAAAGAAATGATCCTAGATCATACTGTAAGACATCTCCACTGATGGCCACTTTCAGCATAGTGACAGCACTTCTAGTGAGTATGAAGTCAAAATGATGAATGGTGCCAGACCTTGGGAAAAAGAAAAGCCATACAGTTTAATGGAAATATTTGCAGGTAGGAGTAACATATTGTTAGTATTTGTTTGCACAATGAAAAAGAATAGTGTTTAGAAGAGTGTTTGTCACGTCTTTGAGCATACCTTTTCACTGCTATTAGAGGATGTTTGTCTGCAGTTTGTCTGACTTCTGTTACATTTTTGAGAGATCTGATCTCAATGACACAGCAGTAAGTTATCATTCCAATCACGTTGTTGTTGCCCTCTGCAAGAGAGGCACTGTGTGTGTTTGTTTGTGTGTATGTTTCATTGTAGCAATGTGTTTACCGCTTTCTGAAGAAAGTTGAGTGCAAAAGTGGGTCATGCTTGGGATAAGTGTTGCTATATTTGTCAAAGAAATCAAACCACAAAAACTTGCAGGGACAATTGTCCATCACGTCCACTACTGACAGTTTCTGTGTGACCCCATAATTGCCTTCCAGCCACAGATTTTGTGAACAATACAGAAGCCAGTGTTAGCAATTTGTTCCTTAAGCAGGTTAGCGTGGAGGGAAAAATAGCAATTTCCAACATTTCCTGCTCTGTTATTGAATGAAGACACATGTTTTTAAAACTGTGGTGCTAAAGAAGTACTTGTGTGCCATAAAAAAGAATTATTTTTTTTAACAACTGCAGCTCATTTGCTGTCATATTAAATAGAATATACAACTTAGCGGTTTAGAAGCTAAATTTGTCTTTCTTTTTTAAAGACCTGTGAGAAACAAATCACGTTCTTGGAGAAGTGACAGTCTACTAGTCTCTCACTCTGGCCAACAAAAATGACGTTAAAGCATTGATTCCCCTGAGTGCCATTAAGGTGTCCCTCTGGAGCTGACATGGGTTTAAAATATCACCTGATATCGCCAACTCATAACCTTCTCACTGTTTCTAACCTGTCTGCCGTTAACAAGGCCTGTTAAAGCCACGTAAGAGACAAAACTCTACCACCTGAAAAGGTACAAATACTGTAGAAACCAGGTCATGAACTGTCAATCCCTTTCCTTTCACAGGGCAGAAAATAAGACCTGAACTGTGATAAAGCAGAGGTCAGGTCTACACTAATCTGGATCACCCTGAAACCTTTACCATGTGTTCTCCCTCATTAATAACTGAGTCTTTTAAGATAGATAGAAGGCCACAGTAGAAGTTAACACTGTGATTAGTTTATGCCAGCATGTTACACTTTGGTGTTATTTTGACCAGTTTCTTAACTCCCAGCTTTGGCTCATATGCAAAATGAATGAGCTCGAGGTGCAAGTCTTTGAGCAGGTCAGCGTCTGCATGCATCTCTAAATATGGGAGAGTTTCCCAGAAGGCCCAGACTCGTGGAGGGAGATTGATGCAACAACTGGAAAGCAAGAGATTTTCTGCAAAACTTGTCTGTTTGACTACTTCACCTCTGTAACCTCTGCTGTTGTAGTTGAAAAGAAATATATATGTTTTCCTTTCAGCAGCAACATCAATTATTTAAGTGTATAATGCACATCTCACGTATAAAAGTATGAACAATAAAAACTTATGGCACTGTTTACATTATAGTTTGTGCAATAACCAGTGCAAGCATAACAATGGCCCACCAAGGGTAAACTATGCAAGCATATATATGTAGTAAAGAGACACTTGAAAGCATTCTTTTTTTGCATGTGGTCCATCTGTAGTCCAGGCAATTTCAGCTGACTGTTATACAAGGTAGTCAATGTAGAGAGCAAAACCTCTTGGTGAAATATCATTTCAAAAGCGCAAGCTATTGTCTACAACAGAGGTCCCCAACCTTTTTTGCGCCACGGACCGGTTTATGCCCGACAATATTTTCATGGACCGGCCTTTAAGGTGTCGCGGATAAATACAACAAAATAAAACTAGTACCGGTACCGAAAAAAAGAAAATTTATTCATAACACACATGAAAAGACCCAGGAAAACCGAGTAAACGATAAAAACGATAACAAAATAACGCTGAAAACAGATAAAAACCCTGAAAACTATACATTTCACACCTGAGCCTCAACTCTCGCGGCCCGGTACCAAACGACTCACTGACCGGTACCGGTCCGAGGCCCGGGGGTTGGGGACCGCTGGTCTACAACAACTTAGCTTTTTGTTAGCTAATCAGCTCATGGTGTGACTCTAAATGAATGGAACAGGAATTCTTGGCCTTGATTAGAGTTATCCATTGTCTTCTGGCTACATATAACACACTGAAACTTTGGGTGTTGCCCAAGTCATTAGACGGGTTTCTAATTGGACCAAGGATATCTGAAATCGTGTTTGAGTTGATGTGCTCTCTTTTGTGTTAACGCTAGCACAGCAAGAGAAAATAGGAAAGGACAAAAAGAAAACTAAGCACCTCTCTCATTTTAGCTAATTCGAAGTCACCTCTGGCCTTTTATAGTTCTTGTAGTGAAGTTTTGCCACTGGTGTATATATTTGTTTCCTCTTCCAAATTACAGCACAAGTACAAAACACAAGTATTTTTAAATAGCCAAGGTTGCCCCTGACTGATTGAGTCCTAGATGAAGGCTGTCAAGCATGGGAAAGAAATCAGGGTGCCAAGCCCGGCATGCAGAGCAGTGGCACTCATGAAGGCACATCCGCCAGTCTGGTATAGAGCTACAGATTTGGGCATTGCATAGGGAGTACTTTAACTCTGTGATTAATGGGTAATGATGGGCTTTCAGCAGGCACAGCGGGACACTGCTGCATGGCTTTTTTCCCTGGGCTGTAATATTCAGGCAGTCGTTCAACAAACGTGGCTCATCAGGAGCTTAGTTCTTCGTTACACAATATACACTATATTTCTTTTCATGTCTGCCAGGGTTATCACATACAAGAAGATTTAATCTGCTGAAAAAGACAGTCAAAACATGAGACATAAAAGCTGTCTGTGGATTTAACAGCACAAACTGACTAACTAGAATAAAACTTGGATTTAGCTTCTGGTGTCAGTGCAAATGAGGACTCCTTGTGCTTGTGTCATTTTCTTGAACAGATGTTTATATCACCTGCTGTGTGCCAGCAGAAACATTTTAGGGTTTTCAGTCATGATCGTTCATTTTTCATTCAGAAATACAAAAACAAATCTAATACAAAACAAAAATCCCCAGCCACAAGTTGTTATACCAAAAAAAAAAAAAAAAAAACATAAAAAAAAAGCTGCTTTCCACTTTCAACACATAGCTCTACGTGTTTAATTTAGCATGGTTTTACACTGGATGCCCTTCCTGACACTTCCCCAAAGGGGACTTGCATCTCCAGCTGGAAACAAACCAGCAACCTTTCGCTTGCCAAGCAAATGTGTTTTCCACTAGACCACAAGTTGTCACACCAGTCAGTAGTTAAAAAAGAGTAAAGTTAATGCTTTGGAACACCTGCGTTACCACCCATAATGTGGACCGGCCAGACTCTAGCAGTTCATTTTGAGAATACCCACCAATGTTGGAGAGTTGTGAGTTGCCTGCTAAGACCTGGAATTGTTTAAAATCTCTCCAAGCTGATATGCATGAAATTTATTGGAAATGGTTGCAGAATTGACTTAACTAAATTTTATATTGCAGGCTATACAGCAGGGTACAAACTGCTGGTTCCACTAAAAAAAATAACTTCTCCTGCAAATATCTAAAAGGATCTGCACCGTTTTTGAAACAAAAAAAGAGAAAACTTTGGGCAGTTGAAAACAAGATGAACTTGAACCAGAATGATGGAAAAAGAAAGGTGTGGAAAAGGAAAGGAACAGCTTGAGCTGATGCATATCACATTATCTGTCAAACATGGTGAAGACGATGCGATGACATGAACATGTTCAGTAGAAAGTGGCAGTAAACACTACTGGAACTGGGTTGCCAGTGTTTATTGATGATGTGACTTTTGATAGAAGCAGGAGGATGAATGGTTAAGTGTAGAGGGCTCTACCCCCCCTTAGATTCAGCCAAATGCTTCAAAACCAGATAGTACTTCACAGTGCAAAAGGATAATGACCCAGAGCATTCTGCAAAATATATACTTTTCAGTTATTAAAGGCAAAGACCTGAATACAGACAGCAATGGAAGGGCTGCAGTAAAGGCCTAGCAGAGTGCTGTATGTCAAGGTAACACAGATGATATCCATGTTCTAAGATTTAGAAAGTTTGCTCGAATGATTTTCATCCAAGCATTAAAATACAATTATTAGATGTAAACTTGCACTATTTTTGTCCAGTTAACTTGAGCCCCTGAAAATGGGAGGGCTGTGTATAAAAATAGCTGTTATTACATTTATTATAATCATTATTATTTTTGTATATCACCGTGAATTGAAGCTGAAAGTTTGCATTTGAATTGCATCTTGATTCTCTTATTGAAAAATCCCCCGTGGTACACAGATGGAAAATTACAAAAATTATGTCATTGTCCAATAACTAATGGACATTACTTTTGTTACACCCCAGCCCAGGGAAAACCGGTGTGCAACGTAAGGAAAAAAAAAAAAAAAAAAAAAGGAAAATGCCCCCACACTCCCTTCTCTCAAGGAAGACGAAGCATGGCCAAAACAACAAAAAAAACCTCTAGAAATGAAATAATATTGACAACTATTTACATCTATTTACAACAAACTATTTACAACACGGCAAAAGCTTCCAGATTACAAATTCACACGCAGCCACATGCACAGTTCGTTGGGAACAGGAAGTAGGCAGGGGCATGCCAGTTGAGAAGGGTCCTCATTTATAGCCGGCCTCTCCCAGTCCTCCACCAATGGTCAGCCTCCACCTGGAACTCACATAGCAGCAATAACACAGGACACAAACTATGCCCCCCTCTGGTGTGGCAGACAAAAAACACAGTACAAAAAATATCCATAACACTGATCATAACACTTTATATATGAGAAGAAGCTAACAGTTCTGTAATATATCTCAGAACATTTAATGTGCTGCAAATGTGTGAAAAAGGAACAGAGTGAATAGTCTTCACAGATGTTACAGGATCATCTGCCTGTTGCTACTGTAAACACTCTGAGAACACTGCACATTCTGAGTAATTCCTCCACTTATATTTGAAAGAACTACACCATGATTTCTAACACTGTCACATTAACTGAAGCACTCTTCTAGCTCCAGGGTGGTTTTTTTGTCCGAAAACCTTTTTTTTTTTACCATTTTCCCACAATCTCACTGTAACCCTTTAGGTTAATTTGTCTACCCACCTGCTTGCAAACCTCTTTTTGATGCCCCGTAGATTTAAACTTAAACAAGCATGTTATTTTCATCTAAAAGCTCTTTTGGTTGAGAAAATGAAATAGTCATTTAGTTATTTACCATTAAAAAAATAATCTAAGCATTCCTAAAAGCAGATCACGTAGTATTTGCATTTTAAATATATTAAAGAAGAAAGTCTGAGGCAAAGACACATAATGAGCAAGAGATTGTGTTTGACTTTTTTTTGTTGCATCTCTCTCCCCTCACACCCAATCAGTCATGGGAGATGGCCGCCCTGAGCCTGGTTCTGCCAGAGGTTTCTTCCTTTACCCTTTCCACTGTCACCAAGTGTTTGCTTATAGAGGGTGTCTGATTGTTGGCATTTATGACGATCTTTACCTTACAATATGGAGTGTCTGTCATGGTCTGCGGTGGGTGGCTGGAATTTCCATAAGGCTCCTGAACTGACCTGGGATCCGCCCCTGGGCAGGGCCAACTCCAGCTCCTGCACACCTGGAGCCTATTGCAGGCAATCAAGCCAGAGGGATTTAAACCACACGTTGATGTTCACTCACTGCCAGTTCGTCATCAACACATGTTGGTAACAGCCCTTATACTTCAAGTTCTTGCTGTGATCTATCTTGTTAACTTGTGCTGCAGTTGCTGTATTCACCTTGGCTCATGCTCCACCTCTGGACTCAGGATACCAAGCAATCATTCTGAAAATCTCTCTGTGCCTCACCTGCCTGCCCTCCTGCCATCACACTCCATCTGAAGCCCCGGATCTCAGGCCAGCCTTTCCACACCACTCAGCCTCCCCTGGATTCTCATCACCCCCCTCTCAACACTCTATGTCCCCTACTGCAAGTAAGAATTGCTACTCTTACAACTGGCCACTTCAGAGCTGCCTCCACTACCTCCCTAACTCCTCTATCTTCTCTCTTCAGTGTGACTGTTCCCTGCTTAGCTCCACTCCGCATCTCAGGCCTCATTCCCTCGCCCTAGCCATGTTCCCCAGGCCACGCCTCGTCAAACTCCACGTCTTATTGTTTTTTTTTTGTTTTTTGTTTTTTTGTGTCTTTGCTTTTTTGCACTTAAACCTAATAAATTGTTACATCATCTGCTGTCTCTGCTCTGGGTTTCTGCACCTGAGTCCTGTTCAGTACAGGCCACTCGGCCCCGTGACAGTGTCTTGAGGTGACTTTTGGTGTGCTTCGGTGCTATATAAATCAAACTGAATTGAGTCTAAGATTATCTGGCACTTTTTTTTTTTTTTTTTTTTTTTTTTTTTTTTTTTAAATTTGGTAATTAGTTGCAATTAGGAAACATTTGTGATTTGGGTTAAAAGTGATTATTTTCCAACATTAAACATAACTTAGTATGCTCATTTGAGTAATTCTGCCCAATTTCGTGACACAGGTGTATGTATACGGTGACCACTGTGTACATCGGCGTACCCTCGCCCTTACGTTGCTTGTGTGTTTCATGGCATATAGTGTGATGATATCTGTGCTTCTTTATGTGGTATGGAGTTTTTTGTGTTTTCTCCTCATGATGAATCACTTGTTGGAAGTCATCATGGGCAGAAACCCTTTTTCTTCTCCTGACTTTGCCCCTATATGTTACATATTTCACTATCTATCCCTGTTTTTGCTGCCTGTCTCCCCAATGTAAGTTTGTATACTGTATGTATTGCCTGTATGGTCGACTAGGTCTGTCATTTCAGCTGCAGGCAACTGCAACTGACAGATAAAGCTTATCCTTAACCTTATTTCACATGAGAGTTTAATTGTTAAAATAGAACTATATGTCATAACCTATAGGGAGCATAGACTTCTATATTTAGATAAACAGACTGCCAGTGTAACTATCAAGCTACAGTAGATACAAAGAGTAACTGCGTACAGGGAGAATCAACCGACCTGACTTTGTCCACAGGTAATACAATCTGCCTACTAGCACCTCTGAGCTCACTATGTGGTTAACTATTGGCAATCAACAGAGGCATTTCACGTGAAAAAGAAATGTAAGTGAATTAACAAAAATCTGTAATCTCACACAGACACATTCTTTTTCTAGATTGTCCTCGGTTGCCTGTGGGTGGGAATAGGAACCCCTGCATAAATTTGCTGTGCTTCAGTAGATAATTCCACACATGATCCTGATATTTATAAAGAAACAACAGACGGATAAATAAATAAAGTGGACAACACTGTGCATTTTAATTGGCTTTCTTTTCCCTACACTTAATATTCTGAGAGGCAGGAATTTTGTAGCCTGTAAACACCACCGCCTGTCTAAAAACAATTTAAATTCTCTTTCCCTCCCCTTTCTGCTGGCTGCTCTGCAACCTGTAATTTCAAATTACATGTTGTTTTACCCTTCAATTTTTTCGGGTTCTGGATCAGTGGATAGGCAGTGTTGTTTACAGTCTAATTTGAATAGGTGGAGGAGTGACCTGCATCCCAAAGCACCGTCCCCGGTGTGGAAAAGGCAAGCACTGTTGGAGCAGGCGATGCATGCTGCTGCAGTCTCTGAGCAGATACCTCTGTTCTTGCCCTCCCTAGTTTGAGTTGACGCAGGTAACCCAGACAACCTGACAATGTAGACAAAGTGAAGGCAGGCAGGGGAATGGACCTTAATAAGGACAGGCCCCAGAGGAAAGAGCACTGGAGCAGCAGGGATGAGTTCGGAGAGTTGTGACGCAAATTCTTGTTATACAAACTTCTCATTTAGAGAAGACTCCCTGAGCTACGGTATGTTCATGTGGCTAATATAATGGGCTCCACTTTGTGAACTGCTGTGTCAAATTGCCGCTTGAGGCTGTAAAAAATATTTTCTCTGTTGTGACAAATAACAGCAGCCTTCTACAGACATTACCGATGTCCTCCACTCACAAAGTTCCGTTTGAAAACCTCTTTCTCACCTCCAAAAAACTGGAAGTTTCTGTTGTCTGAGCGGAGGGGAACTTCGCAGTTCGAGTGATGAGAATATCCTCGAATTTCATATCGGCTGCTCAGTTTAATAGGAGTCACACATGAACGCGGATGTGGGTCACTTTTAATGCCGTCCACCAACTGACTGGATACGTTTAAAGCCCATTAACTCTCCCGGTGTTGTAATTAGAGAACCCCTGCTCACGGATTGTGGACCATTCCTCCGTTCCTCCACATCCAGGCGAGGTGAGAGCGGCGCAGAGCACCAGACGGACCGGAGCGGGTTAGTGTGGGTACACGGAGGCGCGTCACACTCACGGACTCTGTACATCGCAACTCCAACACAAATGGATATTTACGTGGCTCTGTTATCCCTTTTCTTTTTTACCACACCAGGTAAGCACAAAGCCCGTGTTCACTCTTGTAGCATCTTATTGTAGCAGAAGCTTTTTTTTTCTTTAAATATATATAATTTCTTTTTCTTTACGCTTCCCAGTTTGCACATTGAGTGCAAGGATTCCAGAATTGTGGCAGTGCCTTTAATTTTTCAGTATTATTTCAGTTATTTTTATTTTCAATCACCTACAGTTTGCAGAGTTAGAAGACAGGTGATGGTCGTGGACACATACAGCACTCTCCCCCTTTCTTTTAGTGGGCAGCCTTAGCAGCATCTTTCGTGAAAAATAAAAACTGCGTGACTTTTTCTACAACCAGCCATTTTAAGTGGATAAATGCAGAAAACAGTGACCGGGTCTGTGTTTAAAGTGAATCAACATTGTTGTTAAAACACTGTCAGCTTCACTTCTGTCAGCAGATTGTCCTCTCACCTCCAAATTCTCTTCCACAGCTTTGGCTTTCGGTTCAGATCAAGACTACCAGCTTGATATCATCAATGAACTTGACCTGGCAAATGCCACCTATGGAATTACCCAAGTGGCGGGTCTTCACAACAGCAGCAAAGCCTTCCTTTTCCGAGGTAATGCACGCACTCTGACGTTTTCTCCATCAGTCGCGCTGCTCAAGTTCAAGAAATGGCTTTGTCTTCTCTCTTTATGATTACGCGCACTCACTCGCGCACGCTCTTTGTTTATTAGTAAGTGTGAGGAAAGCCACACGGCGCCACACCTTTTGGTGTCACCGGATTAGCGGGGATGCTGAGAGAGAACGCTCCGGGGAGCCTCTCTCATAATTACTCCACTCTCATTTTGTCCCATGCAGCAGATGCTCAGACTCTTTCAGGCACGCTGATGCGCTTAGTCTGTTAGACATCTCCAGCACTTTGAATGCTCCCAGTGATATCTACTGCCTAATGCCAACAACTGGTGGTTAATGGAAACCAGGCTGCTTTCACTGTGAGGATCCTGAAGGACGCACAGCATGACTACAGCGTTTAAAGCCTAAAAGGAGAAAAATGTCAAACTCAATTGGCAGTAGTTTAAAAATGATCAACCAGTTTAAATTAAATTTGAGCTTTGTTGTGGTTTGAGAGGGCTTACCGGTGTCACCAAATTGCTTTCCTATGCTTTGCTGGCTTGCTTCTCTGCACTACAAAAAAATAAAGACTGTTTGGCACAACTTGTACCGTCTTCCTGTAGCGCCGTCAGCTTTGCAGAGGCGGAATTGTTAGAGTTGTGGGACAGAGGAGAGAGTGTGATGCACCCGTGTTGGATGCACAGCACTGATAGAAGAGAGAAAGAGAGTCAAGATTACTAAGAAAGTTACAGGAGGGGTTTTTTTTTAGGTGATGAGTTGCTCTATATGTGTTTGTGTGCTTTGATTCCCTCTTCTGCAAGAAAAGTTAACAGCTATAGAGTGGAATTCAGTCTTTGTTCATGTTTTACTTTCCCGATATTCAAAAAGGCTTCAAGTCTTGTGTGTGTGTGTGTGTGTGTGTTGTTGGAAGTAAACTAGTAAGGTTTTTTTTTCTTGCATTACTATTCAAATTTAAAGATATGGGCACAAACACCAGCAGCTTGAATTCAAATTTGGTAGCTCTGGGTGTTGATACTCATATAAAGCAGAGTGGCAGTGTTTTGTGTGTATCTGTGTGTGTGCAAGTAGTTTTATTTTCTAGAGGGTTTGGCTGGATGAGCAACTGGCCCTGTATGAATGAGTGCAGAGCAGCTTGGCCAAGTCTTTCAAGTTGAAGCTATCCAAGATTCAGGGCTGGCGGGCATATGGGAACCTTACTTTTTACACGACCCACACAGGCCTACACCACAATCCTACTCCAAGCTGTTCTCCCCACAGTTTCTAGGCTTCCAGGGTCGAGGTGCAGAAGCCAGATAGGAAAATAGGAGGTCAATCCAATGGGGAAAACTGGACCTGTGACTGCTGGAGAGGATGCTTGTGTTGAGACCTATTTAACACTTTGCCTAAACTCCCACTACTTTCATGGCCCTGTAACCCAGATGGCTTCAGCCAAAGATGTAGCAATTACTGGGTCTCTTGTGAAATAAAAATGTAAAAAAAAAAGTTGATTCTTGAGCCACTGTAGCTGATTGGGTCAGAGATTATTCGAAATGACCTATTTACATTTTGAGCAATCATATTGTGCTCTGGTCTGAATCTATTTCATTTGTTAGATTGCATAAGTTGTAGACTAACGTGAAATTGAAATGTTGGGTAAATGGCTGGAAAATTGGGGCAAAGCGGCGTTCCAGTTAATGTGGATAATGCTGAGGGGAGTGTCTTTGGCTGGTACCAGTCTCAGCATCTTTCAGTTGGCAGTTGATTTAAAATCAAAAAACAAAACAGATGGTTTTCATGAGAAAATAGGTTTCAATATCACTTCTCTGTTATTATAATATTAACATACCACCACACACTGAAATCCAGTTTCTGAGAGGCAAGCAGGTGCAGCCACTGCTAAAAGGTTCTTAGTTGAATTTGAGACTTGATGCTGTGATGAAAAGAAACACAGATGCTAATAATGCTCTCCACTGTGCGCTGAGAGCAGGGAACAAAACTCAACTAATTTCTAAGATCTCTGCATTTTCTTTGTAAAATTTTGCACCTTTTATGAACAGGACTGTTAACATTGCTGGAACGTCTGTGATGTATTGAAAAAAGTTAGTTTGCCCAGACAAGTGTTGACCTAGTTTCTCATCCTACATTGGAACCCAGATTGTCAGCCTCATTACTCAGACCCCCCTCTGTCCCAGTGTTGGTTTACATTTAAAGTAATGGTGATTATTAGTTTGTATTCTTGTATTCCCCGTGGGTATAGTTTGCCTCTGTTGGTTTGTCACTTTTGTCTAGACTGAAATATCTCATCGCATAAGACCATCCCTGTGAGTCTGATAGAAGTGCACTCAGAGCTTGAAAATACAGTATGAATGTTCTGTAAAACACCTGAGTGACAGTTGAGTACGTTACAAGACATTCTTACTTCCCAGTGAACAGACCCTGATATTTTTCTGAAGCTCAGCTCAAAGCATTTAGTTTAAACCTGCATAAGTATAGCTGTTCAAAACTAAAGCCTAGTCTTCATGAGTCTGTCTCTAGACTCAAATTAGGCCATATCCAAATAATGTCTGGCCTAAATAGGTCGGTTCGAGGTGTATTGCTGTTGATTTTTCAATATTTCATGTGGAGCCAACCATACTTTATAGGCAGCTTTGATCATGAGTGCATCATTACTGCTAGATGAAGAAGAGTTTTTTGTGAGCTGTGAATTGTAAGGGAAAAGGCATTTATATTCTTATAGTACTATCAAATGTGATTGCTCATTAATTGGTGCCACATCAGGCTGGTGCAGTGTTGATCTCTTTTTGGGCTGAACTGGACTGGATGCAGTAGTTGTTTATGCTCTCTGGACAGCGTGTCTTTTGGTCACTATTGGGGTAAGTTATCTTTTTAAGTCCCAGTTATACAGGCCTAGAGACTGGTTTGTAACTGCCTGGGAACCACCGGTTGTGAGGAAAACATGAGGGTTAGTTGTTGAGTGGTGGTGGCAATTGCTGTGATATCAGTTGCTAAGCCTATATTGCCCAGGCCTAGAGACCAGTCGGTGCCTGATTGTCTGGATGCAGTCTGATAGGAACAAAGCAATTAGCAGGAGGTTTTTGGCGCAGTTGCGACCTGTTTTGCCCAGCTTCTAGCAACCACTCACCAGTTGTTCAGGGAATGGATATTTTGGTCTATCAAGACTGGCAGCTAGTCACTAGGTCAGTGTGGCTAAGGAGTTATGGAAACCATATCGTTTAAGTTAAAGTTAAATCAAACCCCTAAATACAAGCGGATACATCATCACTGTTATCCAAAGCATTTATTTTTTTACCTTGTAATAACAAGGCTCTGAAGCAAATATTATTTAAATTTTTTTATCCACCCAGCCGTTTTCTTTGGTATCTTCACAGGGCCAGAAACATGTCTTTTAGTCACACGATGGAGGGAATTTGCCATGCATAATTTTAATTTTGGTTGAGCGTGTGCTTATTTAATTGCATGAATCAGAACCAAATTTGTATTTTATACACTTTCAAGTAATTAGAAATTAGAACCTATTGTCTTTTATATTTTGCATTCAGTTGAATTGTTTTTTGGTTTTTTTTGGGGTTTTTTATGCAGTATTCTTAGAACGAGAAAATCCTTATTTAATTGTTTAACCTCCTAGGACCTAGCGTCCACATATGTGGACATCACATTTTGGATTGTCTAGACCAAAATACTAAATTTTGTTCTACAAGGGCCTGATATCCACTTACGGGAACATTATATTGCCACTGTTCTATCAAAATTTAAAACGAATGTCCTCATATGTGGATCCCATTTTTGAAACCAAAATCATTACATTCATCAGGTCCCAATCAGCCCAAATAGCAAAGAGAAATTAAAAATGCATGCTATGAAAGAGTTTGGGTCTTAGGGAGCTAAGTTAAAGAGAAATACACTTTCGTGCAATATTACAATATCTCCTGGTTACACGTTTAACATTCTGCTTTATATCTTGCGGTGAACTTGGCATTGACTGAATAGCTCTTGTCATTTTAAACCCGTGTTTCTTCGTTGACTGCTCTGCTTAGAATCATTAATGTTAAATAGTTAAATGGTAACAACGAATTAAGCTTTGATTCCAATATACCTGAGATCTATCGACACGCCTTTTTTCAACCCTTTAAGCCAATTATCTTTAACTTATAGCAAATCTACAGTCCAATAGTTGGGACCATAGACGGCTTGTAATTAACGTTTAATCGACCTTTCTGTCGATTCAAAACATTTTTTCCCCACAGTCTTTTCTATAATAGAAATTGACACTGCAGCACCTCGGCACTGTTCGATACTTTCTTTAAAAATCTGTGGCTTATGCTTATTTCACTTGGATTACCATTTTATTATTTGAATTACTGCTTGTTTTTATCTCTGTAAATAACTGGTAAAACATGCTACATTGAATTTTAGTTGCAGGAAAAATTCTGCAGTTAAAAACATCAGCTGCAGCTCCACCCTTCAGTCTGCTTTCTTGAGCTTTCATTCAGTCAGAGTTTTGGTGCAGAGTGGAGGTGGGACAATTGAGAAGAAGTTGGGCCAAAACTCCTCTAGTCTGAGCCTGGTGTCGTTTGCAAACAAATCATAGAAAATTGCTTTTTTTTTCTACCCCAGAAAATATAAGAAGCCTTTTAGTAATGCAGAGGATCATGATGAGCAGGTTGTGGGAAAAATAAGTCAACAAATGCATTTAGTTGGTTTATTGTCACATCGCTCATATGGACTCTCATTGACTCATCTGCTCCCATTAATGTCCTCCACCTCTTGTGTTTGATCTGTACAACAAATAAAGTTTATAAATCACAAGTTGCTGTTTCATCAAGACTTATTTGTCACTTATCAGTTTTTGCACTGATTCAACGAATACGAAATTGTGAAGTGAAAAAAAAAAAAAGTTAAACGTCCAGCTTCTTTACTAGATCACTTTGCAAGAAGCTGCACCTGCTGCTTCTGTTGCACTGTTCTGGAACACTGCTTTTTGGAAGGAAAACTTTATGAATCCAAGATAGGTGTATAAATATGTAAGTAACAGTATTTTATTAAGAGCACCAATAGTAACAAACTTCTGTGTCTCCACTGTGCCCTCTCAAACAACCGGGAGGGCACGGTGGGACAGGTTTGAATTTCAATACCAGCACAGAAAGGTATCAAGGTTAATGTGAATCAGCCTCAGCTAATTCTATTAATCACAACTTCTCATTTAATTCATATATTTTGTTCAACTAATGTAGTTACAAGGAGACCAAATAAAGGGAGGTCAAACTGCAGGACCATCAAATGAAGTGGAGTTTTTTAAGAATATTACATACATATCGCCATAAATCCTCAAACTGCTGACTGCTTTATATCTTGAATGAGACTGGGTTTACAATAGACATGATTTAACCTATTTGCTTATACTTTAAGGTTAGCGAATATGAATGTTTTTTCTTTTTTGTCTTAGTAAAGACAGCTGAAGCCTAAAACCATGTAACCATCTCTCCAAGGGCTCTAATTTTACAAATTAGTTCAAAGCTTCTTTGGCTTCTGTACATGCAAAATTTATTGCAAATGATGTGAGAGTAAATTTGAAAAATAGACAAGCAAAAAAAGGAAAAAAGAAAGGGGAAAAAAAAAACAGACAAAAAATTAAGTCAAAACAAGAAAATCTAGAAATACAAAGGCACAGAAGGCATAGGTCACCTGGCCTGAAACCTTAGAGTCTCTGTGGAGTTCAGGTCAGACGAGTTGGCCTGCCAGTCCTGCACATTAATAACATTATCATTAAATCATTTGGTATTAGTTTTGACGCAGTGGACAGGTGCTAATACCTGCTGGAAAAGGAAATTAACCCTTGTGTGGTGTTCATATTTTTGTTACTCAGCCAGTGTTCATGGGTCTGGTGGACCCGCTAGAGTTTTGGCTTTCCAAATTAACACTATCAAACAATTTTATGTTAAATTACTCAACAGATGTTTATTTCATCTCAATTACAAGCCATATGAACAGCAAACATGGTTAATTTTTTCCCTTTACCTTTGTTAGATCACATTTATGAATTAATGTGCTTCTCGTTTTTTTTTTTTTTTTTTTTTTTTATAAACTATTGCAGGTTTACCCTCAGGTAACTGTAGAGGGTGGAAGGTTAACAAGACATTCACATCCCACCCTGCAGGTTTCCTTTCTTCTGAGCATATCAGCACTGTGCATGTTACTCCTGTTTTAGAAAGTGAAAATATGCCAATCTTTGATGTGCTCTGGTGAAATGTTATCATGCTTGTGTCAGGCAATTGGGCAGGCAGAAGGCTTGGCTCCACTCGAACGGATCTGTCTGTTCTCTCATGGCGGATAGAAGACTAAGCTGTATATAACAAAACAGAAAAGGAAAAATGGCAAATTAAAGAGCCAGATTTCGCTCATAATTACAGATCCTGTACTGAAATTAGACAGTAGGTGGTATAAGGAGGAGAAATAGGTGATGAAACATTTTACAAATCTTGATAAATACAAACACACCAGAGGCACAATATGCTGTTCTATTTTTGTCACAGGTTGTTTTCTGTACTAATTCTGCAGGTTTATAGCATGATGGCTAGAAACTGGGAGATTTCAGTGAGGTCTCATTCTCTTCTGCATCCATGGTGTTGCTATTTATACCTCCCCCCCCCTCTTCTAACTGCAGAGCAGAGCTGGGCTGCATATGGCATACATATTACAGAGGGAGCCCCGTGCTGCCAGGCCCGAGAGGCTGTGGGCAGTTCACAGGCTACGAGCAGCTAAGGCAGGCTACAACTCTAAAGTCTACAGTGCACAATCCCAGCCGCTGAATCCAATGGAGGCTATCAAACCTTTCATCTTTTATGTATGAGTTTCCTGGCTGTCCTACTGCTAGAGGAGGCGAGACACTGGTGCCACCTCAGAGGAACCTCTATGGAATTATTCCATCTGAATAATTCATTGTACATGAGTGCGATATCTTTTAAAGGGACAGACCCCACCCCCCCCCCCCCCCCCAAAAAAAAAAATAAAAAAAAATTAAAACCAGTATAGGTCGATCTATTTTTAGGTACAAGTGCCATTTACTTTAAATGTGCCATTTTCATTTAATGTGAGAAACGTGATCTTATCTGGCACACATGAAATCCACAGCATCATTGTCTTCTAGGATCAGGATCAATAATCAGAAATTACTCTGAAGTCACTTTGTGGTATTGAAGCTTAATAGTAATGCTGTTCTGTAGAGTTTGGTGGAGAGTCCCAGATTTAAACCCAGTGGAAGTATCCCCCCCAAAGAGGGACAAAAGGACCCTCTGATGATCCTCTACCTAATCACATGAGCCAAGGTGTGAAAACGGGTGTGGGTCAGTGTTATGTTTTTATGAAATCACTGAAATGTTAGAAGCATTGCTGAGTAGCTTACTAATGTTACTATGAGTTTTAAGCTTATGTAATGTTAATTACATTACATAAGCTTAAGCATTTATTTAACATTAGCTATTGCAAACAATTAAGTCTACGGAACAGGAGATTTTACATACCAGCTGTCTCAAGGTCGAATTTCAAGGTCTTTCATGATAACATGAAAACGATAATACTGTGGATGTTGTTGAATTGAATCTCACCTTAAATTCATTGAACATATCTCAGTGGTCTTTTAGGTACTTCACTAAAAGGAACACATTTCCTCTCTTGGGCTAAAAACCATGACCACACTGAATTTATATTGTATTTTGTGAATCAGCTGTTATCCAAATCTTAGTGGTTTTCTTACCAGTAAGTGTGGACAGAACGATCACCATAACTCTACAAGTCACACTCTTCCATGTGCAGTTTTTGCTGTGCTTGAGGGTACCATTTTTGTCCTTCTTTACCATGTAACAATAGGCTAGAACACTTGTATAAGTATACTGCCCCTGTTAGTTTTGGAATAACTGTATCCTCTATACATGCTGCTTGCATATGTAATGTTCCAGAAATGTTGATTTTTAAATCAACATTTTTAAAGATTGTCTTCGCTCAAAAGTTGGTTCTAATCTCTGCAGGACGTAATCACAGAAATTGTCAGCCTGGCTCATCTAGCTTATTCTTGTGCACCGTATACACTAACACATATATGCACATACATGGTAGATAGTTACTTCTTTAGTAATGCCACCACGCACTGCAGCATCCCTACAGAGTTCACTGCACAGAAGGAGGCTGGATTGTTTTCTCCTTTAACGAATCATGTAGTCTATTTTTATGATTCAGACAGTAGTCAACAGTGTTTCTTTGTCTATATGGAGCCCTTAGATTTTTCTTTTATGAACAATGCAAGTATGAAACTGACTGTTGATGTTGCATTATCATATCTTATACCTTAAAAGGTCTTAAAAGTCTGGTTAATTATCACACACAGGGAAATGTCATCTACGATACAACACGCTCATGCTTAATTCCACAGCTGCATGACTGGAAAGTAGCAGAGTAACCTCAGCATGGAGCAATTAAACCCTGTCTATTTATCGCTGTCTCAAACTGTTCATGGAAGGTGTAAGAATGAGCCTTCAGCACCTTCCAATCTCTATCAGAATCCTGATATAATTAGCCCTGCTTTGTTGTGCCTGGGGCCATTGTCTTTCTTTTGATAGTATCACACTCACATTGTAATTGCATTCACTTTCACTCTGGTGGCTTTGTAACCCATCACAGATTGGATCTAGAATTTGTTGTGCTATGGCTAATTACAGCTAATGACCTTTTGGTAGCGCCTAAACACACACAAACCCAAAAAGCAGCAAAGAAGAAGGATATAATAATACTAATACCATACCATAATTTATTTTTATGGCACTTTGGTCGACCATGTGTTGTTTTTAAAGTGCCATACAGCTGAAATATAAAAGTACAATAAAAACTATAAATACAATAAATACAGTAAATAAATAACAATAAAATAACAGTGTCAGTCAAAAGAAAGCGAATCATAAAGAGTTTTTAACCTGGATTTAAAGACCACCGCTGAAGTAGATTGCCTAATGTGAAGAAGAAGAACATTCCAAAGTTTTGGGGTCACAATTGAGAATGCTCGGTCTTCTCTAAGTTTCAGCCGCTATTTAGGAACTGAGAGCAACAACTGCTCAGCTGACCGGAGTGAACGAGGGGGGACATCAGGCTTCAGCAGATTGGACAAATATACAGGCGTCAGACCATTACAGGATTTAAAAACCAGTAAAAGGATTTTAAAATAGATCCTAAATTTAATTGGAAGCCAGTGTAAGGAGGCTAGAACCGAAGTAATATGCTCAAATGTTCTTTTACCAGTTAATAAACGTGCCGCAGAATTTTGCACCAGTTGCAGGTGTGACAGAGTGCCCTGGCCAACTCCTATTAAAAGGGAGTTGCAGTAATCCAAGCATGAGGTAATAAAAGCATGGATGACAGTTTCCAAGCCCAAGATAAGGCTTAACCTTTGAAAGACATCTGAGGTGATAGAATGAAGATTTCAAGACCCCATTTAAATGGTCATCAGAACAAAGTGCAAGGTTGATTTTTACCCCAAGATTAGTAACCAAACTCTTCAGGTGCGGGTTAGAGCAGTGAAGTCAACATCTGGGGTACCAGAGGAATTATTGGAAACAAATAAAATTGTTTCCGTTACACGTTCATTAAAATTTAAAGAATAGAAATTTTTTTTAAATATTTAAAAAAAAAAAAAAAAAATAGTGCTTTTCTACTCTACTTGAGCCTATAGAGGCTTGTAGCATATAGAATAAATGCGCTTTATACTACAAGTCTCATTCACCCATTCACATATATTTACACAATAACTTTTTTCTATGCTTGTTTTCCCTCAAACATTCACACATATTAACACTCCGATGAATCAGGATGGATCAGAGATGAACTCATGGTTCAGTATCTTGCCAAACGATATTTTGGCATGTGACTGGAGCAGCCAGGGATCAAACCTGATTGGTAGATGACCTGCTCCACCTCCTGAGCTATAGGCACCCCATTATTTTAATAATAATGTCAATGGAAAAAATTACGTTATTTAACTTTCATTATTTCGCATATCTTGGTATCAACATGTTCTCATCCCACCGTGTAAAATACCAACAATTGTCACAAGTCGTTGGTATTTTACATGTTGGGAATGAGAGCAGGTCGGAATGAATCTATAAATGTGTTTTATGTGTGAAATGAAAATAATAAACGTAACAAAGCATTGTGTGCGTTAAATCTGTTCACTTTCAGATCCTGAATCGGTTTGGAAAACACTCTGTGATGGCCACAAAGCTATTAAGGCTATTTTATTGTTGAATTATCAGTGATACTTTGATGTGTTTCTGTTGGAATGGACGGTTTGTCCCCTAAAAAAACTCAGGGAACTGGACAAGTTACAGGACAAAAGAAGTGGCAGGCCTAAAAAATATCTACAGCAGATGAACAGTATTTGAAAGAGATGTCCTTAAGAAATAGATTTTTGTTGTTGATGTTGTTGTGAGTTTTGTTCGTTTGTTTGTTTGTTTGTTTGTGACACCAAAACTAAGTGATGCTGTAATGCTGCCAGTGTTACTGAAGTTGATCCATCTACTTTTTGCTGAAGTGTCACCAGGAATTGTTGCAGAAAGTATGGCCGTTAGGAATTAGGTAAACAAGAAGAAAAGAGACAGATATGCCAGTTTACACAAGAAATAAACATGACAATATGCCTTTGGGAGTATAATCAATCCAAATTTGAAAAAAGTAACAACACGCTAATAATGCAGTAAAATAATAAAAATATTATTGAGAGGTGTAGGATCATCGTCATAGAGACTGGAACAAAAGGCAGCCAACATCTAAAGAAAAGATTTGGACTGTCTTTCAAGAAGCCTGGAGAAGAAATTACAAATTTGGACTGTGAGAAACTAAGGGAACACCAAATACTTCATTTTTGGCTTGTTAGAATTGTACAAGCTAATGTAATTTTTCTTATATGCAAGTTTTTTTCCATGTATGTTTGCACATGTTTTAATACATTGCTGCACCTGTTTCCCAAATCCAACCAAAACATAAAGAAAGTGATCTTTAGTGATGGTACTGAAGTAAAGTATATTGGGAGATGGCATCCACTGGGCTCATCTGCCATGATTTGGTCATGGATTAGCTGTCAACACCAATGTGGTGGTTACCAAGACAACACTGACACCATTACAGCTTCACATTGCTGGTAATTTACCGTACTGCAAGATGCAACCATGGCAGCTTCAAGGCAAAAAGTGTTACTGACAGCCTTTAAACTCAAGCTGAGGCCCCTAACTTGCCAGAGCGAATGCTGATCCTATCGCTGTTGCCATGTGAACACCTTGCCAGCACAGTCTGGATGATTTTCCTCACTGAAGATGAAGAAGTTTCTCAATGCCTTTAGACAACTTCTTCATCACTGCTCTATCTTATAAATTCTTTTCAGATAGGATGCTTACAACTCTCGCCTCTTTTCATCTCTATAACATTGAAGCTATGGAGTATGGATGTGGAAGACATAGTTTGACAGGTGACTGCCAAACCTTTTCAATATGCTTATATGAAAACTGAGACATTGATATTGTATGCATAAATCTATATACGTGAGTAACATACACATTAGTTATGATTGAATTTGATTGCTGTTATGTATTTAACCTGGACTGAATAAACTGTAATGTTATTACATGTTTGGCTTTTAATAGTGCTGTAATGATGGTTGATTGTCAGTTTACTAGTCAGTGTAGTGAATGTTACAACAGTCTAGTATATTAAATGTTTTTATGCTGTTGTGTGTGTGTGTGTGTGTGTGTGCGTGTGTGTGTGTGTGCGTGTGTGTGTGTGCGTGTGTGTATGCGATCACTTTGATGAACCAACATAAATTCTGTTGGTTAAGTGTCGCAGTTCTGCTGATTGTTGATGACATCTGTGGCGCTCCTCTGATTTACAAGTGATTACTTAATCTTTGATATTGTAACCCAGGATGACATTCTGAGAATGCCAGGGCCGATATTTAGGGGCAGCTTGTAAATTCAGCTGCTACTGTAGCGAGATGTAATGCAACATTTAAAAAAAGCTCAGAAGGCTGGTGCAATAGGGCAGCAATATTGATTCATGTCCACACAGGTTTAGATTGCATTGAAACTGAGATGACGAAAGCTTGAAGCGGAATACACGAGGAACAAATCCCTCCTCTAGAGCAGTGGTTCCCAAATTGATTGCCTTCAGTTAAGTCTAGATGTGCTATATGGTTCTGTTTTAACCATTTGTATTGCTATCAATTTAATTTTTGTTGATCACATTATTGGCTTTTAATTTTCTAGTCAAAGGGAAGTTCATTCCCCCAGTTTTATCAAAGGCTGATTGGAAAAAGGATAATAACATTTGGAAGATGGACACAGGATGGGGAAGCAACAACAACAACAAAAAAAAGAGTTAAAATTTATAGCCAAAGATACCTCAGTTATGACTTCAGCTGAATCAGGGATGTCAGCTGGCTTCAGCCTCAGTGAATCATGTCTCAGCATAAGTTGGTTGAGGCTACCGTGGTTCCAAGTAGCTGAAAATGGACAGTGGTGCCTTGACTTACAAGTTTAAATTGTTCCGTGACGGAGCTGGTAAATCAAATTACTCGTATGCAAAATCAATTTTTCCAATTAAAATTAATTGAAATGTTATTAATCTGTTCCGGACCCTCTTAAAACACAGCATTTTTGTACATGTAGATGTGCTACACTCGTACTGTTTCACACAGGTGACTACAAACACACCTTGGTTATGTTTTTTGATAAGTTATTTCTTTAACTCAATGCACACCCATGGTTGGAAAAATTACGTTTTGCAAAGTAACTGCAAGCACAAATGCAAGCACAGCATTGATGCTTCCACTGCTAGCTAACCGGTTAAAGTGAGTGAGGCATAATATGCTTGGTAGATGCTGCAGAGTTCGCTGCACCAATTAGCAGAGGGGTGTGTGAAGCTGGCTCGCAACCCAAATTTTAGCTCTCAACTCAAAGCAAAGAATCGGCCAAGTATCTCGAAAATTTCGTTAGTTGGGCCACTCAAAAGTCAAGGTACTACTGTACTTGGAAACCAAACATCTCTGAGAGAGACCACAGTGGGACTGTGTGAAGCAACCTGATAAGGCGATGGAAGAAAGTTACATCCTAGATGGGCAAAGCAAGCAAAAACACACCCAAAAGGTGGCATTACACGTCCCTTAAAATAAAAAACGCTAGGGTGTAATTTTCCCAACTGGAGCAAGATGACGAGGCAGAACACAACGCAGCAAGGAACAATCATAAGTGTCCCCTAAAAGTGTCATAATAACTTCATTGAGTTTAATATTTCCTCTGAAGTGCAGCATGACTCGTACTGTTTTCAGAGAAGTTGTGTGTTTTTATGAAATTTGCATCCTTATTTCAGGAGGTTTTTTGTATTCAGCTCTTCACAGGGTAATTAGGAGGCTGTGGTCAGCTTGAGTTAATGGCGGTTAACAATGGATTCAAACTGTGATCGTTTTTCACAGGAGAGTAAAAAGAGAAAATTAATTCATAGAAAAAATTCAAATAATCTTGCAGCCTCTTCCAAGACTGTTACAAATAGTGCTCAAAATACACATAGATAACACTGTTCCTCTTTCATTTGTTATGCACAAAGCTTCGGAGCCAATGTTTATACCCAAATCTTACTCTTCTGTTGGATCACAATAAGTTATAATTGGGAACGTTTTTATTCTGTATCTCCCTAGATTTACCAGACATGTGTCAATGCATCATAAAATGAAATGTTCCAATATTTCTGTTGATATCACTCGTTTTTTAAATTAAATTTGTTTCGGTTATATATTAATTTTTTTCTCTTTACTTTCATGCATTTGCAATCATATGCATTTCCAGCCACTGAAAGCATTGATTCAGAAAGTTTTCCTATGTTGCGGAGCTGTTGTTAGTCATTTAACTTGAGGTATTCTGATAGTCTTGTGTCTTGTGTCCATTCCTATTCTCCTCTAAGGTAATGTAAATATCAAGAAATGTCAAATGCTGAACAAATGAGAACATGGTTCATCCAGTCTGTCCAACAGATTGGATGAACCAGGGTTGGTTATGATCATTCATGTGGCTAAACATAAATATGGGTATACATCTGTATAAACATCTGTATATCGTGGAAACATCTGCAAATTTTCTTGTCACAGATAAATTAATGCACTAGAAGTATATTTGATTTTCAAGAAGGAAATTGGTAGTTGGTAGTTAAACATCATTGAGAGTCTCTTTTTATATTTCAGAATGTGAAAGATACTGTGGCTTTAATTGCAGCTATAGAAACAGAAAAGGGACACATTGCAACTTTGTATTGCAAAAAAATCTGTGACATGATTGGTGAAACTTTAATGGAAGTTGGATGAGTGGTACATTTTGGCACAGTAACTGTAGTTTTATTACAAAATATAGGCTGTAGAATATAATAGAAAGGTCTTCCCCCACTGGTCAGACTGAGAAAAACAACATTTGTGGGTCCTAATTTGTTATCAGGCACTCTTTCATTACTGAAGGAGGGCACCAGTACCTCACATGGCAGAGCACGAGCACAAAGGCTTAAAGTCTGTGCTGCCACAGACTGCCACCTCCCGCCACTCTCACTCTCCTCCCTTACCTTTTTCTTTTAAGTCATCTCCTGCTTTAATAGAAAAAAAGGCAAAAAATAAACAAAATTCTTAAAAAGATCTGAGGTATCTTTAGTTAGTAGTAGCAGTGCTATTTATTTATTGATATTTTTATATAGCAAAGACATGTACTATACCTTTCGCAGTGATTTATAGCTTGAGCACGAGGAAGGGCTGAACACAAACTTCTCCAGTAAATGATCAAAGTACGCTGGAATTAAAAAAAAAAAAACACAAAAAAACATGTGAGTGCAACCTGTCATTTTGTTTTGTCGGGTTAAAAGGGGAACAAGGAAACCAAAATGCAGTTAGTAATGCTGCTGCTCTTCTTGACTGCAAGCTTTTCATGTCGTACAGTTGTGTCTCTGAGGCAAGTTGCTTTGATGGAGGCTGAAGAGGCGTATTCAGCGGCTCAATAAAATGAGCTTGTTATTTGCTTCTTCAGCAGGCATCGCAACATGAATATGAAACTGAGGGATAAGTATGTATTTTTAAGACAATTTGTAAGCAAAAGAAAACATGATTTATCGTGTACCATGTGACTTCAGCTTTTTTATTCCATAGCTTCTGAATTTATAATTTTTCGCTGTGCACTGCATGCTGCATCTCAACAGACAATTTTAACTTGAATATCTAGCATTAAACAGGAAGTAGGTTGTACTGTGTTCTCTCAGCCTGCAGTGCCATAATGTACTGGGTTATACCAATAATTTTGAGCGATGAAAAAATAATAGAATATAATTGTATTTTAAATTTCAATAATAATAATCTAATTATAATAAATAATCACAATAATCTTCCAATTTAGAACTACAAGTTAAAAAAGAACTAACATAAATAAATCACACTTCAGCTAAATACTTCTAATTTATTTTCCCAAACCACACAGCCGCAGGTTGCCGACCCCTGGGTTTTATACCAATAGTGAAACTGAGTTTCTCACCTCAACCTTGTGCCAATCTAACACTGATAAATATCAAAATGCAGACTGCTGAACAGAGCTTATGGTAAAAATAAAATCCAGCTGAAACTAATTGCGTGTGTTTAACATGCTTTATATCCTCCCGAGGAAAAAATAATCTTCCCATTCAACTTCTTTTTGTGATTTCCTGCCTCTTTGGAGCTAATAGTGGCCACCCAAACACATGAGATATCAATAGAAAGCCCAGGATATCCTCTGTTTAGTACATCAGGACTTAGTACAGTAGCTCAAATAAGTCAAAAGCTATAGACCAAAAACAAAAGTCCATTATAGAGGACATAAATGAATAGGCTGGTCCTCAAGAGGATATGTCTGAAGTCCTTTGGTGGCATTGCCTTTACTATGCTAATGCTACTAATGGTACTGCGTTAGTGCATTAGTCTTATAAGGATGCAGAATAAATATATTTGCACAGTGTTTTTATACTAATTTAGACATTTACATGTTGTTACCAATTGTGGTATGCATTACATTGACATGGAAATAGTTAATTTTCTGGATAACAAACTATCTGACCATAATTGATCACCAGAGGATCAAGTATTCCTGAGGCTGATCCGCTGGACTGGTCAGCACGGCCAGTGTTGTGCCAAAAAGTGATTTCTGTTTCTGTGTTTCCTGTGTATAACACCTTCACTTATACTGCTAAATAGACTGTAGACAAGTTAAAGAAATGATCTGCTTATGACTACGACTCTGTTATTGTACCTGCACTGTAATCATTCCAGTCCTTTTTGCCACTTAAAATATCCTGATAGAACTGTGATAATTGTTGTAATTTCTGCTGCCCTGTTGGGTAGAGCCCTCTTGAAAGCAACATTTTTAATATCAGTGAGATTTGCCAAAGAATGATTAGAGCTTTGTTTTTTAGGTTTTTTTTTCTTTTCTTATATCATTCATTGATATTATTGACACATGTTTGAAAGATTATAGGTCAATATTTACAACAGTTTAAACGTGGGGGATGATGTTGACAATTACCAGAAATCACTTTCTGGCAGACAATTACTTTTTGGAAAAACACTGGTAACATGGGCCTGGTTTTACAGTTTGGCGTATTTCAGTTAACTAACAGATAAGTTGGCTTGTGGAGATTCCTGAGCTCCATCTACAATCTAAACTCATAGAAAACTTCTCTACAATTCAGTTTTGAAAGCACTGCATTTAGAAGAGAATTTTCACCACACAACGAAGTGCCCTTTGTGGACTACAAACTCAGATTCATACAGGGCTTATTTTAAGGCTCATCTTAATATTGCATGTGGTTTTAACAGTTTTACTGACCACAGATGAAAGGATTTTTTTCTTCATCTACATTTGTATTGTATTTTATTTTATTTTTTCTATTGCAATGGGTTTCAGTGCATTTGTTGGCAGTTACACAGTTACACAGCTCTACATATGTGTACTTTTACAATGGATGACACAGAGGTTTGGCTAATTTGAAGAACACACATTTATAAGCTGTCCTAACTGAGGTTTAATCCTCCATTTCTTGGGCAATAGTCCCCTTACTGTAAAAACCAACAATTTTTGGGCAGTTTGTTAACTGCCCAAAAATTGGACAGTTAACAATCATATTAAATCAGTCATGTTAAATTCATTTACACTATAAATTATGTAATTTCTAAAAAAAAATGATAGTGTTTTATGTAGCTGGACACATTTATGCACCATAGAAATGGTTAAAAATAAGCTCTAGATGAATGCATTTGCTATTTAGCTATGCTCATAATACAAAGACAACTATCCAGAAAGGTTCTACAGTCCAAATTAAAAAAAAAAAAAAACCCATCTTGGACATGAAACTTATATCAGTACTCATTTGCAAGCATAATTCTACATTCTCCCATAATAGTGATCTACCCACTCAGTTACTGATTAGTTGCAGATGTTGCATTCTTTGTTCTTTATATCTCTTGATCACATTTGTCTGTTAACAAATTTTTTTGGCTGTCAGGAGATTGAAAAAATATATAATGGTGACGTTTATTTGTTTGCAGTTGCTTGCAGTTATGTAAGGTAACACATAAAAAATAAAAGAAACAAAATAATAAGGTAGAAAGCATTTATAAGAATACTGCTCTTCCTTTCCATTTACATAAATATTTGAGTCATGGAAGTGGATACCTGTATTTGTTAGTATTCGTGACTATTTTATTGCCCCTAATCAGCTAACTGATCAGTCAACCTGTCATTACTAGAACAAGTGTTAGTTAGCTCACCACCTCTTCTTTTTATTACTCCTCGCTGAGTGAAAGTCAGAATATTACAGCAACTTTACCATAAGCAGGATGCGTACTACCTGCCAGCCTTATACCAGATGTTTATGAAAACTAAAGGTTCAACTTTACGCTACTAAATGACTGAGGCCTGGTAATGTATCACAATGTCATTACCTCTAGAGAAGGGAAGGCGCACCAAGCATCGCCTCACACTTGCTCTCACACACACACAAGGGGAGGAAGGCCGTGGAGATTTTTCAGGCTCGTGTTATACATGGCTCACTTCTCCACGCTTGAGAGGAGATAGCGTTTGTCATGAAGACAGAGGAAAAATCTGGAGTGCCATTTGTTTTAATAATTCACTGTTTCTGACTTCATAATCAACCCCGACACAGTTGGGAGTCACTAAACCTGCTAGCTTCCTCTCCAAATGGAGTCCCATGTGAATAATCTGCTGCTGATACATGTTGAGAGTACACATACAGATATTGCTCCACACGCATCAACTAGTTTACATTTCCAGTCATCTGTATTTGATGAGCTAGCGCCTTCCTTCCCTTCCCTTTTTTTTTTTTTTTTTTTTTGCCTGTGTGTGAATTGATGCTCCATTTGCTCAGATAAGAGAGGGGGAACGGTTTGTGTTGTTTGTCTTGCTGCATCTTTCTTTTTTTTAGAGAAGTATTAGTCTGTGTGCTCTCTGGCAGGGTTGTAATGTTTTCAGATACTGCCATAGCTGCTGAAGAGTTTTGTATGTGGTTTCTTTAGTCGCCATGCTTATGCTTGCCTAAACCTTTGAAAACAGTATGTCTTTTGCTCGGTCATTGTATCAAAGTTGAATAGGGCTGGGTAATATAGCCTAAAATTAGATCAAGGTAGTTCAAGGAAATTTATGATAATGATATTTTTGACAACATAGAAAAAAAGTACTGAACAATGTTCTATCAGTGATTGCAGCATACAGGCTGCAGCATTTATAAATGAGAACAATATGAAGGCCATTTTTCATCCTTCTCTTCCAATGTGCTACTGTCGTTGATGACAGTCTATCTAATTCAAGGTGTGAATCTATTGCTTCAAGAGTAGTAACAAACAATTATATCCAGTGACACAACATGAGTCAAATGTAAGCACAAAACTAGACAAGCTGATGTATTCTCTGATAATTTTAATTAAAAATATAAACATTTACGATTTAGTTTAATGATAACCAAACTAACTCTGTTTGCGTGTCCATTTCATGCTTTTGCAGAGGCAATGGACATAGTGGACCGGCATGTCAGGGAATGCACATTTTTCCCTAACGACCTGTAGTTGCCAAGTGGTTGGTGACTTAAGAATAGGCCGTAGTTTGCCTTCTTGTAGACGTATTTTTAAAAATGTTTCTTTTATTTTTCATATGTTTAAGATGAAACTTGTTTTTAAGTTGGCATGGATTATGGAAACAGCAACCTACTCTGGCTTGATAACAAAAAGTTGCTTAATCATTTAATGCCCAGCACCACATTGTATTCAGAGCGGCTACATTCTGTGATGGCAGCTGTTATAAAATGAAAGCTTTCAAGCAATGTGCCCTGTCATGTTTTCACATAAGAGTTCTTATTTGCCAAACTGGGAAGCAGCTGGATGACTGAAACATTAAAAGAAATGCCATTGCTCACAATATAGAACAGGATTAAAAAAAAAAAAAGGAAAACTGGCCGTTCTCATATCACAGACCAGTGTTTAATGTCAGATTTGACACGTGTAAATTATGATATATGTGGGTTGCTGCAGGTGTTTGCTGTAGTGCTGCTGGGCTCTTAAGAGATGGTTCCTGGGAAAGTAGCCAGATGCCCTTGGGCGGCCTTTGGCTGTATTATCTGCACGTGTGTCACCTTCATGTATGTCCTGATCTGATTCTATCTCCCACCTCTGCTCTGCTTGCTGTCCACGCTGCACGACTTGTTTGCACTACCCCCGTTGTTTTGTTGGTTTTTTCTTTCTTTTTTTTGGTCATTCACCTTTTCTCATATTAAAGGATAAAGGAATGCAGGAGGATTCATGCAGAGGTAAACAATCTGGCTGTCGCTGTCAGCTTGTCCATATGAACAAATGATTAAGGAACCTGCCATACACATGATTGTGTGATGATGAGGTTATTTGCCGATTTGTTGCGTTATTCGACATTTAACGACACAGTGGCTGAGAGCTCTTAGAGAATGATTTATCATGAATATAAGGGTACAGTACTTATGGACGCTGTTAGTCAAGCCATATCCTGACATCATATTTTTCAAGTATGCAGAGCATGGCTAATTGAGACAAATAGCTGTGCAAGCAGTGCTGATGATAGGATGGAGGCTGTCTGGTTGGCAAGCCTGCTGGCTGGTGTTGCCCCGCTCTCGGATCCAGTGGATGGCTGTTTGTCATGTGGAGCAGTATGAAGAGGTAATTAAGCTTGGCTGTGTTGTGAATGTGTGGAACTTGCTGTTCAAGCTCCCCTGAATCTCCGCAGGGCCCCTGGCTATACAGCTGTGCATACCCTTAGAGTTAGCAACACTCCCAGCAGTGGATCTACTGGAGGCCTGGCAGATACTGATACAGCACCTCAACACTCTCTATGGTCCGCTAAATTAGCTCACATCTCAATTCCACCTATTTCCCCTGTGTGAATTTGTTCTTTATGTGTATATGTGTGTGTGTCTCGATGCTGGATGTGTACAGTGTGAGCAGTTTAAAGCCTGGAGTGCCAGCTCTGGTGTTAAAACCTGCCCACAGCAGAGGAGGATTGTGTAAAGCTGTAGGGGGGGTGGAGCTGATTATGGATAGGATCTAAGCCTAGAGAGTTGTTAACAAAACACATGTGCACATACACACAGACACACAAATGCTTACAATATAGAGAGAGATTAGTCCCCAGTGGGGCTGTACTCGAGCAGCATAAATGCGAATATCTTGAGTTTTTAAAAAACTACAGTATTTTTACATTTAAGTGACTACAATTTCGTATTCATGAGTCATTTCACGTTATTTCATAAAACTCTTTTGTTTTACTCGGGAACTTAATGTGAGCATGATGAATTTAAATTCATTCTGTTCAAGAGCCATCTCCTCTAGCAATAATCTCAGTTCTTGACACATGCATCTGCACACATATTTTAACACTACAAACAGTTCATCACCGGGTTCGCCGGCTTACAGCACACACGTTTGAGATACAACGTGCAAATGTTGTTGCCCCTGGAGGAAATCAAAGTGGAAGTTCATTATTCTAACCACTATCTAATATCCCCCTGCTGGATTATGCGCCAGTGTTTAGCATTATTTTTCTTTAAGTGACAGGTCGGTGACTCGCCCTCACATGAATGGCCTTTATTTATCTGAGTTTCATCCTTATTTATGGTAATCAAGCTGCCCTCAATCTTGTGGCTCGTGATAAAGAACTGTCAGCTTGGTCAGAGCAGAGGCCACACGGGGTGGATCTTTTCAGTGGGCTGTCTTGTTGGATATGTGACACAGGGTATCGCACCAATAACCTACCAGTTAGAACTTGCATGTTTACAGTCAGGTTATTTTCTTGCAAAGGGAAGGAAAGCTTGAACTGAATCATCAATGTTTTATCGATTCGTGTGTATGAATTTTTCAGCAGCTGGGGAGTTCTTGAAATGCAAGCCAAGTTGACTTAGGAGAAGCTTGCTGAGAGCTCTGCTGTGCTTGTAGGCTGTTTGACATGCACTCACAGTCTCTGTCACGTGCATCAAAGTGTACTTTTCCTTTGTTTTTGTTTTATTCTGCAAACAGCATGCCAGTTTGTACTATAACTGAATATTCCTTACATTTATAGTAACTTAGCCACTTGTCGAGTTATTCATTTGACCTTTGTAGTGTCTCAATGTGTCTTTTTTTTTTCATTTCTTTCGGCATTCTGCTTCAGATGAGAAACTATGCACTGAATTTGGTGCAGCTTTGCTTCAACTGTAAGCAAAGCAAAGTGCCATCGGTGCTTGCTGTTGATGTACAGTTTTTTGTTTTAAACTTGAGTCTTTGACAGCTTTGTGTGTGTGTGTGTGTGTGTGTGTGTGTGTGTGTGTGTGTGTGTGTGTGTGTGTGTGTGTGTGTGTGTGTGTGCGTGCATGAGTGTGTGTTTCTTTTATTTCCATTTCTTTTTTTTCTTTTTTTTTTTTTCTTTTTTTTCTTTTTGGCCTGTCCCGTTTGGCTCTTTTGCCATCAGAATTGTTGTCTAAAGGCAAAGAAAGATGCCCAACGGATTTACTTTACCAAACTGACCATCCCAGCCTTGCCGTAATGGTCCATTTGATTCACCTTTTATTGTTTATTTTATTTTCACTTACTGAATACGGGACAGACTTGACTGGGGGAAAGAAGGGGAGGAAGAAAGAGGGAAAGAGAAACAGCTGAGAAGAGGGACGGGGGAGAAGGGCAAAAGACAAAAACCAACAGAACGGGCAGAGAAAAAAAATGCATATATCAATCACCTGGATCACCTGCTGAGAAAGAAAAAAGAAAGCAAGCAGAAGAGAACAAGAGTAATAGAATAAACAACATCACAATGATATATGGGAATATGACAGTAAATACTAAATGTTAAACATTATTGGTTTGTGAATTTTGGAGAAAGAGTAACACATCATCCGCATAAAGGCTGATTTTATGTTCCACGTTCTTGCATTTTATGCCCTTAATTACTGAATTCTGTCTAATTGCTGCTGCTAGTGGTTCAATAAAAATTGCAAATAGTGAAGGGGAGAGTGGGCATCCCTGCCTGGTGCCCCTCAAGAGACAGAAGCTGGAGGATGTCTGGTCATTTGTTCTAACACAAGCTGTTGGGGAATTATATAATATTTTTAACCAGTTTATGAAAGAGGATCCAAAACCAAATTTGTGTAAAGTTGCAAATAGAAATTTCCAGTTAACTCTGTCAAATGCTTTTTCTGCGTCTAAAGAGAATATTGTAGTTTCTAGGTTTTTACTGTATGAGTAGTCTATCAAATTAAGTAATCTACGTGTATTTGTTGATGAGTGCCTACCTTTTATGAAACCAGTTTGGTCAGGATGAATTAAGAGGGGGGTTATTTTCTCCAGTCTCTTTGAGAGAGCTTTGCAGATTATTTTAAGGTCTACATTTATAAGGGATATTGGACGATAGCTTGAGGGATATACAGGGTCTTTGCCTGGTTTTAGCAGGAGATTAATGTTTGCAGAATTCATATTTGATGGAAGTCTGCCCTTTTCTTTAATTTCCAACAACGTTCTGTAGAAAACTGGTGCTAGAATCGACCAGAATTCTTTGTAGAATTCTGCAGGAAAGCCATCTGGACCTGGAGCCTTATTATTGTGCATACTTATCAGGGCTTCCTGGAGTTCACCTGGTGTCAGTGGTGAATCCAGTGCCATTGCTTGAGTGTCCAATAATTTTGGAAGAGTTATGTTGTCCAAAAACTGATCAATTTCTTTTTTAGATGGGTTTATTTGTGGTGAATACAACGTTTTATAGAAATCCCTGAAAATGTTGTTTATTTGTATCGGTTCATATAATGTGTTCCCAGATGAATCTTGAACAGCACATATAGTTGTTTTTTCTTTATTTATTTTTAGCTGGTTTGCTAGAAATTGACCGGATTTATTACCATGTTCATAATTTTGTAGGCGTAGTCTTTGTACTAAGAATTTTGTTTTTTTATCAATTATCTCATTTAATTCTAGTTTTGTTTTGCGTATTTTGTTCAATGTTTCCTGATCTTGGTGGGACGCGTAGGCTTCTTCTAGTGATTTGATGTTTTTTTTCTAATTCCTGAATATTTTTGTTTTCTTTTTTCTTTTTATGTGATGAGAAAGAAATTATTTTACCTCTCATCACAGCTTTCCCTGCTTCCCATAGAACAGAAGCTGATGTTTCGGGAGTGTCATTATAGTCCAAATATGAAGTCCACTCTTTTTTAAAATATTTAATAAAGTCTTCATCTTTAAGTAGTGATATATTAAATCTCCAGTTTTTTCTTGGCGTAGTATTATTCTTGTGCATTAGTGTTAAAGATACAGGACCATGATCGCTGACAGCTATAGGGTGAATCTCAGTGTCTGAAATGTCGTTCAGCAGTGAGCTGCTGACCAAAAAATAATCCAGACGAGAGTAGGAGTGATGGACATGTGAGAAAAAAGTATATTCCTTACTGGTGGGGTGAAGGGAGCGCCATGCATCGCAAAGACCAAAGTCGCTCATATACTGTTTGATTATATTTGTGGACTGCCAATTACGCTGAGTTCCCGCTGTATTGAGCCTATCCATGTCTTCATTTAGTCCAAGGTTGAGGTCACCTCCAAGAACAAGTGTGCCATCTAAGTGTTCAGAGAGTGCACTGAAAAAACCGTGAAAGAATGAGGGATCATCAACATTTGGACCATATACACTTGCAATACATAGCTTTTTATCACGTATAGATAGTTTAATGATTAAGAATCTGCCCTCTGGATCTATAACTGTATCGAGTACTGTGAAATTAATATTTTTATGTATTAAAATTGCTGCTCCCCTTTGTCTAGAATTATAACAAGCTGAGAACACATTAGGAAACTCAGGTGTTTTAAGTTCATTCGAACCTCTAAGAGGTCTGTGGGTCTCTTGTAATAGGACAACATCTGCCTGTAGTTTTTTGAGTTGGTTAAATATTTTTAACCTCTTTTCTCTGGAGCCAGCTCCATTTATATTCCATGTAATGAACCTCAGTGTACCCATAGATGTTTGTGTATAACTAGGGATGTATGCTGTGTGCGTTGCTTAGACAGGTGGAGAGAATACGTCACTTGTTCATAAATAAAGAGAAGGAGAGAGAGAAAAAATGTGTGGCGAGATGCTCCCTGAGTCTGACTTTGTGTATGCATAGTTACTAATATGAGTAGGCTTGGCTTAAGTGTGTGTGTATCTTATATGACTGTGTGCGCTGTCTGACTGATGTAAATGTGCTGCCGTTGAGCGCATGGTGCGTATGTGTCGAAATAAAGGATGTTTGTGGATGAGTGTCGAAGCAGGTGATCGAGGCAGTGAAAGGAATAAAGAAAGAAACCAAGGACAGGGGTGAGCAGCATAAAACCAAGAGGGGGAAAAGAGAGGAGGAAAAAAAAAAAAAAAACGAGAAGAAAAAAAAAACAGAAACAAAACGTAAACATTCCAATTAAATCACTGACGGAGAGTGACGGTGTTAATTCTGCTATGAAATCACACTTTAAGATGCGATTTGATACTGGTAAGTTAAACAGATGTTAATGCAAGTTAGTGTGAGTGGATAGGGAAATGGTGTAGCTGATTCTTATCTGGTGTGAGGTTAATACAGCCACGGAGTGATGTTGGGGTCGCGGTGGAGCTGTCCGTCCACGTACAGCCGGTCCACAGCGATGACAGCGCGGGAGCCCTTCTGGATGAAGCCGCGTCGGATTGGGAAGAGGACCCTGCGTCGTTCCAAGATCTCTTTGGGGAACTGGTCGTTCACGCTGAAGTCCGTTCCTTTTAATTCCCTGCCGCGGCTTTTCACATGTTGCTTTTGTTTGAAGTGGCCGAATTTGGCCACGATAGGACGTGGTCTCCCGGCCGTAGCCCGAATGGGGCCGAGGCGATGTACCCGATCGAAGACGATGTTCTTCACAGTGTCCTCCGGCAGCTTCAGGTGGGTTTTGATGAAGCTTTTTACCGTGGTCTCCGCGTCCTCTCCAGCGGCTTCTGGAATACCAGAAAATACCAGATTATCACGCATGCTACGAGCTTGTAGATCGATAACTGTTTCTTTTATTTTTTTATTTTCTCTATTGAGCTGGGTAACATTATCTGTGAGACTCCCTTAGCGTGGCATTTTCAGCAGCAAGCGTTTCCACCTGCTGCTGGCTGTACTCCAGGGATTCTCGCAAGCATTTAAATTCTCGGTGAAGAATCTCCACCAAGGACAGCCTTGCGTCGAAACTGGACAATCGCTTGTCGATTGACTCCAATATGTCGGCAATATCTTTGCCGGCTGGCGATGTTGAGCCGGGGGAATCTGCCGGGCGTTGTCTTTTCGACGACGGCGTCTCAGCTTTGGCCGGGGAAGCTGCACACGGGGTCTTCTTCATCACGAGATCCTGAAAGCACTGATCGATGTAATCTTGGAGAGTCTCTAAACTCTCCTCGTTGTTCTCCAGGGTGTTGGAGATTATTTAGACAAATAGTGTGAGTTATAAGACAATTGATAAGTGTATTTGGTAATGCTGAAGCTTAAATGAATTTGTTCAAATCTAAACTACCATTTGCTTTAATTTTCCGCCAAAATCTCCGGCGTCTGACGTCAGTTACAACATGAGTCGCTTACCTTGTCCGTCACTTACTCACCTGCCCGTCACTTACTCACCTGCCCCTGCTTTTGGTCCTTTGTAAGCAAATCCTACAAAGGATTAAAAAAAAATCTCAATAAACTTTAAATATATGGCGAACACTGCTTAAATACAAAGAAAAGTCTTTAATTTTGCAATTAGGCACAGTGGTGACTGAAATCTATTACTAACATCTAAAAATGTACATTATTGGTTCAGGAAACTGAATGTTGAATGTGATCACTAAACTAACTTTAAAGACATTTTCGTATTCATGAGTCATTTCACGTTATTTCATAAAATTCTTTTGTTTTACTCGGGAACTTAATGTGAGCATGATGAATTTAAATTCATTCTGTTCAAGAGCCATCTCCTCTGGCAATAATCTCAGTTCTTGACACATGCATCTGCACACATATTTTAACACTACAAACAGTTCATCACCGGGTTCGCCGGCTTACAGCACACACGTTTGAGATACAACGTGCAAATGTTGTTGCCCCTGGAGGAAATCAAAGTGGAAGTTCATTATTCTAACTACTATCTAATATCCCCCTTGCTGGATTATGCGCCAGTGTTTAGCATTATTTTTCTTTAAGTGACAGGTCGGTGACTCGCCCTCACATGAATGGCCTTTATTTATCTGAGTTTCATCCTTATTTATGGTAATCAAGCTGCCCTCAATCTTGTGGCTCGTGATAAAGAACTGTCAGCTTGGTCAGAGCAGAGGCCACATGGGGTGGATCTTTTCAGTGGGCTGTCTTGTTGGATATGTGACACAGGGTATCGCACCAATAACCTACCAGTTAGAACTTGCATGTTTACAGTCAGGTTATTTTCTTGCAAAGGGAAGGAAAGCTTGAACTGAATCATCAATGTTTTATCGATTCGTGTGTATGAATTTTTCAGCAGCTGGGGAGTTCTTGAAATGCAAGCCAAGTTGACTTAGGAGAAGCTTGCTGAGAGCTCTGCTGTGCTTGTAGGCTGTTTGACATGCACTCACAGTCTCTGTCACGTGCATCAAAGTGTACTTTTCCTTTGTTTTTGTTTTATTCTGCAAACAGCATGCCAGTTTGTACTATAACTGAACATTCCTTACATTTATAGTAACTTAGCCACTTGTCGAGTTATTCATTTGACCTTTGTAGTGTCTCAATGTGTCTTTTTTTTTTTCATTTCTTTCGGCATTCTGCTTCAGATGAGAAACTATGCACTGAATTTGGTGCAGCTTTGCTTCAACTGTAAGCAAAGCAAAGTGCCATCGGTGCTTGCTGTTGATGTACAGTTTTTTGTTTTAAACTTGAGTCTTTGACAGCTTTGTGTGTGTGTGTGTGTGTGTGTGTGTGTGTGTGTGTGTGTGTGCATGAGTGTGTGTTTCTTTTATTTCCATTTCTAGTCATGCCTCAGTCCTTTATCTTGACTTCGAGCCCAGCTCTTCTTCTGCAATCGGGTTTCTCTCTGCTTTTTACTCTCTACTGCAGACCTGCCTTGAGCAGCTGAAAACAGGCTAGCTCCTCAGGGACGGTCTGCTGTGTACTGGATGGATGACTGGCTGGCTAGCTTCATGTGTGGAAGTACAGACTGGAGAGCTTCAAGTGAGGAAATAAAGATACATTCTTTCAGGATCAGAGAGAGTGGGAATAACCCCCTGTGAAAGTTTACAAGTGACACACACATTTTTGCTCACATATGTAAAGCTTCACAGTTGAGAGCATGTAAATGGCAGACTTGTTGTGTATGTCAGCTTTTTTTTTATTACTATTTATTTTTTTCCAACATTTTTTAAGTAATTTGGTAGTTAACTTAACCCCCTTTAAACCTCCCCTTTCTGTTAATCTGATGGCATCTGAACATGTCAGACTGCACTTTTCAATAAATGCCAACATAGCATCCTCAACATATGCAAATTACTGTCAGTTTAGCACAAGTTGGAATGTGTGCATCACACTGACAGATATGCACGCACTAGATTACAATGTGAATGTCTGTCTTGCCTCTTGTGAGTTGCTCAGCTAGCTAAATGACACAGCAGTATAACAGAAAAAAAAACAGGGTTCCCAAATCTCATGCTTTTGGCTGCTTTCGGTCTTGCAGTCTGGTGCTTTGAGGAAGCCATCAGTTTTTTTTTTCTCCACATTTCAGCACTAAGAGTCATCCATAAAGGGTGCAAAGCATGCAGTCTTCAGTTGCCAGGGGTGCAAATAAACCGCTTTTAACTTTTTTCATGTGTGCTGGTTTCCTTCATTCACATTGCTCCATGAATTTATGTCTATTTAAGATTAGAATATCTGCAAACTACAACTTCAGAGTTATGTCTTTACCACATTGGAGGTGTGACAGGTCAGATTAACGAGATTCGCTAGTACAGGATCTGAAATTGGTTGGTTGCTTCCAGCCATTTTAGGAAGTTGCAGCTTTATAGCATGACTCGGGTTTCCCCCTGAATTTATTACATACCTGCAGGATCAGACAGCAGCAGAATTCATCCATCAAAGCGAGCAAGTTGAGTGCACAGTTGCACAACACCATAACGTAATTAATTAGTTATATAAATTATCCCTGACATGGAGATCAGAAGCTAACAAACAATGACATGGTGTAGTTCACTTCAGGAAGGTGAGCTGTCATACAGAACTGGGAGCTTATGAATTAAGGGGCATCCGCATTGAAAGCCTTTCACGCGTTGTGCATCATTTTGTTGTTTATGGTTGATTTCCAGTGGACAAATTCAATGTAACTTTATCTATATAGCACAAAATAACAACAATAGTTTCCTCAAAGTGATTTATATTGTGAGGTAAAGACCGTACAATAATAGACTGAAAACCCCAACAATGAGATGGCCCATTATGAGCAAGCACTTGGCGACAGTGGGAAGGAAAAAATAATTTTTAACAGGAAGAAACCTCCAGGAGAACCAGCCTCAGGGAGGAGCAGCCTTCCACAGACACACTGTGGAAGAGAGCCAGAGAGTAACAATTAATGAATAAATGCAAAGTGGTGTATGAAGACAAGGAGAGTGAAAAGAGGTGAGTGAAGAAAAAATGCTTGGTGCATCATGGGAGGGTCACCTGATCCTACCCAAACCTTGCTTGCATCGATGCTGAGAATACTTTATGCTGCCAGTTGCTATTTTAATCTTTCTCACTTGAAGTCGCTGAACGGCACCAACACTGCATTCTCTTTGGTCACCATGTCACTGACATTTGCCTATAAGTTAGGCGATGATTAGGGAATATAGGACGTAGTTTCTCCAATTACAAATGCAACTATTAGTCACTAGCCACTAAGTGATAACATGCAAAGTATGCCATGGGATGTACTGTCAAATGTAATATATAATAATGTGTTAGTAAGTCATTCCCACATCCCACTGTCTCTCAGTTGCGGGAAGAACATTAGTTGACACTCAGCTGTGAAAAACATTAATCCATGTAAAAACTTTAACGTAAAAGTGACCACCTTACAAAACAAATTTAAGTCAACTCAGTTACAAATCTCACAATTTCGTGTTACTGCTGTTAGCCAGTCAAACTGCTTGAAAGATAAAAGTCTGAAGCAGCAGAAGCAGATGTACAACTTTAAAATGTGTCAGGGTAAAAAACGCCAACAACAGAGCAAGAAAGATAAATGGCGTGCACACGATAAGTCTTCTGACAGGACTGATACTAGTTTGACTTGAGATAAATGATATGCATGCATATAGGCTTTGAATACTAATATGCAAAGCAGATGTGTTTAATTATTCAGTGTATAATTAATCTTGATACTCCATGAGCTTTGGTTTGGGGCTTTTTATTTCAGCACTCTGTATAATTTATTTGCTGTAAAGACACTAAAACAGGTGGCTAGCCAGTCAATTATGAGGATGAGTGAGTGAACTCACAGCCTACAAAGATCCATTCTATTGGCCCACCGCTGCCCTGAGTTCTGCTAATTGGACGTCACTATTGGCCCAAGACCACAGATTTGAAAACCTGGCCAAATCTGGCAGGCATCTCTAAGCCAAAATCATCTCACATTTGGTTCTCCAGTGCCAAAACGCAGCCAAATGTGCCATTACATCATAACTAATACTTAATAGCTTGTATTAAGAATTGAAATCAGGAGTTTTACGATAAAATCATCTGGCAGTGAGTCAAAGAGTTCAAGACAAGACAAGAATGAGAATGACACAGAATTTAAAAATTAAGGAAAGAATATAAGAAAAATAAAACAATTAAATGAAAAATAAAGTAAATTTTGTCATTTAACCATAGTTTATCAGTCGGGTAGAATAGGTGTGGAATTAATGTTTTAAAGATTTCAGCGTTTCGAGCTGTTCATAGGTCCAGCAGCATACTGTTCCAGCAGCTTCTAACATACATGCTAAAAAATGTGAATAGATACTATACTGAAGGAACAACATGCAATGCTTTTGAAAGAAATTTAAGAATGAATTTAAAAGAAAATTTGGAAAATTATGGGATTGCAGTGCAGGGGTGGACAGATGTCATGCTTCCTCGCCTTCTGGGCCTTCATAGACTTCTGAATCTGTCATAGCTTTATACTCTTTTTTTTTTTTTTTTTTTTTATCATATAGCCTTTAAAGATTCAGGTCGTTTGACACAAAAGACGCCATTAGTTCATTTTTGTCGAATGTAGTTATTTCTTTCTAGGTAATCTTTTTATACTGTTTTTTTTTTTTTTTTTCATTTGTTTCGATTGCCCATGCTAGGGAACCTCCCATTTGTTAATTCTGTTTTTCATACATTTTCAGTGTAATCCATAGCTGTCAAATGTTGTGGGTCTTGCAATATTTGCAATGTTATTAGGATTAACATGATCCAAACTGCTGAGTTGGAGAGTACTTTGCTGGATAACTGACACAAATTTGGGACACAAAACTGCATTTTGCCTTAAGAATGACTGATAGTGCTTTGATGGTCAGTGAAAAATATTTTTCACTTTTGCTTTTTTTAATGTTACTTACAAACATCACTCTATCCTTCGTGGGTTCAGTTAATTGGCTTTAACTCATGCCAGGAAACTTTGATGTGTTGTTCTTCTCTTATTATCTCTCTTGCACTTTTAATGTTGTTTCTTACTGTAACAGAGCTCTGAGCAGCTGTCAGTAATGGCAAATATGTTGTTAGGATTGCAAGCCTAAGACAGCCAAAGATGCTCTTTGATCTGATGCTTGAGTACAGATGGTCTGTTTGTATATCTGCATAAATAGATTTATCATTCACTTTGTCCAGATAAACATTAGTTATTATCCAGGACTAAAGCTTTGCGATGAGTTTTAGGCTAGTATGAAAAATTGCAATGGACTTATGTCTCAGTGATTACCCCCCCCCCCAAAAAAAAAAAAAAAGACAGACTTTCGACTATATATCCTTGGGATCAGTGAAACTGTGGGGGCTAAATCAACAATAGTTTTTATTGTTTTTGCTCACACTTGTAGGCTTTCAAGAGCTTGTCGTCCTTGCTTAAGATGCGTGTAGCCAAAGAACAAGGGTCAGCCAAAGACCAAATTCTGGTCTTTTTCCACTCTATTCACGCAGTGCTTCTGTGCTTGAACCAAACCAGGAGTGAAAATTAAAAATTAATATAAAAGTGAGAGCCACATTTTCTTGCTGTTTGTGTTAGTGCAAAACTCTCTTTAGGAGTTAAAAAGCTACTGCTGGGAATCACTGAAGAGATGCAGTTTCAGTTTTGCACCTCTAAGATGAGGACACAGATATTTTTATGGCTGGTCTTATTGCATATGCAATTCTCACATTATTCTTGTTGACACAAAATTAACTCAGAATTCAGATTTTTATCTCAGAATTCTCACCCAGTTCTAGACTTTACCTCAGGTAAAGGTAAACCTCATTTTCACTTTCTTGTTGGAATTACATCTCTTAGAATTCTAACTGTCTCATCAGAAGACTAACTTTTGCCTCAGAATTCTATCTTTTCAGAATTGTCATGTTATTCTTGGAATATTGACACAAAAAATTATCTTTTTTTCTCAGAATTCTTACCCGGATCTCAGAATCCTTGGATTATTGGCACATAGAATTCTGACTTTTACCTCAAAATTCTGATTTTTATATCAGATTACTCACTTTGTCCTCAGAATTCTATTCTGGGCTTTTCCTCAGAATTTTCACTTCCTTCTCAGAATGCTGCCTCTTAGAATTCTGATTGTCTTATTAGAATACTAATTTTTGTCTGAAAATTCTCATGTTATATTTGGAGTAATAATACACAGAATTCTCCCTGTTATGTCAAGATCCATATTTTCATCTCAGAAATCTCACCTGGTTCTTAAAATTCTGGACGTTCTTTGAATGATCACTTTCTTGTCAGGATGTTCCCTCTTAGAATTCTGACTGTCTCATCAGATTGTTTAGTTTCATCTCAAAATTACATGCATTACTGGTAATTTGATAAAACAGAGCAAACTGGACATGAAGCAGCAGAGGAAGAGGCAAGAATCCCAATGCAAGATGCAAGTCAGATGTGTGTTGCATTTGTCATTATAGGGAGTAGGAGGGTTTTTTTTTTCTGTACAGTTAGCCAGTTGTTTAGTGATGACGAATGAACCTTGCGGCTGGGTCCAAACTACACTGGGTTCTTTAAGGCTGTTTTCTTTTCAACATGTTTTAATGCTTTTTATCTTGTTCTATTTAATCTGAACAAGCCCATAAAAATAGTCAGTAGTCACTGTCAGCCTCTCTGGGTTTTTATTACCACTATTCATCTGCAGCACGTTTTAAAGGTCAATTTTAAACCTTAGGATGTAACTACATCCAAGTGGCTCAGCTTTTGGCAGCCACCAAATACTTGATCAGGTCAGAAAATAATCACTCTGAGGCTAACAAAGATTTGAATGGGTACATGAAGTGGAGAATCAGGAATTTTTCATAGCAATTAATCCAAACCATTGCAACAGTATATTAATAACTAACCTCATATTAGGGCTGCTCAATTAATCGAATTTTAATCACGATTACGATCTGGGCTTTCAACGATCATTAAAAATGACTGAGCCGATTATTAGCCCCTCCCTAATTTATCCGCGACACCTTAAAGGCCGGTCCGTGAAAATATTGTCGGGCATAAACCGGTCCGTGGCGCAAAAAAGGTTGGAGACCGCTGATTAAGAGGACCCGAGGGAAGCTCGGAAAGCTAAGCAGAAGTTATTTGGAGAGTGACTGCCGTTGGTTGAAAAGAGAGTTTAAAAAAAAAAACTTCAGTGGTGTTGCACACTATTTTATATTATTTTTTAAAGTCATTGTTAACCCTTTAAAGCCGGTCAGAGCAGCACGCTCCGTTTTGCGTAACTATTTTTAAATCCCTGTAGAACCTGAACCGTGTAAGCTAGCGCAATAATTTGTTTTGCATATGAAACCGGAGGAGTTGTACTTACATCTGATGCCATCAGCTTGTCCTCGGTCACGGTTTCGTTCCACATATAGCTTTGCAAAAATTGCATAAAAAGCGCTTGCAGGAACAAAAACATAATATTCCAGAAACACGCTTTGCCGTTCCTATCAGCTGTTCGTAACACTTCCCACAGTGAAATGATGCACATGCTGTTTTCTTTGCAAATTTGCATCATAGGATTGTTTTTTGTTTTTCCTGCAGTATATAAAAATTGCTGTATCTCCAAAATAAAACTATGAAGACACTCAAAATAAATTTCCTGTGGTGGGAAACTATTTTTTGCAACTTTATTGTATTTAAAGTTTTGAGGGATAACAGGGGCGGAGCGTGGGGGTGGCTTACGGGGCTTAAGCCCGGGTTGTTTTGTCAGAAGCCCGGGGTATTTTGGAGTGTAATTTTTTCATAGTTAGATGCCTGGCTGACAACTGTATAAAACAAAAAGTACACACAATATTCGAAGCACATAGTGCACACTGTGGGAATTTACGACTGTGCGTGAATCCCCCCCTGATATTGGTATGATCCAAGCTCAGGCACTAAGCGACTGAGCGAGGGGGCGGGGGGAGCTGCTGCCCGTGAGTGCGCTGTTGGAGAGACGGAGCCAGCCATACTAAGGAGAGCTTAAGTTTGAGCAGGTACCAAAGCAAATCATTCGTACCGTACAAATAATGTAAATATGACGGTGCATCACGAAAGATTGATATGAAACTGATCACTTGACCAATATTATTTTACTTGCTCTTCAAGTGAATCAACAAATGGCGAAATGAAAAGCCGAACAAATGCTATTTTTTAGAGAGTCTTAGCTTACGTGTGTTTATTTCATATTTTCAGTTCTTACCCTCCCCGACTAATTCGGTTTCAGTTATGTACTGAAATATAAGAATGGACATTAGAGGGTTCTTTCAAAGAAAAAACTCAGGTAAATGTTATTTTATATATTATGCTTACTATGTTGTTCAGTATATTTCTATGCAAAACAAGAGGGATTTCAGTACACAGCAGGATATTCACATTTGTAACCAGATATTTACATACACTTTAGGGAGAAAACATAAAACATTTTTACTGTACAACATCAATTTAGAGTAAACTTTTGTTTTAGATAAATATTGAAATATATTTTGAATTAGTTAAATGTCAGAATAAAGAGAGACAGAGCTGTCTATTTTTTATCACTTTCATTAAATTTAGGAGTACATGTACACTAAGTTTGTTAATTAATAAGAAAACTCCAGACGATTCCATTCTGAGCTGAAGAAGCTTCTGATAGGTTAGTAGAGTCCATGTGAGTAAATTGGTGGCACAGCTGTGGATGCATATAAGGCAAAACACAGAGCCTGTTTCTTTGACATGGGAAAATCCAGAGATGTCAACCAAAACACCAGGAAAAGAATCGTGGAGTTCCATAAGTGTGGCTCAATTTGAATACAATTTGGTGCCATTTGCAATTAAAAAACACAGACAGTTTCTCTCTTTACTCTTAAAGTTAACAAATATGTTTTTATATTTATCAATCTAAAAAAATAAACATTTAGTCTGATTTGATGTTACAATTAAAAAAGTGTTTGTGTTTTGATCTGAAGAGTTTGTAAATATCTGGTTTCAACTGTATATTTGATGATTGTCAGCACAAAGAGGGAGAGAGAGGAGCAGAGAGGGCGAGAGAGGAGCAGAGATTGAGATGGAGAATGAGGACAGAACAGAGATGGAACAAGAGCAGGTGAGACACACATGTTAGTCACATGGTTGTTTACCAAAAGTATCACTGTATCATAGGTCCTCATGTATCTCGTACCTAGTGTTTCTTTTTAGGTTTGCTATTTTTCAAATTCTATATTTATTAAGTTCTGCAGGCTTGTTTGCACAACAAGGCTAAATAATTATATAAACTTTTCTCAATCTAAATATTGTACTTTGGTAGAATTAAATAAATAAGTGTAGTGCAGGTCTATGATGATTTTTAGTGCTACTATCATCTAGTTCTGATTGTGGTTCTGTCTTGGTTAAGTCCTCAGTAATCCTGCTTTTGAACTGTTGTAGTCCTGTTTTAATTCTGGATCAGTTCTGGGTCTGGTTGAATTGGGGTTTAGTCCCTGTGTCTTGATACAGCCCCGACTTCGTTCTGTCTTGCTGCTCAATTAAAAAACTAGTTTAAGGTGTCCTGCATGTGTGATATATATATTTCCCTATATGAAGTCATTCTTTTTTGAACAAAACTCAAAACAGAGCCTATTAATCTTTCAGTCATTTCTACACCCCCCCCCCCCCCCCCCCCCCTTCAAAAAAAAAAAAAAATCCCACATGCATACTACCCTTTAGGGCTAAGCCCCGGGTGTTTCAAATGTCTGGCTCCTCCTCTGAGGGATAAGCCTCTTAAATTTCTCCAAGTAGAAATATATGTAAACAAAACAAAAGCGATTTTCAATTTTTTTTGTAGTTTATTGCACTTTTTTGCAATTTATGTAATTACTATGGACTTAATGCATACATATTATTAAAATATGGGCTATAACAGTTGTATTGATGTATAGCAACTTGAAATGCTCCCACAAATGGCACTACAGCATGTAAAAAAAAAAATATATAAGCTCTGGTGGACTTGGTTCTATAGTAGGTCTTAAAGGGTTAAATAAATATCGTCAAATAATCGTGATTATCATTTTTGCCATAATCGAGCAGCCCTACCTCATATTGTGGATGAATTACCCCTCTACAAACTTCTAACTCTGTTAAACTTCATAAACCCTGTTGTCATGGATGTCTGGATGCTAAACTGTATTGTTACACCTGATAGAGCAGCCACACTGATCATTTTATTCAAGATGAAAGAATTTAGACAGTTTTTAACTCTCTGTAATGCTGCAGTGTTTGTTTGACTTGACCTGAAGAGGAGTTTGGACGTGGAAACGGCTGACGACATCAGATCAGACATCAATCTGACATGGCATTGGGGGGGCAGTGCAGACGTTTATGTATGTGCAATGGCAACTTAATTAATACATGTATGGGTCAGGACCTCACTGTAAATAATCTCCCTCTACACATCAGGTAAACTATTACATGTAGATTTCAGGTTTTTAGGGTGGCATAGTTTGCAATCCAACCTCTGGATAAATCGTGTGCTCTGAGAATAACTGTTTCAGCCTACAAGGACACAGTCCTTGTCAAATTCTTTGATCGAGACGATATCAACTTCCTCTTACTTGCTCTAATTATCCACTGCCCTGTATCTGGAGAGAACTACAACCTGTGCTTATGAACCCTCGTTAGGGTCTGGTCCTTTTTAGACCTGCTAATTTTGTTGTAGAATGCTAGTCATTATTGACGTTAAGCCCAATCAACACCCATGCAGAGAAAATTTCCAAACAATAAATCAATCAAGTCTTGATAAAATTATTGAGAATCTAAGCTCTGCCACCTGCTGCTTGGATATCTTACCAACAGGTTTTCTTAAAAGGGTCCTCCCAGCCATCAGGGAGGATCTGATCCAAATAACGCATCCCTCCTATCAGGTGTTTTTCCCAAAGCCTTAAAACAGCAGTTATCAAACCAATATTAAAGAAGAAGAACCTAGACAGTACGCTAATGCAAAACTACAGACCAATTTCCAATCTCTCATTTATCTGTAAAATTATTGAAAAAGCTGTTTTCCAGCGGTTAAACAGCTTTCTCACAATGAACAACCGCTTTGATATTTATCAATCTGGTTTTTGTAGGCACCACGGCACCGAGACAGCCCTTGTCAAAGTGTTCAATGACATCCGTATAAATACTGACCGTGGTAAATCCACAGTATTGGTACTATTGGACCTTAGTGCGACGTTTGACACTGTTGATCGTGATATATTACTGGAACGTCGAGAGAACTGGGTCAGACTCTCTGGTACGGCACTCGATTGGTTCAAATCCTACCTTAAGAACAGGAACTTCTATGTGTCAATTAGCCAATTCTCATCACAAAATATAGAAATCACATGCGGGGTCCCCCAGGGCTCCATCCTAGGGCCCCTCTTATTTAGCATTAACATGCTCCCATTAAGCCAGATTATAACCACCAATAATACTAACTACCACAATTATGCAGATAATACTCAATTTTATATCTCAATGTCACCAGGTGATGTTGAACCTATCCAAACTCTTAATAAATGCATGGAGCAAATTAACAACTGGATGTCTCATAATTTTCTTCAACTGAACAAAAACAAAGCTGAAGTACTTATCTTTGGACCCAAAAAAGATCGACTAAATATCAGTAATCAGCTTAAACTGGTCCAACTAGAGACTGCTGACTGGGCCAGAAATCTAGGTGTAATAATGGATCCAGACTTGAACCTCCAGGGCCACATAAAAGTAATAACAAGGTCAGCCTTTTATCACCTGAGGAACATTTCTAGGATTAAAGGACTGACCTAGAAAATCTCGTCCGTGTATTTATCTGCAGTCACCTTGATTACTGTAACAGTATCTTCACAGGTTTACCTAAAAAATCAATCAGACAACTGCAGCTGATCCAGAATGCTGCTGCTCGTGTTCTCACTAGAACCAAGAAAACAGAGCACATTACCCCAGTTCTAAAGTCATTACTGGTCAGGTCCTCCAGCTCTAGTTTACTGACTGTCCCTAGAACCAGAACTAAACATGGAGAAGCAGCTTTTAGTTTCTATGCTCCTCACATCTGGAACACACTATCGGGAGAATGCAAAGCTGCAGAGACACTGAAGTCTTTTAAGTCTAAAATTAAAACTTACTTATTTAGACTTGCTTATGAGTAACTGATCTTATTATGGATTTTTACTTGCTTGTTGATTATTGTTTTATTGTAAATGCTTTCTTGTAAATGTTTTTTTGTATTTTAACCTTTAAAGTGATGTATGTTCTTTTTTCTGTGTTTTAATTTTAATCATGTAAAGCACCTTGAATTGCCTTGTGCTGAAAGTGTGCTATACAAATAAAATTGCCTTGCCTTCATGATTTAGCTGTGTCTTTGTTTATTAATGAACACATTGTTAATAATTGACCTCCAGAACTTTCTATTTCTGCCTGCATATTTTTGTGATACTTATCCCCGTCAAGTATACTTGGATCCAACGGATTTTAAAAATGGTCCCTGATTGGAGTCAGCGCTAGCCACTTGGATAGAAGTTAATTGTCTTTTAAATTTAAGGTATTTTTCCCTCTAGATGTAACTGATAATGTATTTGTATGAGAACGCAATGTTTAGGAGGCAGCGCTAGCATGCTGACATGCAGATGCATATTCATGTTTCTCCCACTGAACAGCAAAGTGTGACTTTCTTGCTTGTTGCTGGCCTCTTGGACTCTGCTCTGATCTACTTTGTGCCTTTGGCAAAGAGTTGAACATAGTACAGTAACGTGCTTATCTGGCTGTGACATGGGTTTTCCATATCTGGCCAGCCAGGAATCTACATGGACATGACTGGCTGTGTCTTTGGTGTGTACAGTCTCTCTGGGCTGCACCTTAACTCCTGTTCCTCACTGACACTTAAAGAGGCCATCTGTAAGATTTAGCCAAGCTGGGGGAGGACCCGCCAGGCTCCTGATTAAAGCGATGAGCTGTAAAATTGAAAGGGAAGGGGGGTTGACAGCTGGCTCCTGCCTGCTACACTGAGCTTCATCTTGTCTGCTGGGAGACAAACCTTCCTGGTCTACCTGCTCCCCCTGTCACTGTAAATGGGTTTGTTTATGTCTACATTGTCAAGACTGCTATATGGTAGACTGCTAGAATTCCTCGCTTCAGTTCTGCTCCTTGCATACTATTGATCCATCATAATTAGTCGACTGTCGAGTCGTTATAACACTGACAGCTTTTATTGTTTGGATACTCTTTGTAATTGTGGTTTTCACTGTCATTTTAAGTGAGAGACGTTTGCTAAAATCTTTGGACTGTGTGTGTGGGAAGGGTACGTCAAACCTGTAAATGTGAAAGTTAGCATTTTGTGGTTCAGTCTTTACACAGGCGTCTCTACATGTAAGCAGCTGGGATTTAAAGCAAATTATAAAATTGTTATAATTCAATGTTTAATATGCATTTAAATGTTGAATATTTGCAAGCATAAACTATATTTAATTCATTTAAATGTTAAAAGCATTGTATTGCAGAAATGCTGAATGCAAATTATACCTTTTCAGCCTTTAAAGCGTCAGTGTGTCATGAAAATCTATTGAAACTGTAAACCAGGATTTGAAAGCAAATGTGGTGATGGCAGTTTTTAACTGCTGTCAACTGTGTGCTCAGTGGAAATGCATGAGTGAAGACTTGGTATGATAATGTGATGACTGAGATGGCAATTTGCAAAGCAGGCCTACTCATATGAGCAAAGCGTCACAAAATAGAAGTCAGAATATCTTTTCTTCCTGAATGACAAAATCTTCTCTACTGCTATCAGTCAACATTTGCATTAGATCATTAAACTTGTTTTCTAATGTAGCTGGCCTTTTCCCTTAAAAATAAATTCAGTCTACAAAAAACACAAAACAAAAAAGATGTTGAATGGTTGTCACACTCGAATCCCCTCATTTAATTTGAGAAAATTTCAAGAATCAAACTGATCTTTAGCTACAAACTAGCTAAGGTGAAAAAATGCTAAATACTTAATAATTAATAGTGTTTATATTCAGAGCAGTTTTCCTGCTACAGTGGAAGGAGCACGCTAAGTATACTGTCTCATAAATTATTTTATTAACATATTTTTAAAGTGCATAGAAATTTTATGTTGTGAAAAATCTTTTTAAATTTGAGAAAACCACAGCTTAGGTTATGTTTTTGTGAAAAGTAACTTGTGTGTAAAAAGTCTGTGACGATCTTTCTTGACATGTCAAAATACAGTAATATTTGATTACGTAGCGTCCTAACTTTTAGGGAAAAGTTTAGCTAAAAAGCTAAAGGGAAGAAAGAGACCAGGCCTCCAACCTGACAGAAGAAAGTCGAAAGACTGTCAGGTAAGAAAGTAAGTAATGAAGACTGGAGATTAAGAGAACAAACTAAAAGAGTTGAAGCAAAATGTCATAACAACTTACATTTCATGATTTCATGATTATTGTAGCTGTAGCTACCGAATATGTGTTCCATGCCTGCTATATTAAAGCTAAAACTGTGCCTGCTGCTTAACATGCAAGCTGAAGCATGTCCACTGTTACTGCTTTGGAGAAAGTGTTCATCACTGAAGATAAACTACTGTTAACTCTCATTCTCATTTGCAGTCAAACTCATTTGCACAAGAAAAAGTGTCTGCTTTGGTTTGTTTGCTGTTTGTATTGAGTGGCACTCATTACGACAATTTGCTGGTATTGATCATAGCTATGAGGAGCGCGAACGTGACTTACTACAGCTGCTTTCTTTATGAGTTAGGATTTTACTTGTCTGTCAAGTGAAGGAAAGAAAAACATGAAATCTAACGGTATCTTCACATCTTAAAAACAGTGCTGTATCTGCATAGATTTGAAGTGGTGATCTAATGACTGAATCTGTTCAGGGAGCCTGCATATCGAACCGGAGGGGTGCGGGTAGCTCTCTCTTAACAGGGCTGTGATGGTGAGGAGGCTAAGTGCGAGTTCAGGGAGGCCACTGTCACCCTGGGGAGGTTTAAAAGCCATGTGCTGAGACAACCATGCGCTCCTCCCCACTGGGCTGTCTGTCAGCTGACTACAACTGGGAATGTGGAACCATGGCAATCTCACATTCAGATTTATCACTGTGATTATCTTCTTTTTGGGTTTCTTACCTGTATTCAGATATACTAAGCAAAATATTACAGCCAGCCCTGCCTAATGTGGTGTTGGTCCTCGGTGTTATGTCCGTAAAAAGCATCAAAACACAGATATCTGATGCCAAAGTAAAGTAAAGCTGCTTTCGGCTGCTCCTTCATTCACGAGTCATGACATCACCATTCCACTACGCTCTGAAGCCGCACCAAAGACCAGTCAGGGAGTCCTTTGAGAAGTCCTTTAAGTTAAGGTAATATATGGGCTTGTTTTAGCTTGAGAGGTCAGTGAAGCTGGCCACTAAGGGATTTAGCTATTGTTTTGACTTGCAATGTTGGCCTTGAAATGATGAAAGGATACATTTTTTACTAACAGAATATTGAACGTGGAACATTGGAGCAGAGGAATATAATATGTGATACTTAATTCACAATTTTAATGCTCCGTTTTTAAACAACATAGCTTAACTATTTGACCACCAAGATAGATTTACATAGCTAGTAATTAACTTTAAGGAAGTGCATCCTAATGCCACACCAGGAGAGTTTCAAGCTGACTTTTAAGGGAGATAACAATGAAAAGCATGTGACTGAAATGTGAACATATCAGCAGGCACATTGAGAATATGCCTAGTATTAGTTCAGGGAGACCAGAAATTTAAGAAATTCTCAGAACCAACCCTTCTACACATCCCGATAGCAGATAGGACTAGGTGTTGAAGCTGTTTTAGTGTGCCTCAGATATTGTATTTCTACAAGCTGCTTTGCAACCCACCCCTTCTTGCTGTTGTTACTGTGTTGCTGCTGCTTCATGTTTTGTTCTAAAAAGAAAGGGGGTCTGTCATTTATCTTTGGTGGCACAAAGCTGTGCCACTAAAGGCAGGGCAGCTGTGGCTACAACTGTAGCTGCCTTCACCAGTGTATGAATGTGAGAGTGAATGAATAGTGGAATTGTAAAGCGCTTTGAGGGGTCCCGAAAAAGCGCTATATAAATGCAATCCATTATTATTATTATTATTATTATTATTATTATTATTATTAAAGGTGAATGACTGCAGACAGAATATGAATCTTCTTTTGACTATAGTGAACCTCATTAGACATATACATTTAGGTTTATTTCTATAAACAACAAATACAAAAACTACAAGCAAGGACAAAGCCAGATGCTGCACACTAAGATGTGAACACACAACAGCTTTCTTCAAATTTGACACTGTTTGCTTTTCCAGGTGGAATTCAGTGTCTAAAGTGTGAAGAGCAGTGTGCCTGACTCTGCCGAATAAAAATGATTTGGATCCTGGCAGTGTCCCATTTTGATGTTTTTGATTTTTATTACAGGTTCAGACTTGCTAATTCTACAATAAGCTATAGCTGCTAGTAGCTTAGTGTCTCTAAACCCAGTGTTGTTTAGAGTTCCAATAATTTTACATACAATAAAATGTACTGCTGCTTCAAACAGTATAAAGCTGCAAATAACTCAGTGTTTGAAATCTACCAACAATGTTAATGTGTTAATGATAAAACAGAGAGTTCAGTCCTTTTTGCAAATGCAGCATTTAAAATGTTGGTAGGTCAGTGACTATATCCCCACGCTAACAGTGCTAATATGTGAAATCCTTGATGTACGATAGCAATAAGAGTCTATTGAAGAGTTTAAGGCGTGCTGACATGTTCTTGACTTTTTTGTAACTGGTCATGTTTTTTCACTTAGGTTTTCTCCCCTTCGGTACAGCTGTTATTTAAGGATAAAATAGACTATGATTTAAACTTACATGAATAAGTTTAAATCACAATTACTATGAGACCGAGATTAGAAATTATTATAGTTATATTTATTCAAACTATGAACTTGTAGGGAAGAGCGCTACCCGAATGCAAGTGGATATGCCAAGGGAAAATCTTGATCTTTGCTGGTTCTCCTTTATCTTTCTGTCTTTAAGGGAACATAAAGTTATTTTATATCACAGACGCACACACACATCTATGCAAAGTTTGCTGTCTAAGCATGCGTATGAAGCTGTGGATGAAGCCTGCTGGCATCAACAGATTATTATTTTTTTTTTTTTTTGCCAGACAGAACTGCCAAAGCAGTTTCAGAGATATTTCAAAGTGTAAAGGTGTTACTTTGTGTTTCACCATGTGTGATTAGCTCACTTAATATGTTGCTTGCGCTTTTGCCAAGTGTGCACGGAGGAGGCAGACGGCACATCGCATGTGAAAAGAGTTGACACAAGCTCATGATTTCTTTCCATTTCATTTTATTCCTTCAGATGTTGGGAGAGCAGTTCACGCCCCAGCACACATCACAGAAAAAGTGGTACAGCTGTTCAGGAGTAAAAGTGAGTTTACCTTCTTGGCCTCCATCCAGCAGAAGTCCTCCACGTCAGGAGTCATATTCTCCATCCACGAGTCAGAACACAGGTAATCCAGCTGTAATCCTCTTCATTTTGGCCCATGGCTGCTTTTCTGTATAACTTTTCTTCCATGGAGTACAGAGCGTGCTCGTTTTAAATTAAACCTAGACTGGATTTATCATCTTACTCTTAGCTGTTTGCAGAAGGCTGTTGATGAGTAAATTAAAGAGCAGTGTACTATTACAGCATTACCAGTGTAAGCCAGAGCATGATGGCAGGCCAGTCACTGGAATAATAGAGCCCTTCAACCAGTACACTATGGGCAGAAAGATAACGTTCCGTGTTCAGTGTTCATAAGATCACTGTGAGGTATAAAGAAATAGAAAAATGCAAAAAAATCACCAAACCCCTTCTTTCACACAATGCTGTATAAACAACCATATACAAACGTGGAACATATGGCCTTGTAATTGAGCTGCTGTGAACTACCAGTATGGGAAAAAGCTGATTGTTTTTCTTGACAAAATGTGGGAATATTTCTAATGGCTTCTTAGTTGTTAATGAATTCCTGGCAGTGGATTGTAAGGTTTGTCCCTGAAGCCGATGTAAGATATCAGTGAGTGGCAGCAGTGAGATCACCCTGTGGCCCCCAGAGAAGCTATGAGTTGTTTGTAAAGGGCAGGCGACAATGATTTTCCTCCTGTGCTCTAAAGGTAAAAGCCTTAAAGTTCTGTAAAACATGTCGTCCAAGTGAGCATGTGAGGTAGAAATTATCATTTCTTGCTGAGGATCAATACGAGGGCAAAATTGCACACAATGGGAGAGTGAAGTTGAGCTGGTCCTCTAAAGCAAGGGAAACAAGACATACAGTTGCTGAAAAGTTTTAATAGATGTACAGCGCTATGCAAAGGTCTTGAGCCGTGTCCCGTTTCTTTATATTTTGCTAGGAAAATTGACTGGTACTTATAAAGTGGCTTTCTTTTTAGTTTTAAGCTCTAGTGAAAGTCTCATTTACCCAGTTCTAATCTTTTCAAAAAAGCAGTGTATGTGTGATCCTCAAGATATTTGGTAAAAAAAACTTAGGATCAGTATCTTGCCTAGAGAAATTATGACATGAGCTGGGGATTCATCCTGCAACTGGTAGACGACCCACTCTTCCAGATGATCCACAGCTGTCCCACATTGATGTAGTGATTTTTGTAAAAATATGCGTAAACATACATGAAAATACAGTATACAGGGGAAAACAGAAGTTGTACAGTCCTAACACCTTTATTCTTTCACACTGCCTGCACTCTCTTTGGTTGAGCTTTACTTTAATTTCCTTAAATAGGAATTGTCTGGAATAGTTCTCCAGGCTTCTTGAAGGATATTTAAAGTTCTTCTTTGGATGTTGTCTGCCTTTTGTTCTTTTCTGTCTTAGTATCCCCCAGTATCCCACACTGCTTCAATAATTGTGAGGTCCAAGCATTTAAGTTCTATCTTTAATGGTTACAACATTAAATGTTTCATTCATGTTAACCCAAGATATTGCATCCATTCAATGAATTCCTTTCCATATAGGCAACATGATCTTAAATTGGCTGATGAGATAAGCTTTGGTTTAAAGTTTTTATGCATGGAAGTAAAGAATGAGTTCTTCAGGACATCTTTTTTGAGTACTCAGCCTAAGTATATTGCAGTGTATGTCAGTGCCCGTGTACTTATTTCTTCAAGCACGTAGTACTGTATATGATCCACACTTGAAGAGAAATGCGCTGCCCCCTACTGTGCTTTAAAGGTGACCCTTAGAGTTCCTTTTTAGTCCCTCTTCTTCTCTCTCTTTCTCACTTTTTTTCTCACATTACCTTCAGGCATAATTGCTGCACAGTGGGTTGGCCGAACAACAGCAAGCAAAGCTAAATGGGGCCAGATGACTGTACTGCCCTCCTCCTTCAGGCACAATGACATGCTCTATGCAACATATGTAGCCCTGAGGAGTGCTGGGACTAAGCAAATGTTGCATTAAAGGCCCTCAGCCACACTCAAACACACCCAGTTAGATATACTAATTGCTAAGCCACTTATAGTGTATATTGCTCTAAAAATGTTCAGGATAGGGCTGTCCCACCAAGAACTAATGTTGTAACTGCATTTACACTTATGTGTTGTTTACAGTCTTCCAACCAAAACACTAAAGTACATAATTGATTATTGGCATCAAAAGTTGCCAGTTGGTCTGTATTCCCAAACCTCTATTTCAATACTAGCTTTCACTGTTCCTTCCACATCCATTTCAACTTATTCATGACTTTTTTACTATTCCATGTCTTCTAGTGCTGTGTTTAAGGTTTAGTTGGATTTAGTCAAAACCTACTTTAAGTCAGATGTGTTTCATTGTCCATTACCTCTATGTCTTTGTCGGGTTTTGAATTGTCTGTTCACAGTGAGATCCATGAACACACTTTATTACGCAGTAATGAAGATACTGCTTCTGGACAGAAACAGATCAGGCAGGCATTATACAGATTTCTTAAAAATTTCAGTTCAATTCAGTTTTATTTAGTGCCAAGTCATAACAGTAGTTGCTTAAAGTGTGTTATATTGGTACAGTAGGTACAGTACCTGCAGTGTTAGAAAGAGCTCCAGCAGAACCAGGAAGGCGGCAGCTATCTGCCGGTTGGGAGTTAAGGGGAAAACAGATGAGAGAAGAGACCATAGGGAGACAGGACAAAACATGAACTATGGGAGAAATTTAATGCCATACAGTAGTAGTGTATAAACATGCGTGGAGTGAAAGGATGGGAGTGGAACAGAAGTGCTCAATGCATCATGGGAAGGCCCCCAGCAGCCTAAGCATATAACAGTAAAACTAAGAGATGCTTAGGGGTCCCTTGATCCAGCCCTAACTATAAGCTTTATCAAAAAAGAAGGTTTTGAGCCTAATATTAAAAGTAGAGAGGGTGTATTTTTCCTGAATCCAATCTGGGAGCTGGTTCCACAGAAGAGGTGCCTCCCATTCTACTTTTAAGTACCCTAGGAACCTCAAGTAAGTCTGAGAACAAAGAGCTCTACTAGGATGATATGATACTATCGTGTCTGTAAAATAAGATGGGTCCTGATTACTTAAGACCTTGTATGTTAGAAAAAGGATGTTACATTTGATTCTGGATAAAATAGGGAACCAATGAAGAGAGAGACCAATATGGGAGAGTTAAGCTCTGTTTCTAGTCCCTGTCAGCACTCTGAATGCAGCATATTCCACTGTTCCAAAAAACACTAATGTTAAAGTATCTTACTGTATATTTTACAGTTTTGTACTGTCTTTCTAGAATATCATTAAATGTACATAAGTAGACTGTGATTTTACATGTCAAAGGTAAGATAACATAACATCACTGTAAATATAGTAAAACACAATTTACTTGTTTTTTAAATATATTTTTTTGTACATATGCATATTTAGATTGTAAAAATACATTCAGAAATGTATCATAATTTCACGAATATTTGTCTGTTATGTGAGAGAATGATCTGTTAAATTCAAATGTAATACTATGGAAAAATATATAAAATGATCGAAAATTAATGAGAATAATCAATAATTAAAGGAGTATTTGAATTATAATTTTGCTGAAAATTTCATGTCATCTTGGTCTGATTCAATAATTCAGAGGTAACAAGTGAAAATATAATTAATAGTAATAAAAACTAAAAAAAACCATATAAAACATTGCATGGCCACGCTGTGCTAATTATATATTTAAAAAAATAAATGTAGAGGTAGGAATTGCAATTAATATAAATCTCAAAGTATTCACAACATTCTTGAACAGAAATAGGCCTCTGCACCTGGGGTGAGGGTGTGGCCATGAAAACAATGTGACATGCCATTGGATGTTGGGACACATAATAACATGACGCTAAGCATCGGCCAATGAATGTGAACTAACAACCACAAGGTCGTGGGTATGGCTGTACTGTAGGAAAAAATCCTAATATAAAAGTATTTTACTGTGCATTTTACAGTTTTGTTCTGTTCTTCTAGAATATCATTAAAGTTACGTAAATAGACTGTGATTTCACATTTCAAATGTAAATTAACGTTAAATCACTGTAATGTAATGAAACATAATTGCCATGATTATTAAATATGCATATTTAGATTGTTAAAATACATTCACAAATGTATCATGATTTCACAAATACCTGTCCGTTATTTAAAAGATCGAACTGTTGAATTCAAATGTAATGCTATGGAAAAGTATATAACATGATTCCTATAAGCTTGTCTTACATCACATAAGTATTATTATCATTGCAATTTAGGGCGATCGTGGCTCAAGAGTTGACAGTTTGCCTTGTGATCAGAAGATTGCCGTTCGAGCCCCGGCTTGGACACTCTCGGTATTGTGTCCGTGGTTAAGACTCTTCGCCTACTGGTGATGGCCAGAGGGGCCGATGGTGCGATACGCAGCCTCGCCTCTGTCAGTCTGTCCCAGGGCATGCAATCCATTATTATTTAAACCAACTGTTAACTGTATATTTCTGTACATTTACGTATTATGATTCATATTGCCACATTCATTGACCTTGTTTATAGGTAATTTCATTGTTTGATCACGTTAAAATGTTCCTAATTTAATGTCTAAAAGCACTTGGAAAAGGCAGAATCCCATGTAAAATTAGCGCAACAAACTCTATTGTCATTACTGAAAATGACTGTATTTTCATGAGAAAGTTATTTTCTGTTATTTTACGGTAGTATTTTGGCGCCCAAGCTGCCGGAATATTACTGTTTTTTTAAGATTTGTTTTTTTTCCCTATTTATAGGTAATTTCATTGTTTAATCACATTAACATGTTCCTAATTTAATGTTTAAAATCACTTGAAAGGGCAAGATCCCATGTAAAATTAGCGCAACAAACTGTATTGTCATTACTGGAAATAACCGTATTTTTATGAGGGAGTTATTTTCTGTTATTTTACGGTAGTGTTTTGGCGCCCCAGCTGCCGGAATATTACCGTTTTGTTTTTTTTTAACATGTTTTTTGTAACAGTGTAGGTCAACTGAAGGCTTTTCAGAATACCTTACTGTGATTGTAGAGTGACTTTTCAGCATCCTAGAGAGATTTTGTAGTTTTGGCAATTTTGCACAGATGAAAGAACACAGTCGTACATATTTGTTTCATTTGCATGTTGAAGGGCATATCCTGGTCAAAAATGACTCCAAGGAAGACGAGGTAATGCCATTCAGAGAAAGTGCCTGGTTAAACACCATGTTTCTGAGGTTTTTAGGGACTTAAAGTACAATAACTCCAGTTTTGTCCAAATTTAAAAGAAGAAAATTTAAGGCCATCCAGGGCTTTATACCTTTAAAGCATGCCTATGTAGCTAGATAGTATTACCATACAGCTAACATTAGCAAGACTTTCATTCCTGTAATTTTGGATGAAACTCATTATGTAACATTCAGACATAGTATAATTATAAATGTTTCTTCACCACTACCACCAAACCGTTTAACTGACTTTCAGTCATTTTTCTTCATATATTGTGCATTGTGAGGTATTGCAAGAGAGAGATTTAGATGCAAATCTAACCCAGCTAAGCCACAGCAGGATGAAGTTATTTTGAGACAAGTTGTTTTCGGAGAGAGACCGCCACACTGTGAGCGTAATTAAATTTGGTGAGATGGGCGCAGCCTTGACTGGCTTGGTGCAGACCTGTGCTCCATTGTGACTGAGGATTTGTTCTGAACCTCTGAATCCTCTCTGAAGGCCCTATTAGCCCTCTGCCGATGGCCATTCTTTCCCATTATAACACAAGTCTCCCATTCAGCCACCTAACACACAGCCACTGTAGCTCTACGGCTCACCCAAATCCAATCAGACATTCCTTCTCTATCGCTCTGTCTTTCCTTTCCTTCTTCATCTTTCTCCCTGCACAATCAAACGGTCCTGTCTTTCCTCCCTCCCACTGACTCTGCTAACTCTGCTTTCCTGATATGATAATATCCTTTCTCTCGCCCCTCCTCTCCTCCTCCGCTGTCCTCATCCTCAAAGGTAAAACATCTTCTGAATGCAAGCATTTCTCTGTGCCCTGTGTTAAAGCAGAAAAAGTTGTTTTTTTTTTCTTGCACCCAGCACTGGGGAATGGGGAGAAAGGTTTATTGCTGCTCCACTAGACTGAATAGAACAAAAGAATCCCATTTCTGCCTAGACAGCAGTTTTCTGGGTACCAGTAACGCTCTTATTGTCAGCAAGTGGCAATAGCTCTGTGATGAAGTAACTCAAAGCCTGGTCTCTCCACTGCTCTTCCCACCAGTGCACTCAAAGATGCTCAGCCATTCTCCTCCAGCTGCTCTGTTCATCTGCTTGCCCTTTTGTCACTCTACAGGTCTGCCTCTCCCTCAGTGCCTCACTTCATAAGCACTCACAGGTTCTTCTCTTTGAAGAAACATGCTGGGGAAGAAGAGGGACTTGTTAAGCTTGGCTTCCTGGTAAAAGTTTATGAATGTTGGTGAGTGCAGGGAAGCTGGATGCAGAAAATGCCTGGCCCACTGCTGAATTCTATTGATATCAGCAGTTAGTTGAACACGGGAGCGATAAATTGGCTCTCCACAATTTTTAGATGCTGACGTCTGTCAAACGTTTTAACAGAAGTCAGCATATTTATGGATATTTTAAAATTCCTTGCTTACAAAGTTCCTTTGCACAGGTGTAAAGGTGAACATTTCAGTCTCCCGTGCCTTAGTAAAAGTACAGGTCATGTGTAGAATAGAAAAACCCTGCCTAAACCCAAAGGCAATGGAAGATTTCTTTTATAAGACAGTTGTACCAATACCCACATTGACTGTTATCCACCTCATGACTTCAATCTCTATTATTGGAAGAAAAATGTTAATGTTGTTCATTTTGTTTTTGTACGTTGTGTTAAAATAAATTTTAGCTTAAGAAAATTAATTCATAGCATCTGATTCTCTATAACTTATACCTTTGAAAAGCAGGTCTGATGGCATATTGACAAAACAAAATGATTAATCATCATTACTTGGTAAAACTGCCACTGACAATTTGGTTTCGTCTTTCTCTGCCAGATGATCCTAAAATGATCCTAAAACTAAGTGTTGCCATAGAAAATTCCTGCGTCCTCCTCCAGCCTGTTTATTTCGTGCTATAGGTTGATCCACAAAAGCTTGTTTTGCCATGAAATGGGATTTGTGTTTGAATGTTGAAGAAGAATAACCTGCTGGCTGCAATCCTGAACTCCTGATCTCCCCAGTGGAGCAGCACTAGGATGAGCCATGGCCTCTCACCTCCGACAGATGCCAGTTTCCTCAATGAACTCCCTAGATTATTCTAGAAAGTGCACTCCCTTGCAGGGTTTGCTTTAAAGGTGTGCAATACAGTACAAATGCTGTCTTTGGCTTTGTCTGGACTTAATAGATACTTTCCCAGAATTACAGTTTGTTCTACAGTTACTGTTTCCATTTTACACATGTATTCAACCCATCTTGATATCAAATGTGGAACAGTGCGCTTATTATGTGAACAGTACTGGAACCTACTGGAATACTATTTTTACACCTTAAAGTGCATCCGAAGGGCTACAAAGTTCCTGTCACAAACATTTTCAAAGTGGCAGTTATTTGGCGTTCTGTACACGTTCAATCCATAGTTTTTGCGTGACGTCAGTGCTACTGGGACACGCCTACCTGGTGGGCATAAACAGTACTGCGGTCCTTTGCCCTCCAGCCTTCTTTTGAATTTTCCTTTGTGTAAAATGTGACACCAACATGTGAGCACACCTGTCTTAACACTGCCTTACATCTCAAATTCCACCAATCCATTCTTCTCCACTGCAATACAGGCTGTCAGCAGTGACTCATTTAAACTGTAGGAATGATTTACCTGACATCAGAAAAATACTCGGTCAACTTTACTGTTATGCCATGACATTAATGTAAAAAAATAATATTACGAAAGAAAGAAAAAAAATAAAATAAAAGATAATACTACCAGAACTCTTCTGGCTGTAAACTGTAAAGGTCAGAGAGAGTCATTTAAATGGGGTATTTTGTTTAGGCTAGCTATGTAGAAGTTACTTTTGCTTTAATGATGAGTAAATTCTTCTAGAGATACATCAAAAATACATGGAGCTGTCCGTACTTTGAAAGCTTTCATCCTGGCAGCATTGTAAGGTGAGTGATTCTCCACAGCAGCGGTCCCCAACCTTTTTTGCGCCATGGGCCGGTTTATGTCTGACAATATTTTCACGGACCAGCCTTTAAGGTGTCGCGGATAAATACAACAAAATAAAACCAGTACCCGTACCAAAAAAAAGTTTTATTCATAACACACGGGAAAAGACCCAGGGAAACAGAGTTAACTTTAAAAACAATAAAAAAAAATAACGATGAAACCCTGAAAACCACAAATTTCACACCCGAGCCTCAACACTCGTGGTTTGGTACCAAACGACTCACGGACTGGTACCGGCCGTGGCCCGGGGGTTTGAGACCGCTGCTCTACAAGACACGTTGATGCCACTGAACTGGAGGCTTTTGTTGTTTGCTCTGTTGAAAGCCATATTAAATATATAATTTAAATATAAATATTTGTTTGTGTGTGCATGCCATTAAGTTTGTAAACATGATAGTTTGAAAAGTTTTTCTCATAAATTTTGTAGTGGGATCATGGTATCATGGCTTACATCCACCAAGGTCTTCAAGGTCATTTTATTTGTTGAAAATTGACAATAAGCCTAATAACTTAAAAACTATGATTCTCATAAGTGTGTTTGTTTTTTGTCAACATGTAGAAAGATACTTAATGACACATTTGATCTCTGTACTCTCCTTTAAGGCCAGCAGATTAAGCTGTAGGTCAAAATGATAATAATGCTGTATGAAACTATTTAAACTGTTTGTTATTGCCATTGTAGGTCTTGAAAGCATATTAGGAATGATATGCGGGGATTCTAAATATCACACTACATGTTACATTTGACTTCTGACCTCACTTTGCATTTCACATCTGCCAACAGGGGGGAAAAAAAAGACTAAGTACTTAAAGTACATTTAAAAAGAGCCAAAAAGTGTTAAAAGTGATTATTATCACTTTAACCTTCAGATGAATTTATTGACCTTAAATAAAGCCAGAGGTCAAATGGTATTTTAATTATTTAATATGTATTTTTAACAAAGAGCACACTTGTAATAATCATAGTTTCAAAGTTCTAAAGCTTTTTGTCCATTTTTGACCAACAAATCATTAAGTTGACCTTGAAGACCTTCGTGGACGTAAGACAAATTTTAATGGATTGTTAACATGACCCCACTCTGAACCCCTACAAAGTTTCATCAGAATTATTAAAAAACATTTCGGGCTATTATGTTTACAGACAGAATGATGACACGCACGCACACACATGAAGTGTTGTTTCTGATAGTGGCAGGACTGCACACTCATACAGCAGTGACTGAGGTTTACCAGAAAATAATGCTCAACTTGGATGATGTGGTTTTCAGGCAGAGCATTAAGGCATCAAACCTAAGTCATACATCAAAGCTCCTATATTCTCAAGATAGTTTTGAGATCAACATTTGGTTTTCTCAGCTGCTGCTCTCATTTCTGTGATGCCGCCTTTGAAAACTAAACATGTCATTGGGCAGTGCCGCTCCCTGTCTGGCTAAGAAGCCTGCAGGGAAGCAGCCTCGATAGCGTGAGTCCCTCAGGAAAACAAATTACTCACATAGCACAGCGGTGGCTCTGCCTGCTTTCTAGCAGCAAAAGACATTCTTATTGGGGGTCTCTCTCAAACTTCCCAGAAACATCTGTGGTTGCTATTAGTTTGAAGTTTGAAGCAGTTTGTCTCTATGACTATGTGTGGCAAAAGAAGATTGGAATCGCCAGAGATGCCGCATTACAATACCACCTTCTTTCTATAATAACTGTAGCTTATGTACATATTATTGTAGCACTAAAAAGTTCAATTTGTATGAGCAGTTTTGATAAGATGACAACATTTGATATCCCTATATCGATAAAATATTGCCATGCAAAATATCTTGATACTTTGTTGTATTGATTTCTCCAACACTACTAGAAAACTGGGGGGTGGAGGTGGGAGGAATCAATATAGCATAGTACCACCAGGGGCCATGAAAGGGAAAGAGGCACATCTTGGGCTACGATATTTGCTGAGTCAAAGAAATCTGGTGCCCAAAGTAAAACAAAATATTAATAATAAATTCAGGGACAGCCATTCATGAGGCATATTTTTAATTTTTGGCAGACGCTCCCCTCTGTTTATGTTTTATTCACTCCACTACATCCTGTACTCAAACGATTCGTTGACTGTTTAGACCTGACATCGTCGTCACCCTCATTATAACAAACCTGAGGTGGCCTGCGTCACACAGCGCTTGGCTGGTATTAATGTCATGCTGAACACACTCCAAACTGTGAAAATGAGAATTGATTTCTTCTTTCACATCACATCCCATTGATCTATATACCTCAAGCTGTGCACCTTTCCACTACCACCCTCTGACCTGATCGCAACATTTGCTAAATCCACAATCTCCAATCAAGCATAGCCTTCTTGTGACAACTGAAGCACAACGCCTTGCAACCAATCCTGGTCATACTTTACAGGTCAGTAGAGAAGGCACCGGAGTGCTTTGCCATCGTCATATCTGCTTTACCTCCTTCTCCTCCCGTTCTATGGACAAGCTCCAGAGTGCTGACCTTCCTATATAGCAGATAATTGGCTGTCATCTGCCTTCTATGAAATCGCTGCATGACACTGGAGGTGAAGAAAAAGGGCAGGATGATATACAGCTAACCCAGAACTCTCTGGCAGCCATTCATTTCCAAAACTTTTCTCCCACAGACAATGCCACTGGATTTTGATAAAGAACACTTGTCACCTCAACAGCTTCCTCCCACAGCTGTCACAGCACTTCCGAGACTTTCTACAGCCCACAATCTCCATCTCAGGAGATGCAGCCTGCAACCCTCCCACTGTGGCTGTTTATTTATCACATAGTAGTTTGAACCACCGTCTCCTCTGGTCTTAGCAGACTCATAATACTATAGAAAAACATGCTAGAGGAATTTGTACTGGTATTAAGTGTTATATCCCCCATTAACACTCATACCACCACTTATCACTTTGACTATTCAGTCAAAAGTCAGCAGTTTCCACTTAAGGAATTATTTGTCCATTTGCTGCCTTGTTAGGCTAAGAGTTCAAAAACTGATATGACGCTTTATGATTGTTGCAACCGTTGACATCCTGGAGTTTCTGCTGGTTGTCTGGCAGCTGCTAACAACCAAACATAGTCTGGAAAACAACCACACCGACATTTACATTTTTTCACCTTTTTTTCATGCATTTGAAAAAATTTGATTTACGTAACTTGCTAATTATTTTGCTGTAGTAATGTGCGTAATCATATTATTATTATTAAATGGCTGTGCCAAATCATACTAGTCAAATGTTTAGGAGAGTACTCATTCTTGAAAGTAAGTTTTCAAAAAATAAATAAAAATCGAACTAATTCTGATTGCATTAATAATAAATCCTGTTAGTGACTGTCTTTAAACATCTGTCGGCCAATGCTCAGGATTTTTTACGAGTCTGTTGTGGCTAGTGCCATCTTCTATGCTGTTGTATGCTGGGACAGCAAGGTTGAGGGTCGCAATCACAAACTGATCCGCAAGGGCAGCAATGTGGTGCGGATGCAGCTAGACTCCTTTAAGTTGGTGTTGGGCAGGCAGATGTTGTCCAAGATAAGGACAGTGCTGGATAACACCTCCCACCTACTCCATGACATGCTGGCCGGTCACAGGAGCACGCTCAGTGAGAGACTGAGATTACCCAAATGCACCACTGAACGACACAGGAAATCATTCCTGTCTGTATAACTCCTCCATGTAGTACACTGCACACACTGCAATAGTTACATCCTTTTGCACATGCTCTACAGTAAAAATAACAAATAACAAAGTTTTACAAGTTAGAATAAAATGCTAGTCATATAAATTTCACCTCTGTAATATTCTTGAGCTATTTGTATAGAGCTATTTTTTTTATATTTTGTAAACTTTGTAATATATTTATCTTGGAGCAACTGTAACCACATAATTTCCTTAGGGATTATTAAAGTATTCTGATTCTGACTCTGCTTACTTTCTTGTCTCTTATGAGCAGTGTTGGTCAAGTTACTTGAAAAAAGTAATCAGTAACTAATTACTGATTACTTCCCCCAAAAAGTAATCCTGTTACTTTACTGATTACTTATTTTCAAAAGTAATTAATTACTTAGTTACTTTTAAAAAACACGATTTACAACCTGAATAGGTGATAAAGCGATAGATCTTTCAGCCCAATTTTACTTTTTCTGCATAATCCATCATACAAAATGTAATCAAATGGAAAAGTCTATTTTTAAAACTTTTATAGTTTTATTAATTTTAATATTGTAATTTTGTATATGCTCCCTCTCGGCAGTGTCATCAGGAGGCATGGAGTGAACTTCCACAGTTACGCTGATGACACGCAGCTGTACATCTCTGTCTCCTGATGACACCAGACCAATGGATGCCCTTTTTAACTGTATTTTAGATATAAGATCTTGGATGGCAGAAAACTTTTTACAGCTTAACCAGGACAAAACTGAAGTTTTAATCGTCGGTCCTGAGGCTCAGAGAGAGAAACTCTTGTCTAAATTAGAGGCATTTTCACTATGTCCTTCGTTACAAGTGAAAAACCTGGGTGTTATTTTTGACTCTGAGCTTGGTTTTATCCCACATATTAAACATGTAACCAAAATTGGATTTTATCATCTAAAAAATATAGCCAGAGTCCGCCCAATTCTCTCTCGGGCCAACACGGAGATGCTAATGCATGCTTTTATTACCAGTCGCATTGATTACTGTAATGCCCTGCTCTCTGGTCTTCCTAAGAAGAATATTTCAACTTTACAACTTTTGCAAAACTCGGGAGCTCGTGTGCTGACGAAGACCAGAGGGCGGGCCCACATTACACCGGTTTTAGAATCGCTGCATTGGCTCCCCGTGTGTTTCAGGATCGATTTTAAAGTTCTTTTATTGGTTTTTAAATGTCTTAATGGTCTTGGGCCTTCTTATCTCTCAGATCTGCTTTTACCATATGAACCCTCGCGGACCCTGAGGTCCTCTGGTACTGGCCTTTTGATTGTCCCTAAAGTCAGGACACATACTCACGGAGAGGCAGCTTTTCAGTGGTATGGCCCTCGTCTGTGGAACAGCCTGCCGGAGGAGCTCAGGGCCGCAGAGAACGTACATGTTTTTAAGAACAGGCTCAAGACCCACCTTTTTAATTTAGCTTTTACTTAGCGTTTATTTATTTTATGCTTATTTATTCTATCCTGTTATTTTATTATTAATTTAGGCTTTACCTAATATTTATTGATTTTATTCTTATCCATTTTTTAATCTTCTTACTCTATTTATATTTATATTTATATTGTATCCCGTTCTGTATCAGCATTCTCACATACGTGAGAATGCTGTTTGTAGATTACAGCTCAGCATTCAATACCATCGTTCCCTCGAAGCTGGACAGGAAACTGCAGGATCTAGGACTGAGCAGCTCCCTCTGCAGCTGGATCCTTAGCTTCCTGTCTGACAGACGCCAAGTGGTCAGACTGGGCAGCATCACCTCATCCCCCATCACACTGAACGCTGGTGCTCCACAGGGGTGTGTACTGAGCCCTCTCCTGTACTCACTCTACACCTACGACTGCACGGCCACTAACAACTCCAACATCATTGTGAAGTTTGCGGACGACACTACAGTGGTGGGTCTTATCACCAACGGTGATGAGACGGCTTACAGGGAGGAGGTCAGCGCCCTGACCCACTGGTGTCAAGACAACCATCTCACCCTCAACGTCGCAAAGACAAAGGAGTTGATAGTGGACTTCCGGAGGTGCAGAGAAGTACACACCCCCATCACCATCAACGGCGCTGCTGTGGAGAGAGTGAGCAGCTTCCGGTTCCTTGGTGTACATCTGGCTGAGGATCTTACGTGGTCAGTACACATAAACAAAACAGTGAAGAAGGCGCAGCGGCGCCTCTTCTTTCTCAGGAGACTGAAAAGATTTGGCATGAGCCCTCGCATCCTCAGGACCTTCTATCACTGTGCCATTGAGAGCATCCTCACTGGATGCATCACCACCTGGTATGGCAACAGCACCGCCTACAACCGCAAAGCTCTCCAGAAAGTAGTGCGGTGCTCTGAACTGATAATTGGAGGTGAGCTTCCCTCCCTCCAAGACATCTATAGGAAGCGGTGCCTGAGGAAAGCGGGGAGGATCATCAAGGACTCCAGTCACCCCAGCCATAAACTGTTCAGACTACTTCCCTCAGGAAGGAGGTTCTGCAGCATCCGGTCCCGTACCAGCAGACTGAGAGACAGCTTTTTCCATCAGGCCATCAGACTGCTGAACACGTCATAGACACCTCACCTTCACTACTGGAACTTCAACATTATGCACTCCATACTGTACAGTAATGCCACTGTTTTGCACATGTCTCAACTCTGTATATTTTTATATATTTTACTTATTGACTCTATTTAATTTGTAAAATATGTGTATACACACACACACACACACACACACACACACACACACACACACACACACACACACACGTAGAAAAACATTTAGTATACACATCCAGAAATTTTTTTTTTTTTGCATATACTATTATATATTGTACATATATATTTATTAGTTTCAGATTTAGCCATTCGTATATTTTGCCTGTTTATGTTATTGTATTTTGCACAACTCTGTTGTTTGTGAAGCTCGCACACAAGAATTTCACTCGCATGTGCTGTACCAATGTACCTGCACATGTGATGTGACAATAGTGTTTCCTCGAAGGGGGCTCTCTGCACCGGGGCTGTGATCGACCGTGGCTGCTGGGTCTCTGGGGTTCCTCTCAGCCTGGCTGGGGGGCTCCTTTGCCTCCCTCCTGCTGTGTGCCCAGCCTGGAGGCTGCGGTCTGTGACCGGCTCTCGGTGCAGACGGCTCCCTGTTATAGTGTTTCCTCACTTGGCTCATGTGAACCCAGCCCAATTTTTACTCTTTAAGTGTGCGCGTGTGTGTGTGTGTGTGTGTGTGGGGGGGGGGAGATATGTGTGTATTCACATCATTTATGTTAATGAGAGTGTGGGGAGTGAGTTGGAGGGTGGGGTGGGCTGCTTTTAACTATGTTAAGCACTTTGTGCTACATTTTTTGTATGAAAAGTGCTTTATAAATAAAGATTTATTGATTGAAGTAAAACACAGCAGAAAATAAATAAAATCAAAGACTAGCAGTCCTTTTGCTCTATTTTCACCTGTAAAGCAGGAGTTGGGTAGGCGAAGGTTTACCCTGGTGCAGGTGTGCCGCAGCGGTCAGTGGAAGGATACGGCAGTTTCTCTGTGAATTTCCCATTACGTGGTAGCACACTCGGAGCTTGCTTGGAAGTTTAGGGTTTTTTTCGCCGTAAAAAGATGTTTTCTTCCCACGCACAATGCTAATGGATGCTAATGTTTTTGTCACTTTTTATGGAATCAAACTTAACCCTTGTATGGTGTTCGGGTCTGTGAGACCCGTTTTCAGTTTTTTTCAAAAGAAAAATTAAACAATTATTTTTTTCAACCTGAAATTCATTGGCTTTGGCTTATTTTCTGTGAAGAACATGAATCTGAACAAATTTTCAATGACCTCATACTGTACCTCCCCCCACGCATTTACATTACATACAAGGTGTTCGGGTCCACTGGACCCAGGTCTAGTAAAAGTGTTGAAAGTGTAGGTCCTGTGTTCCCACACTCTGTCTTCCTCCTTTCTGGTGCTGCTGATGGTGTTTTCTTCCCCTCCTGCTCGCGCACAAAGTTGCAACATTGTTGAAAATTCAACTATCAACACGTCTGCTCTTACATTCCCACACATTTTACCCTCTTTCTTGAGGGATCCAAATTTTATTTTCTCATACCCTGTCCCACCTGCAAATTAGGGGCATAATACTATAAATAAGACTTTGCCAGTGTGGTTCTTTATCACAACTGATCAAGATGACAAAAGATTATCTGCTGCGAGGGCCATCCAATTGATTTTGGAAGAGAGAGGGGCTTCGGATGATGATGTTGACAAAGAGGTTTCAGAATATTTCACATTTCTGAGTCTGACAGTGACTTTGAAGAAGAGGATGAGGTTGAGCACCATTTAGTAACAAAACGAAGACGAGTACCCCATCTGCAGCCAGCTCCAGGACCAGAACAAGCCCACCAGACAGCAAGTGAAGAAATATGGATGTCAATAACTGGTGAAATTGAATGGTCTTCTTGCCCAAGAAATGAGCCACCCTGCAGAGCTGCTACTGTGATAAGCCAGGGCCAACACGGCTGACAGTTACTCATGTGCAGGACATCAAGTCTTCATTTGAGCTTTTCATCCCAGATTCCATCCAGAAAATTATTCTGGATTGCAGTAATCTAGAAGGAAGGTGTGTTTTTGGAGAGAGGTGGAAGGAGATGGACCAAATCCATCTAAGAACCCCAAAGGCCTACTTTGGGGTTCTTATCCTTGCTGGAGTTTTCAGGTCCAAAGGGGAATCCACAGAATGCCTGTGGGATGCAGAAACCGGCAAGAACCTTTCCGTGCATCAATGTCTCTGGAAAACTTCCACAAAATTTCCAGGATTATCCGTTTTGATAACCGAGACGACAGACCAGCTCGACGGCAGAGAGACAAGCTACCTGCCATCAGGACAGTGTGGGATAAGTGTGTGCACCACCTCCCCTGTTTTACAACCCTGGGCCTAATGTCACCATTGATGAGCAACTGATGCCATTTAGTTGTGAAACATATTGCTTCACGTGTAAATGTGTTGTGTCTTTCCACTCACTCCACTTGATTATAACTGATTTTTTTTTATAACATTTTATATAAAAGAAAAACGAGAAGCACATTAATTCATAAATGTGATCTAATAAAGGTAAAGGGAAAAAATTAACCATGTTTGCTGTTCATATGGCTTGTAATTGGGATGAAGTAAACATCTGTTGAGTAATTTAACATAAAATTGTTTGATAGTGTTAATTTGGAAAGCCAAAACTCTAGCGGGTCCACCAGACCCATGAACACTGGCTGAGTAACAAAAATACGAACACCACACAAGGGTTAAAGTAAGGTCAGTACTTCTACAGTTTTTAAACGCTGCACGCTCATACTCTCTCCAGTACTCGATGATCCACTGTTGATCTGCACACAGCTGTTGTCACAACCGTCGCACTTGCTTACTTCCCTGTCATGAGACATTCTCGCAAAAAAATCACGGTTTTAGTAGCGCAGTAACGCAGCGTTCCTACGGGAAAGTAAAGATAATCCAAGTACCGTTTTTGCAATAGTAATCCCTTACTTTACTCGTTACCTGAAAAAAGTAATCGGATTACACTGCCCATCTCTGCTTATGAGTACCATATAATAAAGGTGCTAGATGATGAGCAGTGGGGCATATGATATATGATGCTATATAATTCAAACTGATGTAGTTGTCTTCTTGCTCTTTTAGCCACCAATGTTTCCAGCTTCTCTTTTGATTCTGGTCAGAGGCAGTTGGTAATACTACATGAAAAGGGCAGTATGCACAGTGCCCACAGAGACTGACGCAGCAGATCAGTCTCAGATTCTGGCGTTAATGTTAAATACTGAGAAGCAGAATTTGAATTTCTTTAATCAGAACCAGAGTCGTGCTAACTCTGCCAACACACAAAATATGTTTTCCTAAACGTTTCCTTTCAACATAATACAACTTGCCATTAGAACACTGTAGCCGCTGTACACTTGTGTAGATAATAAATGATTAATGATTTGAATAATTATTCTTTATTATTGACAACGTAGTGTGTTAAATTGTATAAAACAACAAATGTGAGCACGTTTTTACGTGACCACAAACTTTTAAGTGGTACAACATTTAACAGATAAATATGAAAATCAAATCGATTGGAGTTTGTAGCACAGTGGAGGCAAATCAAATTTTGTTTGTGATGCTCATGGCAAAGGAAAATTTGCACATTTAGAAGTTGAAGAAATCTGATTATAATTCAGGATCCCACAAACAAGAACTGGGAAACCCTTACAGTATATGCTCTATATGATATATTTCAAGTCATGTGTTAGGTTTAAGATACGATGACCATGAGCTTGTACAAGGACTGAACTTACAGTCCTTAAGGCATATGAGAAATTTCTAGAGAAAAATATATCAGAGTACTTTCAATCAATGTTTGTGCCATGTGTCAGTGTGCAGAATAATTTCTTTATGTTATCTGTGTGTCTCTTCACACTACCTTCAACATCCAGGGCATTAGAATATATGAATGATAACTGGATCCTCTTTCTTGACAGTGAGATGCGAGCCCAACAAAATAGTATTCTCACTGTGCAGTAGTGTGTATGGTTCAAAGCATTTTTCTTTTCAAAATTAATAATGGATCACTGGACTCTTTGTTTTTGTTGCAAACCCAGGGAGAAATATCTCACACACTAGGCTGTTCCACCTTAGCTCTGTAGTCTGCAAATGTAATACTTTGTTTGAGTCTCTTTTTCTCTCAGCAGTGTAGTTTTTGGCTTCAGCAGTCAATCAGTGTACGGTCTCATATTTACTAGGGTAAATATGTTGATTTTGCTCTATGTCTCTACAGATTTGTAAATAGGTAAATTTCCAGCTTTTTCTATGGAATTACAGTGTAATTATTAGAAATGTCTTTCCTAGAGCTTTTTTTTTTTCATTTTCACAGGACAATGCTGCTTGGAAGTACACGTTTTTGTTTGTACAAGTCTTTGTCCCTGTGAAAAATTAAGTGCACTCCTACTGCTATAGAAATAAAGAGGGTCAGAAAAGCCAGATGCTGCTAATCGAATGCACTCGATTAGCTAATCATTAGCAAGTGTGAACACCACTATAAAAGCAGAAGTTGGAGCTTGTCTTGTGTTAATACACAATTTTCCCAGGGCTGAATATCTCGGGAGATAAGACACTTCTTGACAGACTCTGCGAGCCTCAGCTCGTGTGTCTAATGTTAAAGGTTCACGACAGTGCATTTAGATAAACACTAAAAACGCATGAGTTCTTTGGAAGGGTTGCCAGGACTTAAGTGGTGATTTTGGCCATAATCCACAGCATATCATCACAAACACCTCATACCAACTGTAAAGCACAGTGGTGGTGGGCTAACAATTTGAGGTTTCAGGTTTAATTCATTGAGTCAACCAGGAACTCTTCTGTATCTAAAACACAACTGCTGAAAAAGAAAATAATCGAGGTATTGCGATAGCCCTCAAAATTCAGAGTTTAACCTGATTTAAATAACAGAAGCATTGCTATACAAAAAAATCCTCCAGAATGATGTGAGAAACTGATAAACTAATATAGAAAACAATGACTTGAGCTAGTACTGCTAAAAGTACCTCTATTAGCTATTCAATCATGGCATGTACTTGTTTTTTTTTTATTTATAAAGCAAAGTTTGGGATTGTTTTAAGCCTTGCCCTTTAGTATCTTAACAAATTTTAATTGTTTCATGAAGTTAATTTTTCCCTGTAACTTATTTAGGTTCCGAAAATGGAGGATTTGTAATGTCTAATATTTTACTATCAACTCTAAACTTATTCTAATAAAAACAAGCCTCCCTCTATTCCTGCCAACGAGCTTTCACTTTTGTTTGATATGCAAACACTTTTTTCCCCTGAAAGCTATGCATACTCACATTAGGCGTCTGTTTGAGCACAGCAGTTTCTATTAGTTAAAAAAAAAAGTGGCTTTGTACAATGGTGGTTATTAAAGGATCAGCAATGAAAAGAAAGCATTTAAATGGTGATAAGGCTCATTTTTTATATTTTGTACAGAGAGCACCAAAACAGATATGTCATTTTTATTAGCTGTCAGCCTGCGCTGCTCATAACAAATGGACTGCCTGCCAATAGATTATTCTCCTTCATTAAATATGCTGTAATGCGAGAATACAATAGCTACAACTAAATGCTTCATAAAATAAATGCTCGCTGTGAAGTGGAGTTAATGCCTTTGATGATTATTTCATGAGTCAAATCAGGATTTCTGCTCGTTCAGAAATTTCAGGCCTCTTGAAGCCCAGAAGAGGCTTCCATCAGTGAAAGAGGCGAAGCTGGAGCACTCTCATTCTCTTTTTGCTCCTCGTTCAATGCAAATGATTCTTCTCCAGCTGACAAGTATCAGTGGCTCCGTGTCCTGCAGCATGATGGAGTCGGGCTGTCAGGCTGGTGCCCGTCGTAGGCCTAGAGTGATGTATTCATTTAATTCCACAAAAGGTGACACGCTGTACAAAGTCAACCTTCCAGTCGCACCCTACCCTTTCTCTTAAACATGCACACATGTTTGTAATGAAGCCGTCTCTACTTGAAGTGTGGAAATGCAATTTAATGTTGTAGAAAAACATTTCCTCATGATGCCTGTTAAATTACTGCATGATAATTGTTTTAGCACTAACTCAGCCTGCTGTGTGGGGGGTTGATGGGCCATCATTAGCAGTGTGGAAGAGGTTTGAGCTGAACCCTAAGATAGCATGTACTGATCATCACCATCTCCTTTCCTTTGTCTTCTTGTTTTGTTGCAGCAGTTCAAATGTTTCATTCAACTTAACAAAGGTACTCTATTTGTTTGGAACTTCTAAGATAAGACATTTAAATAATTTGAACCAAAAGGGCATCATTCTTTGCGGTATGTGGGCCATGTGTAAGTTGTGTGCAGCCACGGACCAGTTGCAAACACACTGCTGGCCCTGTGCTGGCCCAGATGTCAGCTTAATGTGTACCTTAATCAAGCCATGTAATAGCAACATGTGCCGGAACATAATAGTGCAAAAGTAAGATGACAGAACGCTGTTCGGATAGTGAATGGACTGATTATTTTATAGCGCACTTCCTTTCCCCCTTATTACTCAGAGCTCTATACAACATGCCATATTCTCCCAATCACACACTTTCTCTAAACTGAGTGCTTCCTGACTACATTCACACTCTTGACATGCAAGAGAAGCCAGGGATTGAACCTCCAACCTTCCGATCAGTAGGTGACCTGCTCTACCGCCTGAGCTACAGCCGCCCACCAGCAAAGAGGAGTAAACCGTCACTAGGTTTTGGTTAAAGTGTACACTCACAAACCTGTCAAACCTGCATTTGAAACGTTGGCTACTATAGCAGTATAGTATTGCAAATGGCATTTGGGTCATCTAACTAAAATAGAAAAATAGGAACACAAATAGTGCCATCATTGCCAGACCTAGCCCACATCTGGTTGACATACACTCTGCCATGATACCGGTCAGTCAGAAGTGCCAGCTTGATGCCAGATCCGGGCCAGACCTGTTTTCTATGGGCCTGGGCCACATAAACCAGACCACAATCGAGCCAGATATTGCATGCCATCACGTAGACAGTGCCATCTATCCCAGGCCTGGCCCATATCTGAATGACATACGTCTTATCATACCAGAAATCAACCAGCAGTGCCGGCTTGATACCAGATCTGGGCCAGACCTGCTTGCTAAGTTTCAGTGACTTAGTTCATTTATTTGTACATTTATTGAGATGCATTTGTTATTACAACCTAACATTATAGGGTGGCTTCGGCTCAGGAGGTGAAGCAGGTTAATAAAAGATTGTTGGTTTGATCTTTGGCAGGTCTGAGTTGTCCTTTGGCAAGATACTGAACCCAAAGTTGCTGCCGATGCATTCAACAGAGTGTGAAGGTGTGTAAATGTTAGGTAGCACTCAGACATAGAAAAACGTGCTTAAATAAATGCACTGGTGAATGAGACAGGTTGTATAGCAGAAAAGCACTATATAAGAGCCAGTCCATTTTCATTAACCTGAGGTTTTGGTTGGTGTTGGGAGAAAGATTAGGGTTTTTGATGCCAAACAATTCATGACTTAATTACAATACTCACGCAACAGCCAATCTGAAACCCTGTGTAAACTCTCATAACTTTGTTTATGATATGATAATGTAGCCTTGGTTAATACCAAATAAATGCATGTCATTTGGATTCAAAATGACATCATTAAAAGAAAAACACATTCATGAAGCTCCTTTGCATGTGGGTGGCAGCGTCAGTCTTCCTTAAAGCTATACAGGAGTGTAATCTTTTAAGCGTTCTTCAGTTTATAGATTGACTTCTCAGTTCAACTTTGACCCACTGCACCTACATAGTTACAGTATGTGTGCACACTTTTTCTTTTTTTTGTCAAGTTCTTCTGAGCTCTTCCTGTCCTATAATTCCGATTGATATTCTGTGGAGTAGGTCCACTCTCCCTTTTCATAAATATGCATGAGAGCTGTCGAGCTTTGGTATTGAATTGGCTTGATCCCTGTGTGAGTCTGTGTTTTTTGGGTTGGTTTTTTTGCTTCTGAATATATTGGGATAGGTGACATTCTGGGCTATGTTTGGTTATATATTAGAGAGCTGTGTTTGCCAGATGTGGTGTACTTTCTGTGTGTGAATGTGTATGTGTGCTTAAGGCCAGAGGTTCCAGAGCTGGGGTCACTTTCAGCCGCAGGGAAGCTGAAATGTCACGACTTGTTGCCTGCGGCTCTTGGGCTGCTGCTGCTGTTTGTGCCTGGTTGGCTCTTAATTTAGCGTGCCTGATGAGGGTGGAGAGTAGAGCACACATGGTGCAGGGAAGAGCTAAAGTTAAACGCCTGCAGTCACACTGTAAAGTGAGGGTAGTAGGTAAAACTGAGAGAGAAAGCCCCCCCCAATCTTTGTTTGTTAGATGAACTTTGTGCTTTAATGTTACACTGAGCAATCTGTTCATCTTTCAGCCGCATTTCAGCCCAAGGTCCACTCTCCTCTGCCATTTCGGAAACACCAAAATTTAGAATTTGTTGCTGACCCAGTTTTAGTTTTAAACCCTGGGTATGTGTTATGGTCTGGGCAAGAGAAAACTGAGACTTTTACAGTGCACAATTACTCACTTGGGGGTATTTTTGCTGTGAGTTGTGAGTTGCTATGTACTGAGCAGGGTGATGGATAAATTTCCTTCTCTACAGTTCAGAAAGTTCTGAGACTTTCAGATAGGAAGACACAGACACCTGTGTTCTGGTGCCTGATAGTGTCACGGTCCTGGGTCTCCTGACCCAGCGTTTTTAGTTCTTTGTGATTTTTGTATCATTGTACTTGTGTGTGATTTATTCTATGGCTTCTAGTTTTGATCCCTTGCCCTTCATGTCTCTCTGTGTCCCCTCTGTTCTGTGTAATTGTGTGTCTTTGCATGTTTGAGTTTCTTGTTTTCTGTCACTCTGCATTGTGCATTATGTTCTCATGGTTGGTTTTTTGTTACTCTCTCTAGTCTAGTCTCTTGTGTTCCCAGCTGAGTATTTCCCTGTGTATTTTGGTTCTTAGACCTCTGCCTTATGGTTTATGTCTCTGTATTTCTTAGTTGCTGTCTCCACTGTGTCAAGTTCGCGTCTCTGTGTGATACTTCCTGTTTTACTTTGATGGTCCGTGTCTCATGTGAATGCGTCCTGCTTTGCTTGTCTCGTCAGTCCTGATTTCTCCCAGCTGTGCCCTCCTTCTGTGTCTCATTCCCCTCGTTACTTCCCAGTGTATTTAAACCCTGTGTTTCTCTGAGTCAGTGTCGCGTCGTCCCTCATGCTGTGTGGATCTCCCTGTGTGTCTCTCTGTGAGTTTTCCAAGTTCCCAGTTTAGATTAGTTTGTATGTTTTTTTCCCTGCCAGCAAATAAAGCTGAGTTTTGAGTTCACCTCCCTGAGTCTGTGAGTCCTGCACTTTGGGTCCAACTCCTGCCTGCCGCACAGCGATTCATGACAGAGCCATATTTGGGTCGCATACTCATTTCCCTGGAATAGATAGTGATCCAGCCATATTTGCATTGGAGCCACTCTCCATCTACCTTTTCTGTTGCTATGTATTCTCAAGTCTTATCGTAACACTTTCTCCAAAACCAAAAAGGAAATATCATTCTTATCATTTTCATCCTTATTGCAATTGTGATCTTGCGGGGGGTTTACAGGGTTCCATCTGTAAATGACTGCTGGTCAGCAAACCTGGGAAACCCACAGATAATTGGAACTATGGCACGAAACCGCTTCCAAAACATCATGCAACACCTACGCTTTGATGACAAGTCCACCCGCTGTGATCGAGCAAAGACTGACAAGTTTGCTGCAATTTCCAGTGTGTGGGGATCATTTGTCACCAACTGCATCACGTGCTACAACCCTGGTCTACATATCACCGTTGATGAACAGCTTTTCCCATCAAAGACTCGGTGCTGTTTCCTGCAGTATATTGCAAGTAAACCTGACAAGTTTGGGATCAAGTTTTGGGTGGCTTGCGACCTAAAATCCAAGTACATTTGCAATGTCTTCCCATATCTTGGCAAGGACCCCAATCGTCCCACTGGGGAGAGACTTTCTGAAAATGTAGTAATGAGGCTGATGGAACCATTCCTAGACAAGGGCAGAAATGTTACCACGGACAATTTTTTTTCACCACGCTTTCACTTGCACAAAAACTTCTTAGACGGAAAACCACCATCCTCGGCACAGTCAACAGGATTCGCAGGGAAATTCCTCAATCCACTAGACAGACAGATCGCAATGAATTCACCACTCAGGTATGTTACAGGTCTTTTGTGGTTCTATGTTTATGTGTTTCATTGTGTGTAAAAGGGCTATGGAAATAACAATTTATCTTATTTCTTAGGTGTTTTCAACCTCTGCTGCCACGCTGACGGCGTATGCGGCCAAACGGAAGAAGACAGTCTATGTTCTTAGCAGCATGCACAGCGTGGTTCAGACTGATAACACCACCAAAAGGAAGCCAAACACTGTCTCCCTTTACAACAAAACAAAGTGTGGCGTGGATGTGATGGACCAGATGGTTCGGGAGTACACTGTCCGCAAAGGAACACGGCGCTGGCCAGTCGCCGTGTTTTATAACATGATTGACATGGCAGCACTGAATGCACATGTGCTGTATCAAGCATGCACTGGGACGAAGGAAAGACGGGTGGACTTCCTGGTGGCGCTTGCAACAGAGTTGGCTCGCTCTCATGTAGCTGGGAAGAAGGCAAGAAAAGAACAGTTGCTTCGGACACAACCCTCCACACCTAGCCCTGGAAAAAGAGCCACGTGTCAGGTCAAACACAACTGCAAGAACAATCATGCCACTGTGCGATGTGTTCACTGCAAAAGATACACATGTGGTAAATGCAGACTACAGATACCATGGCAGTGCCAGGATTGTGAGTGATTGCTGAAAATGTTGAATTGTACTCACTCACTTTTTATTATTATTTGTAAATATGTGTACAAATGGTTGGTTTTTTGTACTGTTTTTATCAATAAATCTCAGCAACAAAGGACATACACCCATGTGTGTTGATTTCTCCCTAAGATGGCAAACTGAAACACTCCAAGTTGGTGACTTTTGGAGATTTATTTCCCTGGACGATTGAGAATGCATCAAGATGAAACACAAAAGGAAGTGCACAGCTTTTAGCAGCTCCCCCACGCCCTCAATCACACACCCCCACTCCCCTCCCTCCAGAATTCCCAGATAACGACCCAATTTACATATGAATGACTAGCCAATTTAGCTTCCACTTGGCTGACGCTAAAGCCTAGCTAAAAGCCATTTGGCTGCTCTCCGGGTTTTAAAGGTAGAAAAAGCCAAATGGCAGTCCGTGGGGGTTTAAAAATCTTCCAACCTGCTTTTGGATAAAACCTCGTACACATAATGTGTTTTCTTTGAGTTTCCCCTTCCTTTGTTCAGGAAACTGAGCATCTGTGACCTGTGACTTCTCCCCCATGCAGCTACTTCGAGCTGGAAAGCAGCGGGGTGAGAGAGGAGATCCGCTATCACTACCGCTTCAAAGGCAAGCCACGTTCTGAATCCTTCCCCTACCGCCTCGCTGATGGCCAGTGGCACAAGATCGCCCTTACCATCAGTGCCTCCCACCTGCTTCTGCACGTTGACTGTAACAGGTAACACACACACATACCGCTCTTGAGCACCTTCACATCTCTGTCACAAGAGACTGTGCTGAGTAATTTTTCCCATGCTCCTTTGAAGTGACATGTCTAATGAGCTGCCTGTGTTTATCAGGGTAAATATTTGTTCAGTGCATTCTCCTTGTGGAGAGCAGGGTGTTAGCATGGCTGACAGTAAAACATTCAAGGACAGACTAACGAAGAGAAAGGCTGTATACTGATATAACATCCTGTGTGTCTCTGTATAGGATGTGTCTTCAGCTCACACCGTTGTTTAATGAAGTGGAAGGTACCGATGATATAATCGCCACATTGATTGGCCAGTGAATACCCTTATCTAAAGAGAATACTCGAGGCTGATCTGTAAACACGCACTTCAGTTGTGACAGTCTTTCTCAGCCCTCACATTCTCTCCTGAGACCCATGAAGGCATCACTTGTCCTTTTTTTAAATACAGTTGCTAGACAGAACAAGCAGGCTAAATTTGAGTGGAGGTAATGCTCTGTCACCACTTGAGGATGAAAGACGGTACGATGCACGCGAGGATTGCGCTCTAATATTGATTTTTCCCAGATGCCTATTATACCCATCAGGCTGGTGGTTTGTCAATTAATTATCACTGCAGTGGCTGTCTCTCTGATGATAGTCTGGTGAAGATGAAGGAGGGCATCAGAGTGTTATTGGATAGAAAAAGATCAAAACATAATTTGAATCAAAACGTTTTGCTTATGCTGTTATTTTGAGCAGGGCTGATGTAATTAATACAGTGAAATTGAATGGGTTGGTTTGGTGCTATTAGTCATTAGCTTGTGGCTGCGTGTGGTATAAAAGTGAAGCCTGATACTTAGCGTAACTGTCTGAGCAAGTGCCTGTGACTGTGTCTAAATCCTACTCATTTTTACAGAGTCTAGTCACTAATGCTTTTTTACCCCCTCAGCTGTGAAAGGCTGATGGGCATCCTGCCGGGGTGGCGGGTGGGCAGTGTGGACACCCAAGTTTGTGAATGTGATAACTTGAGAACAAGGTTATGTAGGATGCTGAAATTCATAGCACAGGTGCATCTGCCAAACATCTTAAATGAGTAAAAATTTCAGTGATCCTGACCTCAAGGTCAAGGCCAGAGATCAAGTTTTCTGAAAATCTGATATATATGTATGTACTTAATCAGGTCATTCAGCAATACAAACATTAACTTTGCACTGATGCCCTTTTTCTCATTTACCAAGACATGCAAGGAATTTGAAGGCCTATATTTAGAACTGTAATGTCAAGGCAAGAAAGAGTGTGAATGTCAACATGCTTACCAAGCCACTTACTCCATGTGTCTGGGTCAGGTTCACCACCTCATCAGCAGACACTTTCAGCTCTTACCTTTGTTTGGTCATCTGAATTCACTGTCATCTGCAGCAATGCCAGCTAAAGCCACATGCCACTCAGTTTTCAGAATGTCTTTAAAGTAGCAATCACAGCTCATGATGTCTTTCATCTGAGCAACAACACCGCACTTTAGTCCGTTGTGATGCTCTAACAAGGGGATGTTTTTCCCAGCTGCCCCAAGTGTCACCATCAGCTCCTCTCCCACCGTAATCTCAGAATATACGGTGAAACCTAGTTGTGGCTCTGTCAAAGTGTCAAACAACAAAAACAGAACAACTGTTAATTCGGCCTTTTCTACAATACGCTAAATTTGACTTTCATCTACAAGTGCAATTGCCTGTGCGTCTTTGGGGCAGATAATTTTAAATCACCAGTGCTGGGTAAATACAAGAAACCAAAAGGTTTATGCAATAAACAGTCTAACCAAAAACAAAAAAACTAACGATAACCCACAAAATCTACTGTACATCTACTTTCATGTCACTGACTTTTATCTGTGACATTATTCAATATTTTTATCTGTAAGTGTGCATTGATAAAGCTTGAAATTGTATGTTTGTTTGTTTTTTTGATAAAAATTTAGTATCAATGAATGACCAATCAGACAAAGCTGTCTATAAATCTAAACACTGTATTGATTTATATACAGGATAGTTTTCATCACAAAGGTACAGTTATATTTCATGTTTGTTTAGAATAATAATACAAATTAACTCAATGCCACACAAACTTAGACAAAGAATAATAGTCAGGAAGTAAATCTGCGTTGACAAAACAAGCGAAATAAAAATTGCATATTCATATCCACCCAAACTGAGCCTTTCATATTCTTCGTGTTAAGAATATTTACTTATTCAAACTAGCAGACCCATTAGCTTTGAATTTTTAAGAGTATAATTTCTGCACTAAACCACACTCTATTGATTTCAAGGCTCATTAAATGCTTTTAAGTGTCTGTAAATGGGAGATGGAGCAATTTATTGTCATATCCTCGGGTGGACTTAAACTTGTAGTGTTCCTTTGGCTTTTCCTTTACTGATGTCTATTTTACAGCCAAACACAAGATGTTGTTGGGTCTCATAGACTCATGTTTAACTGCAAAATCAGTAAGTCAATAAGGCTCAGAATTACAGTACAAAGAGTAATGATATAAAAGAAATTATAAATGAAATATTAAAGACATCGTTTTATTTGGGGGGAAATACGCTGATTTGCTTTATTGGCAAGCATTAGACAAAAAAAAATCAATATCACCTTCATGTCTGCCGGTTGAATATGAAGCAGAAGACTTGATGTACCTTCTCTTTGGAGGTTACCAAAGGACATTCTAGGAAATTAATATCACCCTCCCCAATGTTACGTTTCATTCTCCTGCTTTTGCTCCGATGAATGGCTTTAAAATAATAATTTCAGTTGCAGTAATGTATTCAGACACAGTTTAAATGTCTTTGACCCACATCGCTCATCACCATAATAATTTTTTAAATGAACCGAATGTTCCCCTACGCACATTTTGGACATTGTTCAAGTTGGGAAACGAGACTTGTTCATAACTGCCCTGTTCTCTAGATACTGCTGTCCCTTCATGAAGTTTGACAGATCCATGTGAACAATATTTTTTATGTGTTTCTGAACTCATTTCCATATCTTATACTTATAATTCCTCTGGTATTGTGGAGGGTAGCAGCTTCAGCATTTACATGTCATCTTATTTGACTTCCTTGTGCAGGTCCCTATGCCCAAACGGAGGGCTCTTACCTTGGGTTAGGATTTGAAATTACTCTGATGGTGGTTCAGAGTCCTGAAAATTCATGGAATTTTCCTTTCTTCCTCTGCTGTCCTTGTGTAAGATTGATTGAAAAAGAGGAAAATATTATTTGAAGAACATGTGGACTATACAAAGTGGGATGAAGCCTGTCAATAAACATAAGACATTTACCAGGAAAAGTGCTGCATAATAAAGTTCTGATTACATAGTCCGAAAAAGGCCCAGACGGACAAGGTCAGGGGGCCGACCCGGAGGCCAAAACAGTTCAGTTCCGGGGGCCGACCGTGTGAAAGGCAGCAGCAGTGGGGCAGGTCCGGAGGCCGGCCACGCAGTAGGCAGTGGTGTGGAAACAGTCCTGGGGGCCGACCGTGCAGACGGCAACAGCGGCGTGGAAACAGCTCTGGGGGCCGACCGTGCGGACGGCAACAGCGGTGCGGAAACAAGTCCGGAGGCCGGCCACGTGGAAGGTAGTGGCGGCGTTCAGGAGGGCGTTCAGGAGGGCGTCCACAGTGGCGGAGATGCCCAACAAGCGGCCTGGCAGATGACCGACAATGTGGAGGTGGTAGTAGGGGACCTGAAGGCTGCGTAGCCCCTGCAGCCCCAGGCGAAGCGGAGGCTGGACCAGACGAGGCGGAGGCTGGACCAGACGAAGCTGATGAGGATGATGAGGATGCGGAGGCTGGACCAGGCGAGGCTGAAGCGGATGCGGAGGCTGGACCAGGCGAGGCTGAAGCAGAAGCGGAGGCTGGACCAGGCGAGGCTGATGAGTATGCTGGAGCCGGACCAGGCGATGCTGATGAGTATGCTGGAGCCGGACCAGGCGATGCTGATGAGGATGCTGGAGCCGGACCAGGCGATGCTGATGAGGATGCTGGAGCCGGACCAGACGAGGATGAAGCGGAGGCTGAAGCCGGACCAGACGAGGATGAAGCGGAGGCTGAAGCCGGACCAGACGAGGATGAAGCGGAGGCTGGACCAGACGAGGATGAAGCAGTGGCTGGACCAGACGAAGCAGCTGATGAGGATGAAGCAGTGGCTGGACCAGACGAAGCAGCTGATGAGGATGCTGAGGCTGGACCAGACGAAGCAGCTGATGAGGAAGCAGATGCTGGACCAGGCGATGCTGAAGCAGATGCTGGACCAGATGCTGGACCAGGCGATGCTGAAGCAGATGCTGGACCAGGCGATGCTGATGAGGAAGCGGAAGCTGGACCAGGCGAGGGTGATGAGACTGCAGCTGGTGATGAGACTGCAGCTGAGGGCTGGACGGGCTCCTCAGGCCCCCCAGCTGACGAGGCAGAAGGCTGGACGGGCTCCTCGGGCCCCTCAGCTGACGAGGCAGAAGGCTGGACGGGCTCCTCGGGCCCCCCAGCTGACGAGGCAGATGGCTGGACGGGCTCCTCGGGCCCCCCAGCTGACGAGGCAGAAGGCTGGACGGGCTCCTCGGGCCCCCCAGCAAAAACAGTCTCAGAACCAGTGGGCACTAAAGCCCCTGGCACACACAGGACAGAACCAGCAGGTGCGGAGACCTCTGGCAGAGACAGAAAAGAACCAGCAGGCACACGGGCCTCTGGCAGGGACGCAACAGAACCAGCAGGCGCACGGGCCTCTGGCAGGGACGCAACAGAACCAGCAGGCGCACGGGCCTCTGGCAAACACATGGCAGACTGCAGCTGCGCAGAGCATTGGGTCTGCTCAGGCAGCGACGGCCGGGTGTGGTCCTCAGCTGGCTTCTTAACCGCCAGGGGTCCTGAGTCTGCTGGGGGCTGAGACCCAGCCTCTGGGGAGGCCCTGGGGCGAGTAACAGTCTCTAAATTAGCCAGTTTCTGAGAAACTAGAGTGGTTTTAATGCATTTGTCTCTCCGCTCAAAATGGGTGCTAGGAACGAGATTCAAAATGGGTGGCACAGACACAGCCTCCAGTATGGAGGGAACGGGTGATCGGGCTAATGGCATAGATGCAGGCTGGGCTAATGAACTGGCTAAAGGCTGATGTACTGGTTGAAGTGAGACTGGAGTTGGTGGTGGAGTGGATGAAACACAGTCAGCTACTGTTATGGATGTTTTGAAAATGCCAACTTGTGAGAGGTCAGTTACCACGAAGGTAGGTAAACGCCGTGTACTGTCTTTACCCTCCCCATGAACGGCCCCAGAAAACACAGTCCCAGAAGCACCAGCGTCCTTAAAACTCACCACAGCTGGTCGCACAGGAGTCCCTGAATCCGGCTGTGGGGTGAAGCGTCGGTGGCGCGAATGTTTCCTCCCCACCGCTGACGGCTCCGACAGGCAGGGAAAAACCTCTGGGGGGTCGGGCCGTGAAACCTCCGGTGGGTGAATCTGAGACGGATGCTTTGTGGCGGTCGTAGTCCATTGTTGCTGGGCACAATTGGCTACTTCCCGAGCTTGCACCGCTTCCTGGGCTTTATGCAGCTCAGCGATTAAGTCTGTAAATCCCCGGACCTGGTGGAGATAGGGATTTCCGGCCAGGATTGCCTCAACGGCATTTATCCCCACAACTTTCGCTCGTGCATTGGAGGTGTGGGTTACCCAGTCCACCAGGCGTAGGGCACGTGTGAGGTCGCTCTCCCCGGCCAAGACCGCTGGATCCATCTTGTGTTCGCGTCGTACTGTCACGGCTGCACAGCAGTCGTGTGGTGAATTGAGAAAAGGATCCAAGATGCAGGCACTGACTGGGGTGCGAGTGAAAATATATTTGCAGAGGTGATAAAGTGACAAAACAGGAAGAGCAGAGCGGGGAGTAAACAAACCTAAACTGGGAAAACTAAAGAACAAAACTTAAACCAGACACTCACGGAGGAGCGAAATGCACACAAAGAGAGATGGCAGAGAGACGCAGAATGAATACCAGGTAACAGAATAATGCAGACTGACATGGAGTTAAACAGACGACGCGACAGAGAGCACAGGAAAACACAGGGCTTAAATACACGGGGAGTAATCAGGGAATGGGCCACAGGAGGGAGACACAGCTGGGAGCAATAAGGCTAACGAGACAGGGGAGAGGTAAAACTGAACACACTGACATGAGACATGAACTTTCAGAATAAAACAGGAAACTAACAGACACAGAGAACCAGACCGGACACTGAACTTGACAGGCAGACTCATGAGCAGACACAATAACACCATGGACAGACAGAGGGAACACAGAGAAGTGGAAGCAGGCAGGCAAAGAACAGAAACCTAACAAATGGCAAAATCACAACAGAATACACACTCTGAATGAACAAAAGCATAAGGAACACAAAACACTGAGTCCTCAGACTCAGGACCATGACAGTATTCCTCGTCCACACGTAAACGCAAAAAAAGGAGTTTTAAAAAAATCTCCATTTTCGGTGATTCGAAATGCCGTTTACATGTGGACGAAACAGCTGCGTTTTCAAAAATACTCGTGTAGGTGTGGACGTAGCGTAAAAGAGTTAGTAGTTTATTTTCTTACTACCTGTAATTTATTGCAGAGTACTTGTATTTGCTTAATTGTTTACTAAATGTTTGAGGTGTGAAATAAACCGCAGTGGAGCCGGGTCGTAACATAAGTGGGGGCTCGTCCGGGATACTTATATGATACTTAAATGAATTCTAATGGTTATGATAATGTTAACCATAAAACACCTTGATGACATAATAATTGAAATGATTCCAGTGTAATTACAGTTGAGATTTCAAACGGATTTGACAATCACAAAGATAAAAAAAAATAGTGAAACTTAATATTAGTTATTTTAAGGAAAACATTGATATTAAAGTATAGATGTTGAACTCGTATGTACTACTCAGTAGGGGACATCAGATAGACATAGACCATGTTTTAATGTAGGTCCTACCTATTTTATATACCTCTTTTATATGTTTCCTGACAGACAGCTCTAAGAGGGAATTGCCCTTTGAATAGCTAATTAATAACACTTGGTTAATAAACCACGATAACTAAATGTTAAATTAAAAAATGCTAATGCATGAAGGTGTCAGGTTACTGGAGCTGGAGGTAAATATAAGGATTTTTCACCCTCATTGTTATTGTTCAGTCAGGACAGCGCGATGATATTCTGTCCTTCAAACACACAAAATATCTTAGTTGCTCCAATGCAGAGATTTTGGAAGTAGGCTTTCTGCCACACAGCGTATCCATTAAGTAACAGCAGACAACCGTCCAGCCAATCCTTTTAACAACAAAATCAATCCATTCTTGCCTCCTAGCAAGATGGCGGCGCGCACAGACGCAGCGGCTCACTGCTCTTCACGTTCGCTGTTTTGTTTTTTACTTTTTCTACGTGTATCTGTGTGGATGTGTGTGTTTTTTTATCATTATACATCGAGTAGAGTCCACCTACAGTCGTCAGGACCTTCTGAGTTTGGGATTACGCTGTGAGCATTACATCGGACTATCACCACTTTCACGGCATTCCGGAGGACATAATAAGAGCTCCAGGGTCTCCGTGGTTGGTTCTTCCCAGCGGCAAGACAAAGAGGAAACGTAAACAAAGGAGGCAAAAGCGTGGCTGCAGGGCGGGCCCATTAGCTCGGCTAAAGAAACAGCCATTTAAGCCACCGCTTCCGAGTATTTTCCTCTCCAACGTCAGGTCCATAACCAACAAAATCGACGAACTGAGATTACAAATTGCAGTCAATAAGTGTGTACGGGACAGCAGCATAATATTACTCACAGAGACTTGGCTGCAGCCATCAATTCCGGACTCGGCTGTTGAGCTAGCAGGCCGCACGGTCCACCGTCACGACAGGAATGGCCACTCCGGTAAGATCAAAGGAGGGGGTTTATGCATCTACACCAATGACAGCTGGTGCAAAAACACAAAGACTGTAGACAGCCACTGTTCCCCAGATTTGGAATATTTGACTGTGAAGTGCAGACCCGTCTACATACCTCGCGAGTTTACTGTTGTCATGGTAACGGCCGTGTATGTACCACCCGATGCTAATGCTAACTCGGCCATGGAGGAGCTGCACAAGACAATAAGCAACCAGCAGAACTCCCATCCAAACGCAGTGCACATTATAGCTGGGGACTTCAACCATGCTGATTTAAGGTCAGTATTCCCCAGATTTGAACAGCATATTAAATGTGCAACGAGGGGGAAAAACACATTTGATAAAGCCTACAGCAACATCCAAAAGGGCTACAGAGCCGCCGTGCCTAAAGTCAGCCACAATTGTCCCACTGCCAAAGCATACTAACATTAGCAGCCTCAACGACTACCGACACCTGTTATAATGAAGTGCTTCGAGAAACTGGTCCGACATCACATCATGTCCTGTTTGCCACCCACACTCGACCCGCTCCAGTTTGCATACAGAGCTAACAGATCAACTGAAGATGCCATCGCTACAACGCTCCACACCACCATCTCTCACCTGGAAGTGCAGGGCCGTTACGCCAGGCTGCTCTTTGTTGACTTTAGCTCTGCTTTCAATACGATACTCCCGGACAGACTAATAGTTAAACTGCTGGAAATTGGACTTCCTTCCACCACCTGCCGCTGGATCAGAGACTTCCTCTCAGACCGTGTACAGAGAGTTAGAGTGGGGCCTCATCTTTCCTCAGCCCTCAGCCTCAACACCGGCTCTCCACAAGGCTGTGTACTGAGTCCCCTACTGTACACTCTGTACACACTTGACTGTGTTAGTTTCCAGACAACACAGTCATCAAGTTTGCAGATGATACCACCGTGGTGGGGCTCATCTCAGGGGGAGATGAGACTGCGTACAGAGCTGAAGTTCAGAGGCTGTCAGATTGGTGTGCAGATAACAACCTGGACCTCAATACCACCAAAACAAAAGAACTGGTAGTTGACTTCAGAAGGAGGAAGTCCGAGCTGCATCAACGGGGAGTGCGTGGAAAGGGTCTCCAGTTTCAAGTTTCTGGGTGTGCACATAGACACAGACCTCCAATGGAGCTCTAACACCTCTGCGGTCTTAAAGAAGGCCCAACAGCATCTCCACTTTCTGAGAATCCTCAGAAAAATGGACCTGAAGAAGGAGCTGCTGACCGTCTTCTACCGCTGCTCCATTGAAAGTGTGCTGACATATTGCATCGGTGTGTGGTTCTCCAGCTGCACCACAGCACACAGAAAGGCACCCCAGAGGGTCATCAACATGGCCCAAAAACTCATTGGACATCCTCTTCCCTCCCTGAAGGACCTGTACAGCACTCGCTGTCTCAAGAGGGCACGCAGCATCCTACGGGACTGCACACACCCAGGACACCGGGTGTTTAAGTTGCTGCCATCTGGCAGGAGGTTCAGGCTGCTGAGGTCCCGAACAAATAGACTCAAGGACAGCTTTTACAACAGGGCAATAGCCCTGATCAATGTAAATAGCTGACCTGACTGGATACCTCCCTGGACTTTTTTAGGGGGGAGGTAACAATGTTTAAAACAATAATATTTATATTTATAACAAGGTGCAATAATAATTAATGTGCAATAATAACAGTGTGCAATACACATACACTTATTCTTCTTTTTTATACTAAGTTAATATACTGTGTTGTGTTGTTTGTTGCGTTGTGATGTGTCATATCGTGTCGTGTTGTGTTATATGTAGTGCCGACGTAGGACAGTTTTTTCAATTTCATTGTACTACTGTACAATGTATGACTGTGCAATGACAATAAAGAGTTATCTTATCTTATCTATCTTATCATTTCATTTGTGTGTTATGGCTGATTGTTCTTTAGAAAATATGTAGCTTATTCTAAATGACACCCAGATGAACCCATATTTGTCTGAATTTAGTTTGTTAGATTTATCACTTTGGCTCAAATGACTGAAATATAAATTTAGCTCTGAAATTTAGTGTCCAAGCTCTCGTCTGGACTATGATCAGACATAATAAAAAAAAAAAGCTTAATTCTTGAGGTCTTCTAAAGACCCAACACTGTGTCACTTTAAATGTTTGCTCTGCTCTGATCATCACCTCACAATTATTTGGTGTTGACCTAACAGTGTCTACACTAATAAATCCAGATTAATCCAGGGTTAGAAGTGCTTGACCTCAGTGTTTTTTCTTTCTCCACATGTGTACTGCTGTGAACTCTTTCTGTGGACTCATCCTCATCTTATCTGACAATACTCAGTCTCTGTCAGTAATTATGCTTCTTCTGTGCATTGATTAATGTAGCTTGCCTCAAGGCTTATCAGCTTGGCTCAGCACAGTTTGTTCACATCTTTTTTCTTTCAATAACAACCTAATAAATGCTCCCAATCTGTTGCATGGAGATTTATTTTACAAGTCTGGCAAAGCTACACTCCTTCTTATTGTCTCTTAAACATTAAGTGAATCTGAACAATTTCACTTGTCTCTTGATTCTTAGATACATCTGTGAACACCAGATAAAAGATAGAGAATAACCTTGAAAGGATCATGAGCCAAAGGAAACGGTTATATATGAAAGATACATGAGAGTGAGACTTGTGTTGTTGTTAAAACTGACAAAAACGAGATACTGGAAAGGGGAAAAAGACAACTTACCTGTATTTTTTGCACCTAACCTAAAGGTACTTTTGGCAGCTACTTTTTTTCATTTGGGGTCATCACATCAAATTAATCCACATATTTGATTTGGCTCAGATTTTATACTATATGAACTTCCGTGTAGGAACTCTTTCATTTATCTGGGTTGGGCCTGGCAGAATACCACCACAATACTTCTGATGTATATCCAAAAAAAGAAATAAAAATATAAAAAAACAGTAATGTTGTGAGTCTTTTGTTGTTCCTTTTTTCCATTCATTTACTTTAACATTCATCAGAGTTGTACACCACACAAAACCTCATTACTACTTAGACGCAAAACTGAATCCTCCAATCACTATGATGTCATTGCCATTCTACTTTTAGTTCATTATCATAACTTACAATGATAGTCTCACTAAAAGTCAAAGTCACAGACATTTAGTCTAAGATGTGCTGTTCTGTCTGTCGGCTGCTTTGTGAACAAAACTTGGTATAGCTTACCTGTCAGGATGAAAAATGAATTTTCTGCAGCATTTTAGGAGCATTTCAGTGAACAGCTCAGACATTTGTAAATAACAACATGTTGCACTCAGATGTGTGGAGGGAAAAGATAGCTGCAATATGTTCCCTTAAACAAAGTCAATGATTTTGGTCAGTTATCTAGTGCCTACATACACTGGTTTTTACTCTAACACAACACTCAAAGCATTTTTTACTAGAAGCCACATTCACCCATTCACACACATAATCATAAAGTTTTTATTATGCACCTTAAACTATTTCTTTCTCTCTTGCTATCACATGCACACTTGAACTCCAGTTGATGGGGTTTGGTTTCTTGGTCAAGGACACCACGACATGCACATGAAAGCGCTGCGCATCAAACTTGCAGCTCTTTTTGATTGGTGGACAACCCCCTCAACTTCTTCAGCCACATTTTTTTTTGCCTGGTTGCCCTTGCTTCCACCTATCATTTTATTATCAAATGTGTTTTGTGAGATCAGTGTGTTATTTTAGGTATTTGTTTTTCACACACCTTGATTTGTAATACTTGCATTAGTGCCACTGCAGAGTCTAGACAAGGTCAGGTGCAGTAATTGTGATTTCTAATTTCTCCTAATTGAATTATAGGCAGACATCCAGCACATACACCCTTTCTACACACTTGGTAAGCTTTTTGTGTTTGGACCTAATTGCAGTAATGACAATTACACTACCAGGTGGTTGTCCCCTACTTGCAGAAGGTCATGTCGTGCACAGACTGGCTTGTTCTTCCCAGGGGCTCTTTTTCCTCTTTTCAGTATTTTCGTTCTTACTCCTGGATCTGTTTTCTTTTTCTTTTTATTCTTTGACTCTCATAGCCAAGGCTCTGCTGCATGTATGATCTTTAGATGTGAGATGAAAGTCAACCTGGAAACTAACTGGGTTCTATTCCACTGCCGCCTTTAGGGTGGAGCCATATAACATTAAAATGTATGCCTCACAGTGGTTAAAAGGGGTTGATTTGATTGTTTAGGAGTGCCTCATTTGTTTTCTGATCTCAGTTACCACTGCAAACATAAACTCATCATCACTTTGTTGATGTTTTTCAACTTTGTTTTGTTTTTTGTACAGTGAGATAACTGTAATCTGTTTTGTACTTGAACAAGTGCATTACACTCAGGTGTAGTATCTTATGTCAACAACAGCAAAAGCCAGATGCCTTTCATTCTGAGCACTCTAGTATATTATTGTCTTTCAGTGAAAACTATTTTAATTTCTGCGCTCAGGTTTCATATTCTTTGCCGAGGCTGATCCACCCGACAGATGTGTGGTAGCCTCTGTCACCATGTCCAGTATTCTGCTGCTCCAAAAGTGCAACAAACGATCTGTGATTCAGTGCTCATGCCCTGATCAAGTGAAGTATTTTACTTACACCATCAACAGCATGGTTAGTTTTTAGCAATGACTTACACAACACCTCGTAGTGAATAACACAATGTAAAAATACCCAATTTCAGTTCTGGATTCAGTTCTATCACTTGACTTTACATCCAGGTTCAACATATTTCCCCTTCAGCAGCCTAATCTTATTGCAGCATAACCAAGGAATGTTTTAGGGTCACCTAATTAAGCTTTAATATACACTTTAATATACACAGGAACATGAAAAGTTTCATAATAATCTTAAAAGTAGAGCGAGTGTCTGACTCCAGAATCCAACCATCACAGCTCTTGTGCAGTACTATGGTAAAAAAAAGACAAAATTGTCCACTGACTGAAGATCCAGATTTGCCATAATGTCCTGAGTCTGACAAAGGTTTAGATGTCCATTCCTATTCTAAATGAGTTGAGTTCTTGAAATTCTCTGCGTATTTAGTCTCCTAGTGGCGCTTTATACTTTAATCCTTAAACATAGCAATCTTCTCTCCACAAGCTAAACAGATGGCTTTACCTCTAGCTACCTCTAACTACTTAGAAACTCATGTTTTGCTAAAAACTCTAAATTGCATCAATGTTTCTTTTTCAATGTAAGCTGACATCTGTTTGTTTGATGTTAGCAAGCAAAGGGCTGTTCTAAGGTGAAACTGTATTTGCTTGCACACATTTGCAAAATGTAAATTGTAAAAAAAGAAAAAAAAAAGAAAAAAAGATCACCTTCAAAATAAAAACATTAAAGTTTATTTTGATTTCCAAAAAAACTGCAAACTACAGTAAGCCATTCTCTGATGATGATATTTGATGGCCAAAATGGAATAAAGTGCATGATTTGTATTTAATTATATTTTAATCTTAATTTCCTGTTGACCTCACATGGGATGGTCAGGGATGGCAAACTGACCGGATGTGGCCTGGGGCAGTGCAATGCGCTGGTCTGTCTTAATACAAGGTTAGTAGCTTTATCCTGAGCTCATAATTGCATTTAAGTCTTCATTAGTGGGTTTTGTTCTTTGGTTGTCATGGAAACAGGCCTGGGCAAAACTTGCTTCCTGTTATTTGGTCATGCTTTTGCCATAATTAGTGCACAGCAATATTCTCAGAGGAAAACCCCTCCAGCAAAGATGATACTTTCATAAACACAAAGTATAATATATGTGTTTATAACATAATTCCTGTATTACAAAAGAACCAAAGAAAGCATTTTTAAAATGGTCCATTTGTCTAGTTTTGATGGTCTTTCTGTCAGAACAAGAACAACATCATAAGTTGTCTATATGCAACTTACAATGCTATTTACACAAATGCAGATTAATTTCTATTTCTTGTTGTATTGGTACAGCATCATTGGAAAAAAAGACACATACTAAAGTAAAGATCTGAGACACCAATGACATGGAAAAAAATAGACAGCTCAGTTGAGTTCTTCTTTGCGGATGAGAGTGAAAATATTTTCTTTCTTTTTTTGGCTGCACTTTGTATCAATATGCAGTGCATACTTTTGTCAGATCTGAGTTGTGTTCACAGTGTAGATGGTACATGTAGTTTTGTCACACTGTTTTAGTTGTGAATCCCTGTTAAAGAGATGCACACAACAAAATGAAACACAGCAAAGGAAAATTAAAAAATGTAAAAAGATATTCTGTGCCTGGAACACCTCACCTCCTGGGTGAGGTGTCCCGGGCATGTCCCTCCGGGAAGAGGCCCTAGGGCAGACCCAGGACTCCCTAAAGAGATTATATCTCTCGGCTGGCCTGGGAACGCCTTGGTGTCCCCATGGACAAGCTGGAGGAGGTGGCCGGGGAGAGGGAGGTCTGGCCCCATGACCTGGCCCTGGATAAGCGGAAGAGGATGGATGGATGGACACATTCTTATTTTTGTACATGACTTTTATCACTCCTAAAAAATTGCAGAGTCACATCTCTACTACAAAACTGAAAGTAAGTGCACTTACAGTGTGGCTTATAATCCAGTGCAAATCAGAAATAATATATAATTAAAGTTAATGTGATATATAGAAGTCAGAAGTTTGGACACAACTATGGTCAAAGATGAAATATGGCCTCACTATCTAAACTGTATGTTACATTTTGGTAGTTTAGCTATTTTACAGTCAAAAATTAATGCTTTGGGTTTTTTTGTCTCTGTGTTTTTGTATCTGAGGCTACAGATCATTTTACATTTAAACTGTTATGTAAAGGGGTGCATCATTATGTGTGCTTACTTTTTGTACTCTCTCTTCTAGAGGTTTTTGTTGTAGAGTGTGTGGGTGTCACAGCAACAGACTTTGAACACTCATCACTGAAAAACTTTACTTACGGATAAGCTGAACAACTGAATAACAATTGGACCTGATTTAGAATTTTTCAAGTTCACTGTGGAGTGAGTATATATATACTATACTATACTCAGGTAGTATGAATTCTGACAGGATTATTTATTCCCTTGTAATATAAGGTCAAGGATTTGAATACATAGATTTATTGATACTGCTCCATTAGCTGCAGTGAGTGGTTGAATGATTTCATTGACTGTTAGGGAGCACAGCTTTATTTAGCTGGGGAATGAGGCAACTGCCTGATACTGCATAAAATATAAATATCTTAAGTGAAGTATTACAAAAACTGCTCTGGATTCAACTATACTGTAATGACAACACCAGAGACAATGATGTGAGACTGTAGAGGGCATAGAGTAGATTCAAAGATCTGTGAGATGATTCAACAATTTTTGGTGATCCCTTTACTTTAGCACTAACATCAGGCTGTTTTGTTTTTTCTTCTTAAATGGAAACTGTTTTTAACTGTTTGATGTGTTTAAATGTATTTATCATATGCAATAAATATGGAAGCTGTGCTACAGCAATATTAAAGCCAGGAGGTTTAAGTTTCATGACAACTATCTGATGTTTTTCCTGTGTTTGTATGGTTGATCTTGGGATGCTCTGGTATCTATCCTCAGTCCAGAGACCTGGGAATTATGTATGTTTTATCTATAGACTTCCTATAGGTTTTCCCTGATGATACTTCCTACTTTTCTTTAGTGTGCCACTAACTTTCTCCCCATGAATCTGTTCATTAGCAGGTCTTACTGTTAGGTAAATACAATGATTAGACATCAACAAAACCAAAATACTGTACACCCTTACTATGTCCATAGGAATAAAGAGGGTCAATAGCAGCCAGGTTCAGTGGATCAAATGCACTAGATTAATTGCTCATCAGCAATGTGATTTGGCAGTTTGCTGCTCTGGAACATTCAGGTGTGTGTTAACACAATGCCAAGAAGGAAAGACATCAGCAATGACAGAGAAGCAATTGTTGATGTTGATCAAATTGGGACGAGTTATAAGTCCATTTACAAACAGTGTCAAGTCCATTTTTCTACAGTGAGAAGGATACAAAAATGAAAGAATTTAAAACGGTTCCCAATCTACCCACAAGTGCATGTTCAGCGTCAGAGCATGCAGTGGTCAGAGATATTGCAAAAAAACAAAAACAAATCCAAGAGCTACATCTTAGGCCCTACAGGCCTTAGAAAAAGACTGAACAAATTTGGCTTGTTTGGAAGAGTTGCCTGAAGAAAGCCTCTTCTCTTTAAAAAAAGAACATGGAAGCAAGGCTTAGGTTTGCAAAACTGCATCTGAGCAGCTTCTGAAACAATTTCCTTTGGACAGACAAGATTAAAGTGCCAACCGTGGCGACCGTGGCTCAGGGGGTTGGGGATCGCATCTGTGACCGGAAGGTCACAGGTTCGATCCCTGGGCCCTCTGTCCTGGTCATTGTGTCCCTGGGCAAGACACTTTACCCTACTTGCCTACTGGTGTTGGCCAGAGGGGCCGATGGCGCGATATGGCAGCCTCGCTTCTGTCAGTCTGCCCCACTTTTTATTATGGCCCTTTATTAAAGGGCCATAATGTACAGCACCACGTTTGGTGACACCCAAATACAGCATATCTGCACAAACACTGTCAAGCATGGTAGTGGTGGGGTAGTTATTTGAGATTATTTGGTTTGGGATTACTTTAAAACCACAAGAACAGTCATGACCGGCCCAATCAAAATTCAGGCCTGAGACCACAAGCCTCAATGAACTAAAACAATGCTGTAAGTAAGAGTCGGCTAAAATTCCTCCACAGCATTGCCAGAGACCAATAAAGTCATGCAGAAAATGATTACATGAACTTATTGCTGTGGTAGCTCTACACAGCAAATCCAGCATGTCCAAATTAACACTGTCGGATTTGATTTCAACACTATTAAAGTGTCTATATGGGTCCACACCAGAGAGTGTTAATTTAACTCTTTTTGGAGAGTTGGTACGTTAACTCTGATTTAGTGTTAAACACCAAATCTGTCTGGAGTTGATAATTTAACACTTGGTGTTAAGAGTTTATATATTAACTCTCAAAGAGTATTTTAGTTTAACTACGTAAGAGTTATCTTCTAATTCATTCTAAAAAGCGGGAATTTTACTGTTCTGAACTTCTAGAAATTTCTTTTGGAAATAAACATTTACTAAAAAGATGGAATGGTTTTTGAAAAACATTTATTCTGAACTGTGCACCACAATTTCAAAACATTTTCTGAAAGATGTAACAGTATACATGTTCTCACTTTCATTAGAATTTTGTTTATCAAAAGGTCTGACATGGTAAATGCAAATAACAGCATTCTCAACACTTATTTCTTCAATACAATATGCATGTCCTTCATTCATCCCTTTGTGGAACTTCAACGCACTTCTGCTCTCCCCCATATTCCATCTTCACAAGCATCCTGTGTGGAGATTGAATAAAAATTAGTTGACACTAATTAATGGCACAAATAATCCAGTAAACAATTGCAGCACAGTAAAAAAAAAAAAGGAATCCTCTTTGAGCCATTACTTGTGTAAAGTATTTTCCCAAAAGACAAGGACACAGGCAACAGGTAATACTGAACTAAATGTAAAACCTCAACCTTTTTCATTTTTACCTAAACCGTGTGCACAAAACTCTGGAGGGATCTATGCTAACGTAGAACCCAGTCAGGACGTCTGCTACTGCTGTTTGCTCGTTTTTTTTTATGGGCGATCGTTTTCAGGCTTCAAGTAGCACCATTACACCAACATTTCACATTCTACACATTGTTTTAGGTGTATTTGACCAAAAGTTTGACTGAAAATTCACATGCAAGCTTTTTTCAAGGCTGTGGTATTTGCCCGCAAATAATACCTTTCAGCTAGCTAAAACAGAATGTTATGCTATCAGCGAGCAACATGGCTAATGCCTTTCACACAGCTTTGTCTCAACTCCAAAGAGCCACAAAGGTAAAAGCTCATAGAAATAGTTGAAACAATCTTTGAAAAAATGACTTACCAAGCATTGCAAACAACTCAAATATGTAGAGCAAAATGTTCTGAAACGGCTTCACTTCAGCTTCGATTGGAGCCGTGCTGGGGGCGGAGTCTGTGAATTTACTCTGTTGGTGTCATAGCCCCTCTAGGAGTTCAGAGTTAAGAGGTCAAGAGTTAATGTTTCCATTGTAACACCTCCAGATTTGACAGAGAAACACTCATTTTTAACACTCGATTTTAACTACTATCATTTTACACCTCAGAGTTACATTAAAAGAATGTGACTCTGCTTAGAGTAAAATTAACTCTACTTTTGCAAGAAGACTATTAACACCAAAACATTTAACACTTTCGAATTTGCTGTGTACAAACTGTGGAAACATGGGGTGTATTTCACACACATAAACTGTCATAATATGGCTTAGTTTTTGTTAAATAGTCCTGTGGTATAATGTGTCTTGTGTTGATGTTATGTGAGGTGGTATTTAAATAATTTTAGAGCATGGTAAGGGCCAGATTAATTTATTTTACCTCCTGATATGTAAAACCTTTGAATTGAAAGGTATACTTTGTTATTCAGTGTAGTACAGCTGCACAGCACGAGATGAAAATTTGGCTCCTTTGTTCCAAATAGCAACAAATTTGTAATGTCTAACTGGGCCAGCTGTGAGCTGATAAAGACTGCATGTTACATCAGCTTCCCAAGGTTCTCCCTACATACAGTGGTTGGGATTATTAGCACACGGTTGATTGTGTCTTTGAGCAATCGTATTTCTTTTTGAAATTCCCTGCTGTACAATTATCATAGAAGCCAATGGATAGTGGGTCAAGACAGACTTAGAGGAGCAGATGCATGAACAGCATGTGGGAACATGGCAATGGAAAAGCATTTACAGTATGTGGCCTGAATTAACCAGAGGCTAAGTGAAAAGTTGCTTTAAAAAAATGTTTTTTCTGGCCCAAAATTTTTTGCCAGTTGCGTCATGCTTCTTTTTCTCTGTCTGACTTGTGATGGTTGTGTTGAGTGATGTTCTAATTATGCTTTCAAAACAGCTGAATATCAGGGCTGATTGCTAGTTGCAACACAGAGTCTGATTAACTGTCGGAAAATTCGTACAAAATAGAAGATTATGCAAATAATATAAAACTGACTTTCTAACCTGCCTGACACATGGGAAGGTCAGATAGAGCTTGCATGGAAGAAATGCTGCAATGTTTAGTTCTCTAATTGATTTGTTTGTAAACACATTATATCATTTTGATCAGAACAATTGCTCATATAATTTACAGGCAAATTACCAAAAATTCTCTGATTGTAGCATCCCAAATGGAACCACAGATTGAAGCTTTTTCTCTGTTTTGTGTCACATTACAGAAAACATCCAATTTGTAAAGTTGCCTGTTGGTTTAGCAATTTAGAGATGACAAATTAAGAACTTAGAATTTGGACTTGCTTCCTGGTTTATATTTAAATAATCGGGATAAATATTTGATTTGGAAATGTGTTGTGATGTGCTCTTTCTTCTCCTTTGAGTGGAACTATGTTCTCCTTTTTTGTTTCCTTGTTTATCTTATTTATCTTTCCATTGTAGTGAAGTTACAGCTTCTCCAGTGCTTCAAATATGTGCAGTGGGTCTGAGAAGTACACTGTTCCTTACAATCGAGAGGAGGAAAACCTTTAATACTTTTTTGCTTTTCTGAAGCCATCGTGATCTACTTCACATCTATACAGTTTCAAAATAAAATATATATTGGCCATCTCACTACACACTTAGCTAATGAAGGAAGACGGACACTTGGAGCTCTCCCCCTTAAAGATCTCATAATAATATGATATTTTTTTTGTCCAGCAGCCAGACAATGACACTCTGCTTTGCTCATTAAAGAAGCCAGTGAGCTGGAAGGTTTTTTTTTCTTACATGTTAAGCAGTTCATCTGCCCAGCCAAAACTATCATTAGGATAAGGGCGGGAAAAAAATCCGTTAGAGTGGAATGGGACATTAGGTTAATGACAGAGGTGCAAGGAAGCTAAGTTCTTATGAAAATATGGTTTTGTTTCCTTTTGTATTTCCCAAATATTGCAGTGTGATGTTTCTATATAAATTATACAGGTTTTAAATGATAGCCAAGCCCTTCTTATATTAAAAGTGAGAAAGAATATAAATGTTACTCCAAATGAGGAATTCAGGTATACCTTTTTAATTTCCTGTGAAGGGCAGTGCCGCTCAGCAGAGCAGCAACCATTCATTACTTTATTACCTGATCACTGACGCCCCAGCTAAGAGGAGGGTACTCTGCCAAGAATAATAATGAGTTAAAATCAGGTTAATAATGCTACATGACGCTGTCTGTAACCTGTAACCTTGGCACTGATGACCTTGTTGTTGGCAAGGTTTCCGCTGGAGACACAACATCTCTGACAGGAAAGCTCTTTTGTTTGACTGCGCTGGTGTATTGTCCCAGCTTCATAGGACACACAGTGAAAGCAGATAGGAAATTATATGTGGCCTTTGGGTCTTTAATCAACAGGGTATTTCCAGCAAAATAAAATGCGTTTAGATCATGGGTGGCTGTTCTTCCAGGGCAGCAGCTCGTACAAACCTCTGAGTAATTACTCCTCCTGCACTTGGCAAGCTAATGAAGGAAATTTTTAAATGTCAATGAAGTGGTGGTGGTGGTTGTAAAGCCTTTTCTTCATTTGATTTTCTGCAGTGTGCTCTCCATGTGAGTCAGGCTACACAGAGCCATCTCTAACATCCGACTGGGATTTACAATCAGTGTTGCAATCCAGCCATTCGAATGACGCAACTGTTAAAAGCGAATTATTTTCCCTCTGGGCGCACTTATCACCTGAGATTAATTTAAGGCGTGAACTGGTAAACTAGCAGTCCTGATGTGAATGCATCTGGTGCTGATCAACTTTTTTGTGGTGCTGCTTGCATCAAAACTATTTCCCTCTGATCTAAATTTTTAATCAGAAAAATCCTTTAATCATATGTGTCGGTGTTGGTACAATTATTTGATCCCCTGCTGAATTTGTAAGTTTGCTCGCTTCCAAAGAAATTAACAGTCTCTGATTTTATTTTAATGAGAGAGACAGAATATCAATGAAAAATCCAGATGAAAAGTTGTAAGGTATTTTTTTGTAGTTGGTAACCAGGTTTGCACACTTGAGCAGGGGAAACCCATTGTTACTAATGTTGGTCCCAACTGCCTTTCTCATGATCATCCTCACCCCCACGAAGCAAGATCACACATGAAGCTCCAGACCAAGGGACATCAGTGGTCATTCTCTTTTCTAATAATCACTCCAGCAGTGGTTACCTTCTCACGAAGCTTCATGCTAATGGTTTTGTAGGCCATTCCAACCTTGGTCAGGTCTACAGTCTTGTCCCTGGCATCCACTGTCAGCTCTTTGGTCCTGCCCTTGGTGGTGGAGAGGTTGGAATGGAAGAACCTGATTCTGTGGATAGGTGTGTTTTATGACTTATTTTCATGGGCACACAGCTAATCTGTGGAAGCCAGAATTCTATTTGGGTTACATAAGTTAAATAAACTGGGAGGAAAGTTTTAAAACTGACTGACATTAAAAGATAATAGTTAGGGTGCATTCACACCTGCTGTGTTGAGTCCGTTTAAATCAAACTCTTGTTTTTTTTTTCCAAGACCCTTTGGAGTAGGTTGTTTCAGTCTAGTTCCAAATGAATGTTTATGGTGTGAACTTGACCAGACCTCAACCCAAATTAACTGCTAGATGTAATTAGCAAGTTTGAGCTAAAAACGAAAGACAACAAATTGCAACCAATCTGAGTCAGTCTGCACAGATGAGCGCACTCCGCTGGTTGTATTGAGTTTATATAGAGGTTGATGAGCAGCTACATCATTTTACAGCTAAATCTCTGTCCTGCAGCAATTCCATCACTACAGTATTTGTGGAGGAAATGTTGTTTCAAATTGGTTTGGGCTGGAACGTGGATATCAATAGTTCATATGAATTTATTTTTAATGTGAATTTCTGTCTATGTCGACACCTACAGATTTTTTTTGTCAAGTTATCACTATATTATCAACAGATTGCATGCACTGTAGTTCTCAAGTTGACCTCATTCTAGCAAACTGATAGCAGACTGACTCCATCTTACTGTCTTTCATTGCCATCTTGACCAAAGTGGGTTTTAAAACAGCAACTGACAGCGAGTAGTCTCAGACCTGATTCCCATCTCCAAAGCAACCATTTCAAAGGCAACAAAGTAGCAAGTTCACTGTGCACAGTAACAATGTGATGTGCAGGCTAATCTGATATCTACTCTAACAACAAAGAAAGACAGTTCATTGATTAGTAGGAACATGATATTGCTTCTGTTGACATTGTTTTCACTTTAAAGTGAGTCCTGTTTAAAACAATACATTTGAAGCTCAATGCAAAAACATATACTGTATACCCTGTAAAATTACAAACAGCTAATGCCTGCAGTAAAGCAATGCTGTTTTGTATCTTCATCAGGCCCCTGGTATGACCCACTCTTCACTAATGTATTACCCCCTGCGAGTTTACATGTTGACCCTCATATTAATCATTTGTTTTTGCCTAGAACAAGATAACATGCCACTTTAATCCTCTGAACATCATTATCTCTTTCCAGCCATCCATTTTCTTAACTGCTTTTCCAATTCAGGGTCGCGGACGGGCCAGAGCCTATCCTTGCTGACATAGGGTGAGAGTACAATCTGGACAGATTGCTAGTTTATCACAGGACTGACACAGCTCACAGGGCTACTACGGATCATTAACTCCTTTTCTTTTTGTAAAGTGTGAGCCAATGTAAACTATGCTAAAAGGAAATCATCAGGACACTGGAAGCTTTCTCCTTGTTTCGTTATTTCTTTGCACTCCTGCTTAATATTCGAAGCTGCTGATGCCATATTTTTGTCTGCTTTTATATGATGGATATCTACATGCAGCCATCATGGCCTGTGCAATGAAAAGTGTTGTCACTCAAATATTTGGCTTTGTTTTCAGGGACAGATATGAGGCTGTTAGTTCTCCCAGTAGTTTTCTTGTTTGAGGTTCACCGTTGTTTTGTGTCCAGTGTGATGGAGTGTGTCATTACCGCAGCCTTCCTCTGTTGAGCTCAGCAGGGTCCAACACACCTCCTTCAGGCAGGTGGTCAGGCTCAGGCCCCTGGTGGTGAGGACGAGGAAGAGAAGAGGAGCTTTATACTCCAATGAGACCCAGGGGACACGCACACAGCCATACATCCACATCTTACCATCCTCACCATCTTAGTGTCTTTCTTTTTTTAAGTATATCTGCAGATACAGTACAGTAGTAGTGCCTTATCAGAAAAGGACACAAGGTTCTATCACCAGATAAGGTCATTGTTGAGGTGAAGTAATTATAGATATCTGACAACATGGTAGCAGGCATGCGTTTCCTCCGGGAACTGGGTGACAATGCTAGATTAGACTCTATCTTCATATACATACTTGTAGGTAAAACCAGTCATACCCCCCCCCCACACACACACACACACACACACACACACACACCAACAGGGAGGTAAAAGAAAAGAATTTGGGTCGTTTTATCCATTAAACATGATACATCTGCCATCTTGTGAGGATATGTTCTAGTTTCATGGTAGCAGTTTCTTTTTTCAGGGAAGATGCTCCAGTCCCTTTCATTTAGTTTTACCCTCTCCACTTCTCCCTTTTTTCTCTTTTTTTTTTGTACACATTAAATAAAAACAAAAATCAAAAACACTGTTAAAAGAATCAACTTTCTTCCCTTAAGGTTTTCTGACTCTTTGTGATTACTTGGCCTGGATTTAAAAGTGAATGGGAATATCGATTCAAATCACATGTCTGCCATCACAGAGCATAATGGCAGCATCTTTCAACCACTGTGGGTGGCAGAGCTCCAGTCTGAGCTGGTAAAGTTCAGTTCATTTTCACCACTTAAGAGGCATGAGAGAAGCTTACAGATGCCCTTTTAGAAGTAGAGGCTGCAATGACAGCTGCCCAAATTTGCAGCAGTACTTTCACTGAAGTAAAAAAAAACCCTGGGAAACAAGAAAGAAAACCAGCACGTTATTTCACAGCCCGATTCACCATCCTCACACCACCGCGGACCAGTGATGCAGAGGATATGATATATTGGGTGTATCGAAAAGTATTTCAAAATTCTGTAATTCCACAGTTGCCCACTGGTAATGATTAAAACAGTCTATTATCATAATCAAAATACTTTATTGATCCCTGGGGGAAATTATTTTTTTGTTACAGTGCTCCATTATATTATACATTAACAAGACAGACAATACGCTAACTAAGAATAGTACAATATATACATATACATAAAGTCAATTATTAATAAATAGCTGAAAAAGAAACATGTGTAGTTGTAGCAGTAAACTACTATTAAAAAGAGCAGATTTGTGACTTTCATGGGTGCTGGTAGGTAGCATAACAACACCAGTGGCTGCAGTGACTCCAGATGTGTTTACAAAAGTATGAGATGACTTTCACTATCATATGGACATGTCACATGTGAACATTGGACATTTTGTGTGTAAAAAACGATTTTTAGCCATGTATTTTAAAATTTACTGTAAGTTTCTATGTCCAATGTTTTTTTAAATAGCCTTTTTAAAGGCAGATGATTGTTTTTGATAGAGCTAGTATTTATATTTTCTTTTTGTAGCACTTGAATTTCATATTAATGACATTTAAAAGAAATATTTTTGCATCCTGAGCACCCTGTATTACATGTAGTCAATGTATTGGTCAGTTCGGTTCTCAAACTCTATTAAATACATGAAAAAACAGCACCATAAAAAATTACAAATTAAAGGAAAATATTTTCTGAATATTCCTGAATATTTTGGGGTCATTTAGTTGATCATTTACCTTAACTTAGACTCCTGGTGTGGTTAAAATATTAATAAAAAATGCAGAATAATGTTTGACTGTGTGTAGATGCCAATTCAATGAAATTTCCCCCCAAAATTGCACATGTCAAACTAATCCAGACATTTAGCCTGTAGTCCACAAACATAAAAAACAAATATATGTTGTTATATTTTTAAATATTAAAAAAAAGATAGTAGGGTGTACTCTGGACATAAAAGTTTGAGAAACTGAAAGAAAGGTGGACAGGTAATGGTGTACCGTTTAAAAAAATCTTTACACTTTAAAAAAAAGTACACAGAATTAAAAATAAAATGCCAGAAATATCAAACTGACAGTACACAGGCAGAGAAGCGTAGGGATACAGTATTTATGTCGAAACAAACAACCAAACACCTTCACTCAGGTTGGTAAATGAATGAAAGCACCACGCATGAAAGAATTTTACTTCCATTATTTTTATGTCTTTATAGGAGTATCTCACATGTCCATGTGTCTGCATGAATAAATTACAGCTGCTGTGCTGTCAGATCAGTGCAATTCCTCAGCATGACCAGAATTTGTCATTGTGTGGAAGGCAATATAGCAGCTTCATGACCTGTGTGTATGTTTTTGGTGTGTGTGCATACTTTTTTAATGCTTCCTATGTTGGTTGACAGCAGTTCTGCTACAACAAACCAGATGAGATTCAAGCATCTGTTTTTTCAGACATAACCTCTAGAAGAGGAGAAGTGGGTGAGCGTGACAGTGGGCAGTTGAGTGGCAGATTACTTCAAATTACAGGAAAATTATTTACAAGTATATGTGTATGTATTGTTTCCCAAATTGGAAAATTTTGAAATTTTGAAAAGCAATTTCCTACAGAGGTTTTTCAAAGTAATGCCTCCAAAGGGACAGACATGCAAATGTTCCACTTTCTCACTTTATGTGTATGTATAGTAGAGACAATGATATGCTGTGTGAGACAGTCAATACAGCTTAGCACCTAGAATCACTGCTGTCACAGAGGTGCTACTGAGAGATGAAGTCACATAATCATTCCCTTGTGATGCCAGGCTCTCTGTTCTGAAGCATCCTAAGCACTGTATATAAAGGAGGAACACAACAGTTTTTTCTACCTATAGCTAAGGGAAATGACTTATGTGAACTGTAATGCAAATTTTAGGGGGTTCAGCTACAGTTATTGTAATTTTACACACAGGTACAAGCATATCTATGGAACATACAGTACACTGGCATGAAGAAAAGTGCTGATCGCAGAACTCTTCTTGCACAGAACAGTAGAAATCCACGTGTAAATGAGCTGGAATTCATATCCAATCAGAATAAATGGACTGTAACTGAGAATCATCCCAATTATTATGAGCACATTACAGTTAGTAGGGCATAATTTGTATTCACAAAGAAAGGGTTGTCTCGTGTTAATTCTTGTACATTTTGCTCACAATACATCCCCTTTTCCCTGTCCACATAGACTGTGATGTGGATTGTTTAATACACCTGTAGTCTAGCATGATAGCACGATGAAAGTGTAGGCTTGGCTTACACAGAACATTGCACATTATAGACAATTCGTTCTGAGCAGCAGCATACAGAAAGTGTCTCAAGGACTTCTTAGATTGGGTGTAGACTGTAATGTTGGTCATCATTTGTGTATATTGTATATACTGAATATATTTGGTTGTGATTCCAAAACAGTCGTTTGTTGGAATGTGAAAGGGTGTCACAGCATGCCCACTGAAACAGTTTTATGAACAAAGACTCAACAAAGTCTTACAGTGCCTAAATTTATAAAGATTCTCCTGGTGTGACTGGTGCTACAAACACCATCTACAACCATCAGGAATGCAGCTTGATCAAAAGATTCTGGCTCTATTCTTTGAAAAAAAAGATCGGGTAAAAAGTACAACATGAAATGGTTGAGATTCCAACAAAAGTGAAAATCTATTCGCACCAGCAGTAGACTCATTTATGGGTACAATTGGAAGTGCAAAACAAACATGTAGATATATGATCACCTAGAAAACACATTTTCAGTCTGAACACGTTTGTTATGAAAGCTGTTTTCTCTTGGTTGTTTTAAAAAGAAAAATCAGGTTTCGTGAGCTCACTGGACTATAATATGATAAGCACCCTGAAACCCAATCTAGGTTACGCATACACACTGGGAACGTTTTGCAGTTTTTTTTTTCTTTTTTCTTTTTTAGTTGCCTGCAACAGTCACCAGTAATCTGCCACCCGCCTTCAGTGACTTGGCATTTCCCAGCTTGTGCTTTTGGCAGGGGATAAACTGAGAGCTTTGAGAATTATGTCCCATGGTGAGTCAAGTGATTCAAAAGGGACATTAACTCCCAATTTCGGACTTCATCTCTCTGCCAGAAGAAAGACACAAACATGACAGAAAATGTCTCAGGCTCAAATAGTGGAAAATTGAAAGTGGTCTGGAGTTTAGTGTGGTTGGCAGATATTGGCGAAGCAAAAGTGATGGCTGTGATTGAGACTGTTCTTTTGAAGTAAAGCTACGAAGGCTGTCAGACCTAAATAGATTGTCTAAATTTTGAAGAAAGAAAATATCTTTTTTGGATTTTTTTCTTTTTTCTTTTTTTTTTTTTTTGCTTTATTGAGATTGTGAAGGCAGACAGACGTGGCTTTTTCTTAGCCTTTGAGGCTTAATATTTCTTTATATTTACTTTTATCAGTATTGAATATGAACTTTGGATGCAGTAAACCAGTATTGCTGAAATCCTGACTGCCCAAGATTACATGTACTTTATTCAGTTCAGTCAGTAAATTGTTGAAAATGAGGCGGTCTGGCAGCTTATTGAAATTGACTGTCAACAAAATATGTGCTTTGCGGTACGACGTAGATATATACAGCCATATATACAGCCTGCCATACGGTGCTTCCACACTTCCAGCAGGCCATAAGGTGGTACTTTCCACATTTCAGAATTTTCTCTTCACCTCAGCCACTCCATTACCATGAATGATACCGAGTGATTCCACAGCTGCCTGACTCTTTCTTCTATGTCTATATGTGACTCTTTCTTATTTTAACTCTTGGTGATGTATAGACAGACAATGATAAAGGTTAACTGGAGCTATGTTACATTTTTACTGGTTATGGCTCCAAGTGGTGAGATGGCTCCAATGGAGACCTGTTACGACTCATAGCAGCAACTACAATTAGAAGGGGGTCCTGTTATGGCTGTGGCTTAGGAGGTATAGCAGCTCATCTGCTAATCTTACTGACTGCTCCAGTGTGCAAGTATCCTTGGGCAAGCTATTGAACCCCAAATTGCTTTCTGGTGCATCCAGTGGAGTGTGAATGCTAGATAGAAATGACTTAGATGTAGAGAAAGGGTAAATGGGGAAATGAGGCACTTTGTATAAACTGTATAAAGTGCTCAAGTAAAGTAGAAAAGCACTATGTAAGACCTTTTCCATTTATTGCTAAACTTTGTCTGATTTTCTGGGGGGGGGTTTCTCTACCAAAATCTATCTCTGCCCTGCCCTTCGGGCTATCATAGGAAGGAAAAATATATGTCAATGCTTTTGCATTCTTTGGGAAATGTAGCTGCGTAATTATGTCATTGGCATCGGTGAGCCAGAATTTGCACTTGTTTTTTGCTTTCACTTTGCAGTCGCGCGAACTGTGTATTGAGAGCGACAGCACTGATTGGTGAGTGACTATCATTTACGCACCAATTCCTCTGACATCGTCTCATCAATCGATAGCTTACTATGCAAACATGACAAGTGAAATCTCCCGCAGCAAGCTTAAACATGTGAGAGGTTGATCGCGCAGAGAATCGCTGAGCGTTATGTGAGTGCCTGTGTAAAAGCAGCAGGATATATATTTTAGTTCTGCTCAGCCAAATAAGACAGGTCAGGGTGAAGAAGTGACCACAAAACGGAAAAGTTATGACAAATCAGACTATAAGGCAAAAAGAAAGTGCAGCTTTATGGTTTCATGGACAAAAGAATTCTCTGTGGCTGCAATATGATGAGCTAAATAACCAGGGCTGCACATAAGTGGTCCGCAGGTGCGCATTTGCTGTCAAAACAAAAAACGGGCACAAGATAAGAAGTTACAACGCATGTTTGCGTACGTAAGATTTTCTGGAGGAGGACAGACATTTGTTTAGAACTCTTAAAGATGTCGAAGAAGCTCCTTTAAGCAATTACTGTGATGTTCCTCCACCTCCAAAGAAATGTCAGAAGGAGTCCGAACCACAAAAGAAGCGCGTATTCTCGGAAAAGTGGTTGCAGGAGGTGAGCTGGCTTCAAACAAATGATGAACGCACAGAGATGTGGTGCAGAATGTGCCGTGAAAATCCCACTCTAGTGGACAAAACAGTGCCTTTTAACTGGACGCAAACGCGCGTTGCAACTTCTTATCTGGTGCGCGTCTTTTATTTTGACAGCGAATGCGCACATGCGGACCACTTTTGTGCACCCGTGTAAATAACATAATGTTCTGCCGGGTGTGTTGTTGGTTTTCTCTCGATTTCTGAGTCGACAAGCGCCTTTGTTACTGGGACCAGTAATTTTAAGAAAGGCCCCCATTAGAACCCATGAGAAATGCAAGAAATGCATTATTGCTCAGTCTGCAATATCTTTCCCAGAACAAACACCGATTGCAAATAACATACTAAAAATAAACCTGAAAAATCTGTTTAGAACAGCGTACTATGTTGCAAAGAGTGAACTACCACTGGCACAATTTAGCAGTCTTTGCAAACTTCAAAAAGCAAATGGCCTCGATCTTGGTTCCACTTGCCTCTTACCAATGACTTCAGTGGAAATTTCAAATTCAGGATCTGACAAAGACTGATTCATGTCCTACACAGTTCTTACAAGTTCATAGAAATTTCTGTTCAATTAGAACCAAGTATTTGAGTTGATGATTGTAATTTTTATACAATGTTGTAATTAGTGTTTCAACAATTTTTTGATTAATGTTTTGTTTCTGTTACAATATTATACTTTAATGTATAATATTGTAAAGGAAACAAAACATCAATCAAAAAATTGCTCTCTTTTTTATTTGGGCTACTTAAATTTATTTTGGGCTACCAAAAACTGAAGAGTCCCTGCCCGAAGGGCTACCAGGGATTTTGAAATTTTGCGAGCCCTGCACCATGGTAAATATATATAAATATATAGAAACACAGTCACTGCAATTATTCACTGATAAAGTGTTTTGTGCGCTTGACTACAAAACTTTACCCGTTTTCATGAAATCCTGGCGAGAGACGTGCACCATTAATCACACTTTACCCTATGCTAACTAATATATGTCCTGTGACAATCAGCAGCCAGACTGCTAATACACCCGGAAGCACATCACTGTTCTAATTGGCATTGCTGTTCTCCAGTGTTCCTTGTGTGAAACTCCCAGTGTTGATCGCTGCTGAGCTGTTGATAGGAAAAGGTGAGGGAAGACAAAAACAGCAAGGTTGGATTTTGGGAAAAGGCTGGGTTGAGGGGGAAAAAAAGGTATGATCACATAACCTCTACATTCTGTATTGCGGCAACATCTTGCCCTGCAGGTGGGAAATCAAACACTTATGGTAAAAATAGCCTTGAGATACTGCACCACTTTTACCCCAGCATGGAAAAAACAAAATATGTGTTCATGTCACAACATATATTTAACAAAATCAATGAATGCTAATCTACCCACTATGTTAGGTTTTTATTTTATTTTATGTTTTATTTTATTTTTTTCACAAGAAGCTGTCGTAGCCACGATTTGCTAGCATTGTGCTAAACAGAAGTGTTGTTTTGTAATATATGGTCCTAAAAGAAAGCAAAATTGTTACTACTTTCAGTAAACTCTGTGGGCTAACATCCAGGAAAGTTCAAAGGTGCGTCAGTTTGGATACTTAGTAAGTAGTGCTGGTGTACTGCCACTGTTTTCGGTAGGGTAGTGAACAATTATAACTAGGCAGGCCTTTGTCCACATCTAATTTTAAAGTCCTAGTTTTTCCTGTTAGGCAGCTAGCTAGCGTTAGCGTCGCCATCAATGCTGATGTTTGTTGTTTTAAAATTTGACCGATACTCCATTGCCCGCTAAAAAAATTAACTGGAACCATTGCTACATGTAGCCACCCACACTTGTCTATGTGAACTGAAGTATGAAGTCATAACTGCAAGTCTAAGTATGGAAGTATGAGATTTGAGACAGAACACAATAAAGAAATCAGCTTTCTACTCATATTGGCTCCTGTTGTGAGAAAGAGGAAGGAAAAGCTGTCAAATTATTCTCTGACATCCTCAAAGAGGCCCATTGCAGCCCACTGGCATCTGTAAGCCCACCTTACTGGAAGGAATAAATGGTGCCGAATGACACTGAGGATGTTTGCTTTGATAATGCCAAAGCCTGTTTGTGTCTGTGTCAGGAGTCGGGCGGTTAATCCAGCCTACATTCCAGGTCCTGATATCAATGCCGTGTTTGAGAACCGTTGGGCGAGACTTGCTGTCATGCTTGAGGAGAGCAGCCGTTGCTTTACACTGTCTGCTTTCTATGAAAGGAAGGGGGTGTATGGGAAGGAGCAGGGACACATATTCTGTCGGATTTACTTTTCTATTCAGTTGCGTTGGATCAGTACCTCGTTCCAGGCCAGCACAAAAAGAGAAACCTTTCTGTATCTGTGTTGTTATCAAATCATAATTGCTTTTTTCTTCGTCTTTTTTTTCCTGTTTTTTTGCAGAATTTATGAGCGGGTGATAGACCCTCCCCAGATGGAGCTCACCCCAGGCAGTGGAGTGTGGCTTGGCCAGCATAGCCACAGGCATGGTCTGTTTAAGGTAAGACTCCACAGATAATATGCAGACTTTATGCACCTTAGCATGTTTCACATTCAACATTGCCAGGTGTAATTGGGCAGATTTACAGTAGGTTGTGTGGGGGAAGAACGCCCGCTGTAAGATGCAAGAGTAAAGTATGGAGGGCTTACAGAGGAGCTGCAAAAAGCGCAGCTTGAGCTTTTCCTCCCTTGTTTCCAAGCCCATCACAATGATGTCGATTTTTAATCTGTGCTTGTTTTCTCCAGCTTCTGCATGCATTCGCAGCAGGGAGCAGACATGGCAGGGAATCACAAGGACATGCACATTCCCTTGATATTCCTACCTCTACTGCCCACCCATCATGCAATCAATGGGCCTTTTTTGTCTTTGTAACACTGATTAGCCAATAGGCCCTTTTGTGGTGTGATTTATGTCTCCTCTTCATGCTTTGACACTATCGCTGCTGCACATGAGCACCATTCCTTCTCCGTTTACCTCCTTCATCCCTTCTTGCATCGACACTTCAAGGAACTCCTTCTTTTAGTCAAAGACTCTGGTCTTGAAAGACAGAGCCCCATCAGGCAGTTCCCTACCTGCAGTCAGCTCGGTGCCTTCCATGTGCAGGGAGCACTAAAAAGTGTTTGTCAGCAGCCAAGACAGAGTGTGGAAGAGCGAAAGCTTGTGTGAAGAGACTGAGGGAATGAGGAAGTTCTCCCTTCAGATTGACACAAAGTTAAGATGAGAGATCGTGTCTGACAAGTGCAGTAGCTCATTGTATCAGTGACCTGCTGCTTTGTGCATGATAAAGGTTATTTAGAGCTGCATGTTTCCCCTCCTGTTCACATCATTAGTTGTTACAGGAAAAGTGACGTTCAGATGTCTGAGACCTCCAGATGCTATTCACCTTTTCTTGAAAATGTAGTGCTGTTATTTTTTATATTGCAGCTGATAATATTAGATGAACAATTCAAAACCCTGTTTTCTTTTTTGATTGCATGGAATTGACACATTCAACTCATACTGCTACAACTTTTTTTTTGTTCATGTTGTTCCAAAGAGCTTCTTATGAAGTCAAGAATCCTTAGCTTCCTGTGCTGCTCTCTTTGAACACTTCAGTGTAGCCACAATTTCACGCTTAGAAAACCCCTCTCGACTGATGACTCTTCCCCTGAATTCTTTTGCTATCTTTCCCACTATCACAGTGCTACTTAGTATGCAGCGTTTTAGCTGGAAACTTGAGGTGCAGCCATATTTTTAGCAGATGAACAATAGTTTATGTAGTTTTGTACAAGCCGGGCAGGTCAACGGAAGGCAATTCCTGTGAGGGATCCAGCTCAAAAGTGTCCTTTAGTCTGAGAGAATTAACACGGTCATTGCTGCAAATGCGTTTTGCGGTTTTAAAATAATAAAGAGATGCGTTCTTTATTTTACTGTTATTACTTATAGATGTCCAGCTGTATGATTACTTCCAGGCTTACATAGAAATGTAGGAGAATTTGGATCCTGTCTGTGAGACGCACTTGTATATTTTTCGCTGCCTGCATGCATACAGGTCACATGTTGCTCATAAAGCAACCTCTGAAATCGTAACAATGGTTTGTGTTCCAATTAGCATCCAAGGTCCTGCTAAAGGAGGCGAGTTACCTACTTACATTTAAACATTGTCTACTTCTCCTTTTCTTTTTAATTATTGTTCCTTTGATTGTGTTGTTGGAAAAGAAAATGTGGTTAAATATACCAGTTGTAAGCTGTTGTTTTTTTTATTCCCCAGTCTTTAACCCTTTAAAGCCGGTGGGAGCGGGCACGCTCCGTTTTGCGTAACTATTTTTAAATCCCGGTAGCACTACAACCACGTAAGCTAGCGCAATAATTTTTTTTGCATATGAAACCGGAGTTGTACTTACATCTTATGCCTAGGTCACAGTTTCCTTCCACGTATAGCTTTACAAAAACTGCATAAAAAGCACTTGCAGCAACAAAAAAATAATATTCCAGAAACACGCTTTGCCGATCCGATCAGCTGTTTGTAACACTTCCTACGTCCATCAGCGAGAACTATCACATGTCCGCCATGACCTGGCCGAAACCAGAAGTGGCGTCATTTTGCGGAAACTTAGTTTTTTTACCATCAGGGCCTCATGAGCCTATACTGGTTTTTTTAAAAGTTATGTTTGACTTTATGACTTTCTGTGTCGTTTCTGGGATGCTTAGGACTGCTGGAAATAGTTTATTTTGATGCATATGCTGTTATTTTGCAAATTTGCATTATAATATTTATTTTTGTTTTTCCTGCAGTATATAAAAATTGGTGTATTTCAAAAATAAAACTATGAAGACACTCAAAATAAAGATACTGTGGTAGGAAACTATTTTGTGCAACTTTTTTGTATTTACATTTTTGAGGGATAAGCCTCTTAAATTTCTCTAACTAGAAATATATGTTAAAAAAAACAAAAATGATTTTCAATTTTTGTGTAGTTTATTGCACTTTTTTTGCAATTTATGTAATTACTATGCACTTAATGCAAACATTTTGTTAAAGATTTGGGCTATAATGGTTGTATTGATGTATAGCAACTTGAAATGCTCCCAAAAATGGCACTACAGCATGTAAAAATATAATATAAGCTCTGGCGGACTTGGTTCTATGGTAGGTCTTAAAGGGTTAATATTTATATAACTGTATTTAAAGCACAGGGACACAGCATGCCTCCAACAATACACCATTGGTACCTCTAAGTCATTAGTTTAATCTGTGCACAAAGAGAATGTAGAAAGTTTGAAAATGTGGCATTGTCCAACTTGTTTGCTATTCTCCTCACACACTCCCTATTGCTCCTTCCTTTAACCTGCTAAAGACGAGAGGATAAACTTAGGTCTCCTCATGTCTAAAGCTGAGAAGGGTTTGTTGGGAAAGGGGAGAGGAAAAAAAATAAATAAAGAGGCGAGGTGAAGGGAAGAGAAAAATAGCCAAGAGCTATAGAAGTAACACTGCAGATAGAGATAGGGGGTGAAATAAAGCAGCAGCTGTAATCTATCGCATTCAGTGTGCGGGAATGGGATAATGATAAGATGGGCTAACTAGGCCTTTAAATAAAGCATATTGAGCCCTTGCAGTAGCTTGGGATGCTCTTCATCCTCTCAACACTCCTCCTCCAGGGAACCTCTCCATCTGAGGGAGCAACTGTAATAAATTATCTTTATCTAGAATCCATTGTGCCAAGGATGCTGACTCCTCAGGGACTCCGCAAGCTCGTTTGGAACCGCTGCTTTTGTGAAACGCTCTATGTTTCATGCACTACAGGACAATAATGAATCTAGTATGGACAATGATGGAAAGACTGAATGCATTACATAAGGCAGTGTGAAGTTTCAGGAGTCAACGTCTCCTTTACCTTACCTGCGTCTCACTTTGTCCTCTGTTGCCCGGTTGTTTAAATTACTTTCTTTATCTTTTCTTCACGCACCTCATCTTTTTCAGTGCATCACTCAAACATTACCATTTTATCCTTTGATATGTTCGCTCTCTTCAACCCAGTATCAGTAGTAATACAGTAATAATACAATACAGGCTGGGGTTAATTCAGCCTACTTTATAATGGAAAATGGAAAAGAAACTCTTGGGATGAATGGGAAATTTGCACATTTTGGAATAAATTTGAATTTTTTGAAGAGCTGAACTTTAAAAAATCCTCTATATTTTCCTTGTAGTTGCTCTGCATTCCCTTGTTCATAGTTTAAGAGTAGGGTTTAGGGCTTACAGATTTTTATATCAGTGTATGAATCATTTGTATTTTTTCAATACTAGTTGCTGGACAGATAAATAAGACTCTGCCATTATTCATTTCTAAAGTTTCCTTACCATAAGCGCATAAAATAAATTCTCAACTCTTAAAACACGATTCTATGTGCTTAAATTCAGGTTAACGTCCTTGATATGTCACAGAGTGTGTTTATCAGGAGGGCTCCCATTAGGTTCTAGTGCAAAATAATTTTCCATGCAATTGGACGACTTTTACAGCTAAGTAAACTTTTCAAACATCATTGTTTGAAACTGAAGCTGAAGAAATTGTGTGTGCTCACAGCATAAGAGGTTCATGTGTGTGTATGTGGGTTGTTGGGTTTTTTGCTCAAAAACAGAACAATCCACTGTTTACTTGCCTATGTGTGGCATTACAGCAGGGTGTAATGAGCTGTCTCTCAAGTCTGCATATGGGGGTCAAAGTTTTTACTGTTCCTTTATGCCCTTTTGATAGGTCGATACAAACACAGTTAATAACATTTGATGACCTTCAGACCCCGCTAGAACACGGAAATGTCATGTTGTGCATGATCAAAGGGAGGAAAAAGTACTGCTGAATAAAATCTCTTCCAGGATAATAAACGTCTGTCAGTGCTGCCTGCAGGCAAAGCTTTGGCCAACCTGGCCTTGAGGGCATCACTGAGTGAAATAAGTATTTGATACTCTATAACCCAGCTAGAATTTTAGCTCCCACAGATTGTTTGACTGACTGATTGTAATCTCAATCAATGACAGTCAATTGCAGATCTGTATCTCAACTCCTATATAAAGCACATGTCTACAGGATCAATTTCTTCCATTTCCACATCTTCACTACTGTAGGCAAGACCAAAGAGCTATGAAAGGTAGTCAGGGACAAGATTGTAGAGCTACACCAGGCTGGAATGGCTGTAAGACCATCAGCAAGAAGCTTGGGGAGAAAGTGACAGCTGTCAGAGGGATTATCCAGGGATGAAAGAAATGGCCACCGATTGCCCTCAGTTTACAGCTCCATGAAAGATTATGGGACAAAACTATACAGGAGGAGCGTGTTAATGATCTGAAGGCAGTTCGGACCACAGTCCCCAAGAACGCCATGTTTGGAGGAAGATAAATGCTGGGTATTACCCAAAGAACACAAACCACACAGTCAAGCATGGAGGTGGAAATATTGTACTTTGGGGCTGTTTTTCTGCTACAGAATGACTTCTAATTGAGGAGCAAGTGGACAGCGGCCATGTACTGTAAAATCTTTGAAGACAACCTCCTTCCCTCAGCCAGAACACTGAAGATGGGTCATGAATGACATGAATGACAAGCAGCAGCCAGTAAACCTAAAGGATTTAGAGAGTTTCAGTAAAAAGGAGTGGGCCAAAAATCCCTCATAAGATGTGTGCAAACCTCATGACCAACTACAAAAACCATCTTACCGCTGTGCTTGCCAAGAACTAAGTCATATTTTTCTTGCATATAAAATAGTTATTTCACTCAATGACATGCAAATCGGTTCATCACTTTTATGTAATGTGTCTTTTCTGGAGTTTTTGGTTGATATACTGGCTCTTTCTGTTTAAAATAAAACTACTATAAAAATTAGAGACTGTTCATTTCTTTGGAATTGAACAAACTTACAAATTGAGCAGGGGATCAAATAATTATTTTCTCCACTGTAATTTCATAGCAGTAATTGTTGAATAGACACATAGACACAAATACTTCCATACCTGGATGAGCACCACTTTCATCAGCCATATTCATTCCTTTTCCCCATCCTTAGTCAGAACCAAACTTTAAATCAATCCTTCCCTTGAATCCAAATCCCAAAGGCCAACCAAAGCTTAAAGGTGCCCATAGGTTGCATCACTTTGAGGAAAGCCACTGGTTTCTCAGGAATGCAGAAAACTCACGCACGCACACACACACACACACACACACACACACACACACACACACACACACACACACACACACACACACACACACACACACACACACACACACACACACACACACACAGTGTCTATGTGTGCCATCTTTAATTATTTGGGCATGCTGATCGAGCCATATACTTCTAGAAACTGGCCTTTTTTGTTTGTGCATGTTTTTAGTACATTTGTACATTTGAAATTATTTGCAAAAGCATTTAAGTTACAGGCACAGAACGAGTATGAGCTTGACCTGGGGACTCCCTGCCTTGGTTTAACAGTATTTTAGAGGACAGTTTTATACCCAAATTGAGAAATTACCCCTTTTTTAATTCAATGGACCAAATATAATTGAACAGGTGATACTTTAGAAAAATTACCAAACTTAACTGTAGTTTTTAATTGCTTTCTCTCTATAGTGAAGCACACTGACTTCAATGCGGCTGAACTGACAGTTTTCAGCTTTATTCGAAAGATGTTAATATTCACATCAGATGAACAGCGTAGGAACTCTAGTCTGTACTCAGGGCCAGACTGAAATACTAATTAAGTCCTACAGTCTGGAATCAGCTCAGGCCAGTCTTCACACATTTAAAGCAGGTCACAGGCTGGAAAAATTTTCGAGAGAGTATTTTCTTTTCTATTTTCTGTTTATTAAAATCTTTTATTCTCAATGTTACATTGTATCAAAGAAAACTCCACTGCAAATATCTATATCTCAGTGGTATCGTCTTGTTCATTAACATTGTTGATGCGATTTTGACAATGTTTTCAAGCTGAAAGCACACAGTCTGATGTGCACTCGTCTTTACCTCAGTTTTGAATCGAAATATTAATAGCGTTTGTCCTGATAAATCATGAAGGTAATTTAGTCCTAACAAACTGTTAACTCAGCCATTTAGTGAAGTGGAAAAAATTACCACCAGTGTTTAATTACTGTAGCTCTTTTCAATATGTCTGCATTTGTAATCAGTGACCAGCAGGCCATTCAGAAGCCTAGGGCATCCCAGCTGACACTGGGTAAAAGTCCATCAAGGGCTGAGACACAAACACTCATGCGCTCACTTGCGTGAATCAGGTTGCAGTCATTAGTTATTGCTAGCACGCCTGCAAACACGGGGAATTATGCCCGGACAAGAGGTCAACCGCTGTACCGCTAAGTCGCCCCTCTTATTCATTTCAAATCCAATGTGCATAGATAAAAAACAGAGAAAGGTGTCACTGTCCTATACTGTATGCAGCTTAAAATACAGCTGTGTGATGCTCTCATACTGCAAGACTGAGAGTGTGGTTCACAGACACAAAGTTTGACAGTGCAACATATGTACTGTATACGTGTATGTTTTAGAGAGAGAGGGGAGTTTTTATGACCTCTGTTCAAATTGCTCACTGATCACTGACAGTGATGTGCGGTCAGAGCTGCTGTATTACACCACTGGGACAGGCATCTGTGATCTACACCTTCATTTCCATTCGATGTGACACTGACAATCTTTTCTTCACCATCCACTGCCCACACCGCCCGTATGTGTGAGAGAAAGTGTGTGTGTGTGTGTACGCACGTGTGTGTATCCTCAGTCTGTGCTGCAATCCTGTTTGCCTAGAGGCTCCCTCTCTCTTTCTGTGAAATAAAGGCAGGTGTTGCTTGCATCACAAGGCCAGACCAAATGCACTGTAAATAGATTTGACACACACAAATAGCAGAGAGGACGATGCAGATTGTGCTTGCGGTATAGAATTCTAATGTTCTTCCAGCATGTGTTATCAGGCACCGCTTCGAAGGAATGGAGAGAGTATATTACCCCCTGTGGTGCGTGTATGTGTGGGCAAACCTGCGTGTCACTAGTTCGGTTTTCCATTAGAGATGGTGCCTTTTTTCCAAGATTGTTCCTTGTGGTCATCATGAAGCCTCTATTTACCAGTCGTCCACCTCTAGAGATAGCCTGTCATTCAGAGTGATTGACAGCCAGTCTTTTAAAAGAGAGAACTTTCAGTCATAAGCCATATACTACTGCCTGTGTGTGGCTTTTACTCTAGTTCAGTTAAAACTGATGCTGTAAGTAAAGTACAAGAGTTAGTTTTTAAACAGCTGCGCTTGTGAATTCTGACCATTTCTGAAATAGTAGACACTGGTTCTTCAGCAGTCAGTTCCAAACTTCTTTTTAAATTGCTGTCTGTAGTTGAATGCTGATTCTACATAGTTTCTAACATTGCACTTTCAAACAAGAAAGCTCTCTGTCCTCTTTGATTCAGGTGTGGAATGAATCTATTGTTTCCAAGTGGAGACTTGGAAACAATAGAATGAGAATACAGACCCTTTTGTTATTAGTAAGCAGATATCTTTCCTTTCCTATAAAGTAGAAATTCTTCCTTGGTATTCTAAAGAGCTTGGAAAGAAAAGCATCTGGACTTCTCTAGGTTTCTTGAAGATGTTTCACCTCTCATCTGAGAAGCTTCTTCAGTTCTAAGAGCAATTGGTGGAGAGTCCCAGATTTTAAGCCCTGTGGGAGTGTCCCCAAGAGGGTCATGGACCCCCTATTGATCCTATTGAGCCTAATCACACGAGCAAAGGTGTGAAAATGGGTGTAGGTCACAATCAGCCAAGGTTTCAGGTGAACCATTGTGAAACCTAGGCTACGTCCACACTAGCCCGGATAGATTTGAAAACGGCGTTTTCGTCTGAAAACGCTCCGCATCCACACTAGCATTTTCAGTCTTTTTCACAGAGTTGTGTGCCCACAAAACGGCCAAAAACACTCACGTTCCAGTTCTGCACATGTGCAAAAGCGAGTGAGACTTAAGAATTTGAAGAAAAGCTATCTGGAGCATGTACAAACAGATATTAATCTTTTTTAGGGCTGTCAAAAGTGAGAGCAATCAAAACAACTTCTGTATAATGCCCTCCGCTATCTTTGTTTAATTGGTCACATGACTGCATCACATGCGTCATCGTTTTAGAAAGTCTGCGTTTTCGAGTGACCACACTGCTATGGGACAGCTCCGTTTTGAAATGTATGGGTTTGTGAGAGCGTTTTCAAAACGCTGCTTTTTTCCTCAGGGAAAACGCAGTCTCATTGTGGACGTAGCCCTAGTTCAACATTTATTAGACTCTGAGTCACAATATTGGTGAATCTGTAAAGAGTATTTGTGAGTTTGCAGCAGATCATCTCTCATTTCTCAGGTATAGTCTCACTTTTCAAAATTATATTAAACAATCTTGTGAAAAAGTCCATCGCCCTTTTCCTAGACATCTTCATCCTGATCATAGCCCTCATGTCCTGATTACTGATCCTTCATCAGGTCCTCAAAGTAGTCCTTCCATCTTCTCAGCACACTCTCTTCACTTATTAACACATCATCTCTTCATCTCTGTCCTTAATCACCTTAATCTGGTGCATATCCTTTCCAGCTCAATTTCTCTGCCTAGCCAACTGATGTTCATGAGCCGCATGTGTGAGCTTTGAGTGAAAAGTCTAAATAACTGACAGTTTTAAATGGATTTATTTTATTTATTGACCAAATTTACTTTTTTTTCTTTTTGTTTGTTTTTAGTAGTAATTGACGATAGTGAATATCAAACATGTATCTGCTAAACAGCAGTACTTTTTTTCTTTGTGAGCACATTAATGTGCTCAAATGGGATCCATTATGGTCTTCCTCATTTTCTATCGCACATGTGTCATCATAATGGTGAATGATGTCTGAAATGAAGAAGTCAGTGTATGAGCAAGCTATCTAGGAGTCAGAAGCTGAAGCGTTTTACTGCTTTAGGTGCTCTGTTTCAGACCATTTTTTCAACTCTTGGGTCTGTATGGTGTCAGTAGTGTCCTTATATGGTCGTCTCAGGCACGCCGCTCTAGCCATGAGCAAAGAAGCCACACCCACCTGCTGTTTAAATCTCCTGTACCGGGATTTGCCAAAGGCTGTGTTTAAACTGTTGTAAATAACTTGTTGGCCTGTAATCTGTGAAACATATGTCAAACCCATCTCCCTTGAATGATGAAAAGTCATTCTAAGCCACAATCAACATTCCTGTCACAAGGGTAGAATGACTCTGTTTACCAATATTTCACATAAAAAAACACACAGAAACATTAATTTTGACACAACACTGGCAGCTAAGCAGAAGATAGCTGGGAGGGGAAGAGGGCTATAGGGGCATGTTTCATACAGTGACGGGGTTTGCATTAAGGCCCACTGATAATTAGAGTTTATTTCTAAGTCTAAATCGTGAAAGCTACACTAGTCAAGCCCAAGAGTGTGATTGTGGAGATAGAAATGAATATGTCTTTATTTATATTGTCTCCTTTTCTCTTTTCACTTCACCCTCCCTCTCTGTTGCCAGGGCATTATTCAGGATGTGAAGCTGATTTTTGCTCCCAACGGCTACATCACACAGTGTCCAAACCTTAACCGTAGTAAGTACCGTGATTAAATTCATGCATAGTATTGAGTATTAACAACATGATAGAAAAAAAAACTTTAGTTTTATTAGTGTGTGCTATTGTCAGCTGGTGGTCACCTCTATGGAAAGCTTTGAAAGGCTCTGTCTCCTCGGGTAAAACCTCTCTCCATTTTTGTCTCCTTCCTCTGCTCTGGCAACGTGGCTTTATTGTGCTGTATATCAGATTCAGTGCAGCCTCTCTCTTTGGCTCCTCCATCTGTTTACTGTCAAAAAACAGATTAAGATACAGGGCCACCGCTGCACTACTGTCTCTGTCACTTGATCAATAAGGCAATCACACCTGGGTGCTTTATTGCTGATACTAACAACAGGCTCAATCCTAAGACAAAGAGTCTACAGCTATGTAAAGCTTCCCTTTTGTTTACTGTTGGGTGAGCTGTGGCCAAATAAATGTAGTCATTCTAATGACTTCTGTCTTCTCCTCTGTTAATCTCCTATTTAAATGCTTTCCTGTTGCTTTTCTTTTCTTTGTCTCTTCTTTGTTTTGGTGCTTGCTGTTCATCCCTTGAGCCTGTCCCACCTGCAGTGATTTTCTGAGCCTGGTGCAAGGCATCATGGACCTTCAGGAACTACTGGCTAAGATGACCTTGAAGGTACGAGCAAAGAATAACCTCCCACGCAGAAAACTGCTATAACTGAGTCACAAGAGAATTAGAACCCTAGGAGAATGTACAGTATGGTGTACCACCACAGTAAAGGGAGGTTTTTCAGATAAAAGAAACAGCCAATTTGCAAAATGCTGGCAACCATGTCTTAAAGGCTTAAATAAGGTACCAACTAATACCTTTTTCAAGTTGCAATCTGACATGTAAATAAAAAATAAATGAAAATGAATAAATAACTTCCTTCTTCAGTGCAGCTGGAGAAATCCAGCCCCTTTGATTTTGTTGCCGCTTCCACTGAAGCACATTGTTCTGTCTCTTCTGAAGTCAGCGTCTCGTTTTTGTTTAATTTCAACAACACGGTGCCCAGTAAAGAATAAGTTATTGTTAGGGAAAAAAAAAAGAAACCATAATCTGTCTTTAGAAAATATGATTATTCTGCCTCTTATTATTGTGAGCATGAATCAAAGTAGTTTTTAAAAAGAAAAATACAAAAGATAATAACGTGCACGGGAAGGGAAACAGAAAACAGACAGTTACTTTGTCCCAAATGGTCGTTCTGTTTTTACAGTTTTCACTTTGAATACAATTACTCCACAACAATAGAAATAAATGTGAATGCACCCACTTTGTTAAAGCTCCTTGGTCATGCAAATTACTTGTTTATAGAGTAAAAACGTTGATGGTAAACCTCATAGGGACAAAGTTAATCCCACTTATCAAATGTTCAGCGTCTAAACAAAATTTAGATTTGGTCAAAAAAATGACAGTGAAGTGTCTATAAAATGTGCACCTTTAAAAGAGAAACCAGCAAAGTCATCAAATACCTAACCCAGATCTTTCTTGTTATGCTTAGCACCACATGACCATGCCACCAAGTTTATGAATACAATATCTTGAGAACAAGGTGCTGTAGGATTTTCAAACTGATGCCATTAGTGCATCTCCTAAAATCTCTGACATGTTCAAATGTTGGTCACGTTTTTTGAAAATCTTATGAACACGATAAATCGAGAAAGATGTCACCTAGGATTTTCAAATTTATACCATACGAGTTTCAGTCTCAAAATCATCAGAGGTCAACTTTTCTGAAAATCACCTAGTATTATCAAATAATACCACAGGTGAATCTGCTTGGAGGCTGAGGGCAGCAGCACTGGCAGTGTTTTTTGACCAGTAGCAATCATTGGAAGCTATGAGATTATGATTTTGATAATGATCTTTATTTATTGCTTTCCAATGTACTGTTCTTTCTCTTGGTGTTTTACACCCTGGACAAAGGCCTCACACTATGCCACACCTTTACTGTTTTCAGTAGTAGCTAACTGTTTAAGCAGTATAAAGGTTTTCTATTAGGTTTGATATTAGGTTTTTCACACACATAACGGACATGCGAACCAGGGTTCATAAAGGTGTCATGAAATGATGACTGCACTGGTACAATCAGAGGTTACCAGGCAGCATGCATTCAAGCTTAGAGCCAAATTATTATTATTATTAACCTTTATTTAACCAGGAAAAGTCCCATTGAGATTTAAAAACCTCTTTTTCAAGGGAGTCCTGGCCAAGAGGCGACAACATGTTGAAATTACAAAGTTAAATTACAAAGCATGACCCATTTCTAAGACTGAACATCTGCATAAATGAATGCGTATGAACGTGTGCTTGTGTGTGCGTGCGCACTGCATGAGTGCGTGCGCACTGCATGAGTGAGTGATATAAGGTGAGAGTGGATGAAACAAAGACATCTTGGTGGGTGGTTGAGCTGTAGAGTCATTTTCGGCGTAAATGAGATGAAGAACATTACCCCACCGGTACCTCCTACTTCACATGAGTGCAGCCTAACCTATTGCCACGTGACCTCACTGCACGTACAAGCCGCAGCAGGGAGAATGCAGTCATCTCCACGGCTAAATGGCTGTCTGCCTCTGTGATGTGGAAAATAGAGGAATTCAGCATGAGGTGAATAATTGCTTGGTCCTGAGCATGTGACGTGGAGTGTCAAGGTGGGGTGAGATGACAACGCATTTGCATGTATTACACCTGAGATGGAGCCCGAGGATGTCTTTGTGCCAAAAAGTATACTAGACAAAGCTCAGGACCTTTGTTTCATGATACCACAGCATGCAGTATCAGTATTGATCCAGTTTTGTTTCCCCATATTTAAAATTTTGATTCGCTCCAGTTACTAAAAAGGAAGAAAAAAAACATGATGTTTACTCGGATACATCCAAACTAACGTTTGGTATTCACCCATGTATGTCATTTCAGTTCTTGAAGTCAGCAGATATTAGACGTCTCTGAATTTTGGGTTGAGTTTTCAAAGATATTTCTTATTTTGTGGAGCAGCATATATATGTTCTTTATTTTATTTATCATAAAGCATCATGGATGAACCATTCAAGCTAAGATAAATATTCCCTTTAAAACATTTGGTCACATAGAAATAGTGAAAAGTTGACTGCTTGAAGTTGCTTGGGCATTACCGCAGGGCCAGCTTCAAAGCTTCACAGAGGCAAAAACCAAATGATGATAATAATATTAATAGGTAACATTTTATAATATGGGCCGTGACTAAGGGAGCAATTGCCCTGTAATTAAAATAAATTTAAGTACATTTTTATTGAAATTACAATGTAGTTATACTTTCATAATACAAATCTATTTGAATATGTTTATTTATATATCTACAAATACTTAAAGGTAAGCATACTAGAATAAGGAGTATTGAGTCAGGTTTTTACTGAAATAATTATACTGTAAGTAAACTGAAGTATATGTAAGTAATTTTACATAGTGCATAAGTAAATTTAAGTATTGCATAACATCAGGTATTTTAAAGAAAAGGAGACAGATTATTCTGTAAGTAGGTACTTTGTTGTAAGTACTATCTAAGTAACTTTAAGTTGTGCATATGTAATGTATTTTACAGGAAAGAAGAAATAATTACATTGTAAGTTAATTTAATTAGTGTATAAGTACCATTAAATAATAACTATTGCTATAAATATCACTACTAATATTGGTATTAGTAAGCGTAACCCAGCGGTCTGATCCTGCAGTTTTAGAAGGTTAAATCCAAAGGATAAGTATTTTTGAATATAAATTTCTATAATATATACATGTTCTCTCAGTGTTCTCTCTGTTTACTTCGGCTTCCTCCCACAGTCCAAAGACATCCACGGAGTTAATTGGCAGAATAGAATGGCTTTACTATTAATATGAATAATGATCTATGGAAACCCAAAATACAATTCATTAATTCCTTCCTAATTCACTAAAATGTGCAGATGAGCCCTTTTGCAAATTAAATACCAGCTTAATGTGGTGAAAATCTTCTATATTAACCTCTGCAAACTGTTTTTTTTTTCTGTCACTACTGTAATCCCAAGTGCTAAAGCATTACCATCACTTGAATTATAGATGCACTGATGCATTGAGTTTCAAACCAAATCCCAATGTGTGTTTGTTTCATTGTTCCAACTAAAATATGATAAGCGCTTAACGACAGACAATTCAGATCTTGATTACAAACAAAATTTAATTAAATGTTCATTGGCCCAAGACTCACTGGTCCCCAGAATATGATAAGATTGAACTTTTACGTGCTTGACATATCTGTCAGACAAGCAGGAACGGCAACAAGTGATGAATGACGTAAATATCATAATGTGAGGCTTCTGGTGTGTCGACTTTGTGTTTAGCTGGGACTTCACACCTCTCTCAGGCTGTTGTATCCACCATAGGAGATCCATGCCTGTTAACCTGTGACTTCTTTATGCATCGTCACGGCGCCATTTGATGCTCACACTGTACAGGAAAGGTATTCCTCTGTGGTGCCTCAAGGCAGCCTCCGAGCCTTTGAAATTGCTTTTCAAACATTTTGTTTTTGGGCTTTGACAGGACATATCTCTACTATTCATAACTCGCACAGCATTCCAGCAGCCAGCCGAGACTTCTCTAAATGAAGTAAAAGGCCTCTGTGACATCCAGCATTTTTTATTTTTTCCTGAAAAGCGTCTATCATTTCCCAGCTACTCCTGTCTTTTTGACTCTGAGACCTGGGCAGCTCTCAGAGGAGCGAAGTGGTGGAAAGGCAGGGTTGCAAACCGTCTAAGTAGACCTTATAATTTCTGAGTGCTCAGATCAGTTGGAGTTTTCAGATTTCTCCAGCTTCCCATCTATGAAACAGAACTCAGATTTTGTGTGTGTGCGTGTGTATATTTTGTATTTTTTAGGCACATGTAATATACACATAAACCCAACAAATTTTCAAATGATAACTTGAGGATAGTGGGTTAATGTACAGGTAATCCCAAGCCAAAAAAATCAAAAATCTAGGCTAACTGAGTGGAATAAAATATCTCAAAGAGAAAAGAAATCTGATTTTGGTCTACTCCAACCCGTGTGCCACACAGTTGTCAGTCAAAGATGCTTCACTTGTGTTGAGAGACAGCTGTGAGGAGTGTCAAGCAGGAAATAAGCTGAGGAAGAAGGGGCTGATCAGTGTGTAGGAATATAAGAAGGGTGAGGTGGGATCGAAGCTGTTAGTCCTGTCATTTCTCAGTAGATTATAGCCTAAGGTCTCAAGCATGAGCTGAATGATGATGACTTATTATTCTATGTGCCCTACTAATGAGTGGCTCCCGGCGGAGCACCTCGCGGTGAAAACCATCCAGGGCATGCCAGGGGGATTATGGGGAGGGGATGAGGGGTAAAACCAGCATGCGCACTTAGACTTCTGATTTCATTTTGTGACTCTGGCGATTCTGTGTACAGCTGAACTATGCTGAGTCTAGGCTGACCCAGCTGGAAGGATGTCATTGCGAGAGGACCTGCAGTGCCAACGGTCTGGTCTACCGGGATAAGGAGCTGTGGGTAGAACCTGAGAACTGCAGGAACTGTGCATGCAAGGTGAGTGCCAACCTCATCCTCAAAGACTGAGACCTTGGCTTTTGGTTATCTACTTTCAATTATCACACCCTAAAAACCTCCTTATCAAACACTTTAATCTCACACTGGTGACACATAATAGTGCAGCAGCATCTTACGGTCCTTTTTCTCTCTTTAATGCAGTCTTTCCAACCACCATACCTGCCACTTAGCTCTCTTAACTTGCCTTCCCATCAGACCTCCTATTCACCCAGCCCGAGCATCATCTCTCTCTGCCTCCTGCCCGCCTCCTAATAAGTGCCCCCTAATCAGCCTGACTGCCTGCACTCATACATAGGAGCCAGATTTTAAAATGCAGTGAATCAGGCCATCGCTGGCCTGGGAGAATTAGACTTGCTGCATCATTGCACATCAAGCACAGGGTGAAGTTTTGTCAGTCTGGTTTCCTCCCATGGACATGCCATTAACTGATAACCAGGGTGTCCCAGGGAATCATTTCAGATGACTCTTGAAATGAAGAGGCGATGGCAGAGAGCGAGGTATCAGTCTCAAAAATTAAGACAGTCCTTCAGAACCTCGACTGTCATCAGGCTACCCTCATTCAGTCTCTACTGTGTGAATAATCTGTTTTCAGATTACATGGCGTCATCGTTTGTTCATTATTCTTAAATAGCACAGCTGTCAGTTTAAGAGTAGTTCTAAATATAATGTTATGAATACCGGTAGTTTGAACACGTCGCGAAGAGCTCTTTAAACCTTAGCTAAGGTTAAAAAGGTGCTCTATAGGTGCAAATAAGGTGTAATCAACAACTTTCAACTACTGCAAACCTTAGTGGATAAAAACATGTATCACACTATATGTGTTACAGATTTAGTGGTAAAAAAAAAAAGTCCCCAACCCCCAAGCTAAAGATTTAAAATGACATAAATACTTAAGCAAATGTATCCTATATTGAGACACAGAAGGGAGGAGACATACATTCAAAGTGAATTTTACAGCAGTGCCATAGGCAAGACCCTTATGTTCACACCGAGCTTTGGATTTTTTCTTGTAATGTTTGTTTTTATTCATTTAAAACAAAAGAATATCGCCTGCTCTTACAGAACGGTGTGGTCGAGTGTCGCAGGATTTTCTGTCCTCTGGCAAACTGCTCAGAAGACTTGTTGCCTGTACATGTTGATGGAAATTGCTGCAAGACATGCAGACGTAAGTATAATGAGTAAGAACCAAGCCCGTGAACAGAAGTTAATTTTTCTGTTCATTTTGTAGTCACTATGACCCAAAATGAGTGACTACGACTCAGGAACAAAGTGTTTACAGAGGTCGAGAAAAAGAGCCATTTTTACATAGACATGTTAATTGGGTTCAAAATTAGGAAAAACTTGGCGTGATGCCCTGTATCTGCCACCTCTTTTAGGCTATAAGTGGCTGAGAAGTGCCTGATTTGCTTTGTTCATTTGTCACTTTTTGGAATGAGCTCTTCTTAGCTTGCTATCTTATGCTTTCGACACCATCTACACCATTACTTTTGAAGTGCCAAAGCAAGAGAAGATTTCTGGTGTTGCCTTTTTGCAGCAGTGTAACAATGTCACATTGTTCCTTTTCTTTGCTAGAGAGAGACAGCAATTGGCACAGCCACAAAATATAGCTTTTAGGTTAGATAAACTAGTGTTGTGTCTTAAAAAAATCCCCTTATTGACTCACTATTCACTGTAATGGATAGCTAAAGACTGACTCAGTAATAAGGGGCTAAATTTGAAAACCAATTGTTGCCTACTGGTCGCTTCAGTATCAGGCTGTGATGCGGATGCACTTGTAGCTATGGACTTTGTTAAGTTGCTTTTTCATGCTTTTTTGTTTTTTTACCAAAAGCTTTGGTGCTTGCTTCTAATAAGCAATTTTGTAGCCATGATTGAAAGCAGCAAGGATTGCTGCAGGTCTCTTTGAAAATATGATGTATTCACAGTGTTTACTTGGTCCAACCAACAACACAAACCTCGAAATTAGCAAAATCAGCTAAAGCAAAGCAGGAACTTTGTACATCTAAACCAGGGGTAGGGAACTCCAGGCCTCGAGAGCCGGTGTCCTGCAGGTTTTAGATATCACTCTGGGTCAACACACCTAAATCTCACCCTTATCTTCCCTGCTTCGCCTCTATGTTCTTGTCTTGTCTTGTGTGAATTTACTTTCCCTGGAACAGTCTCTCACTGTCGTTCTCTAAACCTAAAAGAGAATTATGGATTTGATCAACTGGTCTCTGAGTGCTATTGACACCCTTTTCTCAACGAGAAGTCGGGGCTCGGGAGAGCCTGAGTGCCCTGGAGGGACTTTCCCTGCCGGTTACATGATGGACGGGTGGCAGAACTGGAGGACCGTGTGCCTGGCGGGACTGTCGATCGAGGACGCTGAAGATATCTACCTATTCGGAACCATGATAACAGGGTTCATGCTGATCGGCGTTGGCTTAGCCCTGGTTTATCAGAGAAATAAGAAAGCGGAACCGGCTGTTCAAACCCCCACAAGGCTGCCCGCTGGATTCGAAGCGACGGGACGAGGTGCGACCTCTCACAACGAACGTAATATGGTCAACACCTTGGAGACGCTTACAGCTGCTGTGAAGGCTCAAAACAACACCATTGAGCGTATGAGGGGAAACATCAGAGAGAGGCCTGCTCAAAATGAGACCCTTGAGCGACAGTTGGAAAACATCGCGGAACGGATCACTGCAGTTGTGAGGTCTCAGAATCAAAAGACTGACAACACCACGGAACAGAAGTTTGATACCATCATGGGGAGGCTCGCAGCTCTTCAACGGGAGATCGAGAGACCAGCCTCGGAGTGCTAGAATTCGAGCTGCTCACAAAGGAGAAATCAACAATATTCAACATTTGGACACCACGGCCCCAGCTGCAGGCCCAAGGCTGGAGCCCACCAAAACAACTCCCTGATAACGACTGTGTGATGACTATTCTTCCCGCCCCATGAAGGACACCTGGATTGGCTGGAGGACTGTTTACTTAGCCTGATAGGCCGAAGGACACTGTCTCAGCTAAACTATGGACACGCACACACACACACTTACACTGATAAGCACTCACTCATCCCCCTCCCTTTCCAACGCCTTCGATGCTTGTGCCCTACCGGGGATGATAGCAGTCAACTGGACCAGCACAGATGCTGCAGGACCGGATGCGCTGTCTACGCCGGCTCTCTCTTACCCTTTACCCGCCCCTGTTGCTTGTCTCGTGTTTCTATGGTGTATTGATAGTCATGTGCTTTTGTGCTGAGGTGTTTTTTCTTTTATCAAACTGTTCTCCCACTAGGAGCTCAGTCTGAGTGGAGTTTTTTTTCTCCTCCTCTTACCTCATGTAGTGTATTTTCGTTGTTTTTTTCCTATCAGCCTACCTTCTGACATGTCTGCCCAATGTGATGTTTGTGTAAAGTTGGTCAGAAGGTTCCTTTGTGAGTGCGCATGCGCCATTAGCGTACTGCCTGCTGTAACCCCTAATTTCCCTCGGGATGAATAAAGTATTCTGATTCTGATTCTGATAAATCAAATGATTAGTTCATTACCAGGCCTCTGGAGAAGTTCAAGACATGTTGAGCAGGTAATTAAGCCATTTAAATCAGCTGTGTTGGATCAAGGACACATCTAAAACCTGCAGGACACCGGCTCTCAAGGCCTGGAGTTCCCTACCCCAGATCTAACCAGATAGATACAGTAGGTGCAACTTTTGTTTTTTTTTAATGTGTTAGGCTGGGCTGTTGTTTCTGGGCAATGTTCTTCTGACACAGTGAAATCAGAGTAAGCTATGGGCCGAGAGCGAAGATCACAGTCATCTGATTTTTATGGAAGCTGAAATAGAATCACTGTAAAAAGCACACAGGGGTCTGCTTACTGCTCAGAGACAACTGTCTTCTTACTATACTGCAAAAACACTGAATCCCCAAAGTACAGACAGCCTTTGAATAATTTCAGCCTCCTCTGCTTCTCCCTCCATTCACTCCTTCCTCGTCTTCCTCCCCTGTGAACATCAGAGCTCTGGCACAAACGAATGATGGAGCGGCGCTCCGGAGCTGCGACTGAGTGCTCCACAGTCCTGCACCCCGGAGAGGAGAAAAAGCAGGACTTCATATCATATGCTTCACTTTCTATTTCTGCTTTATCACCAGAGGAATATGCAGAAGAGACTTCCTCTGTTGTATTCTTAATGCGCTGTTACAGTTCCTTTCCGCTTGTGCACACTAGCCAAGAACAACTTTGTTTCAGATGGAATTAACTATGCAAAACTTCAGCCTGGAAACTTTTTTTTTTGTAGGCAACCTCCAGTTCTCAGTGTTAGCTGAAGAATTTATTCAATTTCTGGTATTTCATAGTTTTTGTGCTTACCCAAACAAAGTGATATAGAAATTGTCTTGTCTTGTTGTTCATTTATTTATTTTTTTTGCCTGCAGCAAAATGTACCTACATGGAACAGACATTTTCTGAGGGACAGCGGTTTTTGTCCAGGAGCTGCCGGGAATGCAAGGTAACTCGTCTTTTATGTTTCCATCCTCTCCCCAGCGTTTAGTCTTTATCGTGCAACCACCAGACAACGCCTCTTTGGAACTTGAACATGCAGTGCTCATGTGTGCAGTGGACTGCTCGGTGTGTTATTCAATTAACCAGCAGGCCTTATTAGTTTTCCCACCCTCCTGCAATCTGTTCAATCTGCCTTTTTTTTCCCCCACCGCTCTAATGGCGAGATAGCCAGGTAATTAGAATAACTTATGAACACGGCAACACAAAGGCCTGATTTGAATCAGAGCTTCATCATTGCGTAGATTATAATTGAACTCATTATTCCAGTTCAGCATAGAACAGAGGTGGGCTTTCTCCACTGAGAAGCCATTTATCTTTAAAGGCACTATTTTAAGGAGAAAATTAGCGTTTTATGCATATAATTGCTTACAAAGACCCAGACATCTGGATTCCTGGACTCTTTATTAGCCCTTAGAGACCCTGAAACATCATTAAACAACAAATGTTTGTTTCAAGCAATTACAATCATATTTACTCCTGGACGTAAGATCTGCTAAAAGTCCAATTTGGGCATATTATATTTAAAGGGGGGTTAAAAATGTGTTGTTTTTTTAGCCCTCTTGGCACAAAGACAGCCTGATAGTTTTAATGTGTGTAAGTCAATATGTGCATTTTTTTTTTTCTTTTGTGGTGACATGTCAGATTTAGCATTGATCTGATCTGATCCTTCTTCAGATTTTTGCTCTGGCCTCTCACCCTGGGAGGGGGAGAATGGGGGAAAAGCAATGACATATCTGTATGTGTGTCATACAACATGAGGCAGAAACACAAAAAGAAAGAGAAAAGAAGGAAAGAGAGGACCACTCTAGGCCAAATTATGAAGTATTATGATGCGTGGCATTAGTCATTCTGCTCGGCAGCTTCAAACCATTAGTGTTCATTTAAAACTCTGTTAGTGCGTTCACATGTTTAAGTCCACTGACTACAAATCCTGTGTGTTTGATCACTTGCCAAAAGCATGTCATCACTTTTTACTTTGATTAACGACCTCTGAGCCAGCCACTGCTTTCAACTGAAAGCTAGGTCACCTCTAGGGGTGATTAACTCTTAGGGACTCTAAATAAAATTGTCACTGACAAAAACAGAGAATTTCCATTTCTTTAGTATTCACTGATCCAGCATACAGCAGAAGCCTTTAACTTGAAAATCACACGTTCAACATAAGTAACTTTTTTTAAATCTCTTTATATTACTTCTGGCTTATTTCAGTACTGATCATTTTAGTTTACCTCAACTTTATTTTATTTATTTATTTTTTTTACACAATTTAAATCCAAAACATCAGCTTTCAGGATCCGAGTTACTTGCCCTACACAACCTGTCACTCCTCCAGCCTCTACAGTCTTATAAACGGTGTGTCTGGAAAGTATTCCCAGTCTACATTTTGTGTTTTTGTTATTTTATTCCAAAATGTATTAAATACATTTTTAAAAATTATTTTTTCCACCTCAAAATTCTACACATAATACCGCACAATGACAAGGTGAAACAACTGAATAAAATAATGGCGATAATAAAACATGTACACACAAAATTGAGCTCAGGTGCATCCTGTTTCCACTGATCATCTGTTAGATGTTTCTGCACGTGACTGGAGTCCAGCTGCACTCAAAAAAATGAAATTGGGTGGTTATTAAATTTACAAAATTCAAACTAGTACAATCTAGTAAGAGTGGTTAGTTGCCTGGATTCACAAAATTCACAAGATCACACAAGAGTTCAAACCACAGGAAAATCACTGGGGTTAGAAGAGAAAGATAACCCTAAACACACTACGTATATGCCTTATTGTGGTTTAACCTGTAAAGGACAAAAACGTACAGAAAATTCTATATAAAGCCTTGTAATCATAGTTTCCCTATTTTTTTGAAGTCTAGATTGACAGCTCGGTGGCACAGGGTTAGCACTGTTACCTCGCAGCAAGAAGGTCTTGGGTTCAAATGGTGAATTCAGTTGACTGAGGATTTGAGGATTGTATTGAGGTACAGATCTGGGGCACGGTACAGAAACATTTCTGCAGCATTGTAAGTCCCAATGAGCAGAGCGGCCTCTGTCATCTCTAAATGGAAGAAGTTTGGAACCACCAGGACTCTTCCTAGAGCTTGCAGTCAAGCTAATCCGATTGATTAGGGTAGAAGGGCCTTACTCAGGGAGGCGACCAAGAACCTGATGGTCACTTTGACAGAGCTCCAGCTTTGCTCTTTGAAAAGAGCACCTTCCAGAAGGACAACTATTTCGGCAGCACTCCACCAGCTTGGCCTGTATGGTAGAGCGGGCAAACCCATACAGTGAAGCATGTTGGTGGCAGGATTATGCTGTGGAGATGTTTTTTGGGATGCAGGAACTTGGAGTCTAGTCAGGGTCGAGGGTAAGATGAATGCAGCAATGTAAAGATATATCCTTGATGTTCATCCTTGGTGCTCCAGAGCACTCTAGACCTCGGACTGGGGCGAAGGTTCATCTTCCAACAAAACAACAACCCCAAACACACAGCCGACATAATAAAGGAGGTTCTTCAGGACCACTCTGTGAATGTCCTTGAGTGATCGAGCCAGAACCCAGACTTCAAAATGATTGAACATCTTTGGAGAGATCTGAAAATGGCTTAAAATTATTCTCCATCCAACCTGAAGGAGGCTGAGAAGTTCTGCAAAGAAAAATTTGAGAAAATACCAAAAATATATGTGCAAAGCTTGTAGCATCATACACAAAATTATTTCAGGCTGTATTCCTGCCAAAGGTGCTTCAACAAAGTATTGAGTAAATACTGTGAAGACTAATACTGACTGATGAATTATACTGCACTGTGCACAGGCTTGGTGTTGCTGAGCTCATCATAGCTGTCGATGGCACCAAACAATGCCAGTATTCAAAGAATTGATTTGACAACCATTAACATATAGTTGCATGTTAAAAATAATAGAGTAAAAAGTGCTTTTCAAAAATAAAGTACGTGGTTTCAAGGTTTTCGGCATTTATTGGTATTTTCTGAGATTTTGCAGATTGGGCGAACAGACTAAGCTTAAGCCAAACTGGTAATTTTATTAATTAGTGATGAATATATTCATTTATTTGACAGATGGCAACACTGTAACAGTTAGATATGTAATCGTTTTATGAAGCTAGCTAAAATATTACCATATATATATTTATTTCCACCCTGGTCACACACAGAGCAACATTATAATTAATTTTCAAGTTTTAAAGTCTAATATTCATTTTATTTCCATGGTTCCTTTGGCTCCTTCAGAGACAAATGATCTATTTGGCTCATTTAGGCTTTTCCTCATTCAAATGTTTTTATGTGTCTACTGTTTGAGTCAGTAGTGCAGAAATAGTGCAGCTTTAATAAATTAAAAATTAACTGAAATACAGAATACATTTTTAGAAAAAAAGCACGATCAGATGGAGAGACAGAGGTTCACCAAGAAACTGGGCTATTTACAGATGACATGAGAAAGCAGTTAAAATGGTTCCTACTTCCTACAAAGGGACGACATTGAGGAAAGACGTGAAATATTAATATATATAATTTACTCAATACCCAGTATGGCCTTTCAAAAACAGCTGATTTAAGTGTTTAAAGTCAGGAAATGGGACTGATAAGAAAAAAATTGGTTGAAGAAGCAGTCCTGTGGATGAGAGGTTGCAGTTTTAAATATTATAAGAGATCAGATTGTATAACTGGTGGAAAACTGATTCTTTCTTAATGCATAGCCCTTCACACATCTGACCCCATCTCTGAAATCACGATGTCTTGCCTGTGTCCTGTCCTTCCAGAATGGCCTGATGGTGAAAGTCACAGAGACCTGTCCAGATCTAAACTGCACCCTCAGTGAACAGATCTTACCAGATGGCAGATGCTGCAATGTTTGCAGAGGTACATGTTTCTTTCCACTTCCCACTGCACTTTTCTCAGTTGTATGGATTACTTTTTTTTCTTCTTCTTCTTTCTTTTTTTTGCATGTACACACACGGTACTGTGTCGCTGTGAGGAGTAAACACAGCCGTCTTCCCAATGCTGATTCAGGCTGTGCCTCTGCAATAATTTAGTCTCTCTCCCTTGTCATCCACTGTGAATGCTTTTTGGCCCGTGTACCTTTCAGAGCAGATTGGTCTTTCTGCCATAGAGCACCTGCTATGCCTATTTACCTGAACCCCATTGCTTTGGCAGGGAAATGCTACGGGGTAAATAGCCACTGGTAATTCAGTAAATACATTGAATAAACAAACTACAGGAGGCTGCCATCTATAGAGACATAATGAAAGAATCCCTGGGGCAGGTTCTGAGTGAAGGAAATTGCGCTCTTGTTTAGGTAAGCTAGCATTTCTTAGACTCACTGTATTCACACAGGACGGGGATGAAATGGAAAGGAAAATACATGTTTGGGAATAGGAAAGAGAGGGAGACGAAAAGATAAATGAGTATAGCATAAGACAGCAAAAAGCAGAAAGGTAAGGGAAGGTAAAATGAAGTCTTAGACTTGCTGTGATGAAGAGAAGGAAGGGGGCAGATGGGAGGTAAATAAGGTAAAACGCACATGCCAGCAAAAGAAAGGAAAAGAGATGACGACTACAAACTGATATACTGACAATACTGAGAGTGTTAGGTAAAGAGTAAAGAGAAAGCAGGAGAGGAACTTAAGAGTAAAGGAAGGAAAGGACTTGAACTCCTTTTGTTGGAAAGTAAGAGAAAAGAGTAAGGAGAGAAAAGACAGCTATGCATTATAAAGGGAAATATAGCTGAGGAAGGAAGAACAGAAAAGTAGATTTAATACAGTAAGGAGCAGCAATTAAAGATTAAAGTCTCAGTGCCTCTTCTCTCCAAACCTTTTCTTACCTCTCCGACACACACACACACACACACACACACACACACACACACACACACACACACACACACACACACACACACACACACACACACACACTTGCTAAAAAGCCAAGTCGGTCATTATTCATTATCATTGTTTCCAAATCATCTCCAGGCCTCTTTTTGCCGCGTCGTGACTTGGTCCTTTACCACCACTCTGAGATGTAATTGTACCTCGCTGTTAAAGTCCTCGGAGTCACGCTGGCTTTGTTAAATTGGTAATTACACAATTGTCACACAGTCTTCATACCAGGTAGAATTTCACCGGGGAAAGAAAACAAAGAATTGCACAGTGTGAGGGGCTCGTGCAAGTGTGCAGTGCAGTGCAAATCAAAATCCAGCAACAACTCCCCTTTTACATAAACACACTATCACAGTTGGTCTCTCTGTAGCATGTACACATGATCCTGTGAGGACTCGCTGCAGATGATTTAAGGACTGAGAGGGAGAATAATGCAGGCACAAGTCTTTCTTCGGTAATAGCTCCCCAGGCTCCCTGCCTCGCAGGGCTTTTATGTGCAGCCAGTCTGTCACTCATTACAGGACATGATGGGCTATATCAACTCGTACCTACTGAGCAGGAGACAATCATCTATGTCTGTCTGTCTTTTTGTCTGTCTGTCTCTCTGTCGGGTCACATTTTTGTGCATGTGCATGAGTCTCACTCTGGCTTGGTTCAGATCACAGAGCACAGATGAATGATAGATGTAGCTGTTCTTTATCTAGGTAGGCAGAAATGATCACACACAGGCAGGAGACCAGAGTTTGAAGTTATCATCTAACTAGCTACAACTAGGTACTTGTTAATTATTGCCAAAGGGGGAAAAAAAACATCAATATCATCAGTGCAATTAACCTCACAGCAAGCCCTGTTATTTGTCAGATAATCACATCAACACTCCAAACAGCACCAGCACCACAAAAGGACAGTCAAGAGGTCCAGCTCAGCTACTCCAGTTAGCTGAGATAATGTCTAGCAGGCAGCTAGTGGCTCCAGCCACCTGTGCCAGCATCTACTTGTAACCAAGAGGCCCCTTTATCATGCAGGACTTCAATATTTAAATGGGTGACTTACATAGAAATTCACCTGTTACCATGACCAGAACCTTTTTCTTCTTTTGTACTAGGCATAAACATGTTTATTCCTCCTAGCAAGTTGGGCACTTTGATGTGTACCCAGTGGAGATTAACTGGCTTTTGTAGATAGTCTCAAGTGGCCATTTGAGGAACTGGCACTTCATCGTTTGGCTTCATTTTTCAGCCCTGGCAGAAGAGTTAGGGAGGGAGGGAGAAGAGTTAAACTACTGGGCACAATTTCCTCTAGGACTGAAACACAGCTGGTCATTGGGGAAGTCAGCAATTGGAAGTTTTCACTCATTGCTACTCTTCTGTAAACACGGCTGTAATTATTCCATGTTGCCTTGAGATAGCATCTTAGCTGCACACACAGAATACACTCTACAGTATTTTAATTACATGGCAAAGCTTGTTATACTGCAGTTTTGTGTATGTGTGTGTAGTTGTGTTTTGAATTTTGAAAGTTGTCCATTCTGTATAACTGACGCAGTGCTCCACCTGTTGCGTTAGTTGTGGTTTTTCAGAAATTGAAATTTCATTAAAAGGATGTCTTCAAATACTGTAAGAGCACCGTGGCTCACTCAGCCGAGTGAATTGATGACTTGGAGATCTTCCTACATCAGCAGAGTGTGTGTGTGTGTGTGTGTGTGTGTGTGTGTGTGTGTGTGTGTGTGTGTGTGTGTGTGTGTGTGTGTGTGTGTCTGCATTTGCATGTTTTGTCTCGTTAGCACGTGCACTTTTACATGAGAACTTTCATTAATACACCAGATTTATTCAAAGTTGTAAACTCACCGTACACTTCAGGCACCCTGTTATCCACAGTGTTGTAGGTGACAGGAACAAGGTTGCTCCTTTGTGCATTTATCTGCTTTTATCTTTGTGTTACGGGCATGTGTTACGGGCATGCATGTGTGTGTGTTTGTTTGTGTTTGTGTGTCTGTACACAACTTTTTATAGCCTTGAGTGAGCAGATTTCAAAGGTTTCCTTTGCTCTTTTCTTTTAGGTTATGACTTCTGCGCAGAGGGACTCATTTGTGGGGAAAACTCAGAGTGTAAAAACAGGAATACTAAAGCAGAGTGTGAATGCAAGAGTGGCTATGCCTCCATCCACGGGGATTCTACTTACTGTGAAGGTAGGACCATATTTTTCCCCAGCTCAGGTGAGCTAGGGCCAGCGTGGCTGTCTCATAATGTCTATTAGCACAGGATGTTAAAAGCAGAATGGGTGGCAGCGCGTTGAAGCGTCAAATTCATTGTTCTGTTTTAGGAGGGTGTTTATGAAGGCCGTTGGCTGCAGACTGAGATTTGTTATGAGCTCTGGGTATGACATGATGATGACTGGCTGTAAAGAGAACAAGGATTGTTCGGTTAAAGAGCAGCTATGAACCAGGCTCGGGACTTTGATTATGCTATTGGGGCTGTTGTTAAAATAGATTTTCTTTTTAAACTTATAAGCAATTTGCTTCTTTCATAGGAGTTTGACAATAGAGCTCTGGCACTCCTGTTTTGAGCTTATTGTGATACAGTCAGTATGATTAGAGGGTGGCAATAACAAACACAATAAGATAGCCATGTGCCAACAGTGGTGGAATATGTACTTACAGGAAGTTTTGACACAGCCTTTCAGGATAGTTTCAAGCTTTTGCTAAAACCAAACTTTTTTGGTAAACTTAGCTTGCTGTTGGAAGGATTTTTCCGCCTTACGCTGCATGCTGGGCTTTCCCTGTGAATCACGGCATCCGAGTCTGGAGCCATTGCTTCGCTCATTTTCAGGGGTTTCCAGCCCGTCTGGAAAAAGTCGGTCATCGGGGCGCTTCCACCGCATGGGTTTTTTCGGTGGAGCAAAAGGCTCAATCTGTGGGTGCTGGAGGCCCAGATTACTTGCGATGGCACTAATGGCCTTATTTGACTGAGAGGCTCGGGAGCGTCAATCTGTGGATTGAAGGATTTGCTCAGCGCTCGGTGAAGTTGTCATTGGGTCGCCGCCACAACAGACTAAATCCACTAAATGTGCTGAGAGCTGTGTAGCCACAAGCCCTCCAGTCTGTCTGCTTTTGTTTGATCTGCATGGTAAAGAGGTTTACCCAGAGCACCACTCAGTCCACAAACCGTCCCACACCGTATGAGGAAAGGCTGGGAAACACTGATTGTTAGATCAACTATGTAAATCGTGGAGCCGTGGCTCTTGGCATTATCCCTGCGATACCCTGAAGGCATCGCAAATTTCTGTTGTTGCTGGATTAACGGGGATCCAGACGTACATCACGGTAATATTTGATTTGGCTTCAATATCACCTCCCAACTTAAACTGGCTTAGATTTAATAATAATAATAATAATAATAATGGATACTTTATTGATCCCCATGGGGAAATTACTTGTTTTTCTCTGCATTTGACCCATACACTCAGTGAAGCAGTGGGCAGCCCACTAAGCAGGCGCCCGGGGAGCAGTGTGTAGGGACGGTACCTTGCTCAGGGGTACCTCAGGGTAGCCGTTAAGTGGATTCGAACCGCCGACCTTCCGATCATGGGGCGACCACTTTACCTACTGAGCTATCCCTGCCCCACAGATTTACGCCTTTTCCGAGCAGACTGGAGTAATTGAATCTTTATATGTGGGTTATAATCAAAGCACAACAGTGTGATGGTGTGTCCTCACATCCTAATGATTGTTTTATAGAGCATATTAATTTCTCCACTTATATTTTATAAACATGAGATTGTGTCTAGCTGTGGCACTGAGCTGTTATTAAATGTGACCGTTACGTCCTCATAAATGATTTAATGTGCCACTGAATAAGTGAAGATGAGATTATTTACTTGCAAACAGAGGGCTGTTTGAGCAAGGATGAGAGGATTTAAGCAGAGCTGCTTTTCAGCCTTCTGGCTTGCATTCAGTCGCCTATCGTGTCCTTTTTTTTTTTTTTAGCTGAAATTGTTGATATTTGGCTCACAACTTTGGATAAACTCTGACTGACTCAGTAAATATTTTGGAGACTTTTACAGGACTTTTTTTTTTTTTTTTAACTTGTGTGACTTTTTTCAAATGTTTTCATTTTTATGGTGCACATAAAGGTCAATGAAGTGACCGTCCATGGTTCCTCGATCGTTTAGGGCAGGGGTGTCGAAACTCCAGGCTTTGATGGCCGGTGTACTGCAGGTTTTAGAACACACCTGAATCAGATGATGAGTTCATTACCAGGCCTCTGGAGAACTTAAAGACATGTTGAGGAGGTCATTTAGCCATTTAAATCAGCTGTGTTGGATCAAGGACACATCTAAAACCTGCAGGACACCAGCTCTCGAGGCCTGGAGTTCAACACCTGTGGTTTTAGTTGTTTTTAGACACTTTTCCATAAAGTGTCTAAAAACAACTAAAAACAGTATACATTTAAAAGTCACCATCCAGTGAAAATAACAGTGTCAACAACAGTGTAATGTAGAGCTACTGAAAATAAATGTAGTGATATAGAAGATTTAAATTTATAACAAGACACAAAAAATAGCATTCTATGAATAATAACTACTGATGAGACTTCATGTTTATTTCTTATATGCATTTCAATCAAAAGTAAATAAATTAAAAGTACTGGATTACTAAATTAATTTTAGCACTAGGAATTGCAGTCAAAATAAACACCAGCAGATGCAAATTAAGTATTAATTAGGTTGTAAAACAAACAAAACATCATATTTCACTATTTCTATAAATGGGATCAATTTCTCACTGCATCACTGATATACAAAGGTGTGGCAACATCCAGTACCCTATTTATCACTGCTCTACATTTACAATAGGGTTCTTTAAACACAAGGCTCAGTAGGTGCATCTGGTGCATGCCTAAAAATGAATTTATTATCCCTTGCGCTTTAGGAGAGTAGGGCGTATGATCAAATGTCTAGAAGTCAACACAATCGCCACCTTTCACACAGACCGTTCTCATTCCCAACGTGTATCATACCGACAATTTGTCATGTCCCGAGGCATCTCATAGTCACGCGAAAGGTAACCTTCCGTATCCCTATGACATGCGCCGGATTGTGGATGGAATTCAATAGAATGACGTGCCCAGCAGTAATTCCAGCCCTAATCCTGACCTTAATCCTAACTCTAACATTAACCTTATCCCTAACCTTGACCACAACCTTAACCATATTAGATAGTGTTTTCCAAAGCGATTCATGATGAGAAAGTAAAATAAATGTACATGTCTAGATTCATTCCAAACGGTTCTCTTTTTTCCGAACGCGTAACATACCAACGATTTGTCACGTAGCGTTGGTATGTTACATTTTGGGATCAGAACGTGTTGCTTTCACAACACTTTTGAACTATGTGCTGTATGGGTTTAATCAACCTACCCCAGTTAGTTTTGATGTTATGACCACAAGTGTTGGAGTAGGAAGGGGTGAAAAACCCAATTTCCCAGATTTAGGAATAACACTGAAATTTGACATGCTCCAGACCATTACTGATTGGTTAGAATAGGTAATGTCACCGACTATCACAAAACCTGATGTTTGCTGATTGGCTGTGGCAAAGGCAAAGCACTCCTCTTTTTGTCTTAGCATTCAATGAAAGGCTATTGTTTGAATCTCTAATTGTGAAGATGAGTTTTTGAGTTTCAACGCAATTCTCATCCATTTCTGGGCAATGCAAGAATCCGGTTTAAAGCTGCTTTTTGAGGTCAGCAAGTTAGCTGCTGCTTTCTTCTGAGAAAGAAAAAAAAAGTTAGATCTGAACTGAGAAGGGGCAGTTCACAAAAAAAAAAAGAATAAATTAAGTTCTGTCCTGAGAAGAAAGGGGGATCTCTTTGAATGAAAATGCTTTTTTCAGGCATAGAAGTCAAAGAAGTTGGAGCATATTTTGTGTGTCTCCTTAAGCATGTGTGACACAGACCTGATTTCTAAACCCAGCGAGAATCTAAGCAAAAACAGGAAGGCACCTACTTGGCACATTATGAACATATGTAGAAATGCAAACATGGGCACACCCTGATGATGGTCTGTCCCTGTGTGGCTGTTTATTTTAAAATGTATTACTGCATTCGAAATGATATCTTTCTGCATTAAAGATCCAGGACTACTTGAAAATGTTGCCCTGGGTCTGCTCATTGTTATCTTAAAAACCCTTTACGTTTTCCTTCATTACCTCCATCATCAAGCTCTGACCAGTATGACAACATTACACACGACACCGCTGTTCTCCAGTTTTTGTTTGTATTTTAACCAGAATTGCTCAAAGCATTGTTGCTTTCTGACCTTACAGTATATTTACTGTGTTCGTCTTTATTTTCTGTTGTATACATAATGTTAAAATAGTAGAGTCTCATAGTAAACATTACCAAACCTTCCGATAATGAGTTCAGCATACACTCAAACAACTGATTCTTTGCCATCTTAAATATGAAGCAAGAATTTGGAGTAAACTGAAAAAATATAAAATCAAAGATTTTTATATTTAAATAATGAATCATTAAGCAAATCAAGTATATTTCATTTGACCAGATTCCATGAAGTTTAATGCTTCACATTTTACTCATGTAGCGAAATACATGGAACATTTACATGTAATCAGATGACTTACAGAAAGCCTTTAGGACATTCTTTGACTATATGTACAAGTAATCCCTGTAGAGGCAAAAGCACATGTTTTTTCTCTTCTTGGCTCTGCATGTCATTAAGAGTGGATCGTTATAGAACAGAAGCCCCACCCACCTGCTGCTGCAGCCATCTGTTTAACAGGTGGAGGGCAGGTAAAACAGCTTGTAACAAACACTGGATGCACCGAAGGCCAAGGTCCAGTGTAAATAAACAGGATTTAAAACTGTAAAAATGTGCAAAAATATGAATACTCTATATATAGGAGATATATATATATTCATGAAACTCATTCATCATCATTCATCATGTGTGATTCAGTGGGAACACCATGCTGGAAAACAGCAAAGTAACCTGACAACAAAACAAATGACTAAAATTAAAACAAATAAAAGAAACAATGTTGAAATGATGATGAGTAACATCTCTTTTGATAAGGCCAATTTTAAGGTCACCTCAGTGTCCAGTGGCCACCTAAAACAACCAGAATTTATAGAGCTGATCTTGGAAAAGCAAAATGTGTTTGGCACAAGTATGCATTCATATCATAAATGTGACTGCAAAAGCTATGAGACAGGACAGGAGTTACACAAAAAATTTATAAGAAATAAACTGGTAAGCTGGCTAGAGGCACTGTTGCTGTTTGACACTGGCTTCATGATTGTTACATGTGGCTTAATTTAATTGATTTATCTTAAAACTCAGAAATGTGTGACATAAGCCAATGAAAAATAGGAAAATAAAGAGCACTGAGGATTCCCTCTTCCTGTGTAACAACATATGTATCTCCTAGCTTTGCATCTAAGTCCATTATTATGACTGAAATTTCCATTTGCTGGTCCAAATGTGGCAATATGCGAACAGGTTTTTATGTAACGCTTTTCTACCCGAGCACTGAAAGTGCTTTACACAGCATGTCTCATTCACATACATTCAGTCAGAAGTGAGATGTTATTTGCGAGGGTATAGTCAGATAAATTCAATCTGATGCTTAAATGCTAATTGCATTTATAAGAAATGCTAACTACGACTTACGTTTTGCGTTACACATGCTTTGTTAGCTGCTTGGCGTGTCACACCATATGATGCCCCTCCATTCAGCGCACTGCGTGTTTTAACGTTTGTGCTAATGGGCTTATCAAAGGCTTATTATCCTCATCAGCTCTTGTTTACGCTGTCAGTGATATTCTTACAGTCCCAGTAGATCTACTGTATCCTTGCTCGGCTCCAGAGGATACAAATATTAACGCCGCCGCTGCCGTTGTTTTGCTGACAGCTTGTTAATCACAGCCTAAAAAATCTCCTGTGTTGTTGACACACTTTGGCTTGAATCCGCTCTAAATAAAGCAGACATGCTGATGTGGAAATGCAGTTGCATCATCGAAGGACAAACAATTTGATTCCCCATTCTCCTGGCTGAGTGCTGCAGGGACCCTCCTCCCAAATGGCCTGTTGTTACCCCAGGAGTCTGCTCTGTATGTGTGGTAGAAGAAATCCCAGCATGCGTCCAATACTGAACCAAAGTGCATCCTAGATAGTGGATATATTTCTTTCATTTTTTTTTTTTACAGCCTCTCAAGTGCCCTTTCTGTGCACTTCTTTCCCCTTTCATGTTTCAAATTAAAGGCGGTATCGCCACACTGCGTCCTTGGAAATGTTTATGGGTGAGCACATCAGGGAAAAGTCAGAGCAGTTAGCAAGACGCTCGATTGAAGTTGAGGATTTTCACATATGCGGAGCTGGAGCTTATTTCCATAGAAATGGTCTCAGGAGGTTGTTGTAGAGAATTCTCCTGCTGTCAAGAGCCCTCGTGGGTCACTCTGCCCACATTAATGGCAGCATTAGCTCCTGCTGTGCCCTGTAACTCTTCTCTGGCTCTTATGTGCAACTCAAACACCGACTCGCCCCTTGCTTTACACAGAAAGGTGGATTTGTTCCACCACCTCATCAGCTGGGCGTTTGTGGTCAGAGTTCAGTTGCTAAGTTCAGCTTAGGGTAATTAACAAGCGCTCGATCGAGCTTTTTAAGGCTTTTTAAGGCTTTTTAAGGCTATCAGTCACTGGCTCGCTTATTTTGTTTTTCTTTAGTGTTTTATTTGGTGCAGTTTTTTTTTTCTTCCTGCTGTGGGTAATAAGATTAGCGTGGCGCCGACACATCAAACCTAACAGGGCTATTTCTGTTTGTTCTGCTCGCTTTCATTTAGCACTGGAACAGCCAAACTCCCCAGGCTCACCAACTTGCTCTCTGATGTGTCCCCTAAGCTAACAGGCTCCTGGGAGCTATTTTTTATGATGTCCCCGATCTCCAGTCAATCTCCACTGACACCACAGCACATTTCTCTCTTCATCTTTTCCTTTGCTTTATCTCTCACCTCTTAGCTCTTACTGATAATATGGTGTGACTTTGGTGCTAATAGCGTCACAGTTAGTGCCACCGGAGTTGCTGCAACCATTTCGGCTGATGCGTTGCCATATTTCTTGACAGATTCTGGCTGGTATAAAAAGGCGATACATCAGCCTAAGTGTTAGTATTACCCATTTCATGCATCATGAAGAACTTTATTATAAAAAGAGGCAATCTTTTGATAAAGAGCACGGGGGGGGGGGGGGGGGGGGAGGCCTCACTGCACATATGAAAAGAAAATCTGTGTCATTCTTATGGTAATGGTATTGCTGGGATAATATTGATTCGTCATCTTAGGTGATGACTCATTTCAAATGAGGCTAAACATCACTGCTACCAGTGAATGTAGCTGATCTGCCTGAGATTAATCTTTTTTAAGAAAATTCCACCATGTGAAATGTTTTTGCTTAGATTTGAAGATCGTGAAATTAAATCTACCTTTTCCAGTTTAACAAAATGAAACAGAAAGTAGGCGTTATTTGCCCCTGTGTCACAATCTCTGAAAGAAGAAGGTATCCAGATTAGCCCTTTAAAGCTTGAACTATGGAATAATAGCCAGAAATAATTGCCTTTTTCGCTCACAGCTACAACTTTTTGAGTTTTCTGTGAATAGATTTTTGCCCGGATACCTGTGAAACCTTGAAATAAATCGAGAATGTGAAGAGAATCACATATTTACACACACACAGTGTTGCACTCTTACTAATACACTGTGGACCCTGCAGTGGATCACTGCCTTAGAGATCATTTCCTTTGTAGCAATAATTCATGTGAGAATAGTTCATGGTGACTTTTAGCATTCTCGCTGTTGGGGCCACAATTCATCGTCTCGCCTCTGGTTTTTGATGCAGTGGCCGAAGTCTAAAGAAATGTGGTTTGAACATAGCATGGCCTCGTGTCTTGACTCCTACTTGCTGAGATGTTCACATACCATCGAGTTGTACCTGTGTGCTACACCAGGGGGACAGATGAATTAGGATTTAGGAAGTTATTTGTGCTGGACTTTACCCATCTTGTCTCTCTGCATTGCTGAGCCGCCGTTATCGTGTTTTTGCAGAAAAACTGGGATGAGATGGGCATTTGGCTTGGACGGGGCAGACAGTCAGATTGAGGAAGAGCTGTATGGTAGTATGGGAAATTGCAGCTACAAACAGCACTACAGAAAGATCACTGGGAGTTCAAACCCGCAGGAACCATACCCTCAGAGTTGAAAATGAGCCAGTGAAGGGTAGCAGCTGCCTGCAGAGCTGCACAGTAGGAATAAAGGTGTTTGTGTGTGCATGACTGTGTGAGTACAGGTCTGCTTGTGTGTGTGTGGTGTGTGAAGCTGTCCTGGGTTTTCAGATAAGCTCAGAAAAACACGGTGCAGCACCTGCCCCGTGCTACAGCTTATCCACTGAAAACCTGACAGTTTGTTTACTTTTTCCCGCTGAGCATGACCACACATAACAACTTCCCAGCCCCAGGAAATATGGCAATATGCACGTGCGTTACCTGAAAGGTTTTTCCCATTTTGTATTACAGATCATTTCTTGTTCTCAGTGTAGCACTGATGAGCTGATACAGTATAGAGAACTTCATCCAAGTGCATCCTAAATCAGTTTCTCTTACATGTCAAATGATTTATAAATATAAATAAATTCTCAGTAAGTCTGTTACTTCAAAGTAGAGCATTTCCTAACACTCATGCAAAAGACTTTGTTACAAACACAAATCCAAAATTAAAAACACAATGCAACAAATGTCTGACACACAAGTCCAAATATCTGGGAGTTGATAAGACCAGTTTCTGGACTTCTGGGAGGGGAATGTTGTCCCAGACTTTGTCTGCTGACAATGACAAATGTTTTACGTTGATAAAAATGTTTTGGACTGCAGATCAGTTCCACACTTCAGCTCTTCTATTATGAAGCCATGTTGTAATCAATGCAGTAAGTGGTTTAGCATTATATTAGTTAAATGTCCAAGATCTTTAAAAAAAAGAGTCCCCTGGATGGGAGCATATCTGCATACTATATTTACCCATCAGGATTGATGGTGTTTTTCCAGATATGCATCCTACAAATTCCATAGTCACTAATATACTAATGACATCAGAAATGTAGTCTTTTGAACTGAGTGCTGATAGCAAGGCAGATGGTCCCTCTTTAGTCTGAAGGATGTGCCATCCATGTTTTGCCAAAAAGAATTTCGAATTTCACTTCCCAGAGAAGACGGCAGTGTTTCTGCATCATGTTTACTTATGACTTATTGTTTGCGTGATAGTGCTTTAAGCTGCATTTATGGGTGACACAGTGAACTGTGTGGCAATTTCTCGAAGTGTTTGTGAGCCCATGCAATGATTTCCAAAACAGAATCATGACTGTTTTTAATGCAATGCCACCAGTATTGTATTAGTATTTAGTATTTATTTATTTATTGTCATTGTCAAGAACAATGAAATTGCGTTTGGGGCTTCCATACAACCCAAAAAAAAGAAGAAAATAATAAATACCCCTTAAAACCCAAGTGTACATATTTAACCCAGTGTGACTCCAATGCAATAAGACAATCCTTAGCAATAATGTTCGTAGAAATTCAGACAAAGACCTGAGAAACATGACAAAATACAACAATGCAACCCATTCAATATTATTGTACTGTGAGATATGATATCAGATATGATAGTTATCTATTTAAGAAAGAGGGGGGCAGGAGGGGGAAGAGAATAAAGATATGATGCACCAATGCAGACCAGTTCATTGCTATTAAGAAGTTGGATATGGTTATGGATATTTTTATCAGTATTTTTACCAGTATCGGACATAATATCATCAAAAGATTACTAAAATCTTTTGATGATACTATGTACTGTAACTGATGAGACATTCATTTCATGTTAAGGAACACTGGTTTAAAGTTGTTCCACAAATTATCGATGTAGCCTTTTGGGTTTTTTTAAAAGACTGATGAACCTCTGCCAATTTCTACTTCTGAGAAACTGCCTCTTTGAGATGCTCTTCTTATACCCAATCCTGTCACTGACCTGTTTCCAATTAAAGTAATTAGTTACAAAACATTCCTTTGGTTGTTTGATTTTGATACCACTTATTTTTCCAGTCTTTCCCGTTTAAAATGAGATAATATTTTGCCATTAAAGTGGCTTAAAAGTGCGGGGAAAGGGGCTAAAGTGGCTTGTTTCAGAAAAGTGTGAAATGAGGGTCTGCATCAAGGCCCAGTATAGTGTAAACTGCCAAATTGTGCATATCCACTCCAGTAGAGCCCAAGAATTGGAGATTATGTATCGGAATTTCAGGAGCAGGACCACGCCTCCAAACAGGCTCCTTCCGGTTGTCATCTACATTGGTTCCCGCAGTTCTGCAAGCTGTTCATTCTCGTTTACGTGCCCCACCCTATCTCCCTCCTTGTTTTCAATTCTTTAACTTCTTCATTTCTATTTAGTGCATGGGGATATGCCAGGCCTGGGAGCCATCGCTATTATTGGTCCCCACGGGGACCAATAAAGTACACTTTCTTCTTTTCTTTCTTCTAGTCCCTTTGAGGCCTTCCCCAAACCGCAGCTCAATTCATATCAAAGCATTCACTTTTACCTACTAAAACGCTGTCAAACTTAAAATGAGGGCGTGGGCCCAGCTAGTGAATAATAATATAAGAAGAAGAAGAATGTGGCATTGGAAATTGGCATGTTATGTCCCCTTTAAGAACACAACAAGAAACCTGATGAATGCACATCGAGAGCACATTCTTCAGTCAGGTGAGATCATGAGCTAAATAGTAAAAATACCTGAGATGTGTTCCAGCATGTTTGCTGCAAGCTGACTAGGCCTACATCAGCAAATACTCTAACAGCAGTAGTGGGAGTGTGATGAAGTGGAGATGCATTAGTTCAAGAAGTGTTGGAGATATGACTTTTACAGATCGCACCAGGAATTCCTGTGGATTCACCAAAATACTAGCTGACAGGATATATCTCCATAAGCTTTGCAGAAGATGAGTATTGTAGTGTGAACCAAAGATGGAAAAAGTGAAACCACGTAATGGTCAACTCTCCAGACTTGAATCTTAGCTTTGGAGTTTTAAAGGGAATCAGAACCCCTTTATTAAGAGACAGTGTTCTATAAAGGTCACCTTACAAAGTACTGAAGAAGAAAACCAGTCTCCGTATTAGGAGGCATCCTGGCCTGTGTTGTACTGAGTTCTTACTGTGGACCTTGCATTTTTAATCTTGTAAAACTTAAATGAACAAATAAATTACTGTTCAACTTAGAAGTAATGGTATAACTGTAAGGTGACATTAAAGCTATACTGCACTGGTGTGTAATGCTGTTCTATGATGTGTGCTGACATGCGTAATGCAAAAGAAAGTGACTTATCGATTGGAAGCTGTTCAGATAATTCTTACTTGTTCTTATTCAGGCTGCGACGATGGAAGCAGCGGCATGCGTTTGTCTCTCGTGGCACTGGTGAGGGCTGCCGGCTCAATTGGCTCTCACTCAGCGGCATTAAAGAGTAATTGGCTGAGTTTGTACTTGAGCGAATCAGTCAGGTTTTTCTGTGGGAACGCTGCCTCGGCCGTGTTAAAACAAGGGTGTAATACAAGAGAATGAATGAGCAGTTGTGTCTGCTCGTCCTCTGTTTTTGCACGTTGTATAAAGAGAGAGTTGACGTGGAATTAGTGGAGAAAATGCAAACGGAAAGACAAACAGACAGCAGGTTGGGTTTATAAAGACATGGATGAGCTAAAAGGCGGCAGTGCAGACTAATGGAAGCCGTGGCCTTCGTAAAACTTTGCTGTGCTTCCTTTCCCCAGAAAACCATGTGGTCAACAAATATAGTAGACGTTTCTGCTAGCAGGCAGGATGATGTCAGATTTCTTCGGATGCTGTCATCCATCCAGGACAGAAAAGAATAAGTAGTTGTCGTCCTGTACAGAATGTTTCAGTGATGAATCTAGAACAACATCTTTGTGCCTGCAAAGAACTGCCATTCATTCAGTGTTTTCACATTTTTCTTTCAACTCTGTTTCAGAAGCACAACATCAACCGTTGATCATCCTACCATTTTTGTCTCACCAGCTGAACCGGGGGTCAAGAGACATTTGTCTGCCAATCTATCCAGTATGGGGCTAGTTCTCCCCCCTAACTCATGGGATAAATTGGAAAAAAAAGAGGAAGTGGCACTTGTTCCACCCTCGTTGTCACTGCTGAAGTGCCCTTGACTCACAACTGCTCCACCGAGTCAGCCAGTGTCCTACAAATAAGACTGCAGACACGCCTGGCAGCTTCCAAGTATGATTTTATGCAAATGTTTCAGTGTGAACTTCTTGGACAAAAGAACGCTGCTATTGCTTGCAGAGAATAATTTTATTGCCGCTTAAATCTTCCGTCACAACATTTTGTTTGGCAAATTAATTGCAGAGATCTGAGAAGTCCAGCTGTGCCAACCCCCCCCCCCCCCCCCCAAAAAAAAAACACCCTCAAACAGAGAGGCAGTGGTGAGTTTCAGACAGATCTCTAAAATGTATTTAGAAACCAAAGGAGAGGCACACAGGTGGGCCAACCTCGAAAATCTTCAAATGGTCAATCGGTGCCCAATTTTGCACTTAACTTGGTGTGTACAGTGTTATTATGCAGATAGCCTTTAAAATAAAGGTTAGAGGAAAGCATCTTGTTGCTGACAGTAAAAGAGACAGACAGGAAATGAGAGGTAAGATTCAAGCTCTTTTTCGCTGCTGAGACAGAGATAATGACTAAGAGAGGACAGTCTTGGAAAGTGAAAGGAGGACTGCTTGCCAAGCTCTGTCCATAACACTTAAAGTCTGAGATTGTGAGGAGTGCTTGTCTGTGTGTGAGCGAGCGGATTGACTCAGGCTACCATGTAGCGCTGTCAGAGCTCTGCTGGGGGCACAGTGGGTGAGCACTCTGCTAAAAGGTCAGTGAAAGACCTGTAATGAATTATAGTTATTTCACTCAACAACAGTCTACAGCAAGTCAGTGTACTGCTGCTCCCGAATCCCTCCTCTCGCTCCCCATCCCACTTCTCAAACTCTCTTCTGGGTAGCATCCATCTCTGCCATCTGCACTTCACCGACCGCGTGTGTTCCAACACAAGCCAGCGTCGTCCTCGGCTCCTTGGCTAGTTTTGGTCGCCTCATTCCTAACACCGTAGTCAGCCCTCACTTATTTCTGTTCCATTTTCTGACCGTTTCTGAGCTGCTGGGGATCGGGCTGTTGGCAATCCTCGAGCCAAAGGGTTTCCTGGCTTGCTTGCTCTGTATGGTCTGTGGACTAAAGTGATCAAATTTCTGCTGGAATTGAGCCTGAAAGCTGCAGTGCAAGCCTGAAAACTTATTTTCTCTAAGCACTCTAATGGGAGCGAATTCAAATTACCTAAAGGTCTGTTTTTTCATTGGCATGTCTCAGCATGTGTGTGGATGTGTGTGTGTGTGTCTGTCTTTTAGCTCTTACATGAAGTCTGCCTTGTTTGGGGGACTTGCCTTAAATTACCTTTTGAAGTTATTTATGTATTGATCAGAATTTTCACATTTCCCTCAGTGTAATAAGCCATCTGCCAAAGTCACATCAATGCCTCATAATTACTCAGCCTTCAGACAAGGGAGGGTACAATACTTTTATTTCTCTCAGTATTCTCCTATTCTTATTCCTCTGTTGAGAGCAGTCTTTTCTTTTCAAGCCAAAAGTCACATCTATACTGTGCTATATTACAACAAGAGTTACACTGGAATACTGTAAAACTTCTACTAAGAATTTCTCAATTTAAGTGTCAAGTTTTTTTTAAAGCTGAGGCCATTTACATCTTAACTTATCTCTCAGTTGCAGATTGGGCCGACTCAATTTAAAAATCAACTTCAACTATAGTGAGCCGTGCAATTGGCTCTGCAGCAAGATGTAGGACTCAAACTTTTTTTTTTGGTTAAATAAATGTTACAGTGCTTTCTGGTGTAGGGACATCCTTAAAGCAAAAGCAGAACTAAACATTAGTGAACTCTAACTGCAGATGCAGCTTGAGTGTGGAGAAAACTGGCGTGCGTTTGTTTTGGCGTCACTTTTTGCTGAACCTGTTGCCAAATGTGCTGCAGGCATGAATGCAGAGAGGTAGTCAGAACATGCTCACTACAAACTAGCTCTCAGTGCTTTGCAACACTGTCTTTGTCTAAATCTGCTACTGCTTCCTCTAATAAAAAAGTGAAAATGTAGCCTCACCAAAACCCGAATCATTGTATCTTTAGGATTCTCTTTAAGAAGTGATTTTTTTTTCTTTCCCTCGGGCACTAAATACTGCCAAAACCACAGGCTCACAGATATGTACAATCAGAATCAGAATCAGAATCAGAATACTTTATTGATCCCTGGGGGAAATTATTTTTTGTTACAGTGCTCCATTTTAAACCAACATTAAGACAAGACAGACAATACGCTAACTAAGAATAGTACAATATATACATATATATACATACATACATACATAAGTCACTTATAAATAAATATTTGGAAAAGAAACATGTGTAGTTGTAGCAGCAAACAGTGTGTTAAGTGGATGCGTTGTACAGGGAGATGGCCACAGGCAGGAATGATTTCCTGTGTCGTTCAGTGGTGCTTTTCGGTAATCTCAGTCTCTCACTGAACGAGCTCCTGTGACTGACCAACATGTCATGGAGTGGGTGGGAGGTGTTATCCAACATTGTCTTTATCTTGGACAGCATCCGCCTCTCCGACACCACCTTGAGGGAGTCCAGCTCCATCCCCACAACATTGCTGGCCTTACGGATCAGTTTATTAAGTCTGTTGGCATCTGCGACCCTCAGCCTGCTCCCCCAGCATGCAACAGCATAGAGGATCGCACTGGCCACCACAGACTCATAGAAAATCCTCAGCATTTTCTGGCAGATGTTGAAGGACCTCAGTCGCCTCAAAAAATAGAGACGACTCTGGCCCTTCCTGTAAAGTGCTGTGGTGTTTTTAGCCCAGTCCAGTTTATTGTCAATGTGTACTCCAAGGTATTTATAGTCCTCCACAATGTCAACACTGACCCCCTGGATTGAAACAGGGGTCAAGTGTTTCCTGGTCTTCCTGAAGTCCACGATCAGTTCCTTGGTCTTTGCCACGTTGAGCTGCAGATGATTCTGCTCACACCATGTGACAAAGGAGTCGACCACAGCCCGGTACTCTGTCTCATCATCCCTGCTGATGCATCCAACCACCGCAGAGTCATCAGAAAACTTCTGAAGATGGCAGGTCTCTGTGCAGTGGCTGAAGTCTGTGGTGTAGAGGGTGAAGAGGAAGGGGGAGAGGACAGTCCCCTGTGGTGCCCCTGTGTTGCTAATCACCTTGTCAGACACACACTGTGGGAGACGTACATATTGTGGTCTTCCTGTCAGGTAATCAACAATCCAGGACACCAGAGAAGCATCCACCTGCATCGCTGCTAACTTATCACCCAGGAGGGTCGGCCTGATGGTGTTGAAAGCACTGGAAAAGTCAAAAAACATGACCCTCACAGTGCTCGCCGGCTGGTCCAGATGGGTGTAGACACGATTGAGCAGGTAGATGATGGCGTCCTCTGTTCCGAGACGAGGCTGATAAGCGAACTGAAGGGGATCCAGATGTGGTCTTACTATGGGTCGCAGCTGGTCCAGGATGAGCCTTTCCAGGGTCTTCATGATGTGGGAGGTCAGTGCCACGGGCCTGTAATCCTGGGGGCCACTGGGACGAGGCGTCTTTGGTACAGGGACGAGGCATGATGTCTTCCACATCACCGGGACCCTCTGCAGACTCAGACTCAGCATAAACAGTTTATGAAAGACTCCACACAGCTGGGGGGCACAGGCCTTGAGGACAAGGGGACTCACTCCGTCTGGTCCAGCAGACTTGCCTGAGTGAAGTCTCCTCATTTGCATCTCAACCTGGTATTGAGTGAAGGTGATGGGTGGGGGAGGGGTGTCAGGAATCTCACAGGAGGCAACATGTGAAGAGAGAGGCTGGCACAGTGGTGTGGCTCTGGATTCCAGGCTGACTGCAGGTGAGGTTGTGGGGGTGGGAGCAGACACTGTGGTGTCGAATCTATTGAAAAACAGATTCAACAATGTGTCCTTTGTTGTCAGCATTGTGAAGCCCGGAGTTACGGCAAATAGTGAGGCGTGTCTCTCATTCTTAACTTGTTACATTATTACAACTGTAAATTGTAAAAAAAAACAAAATAAAAAAAAAAACGTATTAGCCTAACCCTAACTTATAAAAAACACTTTTGCGCATTAAAAACTTTGCAAAAAGTGATATTTTTGGATAATGATAATAGATAAATCTGTGCATTAGATATTTATAGCATATGCATATATTTTAGATGTGGTCAAGTCTTATTATCTGATGCCTTGTGTGGGATATTTATGTTTACTTGGGTCCTTGTTTCTTAGATTTAGTCACCGGTGACTTTGAGGGTTCATTTAGTTTGTTCCCTGTTGTTTCTCATGGCTCATCTCTGCTTATCTTTGTCTTGCAGTGTTCCGTTGTCTTCAGCATGTAGTCTCATTGTGTCATGTTCAGTCTTTTCTTTTGTTTAGTTTGAGTTTGTGTGTGTGTGTTCTGGTCTGTGTCTGTTCCCTTTAGTTACTTCCTGTCTTTAATGTTACAGGTTCTGTTTTTCTTGAATAGTTTTACTTCCTGTCTCTGCCCTCTTAACCATCCTGTGCTGTGTTACCACCTGTTTCCTCTTCCCTCTTCACCTCTTGTGTATCTTGTGTCTCCATCTTTCTTTGTCTTTTGTTGTGTTGTCTGCGTTGCTGTGTATTTTCTGAGTTTGGATTCCCTGTACTGTGAGTTTTGGATTCTTGGGTTTGCTGCCTGTTTTTTTCCTGGATATTCTACATTCAAGAATAACCAGCAAAAAAATATTGCTTTTAATTTATTTCTGCCTGTCTAAGAGCAATCCACCTACCACACTCCTGGCTTACAAAATCCTGAGTTACTCACCACTCTAACCTCCAAATGGGAATTTCAACCTCTTAGAATGTGTGTCAAGGTACTCATCAAGGTACTCATGCCTAAAGACACCCTGTGCAAACATCTGCAACTTTTATCAACTCTGTTGAGTCTGATGTGGCCGGTACTGGTAGTATGCCCAGTTAATCACGATTATTTACAAGTTACAATAACCTGTTATTGTCAAGTGGAGTAGTGGATAACGTAGCCAGGCTGCTTGGGGTCAGCTCTTGAAATAGCACATAGCTGTCATATGAATACAGATAATTAGAAATACAAAAAGACATCTCCTACATATTTTGGCCAGAAGATGAAGACATGACTTCAGTCAAGTCTGGACATGGACAGTCACTCCTCCTCAGTCTTCCCTTTAGCCATCGCCAATCCGTTAATTACAACAGTGGCCGCAGGGACTAATGATCATGTTCCACAGGGTGGTAATGACACAATTATAACTCCGAGGATATCAGTCATCTCCAATTAGCTCATTCAGTGTCCTTGGCCTTTCAGACACACACATACACACACAGAGACTACTGAATAAGACAAAAACTCAAATGACATAATGTCATTGAACTAAATCACCATCTTGCACAAAGTTCTTTAACTGACAGGGCTTTTTTGAAAGATGAAATGTAGTATTCAGTGCTGCATCCTGTGAATGCAGCACTGGATACTGGAATTTTGATTAAAAAAACCCCCAGAAAATCAGAACATCATATCAAGTCATGAATGAGTGATGTATACTTATGCTCAGTCTTATTTTATTTTTTTTCTTAAGATAAGATGGTTTTTGTGCCAAGTCTCTAAATTTCATCCTGAAGTTTAGCTTTGTTCACGAATTGATTTTATCTGCCAGAGTACACTAGGCATCAAGGATTTTCCCTTGGAGTAGTGATTTTCTGCTCTGCTCCACAAAGCGCGACACCTCAGAGTGGTTTATGACCCGAATGTTCTGCCAGGGTGCCTTACATTCACACCATATTTAACGGCTGACAATTAAACCCGCCAACAACCTTTCGTTGTAACTGTCACAGCACTAATTTAATGCTCCAGTGCTGCCAAGATGAGCTGTGACAGTATATGGAAGTGAGGATGATGCCACACACACATCATTTCTGTTGAGCAAAGGCGTACACAAGGATGAAGTGCAGCTGATAACACTGAAAGTTGCTTCAGACCCGATGGAATCACACAAAAGGTGATTTCTGAAGTTGTGTTCAAGATTCAGGATTCAATATTCAAGGTCTTTATTGTCAGTACAACAATATACACAGTATACAGCATACCAAAATGCCTTTTCACCACAAGCCCCCCGAGGTGCATTTTTAACAATATAAAAGATATATCTCTAAGAGATATGAGACTAGAAAAATATTTGAGCTTATAATATAGAAAAATTACAAATAAATAATAACTCACTAAACTTGGGTAAAGTTAAGAGATAGAAATGTACTATTACTAACTATATCTATGTACAATAAACAAAGACAGGACAGAGACAATATGAAGTGGTCATGTGCAATTACAGTAAAGTAAGATGATTGTGTAGTAGGTATCGAATACCAGGGTCAAGTTATGAGTCAGGACAAGACAGGACGAAGACATGTGCAAGATGCAAAATGTGCAAATATAGTATAATTTAGATGTGTTCAGTAACCATGTGACTGAGATGTGCAAATAAGCATATTGTTGTGTTGTTTTTGAGTCTTTTGGTGAGTATTGTAAGGTGTTTGTAAAAGATTTTGTGTTTATTAGTCCTTTGGTGGTAGTGAGTTGAGAGCTCTGACTGCTTGGGGGGAAAAGCTCTTGCAGTGTCTGTCCGTTGCGATTTTGATGCTGCGAAACCGTCTACCAGATGGAAGGACAGAGAACAGTGCATGTGAGGGGTGGAAAGTGTCCTTCACTATGCTGTTTGCACGTCGGATGATGTGTTTGTTTGTCATAGAGTTGGGAGATGGGTGGGAGAGGGCCTCCAATAATCCTCTCTGCTGTCCTCACTATCCACTGCAGAGATTTCTTTTCGAAGATGCAGTTCCCGTAGCAGATGGTGATGTAGCAGCAGAGGACGCTCTCAGTGGTTTCCTGGTAAAATGATGGGAGGATGGGAGGAGGAAGACTGGCTTTCTTCTGTTTCCTAAGAAAGTGCTTTCTTCATGATGGTGGTGGTATTCTGGTTCCAGGAGAGGTCATCTGAAATGTGCACACCCAGAAACTTCACACTGTTGACCATCTTAACAGCAGTTCCATTGACGTGCAGTAGGTTGTGGGCCATTGAGCTCTTCCTGATGTTAACAACAGTTGTAAACAGCGAGAAAAAATCAACCTGTGAGTCTTTAAAGGGGATTTTTTATTAAAAGCTTCCATTTGATGTCTAATATCGACAGTAACTGGAGAATCATAATGTTACTTTTTTTAGGGACTTGCCTGACGGAATTGGGGCGTGGCTAACGATGCTAGCTGTCAATCAAGCAAACATATATCAATGACAGATTAATAGATTTGATATTGGTCTGATTTTTTTTAATTACTTGCATGATATCTTTATCTTTAGTCTTTATCTTTTAGTCTATCTTTAGTCATAGAAATTCCAATGAACCCAGACCCATAAAGTACTATACAAAAGTCTTGAGGCACCCATTTCATCCTTTTTTTTTCCAGGAAAATTGATTCAGTGATTTATTGAAACATGTGCAAACATATCTGGAAATTCATGTACAGGCAAAAGCAGAATGACTTCTAATCAGTTTGAAAGTCCACGTTGGTTTCTCTTTGTTTCATTCTCTGTCCAGATGATCAGGCATTCGTTCAATGGCTTAAAAGTATCTGTTTAAACCCCAATTTATTTTTTTTGCATAGTTTTAAACAAAATCCTACAAATTGTCATGGATTGGAGCTGGATGCTCTAGTGTTTCACTGATCATCAAATTTATGTGAGTCAAAACCAAATAAATGGTCATACTTAGAATCTAATTTGTAATCCTGGTATAAAGTATGGTGTAGACCAGGGGTCCCCAATCCCAGGCTACGTCCAAACGTACACAGGTATTTTTGAAAACGGAGATTTTCCGTTTTAAAAAATAATCCCATCCACACGTAAATGCAGAAATGAAGGAAAATGCTGCTAGGAACATACCAAAGCAACAGGTGGCGATATATTCCTAACCGTATAGAAATGTTGGCCAATCAGAAGTCTAGAAGCCTCGGTGGGAAATAGTAAACAAGGATGGGGCATAGAAGCAGAACAGAGTCGTATGTGTGGAGGGACAGTAACTGTGTGTGTATATGTAAGCATTTAAACACTGTAGAGAGTACAATTAACAGTAACAGTATTGTAGAAATTCATTTCACTGAAACAATAACGTGGCGCACAGTGTGACGTCAAAAAAGGCGCACACCTTGGACGCTGCGTTTTCTCCGTTCTTCTCGTCCACACGTAAATGCAAAAACTGAGTTTTCAAAAATATCCACTGTGGCCGGAGTTTTTAAAAATCTCCATTTTCAGTGACCAAAAACGCCGTTTACGTGTGGACGAAAGGTGCAAACGCATAGAAAAAACTGAGTTTTCAAAAATACCCAGGTATGTGTGGACGTAGCCCCAGTCCACGAGGGCTGGTGTTCCTGCAGGTTTTAGATCTCACCCTGGGTCAACACACCTGAATCACATAATTAGTTCATTACCAGGCCTCTGGAGAACTTCAAGACATGTTGAGGAGGTAATTTATCCATTTAACTCAGCTGTGATGGATCAAGGACACATCTAAAACCTGCAGGGACACTGGCCCTCGTGGACTGGTATACACCCCTGGTGTAGACTCATAATGTTGACTTCCTGTTTGTTTGAACTGGTAACACTCCTATATCATTTCAGCAATGCATTGATACATTGGTCATTTAAGATTGTAGGAACAAATAGCAGGAATTCTTTTAGCATAAGCACTTGTTGGATGAAATAAAAGTTCTCATGTAATCCTTTTCTCTCCTGCTTGTTTATGTGTTTCATATGCCTCTTCTCATTTTTTTAGCAACATTGTTGTTGCGGTCTCTGTGTTGATATGTTACATGATATGTTGATGGTATAAGCACACAGCATTGTGTGCTGGATCTGTTCACTTCTAAATGCTTGGAATGATTTTTGGTGTGAACAGCGCCAAGCGCAAGAAACTGTGTGGCACTCAACTGTGCCAAGCTTCAAAGAGGTTTTCAACAGAGGGAGCCTCATCTAGTGGTTCCCCAAAAATATCTGCCAGGCGCTCCGAGCTATAATACAAATGCTCAAAGTACAAAGGGCCTCAGCTCTCACCACCTGAAACCCAAAGCATGTCAACTCAGGCTTTCTTTGAGGAGTGTAGTTTAGCTGAAGTGCAGCAGTTCAGGCTGCCGACACAACGAGGAAAGAGTTCATCGATTTATTTAATGTTTCCATGATCAAAGCTGAGGCAGGGTTATCATTTATAATTCAGGCAAATCTTGGTTTTCTTCTGTTGTGTAGCACAAGCTTCGCCAAATAATGGAGTCCAGAAAGAAACAGGTGTAGGGGAGGAGAGATAATCATTTGCTATTTCCAAGTTGAAACAAATTTGACAGTTTTTGTTGGCTCACAGTTACTGCTGTTGGCCCAGAATATCGCATGTTAGATTATAGGTTTGAATCTTAGAGCTACATAGTGATTCTGGTAATGTAGGGGTGTGTGTACTGTACTGCTCTCTGTTGAGTTTCAGTCTGCCTTTATTTGTTTAACAGGTAGATTACATTCCAGTGCTTTGTTATCAGTTTTGAACATTAATCTTTGGGTTGCCAAAGCTGTGCCTGGTGGTCCCCTGCTTTGAGTCATTTATAAACAGATTGTTCACATATGTAGAAAAATCCTTTAATGAATATGATAAACATTAACTGGAATTTTTTAAAATATTTGGCTTTAAACTTTAAATGTGTGACCGTTAATTAGAAAATTGCTGAGTTTCATCTCTGAATTTCTGAAGCTATTAATACGTCAATGTAAAAATATTTGTGTCTTTTTTCTTTAATTAGTTAATTAAATTTAATGTAATCAATTAATATTGCTCGTGGTCTTTATGCATCTAACTTTGGGCTTCGGTTCTTGGAAGCTGTTGTGTGACCATGATCACGTGTATCTGCAGTTTCAGATTATCTAACAGAACATATGAGTGTATTAAAAATCCCCACAAGTCCTTCTGGCTAATTACAGGAGTGACACTATTCAAAAAAATTGTGTGTGAAAAACCAGGTGTCAAGGTAAGTGTTCAAATTTGTATAGCCATGATGTGACTGCACTGAAAGATACAGAGCAAATAAAGAGCCGCTGGTGGAGTTTCGCTGTGACCTTCATCTGACGAACGTCCTGTGTGAGCAGAGAAGTCCCCTGATGACAAGTGTGTAACTCCTCTGATGGATGACATGCACACTCAGCTACTGAACAGACATGCACGCACATTGGTAGAGTGTTTCTGTACAAGTTTGGTCATTATAAAGTACGGAATCCTTCTCAGAGCAAGCGTCCACTCCGTCACTCTGCATTGAAAGACATTCATGAGTGGAAGTTGCCTGTCCCGCTACACTGCATTTTTTTGACACACACATGCACATACACAGTGTGTTATCCTTTCATTGTAAACACGTTTGTCAGATGTCCACTGTAGCAGACTTAGCGACCCATATTGACCCTTTCACATAAAGTTAGAGATACTAAATCAGGTAGCTGACCTGATGAAATTTGGTTGGGCGGATGAATCTAATAAAATGAAGCATATGAATTGGATGTAACGAATTTTGCAGTCTTAAAAATATATTTTTTGATTATGCTATGTAGACAGTGCAAAATCATTTTTCTTTTATTGTGTGTTGGGTCTGAGTCAACAGTGATAATCCAGCTTCGTGACTGGCCACTGCATGAGATCTATATTCTGATTCTGCCCAAAGAGTAAATGGCAGCAATAAACAGAAATGAATGAGGACAAATAAGGATGTCTGGCAAAGCCTATGTACTGAGTGTCTTCAACTGAAATGTTTTTCAGTGTATAACAAACCATGATATTATTTATTTGAACCACATTTCTAAAAATTGAGAAATTACATTTCCATGCAACCAAACTTCATCCTCCAGCATTCAGAGGGGAAACCTCTTTTTCCCCATTATCAGCTCATCATTTTTTACCTTTTCCATTTATGACAGAGCTGTGACCTATCTATTCATGATAGGTTTGTAACCGAGGAGTTCAGAAACAACTTTTTCTTTCTTTTTGTTTTTAGAGACAGGGTTGTTTATTTTCCCCCTGGAGTGCCTCGCTTACACTGGCAGAGATGAATTACTGTAATGCCAAATGGAAAATTTCTAACAGAAAATTTGGATCAGGTGAACGGGTGTGAGGGCAGTCGAATGAGTGGATAATTGATTTCTGGGTGTGTCACATTTGAGCTTATTTAATGAGTCCCACAGTGGACAGGGTGTCCTGTGCTTGGAGTTGTTGACTTCATTACAAACAGTAATGGTATGCATTGATGTGATAATGCCTTTTCCCGTCAGAATCCAGCAGCAGGACATTGATGGCTTCCACCATTAACATAATGAGAGGGCAGAGTATATTGTAAAGGTGTATGGTGTCCATCTACAGTAAGCTCCATTCATTCAAGTTCTGCCACAGCCTTTGTCTTTCAAGGTCATGTGAGGATAATGCTATATCATAGCATCCAATGGACAAGGTGCAGGTTTCCACTTTTGACCGTCTCCACCTTTCCAAGGGCATAGGTTCTTCATGGCTGCAAATATCCCAAAGTCCTCCATGGCTACTGTAACACACTGCCCAGAATCCACTTGGTCCAAACACCGGCATGGCTGATTAAGGCTGACTGTAAACAACGCTGGATAATGTCAGCGTAACAACCGAGAACTGAGGTTTCTGCAGATATGTTGCGTCGCTTCTTTTTAAGTCTCCTTTGTTTACTTTTGTTCTTCCTCATTCAATGAAACGGTAATAAATGCAACACACTGACCCTCTGTTCTTGTTCTTGTTTTTGTTGCACGCAGGCATGCATCTCAAATAAGCTCCCCAAGGTGGAGGCTGTCGTTAATTTTAGGGGTCATCGCAACAGACGGTTACTGGATTCGGAGCGCATCCCAGAGTGCACAATCCGATTGTTCAGTCTGACGTCACTAGCCGTGTCTGGGTCTAGGTCCATATATCAAACGATCACTATGGCATTACTGAGAGTTGAAAAACTGTCTAAAGTCTTTCATCTTTAATAAAATGATCAGCGTTCTGCTCTACCAGGTGTAACAATTGAGTTTAACATCCAGGCATCCATGAAAACGGAATTTATGACATTTAATGGAGTTAGAAGTTAGCAGGGAGTTAGCTCGCTAGCTTCTATCTAAATACAATATAGCATGTCCTGACTGCGGGGTTTTGGAAACAAATTAAACCGTACAGCTCTGTTATCACTTCCAACATAAATGAAGACAGAAAACTAAACAGCAGTGACGTTTGTAGGGTTACTGAAGTTGGGCTAGCTGGTATATAATGATGTGCTACGTGGCCACTAGCGACACAGCTATGTTAGCATAATATAAACAAGCTAACTTTTTTCCACTCGATAAAAGTTAACGTGAGTGTTCGTCAGGAACAAATGTAATCGCATGGCAGGATGCTGTAAAAGGACCAAACTTCAGCCAGGAGAACAACTGAGATAATCCATCCACAATACGAGGTTAGTCATTCATATACTGCTGCATGGGCTGGGCTGTAGTTACATCCTAAGGTTTTAAAAACTGAGCTTAAATAAATGATTAGCGGTAATAAAAGCCGAGGGAGGTCAACAGTGATCAGTGACTGTTTTAGGAGCTTTTTGAGATCAAATAGAAGAAAATACATAACATTAAACATGTTAACAACACAAAAGCCATATTAAATGCAGACTACTTTAGACCCGGAAGTAGGATTCGTTGCGTCATCGCTGAACAACCGGATAGCCGATAACTACTGTACTCGGCTTCAGTGCCACCGCTAAATATTCACAGCCATTACCAAACTACAGCAAAAGGATTGAATATGCAGTGTGCGTTATTAATGCTCAGAGTCTATTTTGTCTGCAGACATTAAATTTTGTCACAGACAGGGCTCGCTTTACCTTGCCGAACATTTTTAATCTTCTGTGAAATGGAAACAAAAGTTTGGCTGCCTGAAGTCTCTGCTTTATAGACTGAGATATGCAGTTCAGTGCAGCGGCTGCAGAATTGCTCCCAATTTAACGTTCAGGAGAAAACCAAATAATGTCCGGGGTTGTGATTGGCAGGAGGTTAAACAGGCTCTTATCTGCAGACGCAGGGTATATAATCACACAGTGACGCTCGCGCCGCCCCGCCTGAGAGGATGCTCTGTCTGCAGAGGCCTTCTGCAAGGGTAGCTATCAGGCTATTAATCACAGTGCTGTAGCTGCCACCTGGCTGTTAATGCATGTGTTCACTAACGGCTTCCATCAACAGCAGAGCTGGATCAGTTCAAGGTTCACTCGTATTGCTTAACCCAGCTTTCACCCCCCCTTCTATCTCTCTATTCTTTTCACCTGGCTATTATTAAAGAGAACATGCACACTTTATCTTATTCGTGGGCAAAATGTCAGGGGCAACATTTGCATACGCAGGCCATTCTGTTGTTTAACAGTAATTGGGGTTTTTGAGTCAATGATTTTCTATAAAGCTCACGACTATTTGCATCACCAGTGCAGTGTGATCTGTAGTTATTACAGTACATTAACCTTCCTGCCATTTAAATTATGCAGCTCTTGCTACCAGTGGTCAATCTCAGTGTTTCATATCTTCATTGGAAATGAACAACCCCAAACCTCTACACCTCTACCTCTCAGTCAGGTTCAAAAGGCGTTTGGTATAATATTGAGAGGTCTTCATTACAGTAATCCACTGGTTTTGTGATTTTTACTTTAAAACAGTGTCAGGTTTAAGCCTTTTTCAATCACAACAGCAATGGTGGAAAGTTTTGAAAAGCCTTGCCACCCAACTTCCAGGTCAAAAGCCTGCTGGAATATTGGACACACTCAATGACGCTGGTTACCTTGTTTCTTAAAGGTCATTGCCAAGATGTTTTGCTGATGACTGATTCCACCAACCTGTAATTTTAGAACAGCAGCAATGACATGGGTACACTTCAATGGGTACACCTTGCTAGTACTGGCTTGAATCATTTTGTTCTTCAGAACTGCCTTAATTCCTCAAGGCATAGATTCAACAGGGTGCTTGAACACTTCTCAAATATTTGGTCCATACTGACATGATAGCATCATATACGCAGATTTGTCAGCTGCACATCTAAGTTGGACTGAGATCTGGTGACTTTGGAGCAGAAGGATACACTTTGATTATAAAGGGGCGGCAATAGTAAATGGAATGCCTGTTATGTAGTGCTTTTGTATTCTACCTGAGTACTCAATGCGCTTTACACAACATACCTCATTCATCCTTTCACACCAATCAATATAAGCATTTTTTCCTATGCTTAAGTGCTTTCTGTCTAACATCCACATAACGATGGATGCATCGGAGATCAACTTTGGGGTTTGTAACTTGGGCAAATAGCAAGATACTATACAAAAAGCCAGGAACACTGATCAGCAACAGTATTCGGTAATACTGTAGTGCTTGAACAATGCTCAGCTGGTACCCAAAGTGTGCACAGAAAAAATATTCCACAGCATTACACCACCACCGCAACCAGTTCATTCAAGGCATGATGGATAAAAGCTTTCATGTTATACATGATGAATTCTAACCCTACCACCTGAATGTCACGCAAGTCTTGACTCACCAGACCAAGTAAATGTATGTGACATTGGTATGGATTTTTTTTGGCACAAATAATCCACACACACACACATATATATGTGTGTATGTATATGGAAATTCATTAATTAATCATATTGGTATCATAATGGTTGTATTTACATCATTCCACCCTGAAAATGTTACATCTAGAAATTTATGCTGGCTTTGAGTTGTAATTTTTCCACTAAAGGCTATGCCAAATATCTTGAAAAGGTCCAAATCTATCCAAAAAAAGCTTTTATGGTAATGAAAAAGTGCTGGCTTTGTAACAGAGGATGAGGATCACTTCGTCTCTCAAACATCTGTTCCCAAGTGCCAAAATGACCCATGCATGGGATCCTGTTATTCATCCAATATGCCAAAATCAGCACTATAGATGACCTTTATAAATATCTAATCACATAATGGGCCCTTACCCAAACACAAATTATACTCCAAAACAATAACCACATATTTAAAATAATTGGTCACTTTTATTTTAAAAAAGACAAGTAGAAAAACACATCTAAATTCCTACTACATCCCACATACAAATAGAGTACACTCTTAAAAGACAAAACGGGTCCAGTTAACAATAAGACAACGGGGAAATTACATACGTAGTCTGTACCAGTTTAGATACTAACACTGGAAATGACTTCATATAAGGCACAGATGACAGCGTGCGATATCTTTTCCAAAAATAAGGACATTAAAACGAGACTCTAAGGTCACTTCTTTTCATCTTGCGACACATAAAGCTTCAATAATTCAGCAAACAGATCTTCTTACATATGCATAAACAATTGTAAATTCTAGATCAAGTAGGTTTTCACTGTCTTCAGTGTGCTGTTAATGTACAAAGTTTGCAGTAATGCAAGTTGGTACATAGTGAAGGAAAGAACAAGTGCTTTGTTAATATGGATTTCTTATAGCTGCCTGCATGTAGTTTATGCTGGTGTATCAAGTTGGTCCACGTTATGCTGGAGCTCAAGCTGAAGAAGCAGAATCCAGCCAAAATAACTGAAATGGTAAAAAAAAAGCATCTACCACGCAAACAACAACAACAAATTGAACTTTCAGTTATCTTCTAAATATCAAAACTGATTCAAACACATTCATTGGCAGACTAAGTAAACTCTTCTGAATCGTATGTTATATTCAAGTGTCAGTCCCGTTTCTCCTTTGATGTAGAGCTTCCTCTGCTGTAAATCACACAAAGGACATTCCTGAAATCTGGGATGGTAGCAAAGTCATTTCAAGTGGCTTTTAGGAAAAGATCTTGTATTTTTAAAAAATGAAATGAGAAGCCTTATCCATTTTTGAGGTAGAGCTAGACAGAAATGAGACCTACTCATTCCCAACTAAGTCTGGGTGCGAGACATCATCTCATAATGGTTCAGATGACAGTCCGCTTTTCAGTTCAAAAAGTTCTGTGGACGGTAATTTGTGTGAATAGACGTGATTTTTGGGATAAGATTTGTTAATAAAATTGTCCAGCACCTACTCCTGAAGAGTACTATGTTCAATTTTACTCAGTGTCACTGTGCTGCAAAAAACTTACTACAGCTGGTAAGTGGAAGTGTTCAAAATCTCCTCCTCTGCTTGGCTGGAGTAAAGTTGATGATGGGCTCTAATTCAAGTTAACACAGTAGTACTGTGACAAGTTCCAGCATGAGGCAAACACAGGTGTTTTAAACTGTAAACCAGCGGTCCCCAACCTTTTTTTGCACCACTGACCGGTTTATGTCCGACAATATTTTCACGGAGCGGCCTTCAGAGTGTTGCAGATAAATACAACATATAAAACCAGTACCAGTACCAAAAAAAGGAAGATTTATTCATAACACACGGGAAAAGACCCAGGGAAACCGAGTTAACGATAAAACCGCTAAAAATCCAGAAAACCATCAATTTCACACCCGAGCCTCAACTCTTGCGGCCTGGTACCAAACGACTCATGGTTCGGTACCGGTCCGTGGCCCAGGTGTTGGGGACTGCTGCTGTAAACCACAGATTGAGGTATCTGGGTGTTGACTGCAAAGGTGCCACCTGCTAAAGTCTCGTTAGCAGGTGGCACTTAGGACAATACCTTCATTTGAGAGGTTAATACTCCCCATCAAGATAACCTTTATCTACATCTTCTTCTAGATAGAACCACAGGCTTTCAAGTTTATCTTTCAGTCTACATGCTATTCTATTTGATCTTATGCAACTCAGAAACCATTTTAGCAAAACTGTAAAATACTTTGTTTAATATTATAAAAAACTGACTACCTAGGTAGTTTGTCAAAGGAACTAAATCAGGGGTCTCGAACTCCAGTCCTCGAGGGCCGGTGTCCTGAAACTTTTCCATCTGTCCATGTTGAAATACACCTGAATAAAATTAGTAGGTCATTAGCAAGAGTACAGAACTTGACTACATGCTGAAGTGGCAACCCTAACCCTACTCAAGTAAATTTAAGTAAATGTAAGTGTTTGAAAAAATGTACTTTAAAAAGTACTTTTATTGCACCATGTTCATTCACTGATGAGCTGCTGTAACATGACTCAAATGGCTGAATTTGCCACCTCAGCAGGCAGTCAAGTTCTATACAGTCTTGCTAATGACCTACTAATTGTATTCAGGTGTGTTTCAGGACACCAGCCCTCAAGGACCGGAGTTCGAGACCCCCTGAACTAAATGTAAATTGCCATTTCTTTCACTATTGACAATTAAAGGCACATGCAGTTGACAGAGTATTTCACAGTAATTCTAGTCACTCACACACAGATGTTATTGCTCCGGTGCCACTCGGAATAGCAATTTCTTAAGGAAGTGATGCACAGTGTTTTGTGGCAGGTGCTGCAATAGATTGGAGACTTCTTTTTGCAGACCACGCACACTCTCCTGCCAATAGTGGCTCGATACCTCGAAGCCACGTTGCTCATTTTCGCAACAAAGTACGCGGGCAGATGACCTAACCCCAGAGAATACGAGGTTTTAGCAGGTGGGGTGTCGGCAGACAGAGGAGCAGATGAGCCAGGGGATGAATTAACGCAGGGCGCAGGAGGGCAGGAGGTAAACGGCGCATCGGTTGAGGAGCACTGGCCCACTTTGGATGGGGAAACAGGAGGCACTGGTGTTGGTGAAGCAGGGGAGACTTTATGTGGAGAAATAGCAGTCAGTTTAAAAGGAGAGGGAGGCAACATGTAATTGTGAGGAGGCGCGCGGTTTGGTCCAGAACCGATCTCAGCCAGTAACAAAATGAGCTGCTCCCGGAACCTTTTCTGCGTGAGCATAGGCCGGCTCTGCAGCTTGCACATTTCCTTGTGAAGGATGAAAGCATTCACTGTGGCTATGTCCACAAAGTGGTAAAACAGAGTCTTGTACCACTTGTGGGTTTTATGAAGGACGTTGTAGTAGCCGATCAGCGCATCTGACAAGTCAACACCTCCCATGTAACGATTGTAATCTTTGATGCAGCCCGGAATAGGCACGTGCTTCACAGTCCACTGTCCATCTGAGTTTTTCACTTTGCGCTTTGCTACGTCGTGGTTGTACGCTTTATGTATAGAGGAACACATCGATACCTCCCGGGTGTCAAACCACCTAACAAACAACAACTCTCCCTTTCTGATCCATTTAATTGTTCCCCTTGGTGTTTTCTCTGGCACGTTATCCCACTTGGTTTTGGGAAAACCGTTGACATTTGAACGAACTGTGCCACACGCCCAGATTTTTCTCTTGAGGAGATCAAGGAATAAAGTAGGACTAGTGTAATAGTTATCCACGTAGAGCTTGTAACCTTTACCAAGAAATGGGATGTCCAGAAGTCTCATAACAGCGTCATAGCCTGCACCCTTCCCAGTTGGTTCACTCTCTCTTCCACCATACACAAAAAAGTTAATGGTGTAGCCGCACACTGAGTCTGCCAGCACAAAAAGCTTAAAGCCCCATTTGGTTGGCTTGTTTCTGATGTACTGCTTTAACCCGATCCTCGCTTTGCTCGCCACCATCCGTTCATCTATAGAGATATGCTGGTGGGGGTGAAAGAATGTGCAGCAGGCCTCCAAAATCTGCTCATATAGTGGCTTTATCTTGCACAGTTTGTCAAACCCGGGGGTCCCCTTCTTCTGGTCATTGGCCGCTTCCACAGCAGGGTCATTCATGTGTAGACTGCGGGAAATGGCTAGGAAGCGTCTGCAAGGCATAACAGAGGCAGGAAATGGCAGGCGGAAGAGCTCAGATCCTCTCCAGAACTCCTTCAGAGTTTTCAGTGGTACAAGACCCATGTAGAGGACAAGGGAGATGAAGGAGTACATGTCTGCTGCTGTGACTGGAACCCACTTTTCCTTTTGGGTTTGGTGTTTGATTTTTCCATAGGCGTTTGTGTTTTTCACCAGGGTATCAATGACGGTGGCAGAAAAGAACAACTGGAACAGTTCAAGTGGTGTGTAATGCGCTGTTCTGTTCAGCTGCGGCCCAGCGCATCTCCCGGGTCTGAACCGTGGCTGAGGAGGCTCAATGTCTTCTTCTTCAACACTGCGCCACTTTTCTCCATCGTCTGCTTCACCCCTGTTTGCTTCCACTTGCTGACTTTCTGCTTGCTGCTTTCTTTTTGGAGTATTCTTATGTGGTGTGGAAGGTGTCTTGCGAGTCTTGGGTCCGGAGGAGGAGGAGTCTTTTTTGGGCGTAGATGCATAGCGGAGCCTCTTACGAAGGGGACTCTGCTCCCATTTGTTAGATGCAGATTTCAGCGGTGATGATACTGTTGATACAGAGGAGCATCGCCTCTTTGACGCCCTTCGCTTCTTTGGCCTTACATACAAGTCGTCATCCGAACTGGATTCGTCTTCCCTAAACATAAAGCAGATGGATAAGGGTTAGTAAAATTGGAGGTGATGCGTTTTCTCCTACTATAACTATGACTTGCAACCCTACTCTTCTAGCAAGTCAGAGAGAAACAAACAGTGAATAAAATGGTTATTATCCAGACTAAAATAATAATACAACTTTTATAATATAAGTATTGAAGTGGCAGCACTTCAATACTTATATTATAAAAGTTGTAACAATGCAATCATAATAATCCCATTAGAACTTGTTGCCCTGACATTACTAGTGGCTTAGTATGGAAGCTCATTTTGGCCGCTGAGAAAAAAAAAAAAAGACATCCATAACTTGAAATTTCGAGTCAGATATGTCAAAATTTCAAGTTAATAAGTAAAAATTTCAAATTAGATCTGCCGGCCAGGAAGCTCTGTTAAGGCCCCAGTACACCTGCTGGTTAAAAACTGCTGGCACACAGCGAACACAAAAACTTCTTACCCAGAAGTGAAGGCATCAGCTGTCCAACAGTTCAACATAAACACACTGATTCTATACCTTTTGTGCTGTTATCATTCACTAAAAGGGATTCAAGGCTGAAAAACCTGGCACCACTTTATTCATGTTTGATATATGTTGGTGGCTGACTGATGCTGTCACTACATTATTTTGTTAACTGCTTCCAGTTAACAAGGAAATGATGCCCTTCACTGAGCTTCCTGACTGGTGGGGCTAACTCAAAATTTCAACATATTAATTGAAATTTCGAGGAAATAAGTCAGAATTATTAGTTTATCAAAATTTCATATTATTATTGCGTGAGAATTTCAATTTAACTTGTAAGAGGAGGAGAAGAGGAGAGCCACCTTTGCCCCCAAAGCCACTCTGCTTTTTAACTCCAGCCATAAGACCATTTCCCACACCCATAAGCATAAACTACTCTACACTCTTTTTATACTGCCGACACTTTATTCACTTACAGTTATTTATTCACTTATTCAGTCACTTTAAGTTTAAAACTGTGTATATACTGTATATTTTAAGTATTTTGTATCCCATTCTTATTGCCTGTTTGTGCCCTGTCCTTATTTTTAACGTCATGCTGCGGTGTTGTATCTTAATTGCCCCTTGGGGATAAATAAAGTCTCTCTGATTCTGATCTGATTCTAACTTGAAATTTTGATTTTTTTTTTTTCTTCAGTGGCAGAAACACGCTTCCACGTGCCTTGCTAGTCAGTATTTTCATCTTACAAGCATTTTATCATCTTTACTGATTAAATATAGCCAATATATGTAAATTTGCAGCAAAAACCCCACCCCGACCTTCTCTGGTGCACTGTAAAACCTATGGCCGCCCATGCTATATGGCACGAAACGATAAACAACTGCGGTTTTATCCTCAGAGATGGCTGCTCACTGGGAGTCATACAAAGACAATCTGTTCTCATGGCAGCTATATGTGGTTAGAGTTGTATGGCGTGGCGTTGTGCACGCGCCCCGTGCCTTGGCTGCACGCGCTTATTACGGCAGCGGTGCGGCGCGAGCGGTGCATGAAAGACACCTTCATATCGAACAATGTGCAGGCACAATGGGTGATATCTACATGGCCTCTGCGTGATTGCTGCAGATTGGCCAACCGGTGTCGGCTTAAAGCAGGGACAAAAGGGCAGCCTGTACATACGAGCACAGCACTGCAGTGTACTGGTGTACCTGTTCTGCTTATCACTTTGGGATGTCCATGACCTCTACAGTGTGTGTGCCCGACGCGTCACATATAGCGTAAGCAGGGGCAATTTTTTGGACTGAAGCCAGCTCGGAGTGTTGGTACTCACTTATTTGATCCCCGGGCATGACCACTTGGAATGTAGTCCTCGTCGAGACTGCAGTCGCTATACTCGCTCTCAGAGTCCAGCTCTGAGGAGAGTGGTGCCAATTCATTGTCAGAGTCTGAAAGAAACATCGCTTTGGAGTATTCTCCCTCTGGAAGAAAGTCTGAGCGCTGTTACCTTCCCCAGAGGTTCCTTACACTCAACTGACGCCCAACTCAGCAGACACACATACACAAAAAAAAAAAAAAAAAAACACCCCGTTCTTTACCCGGGGGTCACTCTCTCAAGATGTCCCACCTACTTTTTACCATATAGTTAAAAGAAAACACAGTTCGATTGGCTCGTGTAATGACACGCTGCTGGGATTGGTTGATAAACTTAATGAACCGCAGGTCCCTGCGACTCTTACCCTTTGTTTAACAAATAAATAAATAAATGACATCATTTGAATTGGTTTATGACGAAGATAATCAGTTTATAGCGCGGCAAAGTGTGGGATCAATTCAGGAACAAACACTTGTATTCAGTTCCTGTTTGATTGAATATGTGTAGGCTAGTGTTTATTAACCCTTGTGTGGTGTTCATATTTTTGTTACTCAGCCAGTGTTCATGGGTCTGGTGGACCCGCTAGAGTTTTGGCTTTCCAAATTAACACTATCAAAATATTTTATGTTAAATTACTCAACAGATGTTTACTTCATCCCGATTACAAGCCATATGAACGGCAAACATGGTTATTTTTTCCCTTTACCTTTGTTAGATCACATTTATGAATTAATGTGCTTCTCGTTTTTTTTGTTTGTTTTTTTTATAAAATGTTATAAAAAACATAAATCAGTTATAATCAAGTGGAGTGAGTGGAGGGTGTTTAAACGAGAGAAAAGTGTGAAAATGTTCATGCCTGCCTGAGTGTATAAAGCGTGTATTGAGGGGTTTTACAGCCTTAAAGCATCTATAATAATTGTAAAAAATAAAATTGGCTACTTCGCGAATATCACCTATCACGGGTCAATTTTTGAAAGTAACTCCCGCTATAAAGGAGAGACCACTGTAAATCAAAATGTTTTGAATTAATTCTGATAAAACTTTTTGGGGGTGTACATCAGGGACATGTTAACAATCCATAACAATCTGACTTATACACACCAAGGCATTGAAGGTCATCTTAATCATCCATCCATCCATCCATTCGCTTCCGCTTATCCTTTTCAGGGTCGCAGGGGGCGCTGGAGCCTATCCCAGCTGTCATAGGGCGAGAGGCGGGGTACACCCTGGACAGGTCGCCAGTCTGTCGCAGGGCCAACACACAGGGACGAACAACCATTCGCACTCACATTCATTCGCACATTCACACCTAGTGACAATTTGGATTATCCAATTAACCTATCCCCACAAGCTGCATGTCTTTGGACGGTGGGAGGAAGCTGTCATCTTAATCATTTATTGTTTAAACTGTGATCCTCACAAATGTGGTGGATTTAAAATATTGTCACATTTGGCCTCTTATCCCTCCTTCAAAGCCAATAGATTGATCTAAAGTTCAATAATAATGCTATATGGAGCTATTTAACACTGTCATTTTAAGATTAATCATGGGACCTTTTCCTGATATTCCCAGGTGTTGGTGTTAGGCGTATTTAGTACTGGCTATCTGAAGGTTTGATTAAACTCATCTTTTGTTGTTTTCTCTGACTAAAGAAAAGTGTCACTGATGGCATGAAAGCTGATCACAAATTGAATGCAGTGTGACTTCATGGTTGCACTGTGGCATAAATGTGGATCTAGCATCCCCGGGATCCCTCATCTCTTCAGCCACAGGATGAGAATGTTTATCAGCTTTGCACAGACATCTATAGTCTCTGCTAGTGCGCTTAAGTAGCTTTCCTGTATTCATTCATCACTCGTCATGATTAGGCTTTCTTCTAAATGCAATGTTGTGAAGAAATGAAAATCTGCTCATTGTTCCTGTTAACGTTATTATCATTCTAAGTGAGGAATGCTGTTGATCTCAATTAATTCGTTGACCATAAGCCACACATAGAAAATATCATCATTCAGCAGCCCACATTGCTTTAATCTTGTGTGGTACAATCATCATCTATCAGAATGTATTCCATTCTCGTGCTAGTGAGTAGTTGCTTTTTTTATTACCTTGCAAAGTGCAAAGCATGGTGGGTAAGTATCTAATATGTGAGTTTAGTAGCCTTACTATTATCTAAGACAGCAGATTTGTCAGCTGCGTGGGAAAGGCAGCTTACACTAATGTGTTTGGAAGTGCAGGGATCTCATAATCATCTCTGTTATTTGCTGTGAGTCTGACCAGCCAACTACTGAGTGACCTTCCTTCACCTTCCCCATTAAAACTCAAAGACAGTGGTGTTAGCCTCGGTGAGGAGACTGAATAAACTCCCACTCACTCTTAAAATCCAGGTTCTCTCGACAGTGTTGAAGGACTGAATGAGGAAGCCCAAGTGATGAGGTTTAGAAGGTCATTGTCAAACGGTTTGGCTGCTTCCTTTGCAAACGTTTTTCCAACAAAAGAAGCACTAAAGTATTTTTGAGCAGTTTTAGTTTTTAATATCATAGTTTGTAGAATATATGACCTGAAAGTTTCATGTTTGATAAAGGTTTTGCCACGTTTCTCATTACACGGCAAACACAAAAATGTGCAAGTGGCAAATGCTTGTAAAACCTACTCGGGCGTTCTGTTTACAGCCAGAGTCATGAACAGGTCCTGAATTATTCAGTCTGTCATAGCTGTGAGTTCAGATTCTGTTCAAAGGTCCCATTTTACTCACATTTCTGCCTTCTGTGAATTTGTTTTTCATTGCCCCATGTCTCAAGATACTGTAAGTTGTGCATCGTTATTTATTTATATCAACTATGTGGAATTTCTACCATGCAGAGAGTTAGCAGGAGGCCCAGTTCTTTCCAGAAACACCTGTAGCATAAACTAATCTAAACCAGTTTGAATAGAATTTGGATGGAAGTATTCATCCATTCATCCATTTACTTCTGCTTCAACGTCGTGGGTGGGTGGACTCTATCTCCGTTGCATTAGGGCAAGAGATGGAGTACATCCTGGACAGATTGTCAGTCTGTCGAATGGCTAACATAAAGAGACAGACCAACATTCACAACTATGGCCAATTTAAAATCAGCAATTAACCTAAACCTACTAAATGCATGTTTTCGGACTGTGGGAGAAGCCAAGGTACCCAGAGAGAACCGACCCAGACACGGGGAGAACATCCAAACACCCCACAGAAAGGCCCTGGTGGTGGATTCAAACCCAGGACCTTCTTGCTCAAGACAACAGTGCTAACAATTGTGCCACCGTGCTTCACTGGTTGAAATGTATAAAACGGCCCTAACACTATGTTTCTTAATTGTTTTGAAATAACCAAGCATTTAGCAAACGCAGATCCTCTTAGAATTTCTCATGGCAGTGCATTTGATTTTCACCTTTTCTTACACATTGTGGCTATGCTATAACATTGTTCTCAGAAATCCCAGCAGATGATGGTTAATCAGGCAAAATCTGCAACTGGGAGGAAGCATTATGAGAAAATGACAAAGGCTGCAATCAGGTTTGCTGTAGAGTGCTTAGAGATGGATAATTATGGAGTATATAACAAATTCTGTCATTTTCCAACAGAGAGAGAGGAATGCACAACTTCAGGACCCAGATTCAGCATTTATTGTGTTAATGTTGCATGCTTTTGAAAATGTAAAACAGTGCTCTCTGCTGCAGGATAAAACATGGATGGAGCCACAATGCGGGCCTCCAAGTGATACACATTATAGATGTCACTTCTGTGTGCTGCTCTCTAAGCCCCGCTGACAGGAGGTGGTGTTGGTGTGTGTGTCTGTCTGGGAGGAGTTAATGATGGCGATGACACATGTCACAAATCCTCTGTGGGAGTTTTAGGGGGTGTTTGAGGTGACGATACAACCTCCATCCATGTTTAATTGAGTGAAGGAGGAAAAGGGTAAAGGAGTTTTGGTTCCAACCTGGTTCAATGGGGCCTTTCTGTTTGGATATTGTGTTTTTCCCTGGGCATGCTTGGGTTCTCTCCAGGTGCACTGACTTCCTCTCACAGTCCAAAGACCTCCATGTTTGGTTAATGTGTGGGTAGGTGTGAATATGAGTGTGAACGGTTGTCTCTCTCTCTCTGTTAGCCTGTGATACACTGGTGACTTGTGCAGGGTGTACGCCACCTTTCACGTTATGTCAGCTGGGATAGGCTCCAGCCTCCCTGTGACCTTGAATTTTATTAGCAATTAAGAGGGATATTCATCTGTATGCGTGTATAAAAACATACATTTATCGTATATCGATACACATAAATAAAAATTTAAAGAAATGAAAGCTATATTGTCAGGGTAGATTACATCTGGGTCATCACAGAAAGGCCTACATTGTATTAAGACTGGGGGATAAAAAAGGGGGCTCATTTGCACTATCGCTGGTGTTGTGGTGTTGACCTTGAGAAACCCAGACTGCGGTACTTTTTTTTCTTTTTAAAGGAGTAAAAGAAAAGAAAGGGATCAGAGTAATTGTGCTGTCTTTGTACTTTTGTCAAGTCGTGTGGAACAACTAAAAGTAACGTGTGTGCAGGCTTGATAGCTGTTTCCTCAGAGGAAATGTATATTTAGGACATACTGCAATGCATATTGCATCAATTTGGAAGCCTTCCCTTGTTTTCAGCTGCTGGCAGACACAGGCTTGACTGAGTTTCATGATGATGATCCCTTCATGACAAGTCTATAAAACTTTCATGATCCACAGTGAGGTGGCGTGCCTAAGACAAAGAGATAAAGGGTTAAAAGAAATCCAGAAGGATCACAGCAGCACAGATAAGGAGTGTTCTTTACCATCCATCATCTCTTAGCGGCACTCACAAGTGGTGGGAGAAAACAACTCCTTTGACAAACCACAAGGCCGATGTTTACTGTGATTTCCATAAAAACTAAAGCAGAATGAATGATTCAGACTACTGTGACAAAGTCGGCAACATCTGCTGCACTCTGGGCTTCCAAGGATTTGTGCTCTCACTGCTGCATAGCCTTCTGCTCATCCATACACCAATCTTTATTTTATTCTACCCTATTTTCTCATTTGCTCTCCGTGCATCCCGCTCTCAACGCTTTCTGATCACACTCGTCTTGTGTAGCACACCTCGGGTTTGCTATTATATCAGCCAGCTCCATAGTCTGTGTTCAACAAGTTAGCCTCAATTTTCTTGCAGATGAAGGGTTTGTACTCTGAAGTGTTGTTTTCAGTTAGGAAAGTAGCCTCCCAGTGTGAGAGGGCCAAAATTGCCTAGTGTTTGACACCCCTGTAGAGCTTCACGTCATTTCCTGCCAGAACTAATGGTATGAAATATATGTAGGCATGAACATGAAAAAGACAGCTTTCAGCTTAGAAAAATGAAGCCAGTGCAGAAGTGCCTTGAACTTGCATTCTTTCTTGAGGCCGCCAAATGGCAATCGCTTTAGATACAAAAAGGTTTCCATTCCAATAAAAGTTTATGAGAAAGTTGCTTTCTGTTTTGACCTCTGTAAAAACTTTCCTGGTGTTTTTATGGGCTTAAGGAGGCTTATCTGTGGTTGGATTGTTGTTGTCAGCCAATAAGCAAGCAGTTTTTCAGACACCACTTGACAGCAATGGGGAAATTGCTATTCTCAGTGCTTTAAAACAGTACTTCAGAAATGGGTGCCCCTCCCTGAGCCTGGTTCTGCCTGAAAATTCTTCCGGTTAGGAGGGAGTTTTTCTTTCCCACTGTCTCCAAGTATTTGCTCAGAGAGGCTAGTCTGCTTGTTGGGGTTTTCTCTGCATTATTGTAGGAAATTTACCTTATAATATAAAGTACTGTGAGGTGATTTAGAATCCATTGGGCACTAAATGAACAAAATTGAATTGAACTCACAATTTTATCTTTTAAAATAACTAAAGATGGATGGATGATCACATTTCACCTTTAGTCATAAGTAAACAAAAACTGATTTACGTTTAGTCTTTAGGGTTTTATCAGAAAAATCATATTAAACCAATATTTTGTGGAGAGGCATCCAGTTTCTGACCTTACTTGATCTGTGGGTTGTTATCAGCATGTAGTGAATTTCCTCCTGCTTCCCTGGCAAGATCAACCAGTATTTGATTCACCATGAATAGAGCAATTTGGAAAAATGTCACATTGCAGTTTGACAGAAAGCACGATAGAAGATAAAAGCACTTCCAAAGGTAACAGCCATGGACCTCATTAAATGTTCAAGCTGGCCACTTCTCTTATCAGTTTTCTCCCTTGGAGCGAAACCCTAAGGCTCAAATGGCAATTCAGTTCATGCTTTAAGCTGACTGTGTGCGCAACAACCAGCTCTGAAGTGGTGCACTTTTACCCTTTCTTCTTAAACCTGCCTGTTCTGTTTGAACAAACATACACTCAACAAAAATATAAACGCAACACCTTTGTTACTGCTCCCATTCCCCATGGGATGGACGTAGAGACCTAAAATTCATTCCAGATACACAATATAACCATCCCTCCCAAACAGTGGTCACAAATCAGTCCAAATGTGTGGTAGTGGGAACATCTGCCATATTGAGATAATCCATCCCACCTCACAGGTGTGCCACATCAGGATGCTGATCTGACATCATGAGTAGTGCACAGGTGTACCTCAGACTGCCCACAACAAAAGGCCACCCTGGAATGTGCAGTTTTTTGCGCTATTGGGGGTCTGGGGACCCAGAACCGGTCAGTATCTGGTGTGACCACCATGTAAGGTGTGTAAAGTAAAGTGTAAAGTGTGTGTGTTAGTCCCCATAGGGAAATAGTTCCTCTGCATTTAACCCATTCACCCAGTGAAGCAGTGGGCAGCCACCAGTGCAGCGCCCGGGGAGCAGTGTGTAGGGACGGTACCTTGCTCAGGGGTACCTCAGGGTAGCCGTTCAGTGGAGTCGAACCTCCGACCTTCCGATCATGGGGCCACCACTCTACCTAATGAGCTATCCCTGCCCCCTATTTGCCTCATGCAGTGCAACACATCGTCGCATGGAGTCTATCAGATTGTCAATTGTGGCCTGTGGAATGTTGGTCCACTCCACTTCAATGGCTGTGCGAGGTTGTTGGATATTCGTGGGAACTGGTACACGCTGTCGTATACGCCGGTCAAGCACATCCCGAACATGCTCAATGGGTGACATGTCCGGTGAGTATGCTGGCCATGCAAGAACTGGGACATTCTCAGCTGCCATCTGCCCTGAACAATGTGAACCATGATTCATCCGTGAAGCGCACACCTCTCCAACGTGCCAGACGCCATCGAATGTGAGCATTTGCCCACACAAGTCTGTTACGGCGACGAGCTGGAGTCAGGTCAAGACCCCGATGAGGACGACAGGCATGCAGTTGAGCGTCCCTGAGACGGTTTCTGACAGTTTGTGCAGAAATTGTTTGGTTGTGCAAACCAATTGTTCCAGCAGCTGTCTGGGTGGCTGGTCTCAGACGATCTTGGAGGTGAACCTGCTGGATGTGGAGGTCCTGGGCTGGTGTGGTTACACGAGGTCTGCGGTTGTGAGGCTGGTTGGATGTGCTGCCATATTCTCTGAAACGCCTGTGGAGACGGCTTATGGTTGAGAAATGAACATTCAATGCACGGGCGACAGATCTGGTTGACATTCCTGCTGTCAGCATGCCAATTGCACGCTCCCTCATTGCTTGTGGCATCTGTGGCATTTTGCTGTGAGACAAAACTGCACATTCCAGGGTGGCCTTTTGTTGTGGGCAGTCTGAGGTACACCTGTGCACTACTCATGATGTCAGATCAGCATCCTGATGTGGCACACCTGTGAGGTGGGATGGATTATCTCAATATAGCAGATGTGCCCACTACCACACATTTGGACTGATTTGTGACCACTGTTTGGGAGGGATGGTTATATTGTGTATCTGGAATGAATTTTAGGTCTCTACGTCCATCCCATGGGGAATGGGAGCAGTAACAAAGGTGTTGCGTTTATATTTTTGTTGAGTGTATATCTATGAAGAGAACCAAATGAAGGTCATTAGGATTGATAATGTAAACCTTGGATGTAAGCACAACATCAGTTCTAATTACACTCTGTTTTATATTTAGCTGTTTCTTTACAAGTTCACAGTTTAATTATCACACGATGTATCTTAATCCTTTAAAAGCTAAAAGATACAAAAAAAGTTAGGTACACTTTAGAGTACTTAGAGTACTGTCTGTGTGGTCAACATGAATTAGTTAACAGAAGTGCTGCCGTCCCATATGTTTGCATTTTAGAAAAGCCTGGATATTGAAAAAAGATGCACCATTTTGTTGTTTCGTTTTTTTCATTCATGCCAGATATGAACAAATATGAATAAATTATAGCACTTGTTATTTATCCAGTGGTTATGCAATACATTGCATGTTTGCCTGTTCAGCGCATATTCCTTATTCTATGTAGTGAATGTGTGAATGCATCATGTCAAGATGTTATTGCCTAATTGTCTGTGAATATCATTTTCTATAGGAATGACTTAAAGTTCATTGAACAAGGATTTTGTTCACTGTAAGACTGCTCAATGAATGCTCCATTTACAGCCATATTTTTAGCCCCAGGGCATCATTAGTGCATTGTGGAAAAATGCAGCAATCACACATGGTATGGAGATGGTTATCCCAGTGAGACGGTTCACAAGTTGTTTGCTCAATTCTATAAAATCAGCTTTGTTGGATTTTATTCTTTCTTCTTTTTCTTCTCGAGGAATAGGCGGACTGGCTTAAAACGTCATTGAAATTGTAAACTGGAGAAGTTTAAGACATCTTGAACCAGTTACTTTTACCCATGACCAGGGTGGCTGTGGCTCAACACTTAGAGCCAGTTGCCTGGTAAGTTGGTTTGCGGATAAAAACCACAAACCACCAACTTAAATGGAGCACTAAACATTAAATTGCTCTTAGTGTGAATGCTTTTTTTTCTTTTCTTTTTTTTTAAATACAAAAAAGTGCTTGGATGAATGACACTTGTAGTAATACTTTCAGTGCTCAAGCAAAGTAGAAAAACACCATTCAAAACTCCCTCAATGACGTTTATATTCCAAAAGATACAAAAACACTGGAATGAATCTTTGCTTATGGAGTTATATGGATTATTTTTAAAGCACTAGCTCTGTTGGTCTTACAGAGAAAATCAAAATGTGATATATACACTTGGCCTCATATTTTTATCTTCTCTTGCTGAGTCTTACATTTGCAAATCAAGACATGCATCTTGAGCTTTTTTGACAGCAACCAAAAAAGGAAAAGTATTTGCATTTTTTTTTTTTAAACAGCCACCGTTTGTGCTGCGATGAGACGTGGATTCACTACATAATGAGAAAGCTGTTTCAGTTCAACTTTAACTGCTGTTATCACAGGGTACATGTTCTGCACATGGTTATTTCTATACACGGCTCATGTCACTAATGTCATGTCACTGTCAGAGGTAGGACAGGACAGGATCAGTAAATGTCTCAAGCGAAAAGCTTTTATACCTTTTTAACATTTCCTGAAATGTTTATCATTGTAAATACTTTTTACACACATTCAAGTATGTGATACGTTCAAGTTGCCTGATTCGCGAGAGAGACACGTGCTTCAAATGACTACAGGTGTGGATCACAGACAAAATAGACGAGATGGGATCACAGCCTCAACACTTGTCAACATGTTAATATTCCACCTATGTACTTCTTGCATTTTCAGATGTGGTCTTCATTGTCTTCATTGCCTTGAACACACGATATAGCCTGTGTTATAAGTTAATCAGAAATGTATGCATAATGCTATAGTTCAATTGGATTAGTCCAAATTAAATCAGCGCTAAAGCAATCGTATGAAAATTGCAGCCTGCGATCCTTTTTCAGAGCATAAACCGAGTGCCATTGTTTGAAGAAACAGATGGGTCCCCTTTGATTTGACCTCTCCAAGCCACAGAAGGAAATAGCATGTAATGTTCGTGCACTGCTGCACACACTCTGCTGTCCTGGAGAGTATCTGAGGCAATTGCTCCGTTCGGCCCTAATTATCCAACAATGCTAAATGGATTTGTCAGTCTCTATAGCACCTAACAATCAGCCAGTGTAGAAATGTACATTTAGAGTAATGTGAGAGGCACATTACTGTGTATAATTCACATTGCCCCAGGCATGTGAGCCACACTGAAATGGCCCTTTATATCCGACAAAATGGCAAACAGCTTTGCTGCTGTTCCTACTGTATGTCGCTGTTTCGGTAATGCATTTGTAATTCTCCTTCGCTGCCTTTGTCTTCATTTTAAAGACATAATTGTAAGTAGTCTGTCCTTGTTATTTATTCATCACATATTCCTGTGTTTCCACATGCTTGTTTGGATTCTTGCTCTTCGCACCGCTCCGTCGTTCTCATAAAGGATTTTTTTGTGTTGTTGTTTTTTTCCCAACCATGTTACCTCTGTTGTTGTTTTCATTTCTCAGACATGTCGACACACTTTCTGATTAGATGGCAATCACAATATGAAGCACTGTCACTTGACAGCAGAAAGGAAGCTGTGATTCTTTTAATCAAGCAGAAGGCTTGAGAAAGCAGGGTGGTGGATACAGGCGGTGGTGTGTGTTTGAAATGCGTTCCTCTTTGATCCCGTTATGTTCCGGTGCTCTGACTCACTTGGAGGTCGACGGGGGACAGATGACAGTTTCATGACCCAGTAAAGACTCGTGGTATCATCGTGTGGGTAGAATATAGATGGGAGGGAACAGTCAGTGTTTGGCAGTGGTGGGACAGATAATGTCATTATTTTAAATAGCAACCTACTTAAAATTGCGATGGTAACATTGCATCTTGTGGCTGGAAAGATTCTACTCTTTAGTTTTATTTCCAATGAAATATGGCCAAAACAGTTTTGTCCACATTGGTTTAGTAGATATTTAAGAACCATCCTGTCTACGAATGATTACATTCTGTTTATTATATTACACAGAATATGAGTTTTAACTTCTTTTTTTTTTTGCATTAATCATACTTAGAGTGCACTCTGTCCTGCTGTAACCCTTCACCTAATCTGATTCTGTCAGCATGCATATGACATCTGAGATTTGAACAGATGAGATTTGAGTGCATCAATAGCGTGCTCGCTCTTTTCAGGGTTTTCATCTAGTTCTATTAAGTTTGGGAATTCTCTCGCAGAGGGGAGAAGGAGAGTGAACCTGATTGATTTGCAGGTTTCTTTGGCGGCTGGTGAGAGACGAAGAAAGGCTTCTAAGTGCAAGGGATTGACAGAAGCAAGAGTCATGGGCTTTGAAAGTAGCAGCTTGCATTAAATTCAGTCAACGGGAGGCTGTTGCGAGGGGTGTTATCTGGAAACAATGAAGCTAGTTTAAATGAAGCTCTAGCCTGAGCGGGGGAACCTCCTGTGATCAATAATGTGCCCGGTTGGTCCGGACACATCATGCCTTTCTCTTTAAATCTGGCAGACGAGAGATTTATACAGAAAGGAGCCATATCCCCTCACTGCTGGTCGGTGATTGATCCTGAGATGTAGCATCAAAGTCTGAAAGGCCATTCTATTATGGTAAACACACGCGCCTAGATTGTAGAGGCCTAACCCAGTTTAGGAAAAGACACGAGAGAAACCAGGATTAGTGCTCAGGAGGAGTCATAGTTATATTACATTTATCTATGGCAAACCAAAAAAAGCCATAACAATTGGCTGCAAACAGAGTGAGCTGTGATGGTTTTAAATTAAGTTTAGACTTCCTCTGTACATTCTGCTGAGGCTTCCAGGATGTTTGCGGCTGGGGCAAAAGATGTGCACATGCACACAAGCTTGAGATCACACATTTGTCTCATAACGCCTTTACAAAGGTTATGTAACCACTCTTCCAGCAGTGGCAAGTTTACATATATTAGGCAAGTACAACTGCCCACACAGTGAAATTTTAGATTGAATTTATGGAAAGTTCATCTGTCCCTCCAGCATCCTTTCCATCTCTGCCGGTCTGACAGCCTGGATCAGCGGGTAGCTTGTCTCTCACATCTTGCTGCTATTCCCTAGATATTTTTTCTCTCCCTCACTTACTCTCTGGTGTGGTAGACTAACACGCAAATATTAAGCAGTTATCAAAGAGTAAATGCTGTAGCCTGTTAGCCTGATAATCTTAATGTTTAGCATTTTCCACAGCATGTTCCTGCACACAGTTTATAAAAAATTCCTTACCCTGGCTTGTTTCTGTACACTGAAACACTATAGGGCTTTGACATTTGAAACAGATAAAGGAAGTGTTGAGTTTGTATGAACAGTGGCAATGCACTAATGAAATAACAGGGTGGGAGTAGATCACTGTTGGAAGACAAACCTTTGCTTGAATCAAGGATAGACATGAAGGATGTCTGCATTGCTGCATTCATCTTTCCCTGGACTCTTACTAGTCTGCCATTTCATGCGCCCCAAAAATTTCTCCACAGCATAATGCTGTCACCACCATGCTTCACTATAGGGATGGTATTGACCAGGTGATGAGCAGCACCGGGTTTCTTCCTGAAATGATATTTGGCATTCAGGCCAAAGAATTCATTCTTTGTTTCATTAGACCAGAGAATTTTGTTTCTCATGGTCTGAGAGTCCTTCAGGTGCCTTTTGACGAACTTCGGATTGGCTGTCACATGCTTTTTACTTAGGAGTGGATTCTATCTGGCCACTCTACCGTACCCAATTGGTGGAGTGCTGCAGAAATGGTTGTTCTTCTGGAAGGTTATCCTCTCTTTACAGAGCAACACTGGTGTCATTGTGACCATGTGGTTCCTTGTCATGTGCCTGATTAAGGCCCTTCTACCCCAATTGTTTGGGGTAGAAGGGCTTTAGTCGGCTCTAGGGAGAGTCCTTCTGGTTCCTAAGTTCTTCCATTTATGGATGATGGAGGCCGCTGTGCTCACTGGGACCTTCCCAAATCCATGCCTCGATACAATCTTGTCTCGGAGGACAGACAGTTCCTTGGATTTTATGGCTTGGTGTGTACACTGATATGCACTGTCAACTGTAGGGCTATATATAAACAAATGTTTGCCTTTCCAAGTCATGCCCAGTCAACTGAATTCACTATAGCTGGACTCTAGTCACATGCAGAACCATCTGACCGGTGATCAGTAGAAACAGGATGCACCTGAGCTCAATTTTGTTTCCCATGGCAAAGGCTGTGTATATGTTTAATTTTTTGTCATTATTCATATTATTTCTCATATATTATGTAATTATGGGGTATTGTATATAGGATTTTTAGTTGACAAATTAATTCAAACCCATTACGGAATAAGGCTGTGATGATTTCTGTGATGATCAGTTGCCCAGTTTTGTTTGACTAACCCAAGTGATCACAGCTACAGTACAAAAAAGGGAAAAGAAAGCTGTAGCTCTGTCCTGAACCACTTGTTTTCTTTTACTAAACACACTGAGAAACAGAAAAAGAAAGAAAGGAAAGGGAGGGGGAGTGGGTCCCTCAAGAGTTTTACTCTTATCCTCTGATGCTTCACCCTTATTACCTCCTTTCTTCCACCTCCCACAACCAGAGGCTGAAACCGTTGTTTTGCTCCAGGTTTTTGTTGTACAACACTCGAGGGTGAAGTGTTCATATCCGAGCAGTCTTGTGTATTCTCATAATATCTGACCTGGGGCTTTCTTTGTGGGAGACCATGTTACAACTCATAGGGAAAAAAAGAATTTAGCTGTGTTACTTTTTCATGCCAGGAGGTAAAAAGATTTAGCTGTGGAGCTCTACTGCTACTTTCAGGTTTTATTATTTTCTTATTGTCTACAGCTCATATCCTCCTGCAGTGTAGAGCGTGGTCACTTATACACACTAATATATGCGGACTAACACAAAGCCAGGCGTTGAAATTTCTTATTTCTATTTGTGAGCCCGTGCTGCTGTCAAGGCACAGACACTTTTCCTCTACCAGCTGCTTTCCTGAATCCACCGCTTACATCGCTCACTGTGCTATGCTACATACACACATAATTGCACACACAGTAAACACTGATAAATGCAGTCTTCCTTGGGTGTACCGTGATATTTGCTTTTGCAGCAGGAGCTGCAGCACATCTGAAAGCCTTCTCACCAGTCCTGCCTCCTCCACTGCTCCTGTGCTCCTCAGTGGCTATATGAGATATTTATAAGCGTTTTGATAGTTGTCTTCCACTCTCTGTCATCTGAGGTGAATGCTGTCATGTTGGATTACTCTATAAACTATGCTGCTGTTCTCCTACTATTCACTGAAGGTACCAGCACACTGGAACATTTCTGTTTAGACCCACATAGGGTTTGTTTTGAATTATTAATTGTATTCATGTCATTAACCAGCTCACATAGCTTCCCTAGAACAGGACCCCTAGCTTGACTTGGAATGGAAACAGCAAGGCACTGATTAGATTCTCAGCATACGAAGCTCCAACCTTCTGCCGTATTTTTATGGCACCTTTCAAAACACAGCCTAACACAACGTCATTGTGTCTGCCCTTGTCCTTCTCCTTTTTTTTGTCTGAAAGAACATTATTCAGAATATGTAATATATGCAGGCCCATTCATCAAGCTCAGAGATTTACATAAGGGTCTTAATTCATCCTCTCAAAGATCAGCTTCAGACATCTTATCTGCAGCCTTATATAGCATCCCCGCTTACAATGCTGCATAGCTGTATCCATAGCAACCTGAGTTGCAACAGTATCCAAGTTTACATTGTTGCTGTGTTTCAGTGTCTGTTAACACTTACATTTTTAGTAATTTGGTGCTTGCCTTTGTGCAAACTTTAGCATCTGTGGTCAAACTGATCTGGAACCACAGTTTATGAAGTAGAGGCAGACATTACAATAAGATTGCAAAGGTCTGTGGAGACCAACTACTACACACTTTGCCAGTGAAATACACTTTCATTTTTTGATGGTTGAAAATTAGCAGATGCTGACCCTCTAAGGAAAAAACACTAGATGAGGCAGGAGGTTAATTAACCCTGCAATTTTCCAAGAAATTGTTGGCTGGAAATTGAATGAGTGGTTAAGGCAAAATATACAGTAAAGTGGTAAAACTGCTAGAGAAAGGGAAGAACATTTAAAAACAACTGTTTGTTTCAGATGGTTTTGTACTTTTTTCACCTCTAGCTCACATTTATGGTCCTAGTTTCAGTTGTAAAAAGTAAACACATTTTCATATTTTCAGTGACTTGTTTAGATAGTAAGTATCCACACGCTTTTTGATGTAGTTCTTGACTGCCATTACCATCACACTGAGACTGGAAGAGAGCAAATTTAGTCTGAAGTTTTGGCATGCCATACCATGCCAAAAACCTGGCTGATTTCAGCTTATCATTCAGTTCAATATCCCCCATGAAACTGATTGGCAAACATAGCACTCTGGGCTTGAGTACTACACTCTGCATTTGGAAATTGGGCTTTGTCACACACATACCCTTTCAGTTCAGATTGGCAGTCACATCTCCTCCACTCTAGTGCTCAGCACTTGAGTTCCCCAGGGTTGTGTGCTCAGCCCCCTCCTTTTCACCCTGTACATCAATGACTGCATTGTCATATGCAGAGGAGACTCTATTGTGAGTTTTGCAGATGACTCCGCTGTCACTGGCAGGGTTATGATGATGGGCGCTCATAATGAACAACTAGGTCAACCTGCTGCTAAACATCGAAAAAACACTAAGAAGTTGGTGAAAAAACTGTGTGTGTTTACATAAGTTGACCTAAGGTGGAGAAGGTTTAAGGTTTCTGTTAATAATTTTGATGGAGAACCAGTCATGGTCATCATATCTCCCCACCGCGGCAAAGAAAGCTGAGAAAAGGAAACTTAGGACGTATCGTCTTACAAGCCCAAAGGACAGCAAATTATAAAACCAACCCCGGCCTCAGCCTCTTCTCCCTAATGACATCTCAAAAGCAATGTATCCCCTTCCATATCACCAGATTTGAAAGTAGTTTCCTCCATTAGGAGATTACTGACTTCAACGCCCTCACTTCATCACAAATAATAGCTTTATTTTTAATTAGTTATTTAATAACTGATTTTTTTCTTGGTTTTTTGTCAGTATCCTAGATGGACTACATGTGATCTTTCACTATACAGCATTGGATTGAAAGGAATATTCACTCTTGCAAAACTTAAGTTTGAAGTTCTTAATGGGAACAGGTGATTGTGCAGTCCATTAATGCAGCCGCTCACATACAAACCCAGCCACGTGTATTAAGCTTGCTGTTATTATCCCCTGTTCTGTCTCTCAGACACACACACACACACACACACACACACACACACACACACACACACACACACACACACACACACACACACACACACACACTTCTGCATATACACCCCGTTGGAGCACATACAAAATGGGTTTTGCCCGTGACAATAAGAGATGAATGGAGAAGTGCTCAAAGTAAATGAGGTGATTTCCATGATGAAATAGAGCGATAAAAAGACAGAGGACAGATCACTGTTCCTCTCCCCATCTCTTCTCCGCTTTGTTGGCCACCCATTCATCATGACATCACAGTGATGGAGACCACACACACACACATGGAGTGTGAATGGACTGCTGAACTGAAATCATCCAGGGAAAAGCAGGTTGAGGTTTAATGCTGAAATCTGCCTGATACTGAATCCCACCCTCGGATGACCTTGAAATGGAGAAGGTGATGTCTCTGTCGAGTGTTCAGCAACAACTCTTTGTACCAAGTATGGATAAGAGTGGGCTCTGAGCTCCTCAGGATTGAAATAAGTCTGCCAGGAATTATTTCTTGGACAAGGGCAGGTGCAAGGGCAATGGCAGGAGCACTAATGTGAATTTACAGTACCCATATAAAAGTATTTTGCCCTTCTGTGTGAAAGGCAGAAGACCTTTCTGTGAGTGGGTTGATCACTATGAACAACACTTAGGTTATCTTTATGACTGCTGGCCATAAATACTGCCTCACAAAAATTGTACCAGATTGTTAAAAAACCACTGCAGCCGATAGAGCTCAGAAGATGACTCGCTGTTTTCTTGTTTAGTTTTGCTTTCACCGTTGAGCCATACAACTATCACACCAAATCTGTCATCTGTAAACGAATTATGTATTTTTTCAAATGCAAAGATTTGCTTATTTTTATTTTATAAATAATATTCCCTTCTGATGGTGGTGACGTTTAATCTTTTAACTGTCTTCATGTCTTCATAAGACTCAAATTTGCTGCTCTTATTTAAATGCTCATATCACCCATTAGTTAATTGAATAACTGTCAGAAAAATCATCCATTTGAATAAAATGGATTGATAATTTGGTTTAACCATCAGGGATGACTCAATCATTCTGGCTCCCTGCTTGATTTGCTTTTTTAAATTTTATATTATGTTTTTGTTTGTTTGCTTTATGCCATTGGGAATGGAACCACTTTGTGCCACTGATCAGACAAAAGAAGCAATTTCAAAACACAGTCTTGCAGTCTGTGGACTCATGGTGCAGATCAATTCAATAAGTTATTCAGTTGATTGAAAAAAATGATACTGATAGCTAAAGTTACAACAAAATTATTAAAATGATTAAAACTGATGAAAACCTTACTTTTATTGTCTCCAGGAGGTTACCCATATTGATTCAGATTAGCTTCCATCCTGTGTTCTTGAATAAATGCAGTGCTAATTCGTGGTAAGTGTACATTAGGTAAATAAAGTCTTGCCTATGATAACATGTGTAGGCTCATTTTCTGTTGTGAACCTCAAAAAAGGATTCTTTGTCCTAATAAATATGAACCAATCACTTTGAGTAAAGCAACTAACATATAGAAAATCAAAGTGTATTTATTCAGATAATTGATCATTAAGGAAAACATGGTTGGTATGAATTGAATGTATACAAATAAAGCACATTTCATTTGACAAGATTCCTGGAAATGTAACATTTCAGTGTAAAATTTCATTGGATTACATGTAATCATTTTAATTAAAATCAACATTTTGGGCAGAAATATTTTTTGAGTCTATGCGTCCTGGTCAGGCCGTCATAAAAGATGACTGCCTATGCATGCAGCTTCTATTAGGGGGTACCATGTTGCTCCAAACTGAGATTCACTCACCTGCAGTAGCAACAGGGTTATTAGAATAATATTGCCATTATCATTAGTGTTCTGTTTTATGTATCTAAAACTTGGATTCTAGATTTCGGTGACTAGAGCTCTTTGCTGGATAAGTTTCCAGTCTTGTTTTGTTTTGTTAGAGCATAAATCAGAGGTTAATTGTGTATCCACGCCACTGGACCCCCTCTACCCCCACCGCAGTCAGCTTGAAAAGGTCCTTATTACTACTGTTGAATAGAAGAGGCCACTGCATCCTTTTGTCAGTGAAGGCAGCTGTTTACCCCTGTTGCCAGGAAACAATTTTGGCACCCAGATTAATGCATTCAGGAAAAAGACAGAACAATGTACGACCAGGCTGCTCCACATGATTACAACTGAAGGGAGCACAGCCTCCCATGTGAGCCACAAATAACTCAAACATCAGAGCCCCCATGGACTACCCTACCAGGAAAAACATATTCTTTGCATTAAATATTCATAATTTTAGCCCCTGTAGCCTGGCAAACAATACCTGTGATGATTTGGATTTCCAGTGCTGATACAGCCCTTGATCTGACTGCATATGGACTAAATTGCAGTTCAGCTGGAATCCTCATTTACATAAAATTTCAAAGAGAAAACTCTTTCAGTACAAATTGTCTTCACTGGTGATCCACTTTCGGTAGTATTAGCAATTCTGTATGCTATAAATTGTGGCGTTCAATGCAGATTTGTAATTTTGTGCTGTTTTTACTTTTTCACTGAATGCATCCAAGTAGCAGTACTTAAAAGAGAAAAACTGTGTGAATTATGTGAAAAAAAACCCATGTTACTTATGGGGATACCGGAGACTTTAGTCATTTGCACTGGAAGTCTTTTCTGACAAGCAATACTGGCTGTGATTAGAAGCATCTGGCAGGTTCATGGTGATGGATGTCAAAACGCTATCCCATCCAATCGAGCACAACTTGGGAAGAAGGTGCTTGCGTCATGCAGAAAGTTTTTCATTTAACAGCTTGGGTTTTACCTGAAAGTTATTTTCCCCAAAGGGATCATTAATATGAATATTTAACAACGGAGTGATGCTTTTCTCCTGCTGCGCTGCATGACGAGCAACATATTCAGCCTATAGTGTTACTCCTTTCCTCTGAGAAGATTACTCAGAGTTCTTGGATCAAACTGAATTGAATTGAGACCATCATCATTCAGTTTCAGAAATAAGAAACATGAACTCTGTCAAGTGATGCGGATGTAAACTATTATAAATGATTTCATGTACACAGAGGAGCCAAAATGATGGAAAAATGGCTTTAGAGGGGAGTGTAAGTGGATTGATGATGGAAAAGTGAGAACAAACTGCAACTTAAAAAAAAAAAGTCTGGAGTAACATCTCTTCCACTTTTTCTTTTAACTGCATCTAAATTACTGAAACACATTCTAAGTTGTAGCAGCACATACGGTAATGTGTAAAAGGCTTGAGCCTCTTATTTCTTTATATTTTTCCTCCAAGGAGCTGGACTTTCTTGTAATTCTTTAAAATGGACTTTCAGTTTTTCTTTGGACTTCGGCTGCGTTTTCACTCATTTTCAGTCCAGTCTATGTACCTGACATTTTCATTTTTTTTAAGCAACTGAACACAACCTATGAATCAAATTAAGCACAAAAAGGAACCTAACTCAATGTTGTGTCTACACAATACAGACCAATTTGCAAAGCGCCACTTTATATTTTATATTGAGGCACATTGTTACTAGCAGCCAACCAGAAAAAATTTATTATTCGCAGTTGAAAATATCTTAGCATAGTGTGCTGTTTTCTCAGATTAAAAAATCTGAGGAAACTGGATCAGTGAAGGACAAAAGAAGTGGCTAGTCTTAAAAAAAATATGCTTAAAAGAACAGAAAATAAATCCAGCAAAGACCTGATGCATGATCTTAATGAAGGAAAATGCAGGTAAAGGCTAAGGTATGCCAAATTACACAAAAACTGGACTGAATATCTGTGGCAAAAGGTCTTATGAAGTAAATTTCATGGAAGGATACATCAGTGAGTGCCTGGAGGCTCTTTCGTAGTTTGTCAAACTGATGGAATTATGAATTTTTAAAAAAAGTACCGTCAGTGTTTGCACATGTTTTCAAAAATCACTGCACTATGTTCTTAGCAAAATATAAACGGACCCGACTCAAGACTTTTGCGCAGTATAAGGAAATCATTCCAAATGTGATAACGACATATTGATCAGTGGAAAGTGTTAGAGTAAATAAAAATTTGAGCTGTTGCTGTTGTTTTTTGCACTGACAAACTCACACTTGATGCTCAAACTGAAAGTGAAGAGCTTTGTTTACCTAGGTTTTTGAATGTTTCGATGTCAGCCATATTATTTGCCAAAAGAATCCAGAAGGGTGCTTGCTACTTTCCATTTCCTAAGATGCAAAATGAAAGCCTTGTGTTGCATGGTGAAATGAATCTTGCGTGCTGAATCTTGATATTTCAGAGGGACACAAACTCCCCAAATTAATTTGCTAGCAAACAGTAAAAGTCTCACACAAGTTGTAAAGTCTTTTCCATAACTTTCCACATGACTGAGGCGCTTCTGTACTTGCAGCATGTTCAATTATGTCATTTCATGGGAATTGTAGTTCTGTTTTGTTTTTTAACACTGATCATAGTTTAGGAGTCATAATTATAAACACTGTCATATCACAGCAAAAAGATTTGAGGTTTTACACTTCTGATGAGCTTCGGTGTGAAGTTTGCACTCTTCCTGTACCATTGCGTGTAAAAAAGTAAAGAGTGAATTCTGCTTCTGCAGGGCTCTCTCTATGTCCTCCTCTCCTGTCCACACATTGACACAACTTCCTCCCCTTTAATATTGAAAGAGTTGTCACCTCCTATCATTAATCTCTGTCGACCCTCCTGAGCTTTGTGCCCTTGTCAAAAGATCTCACGCATGCGAAGACACACTCTCATGCACCCACGCGCGCACACAGACACACGTGCGCCACTTCACACACTTCCTCAAACCTCCCTTGCACACAGGTAAGGTCCTATAGCATACAACTTCTGGAACATGAAAAATAGATGAGTATGAAATGGCTGACCTAGTGCTCGGCTGAGTGTACCCTCCCTGTGTTACCCTGCCCTGCCCAGAGACAACCTCTCCCGCTGGGGCTGACAAGAGTTCGCTGGTGGGGCTGAGGACAGGGGACAGGAAAGGACAGAATCGAGTAAAAGTACAGAGTTTACAGCTAGAGAGTAAGAAAAATAAAAGCTACAGGACAAAAGCAGGGCAGCACTAACTTTAATATTTCACTATTTCACAACATTGGAAATAATGTTTAATTGCGGGAATATAGCATCTTAATCTCCTGAACTGTCCTAGAGCCTATTTACGTTCTACATTAAATGTTCTGGGTTTTTCTTAAAATCAGGCAGATATTAAAAATTTGACTCTGTATAATTAAATTAATTGATTAATAGTAGCAAAAACTACAGTCTTTATTTACAAAGTGTGTTGGCAATCTTCTCACTGAGGTTGTGTCCTTGTGCATCTCTGGACCACTTCCACCACAGTTAGTATTATGAGAATGACACAATGGACGCATTGTGTTCAATGTCACTGCTCAGATTCGAACTATCCAGATATGCACAAGGGCAGGAAAAGGAGAAAGATAGATCCTTCACATTTAAATTGGGTATGTTTATTTATATATCTATATTTTAATTTCTTTTTGCAGGGAGAGTCACTGCAATTGGTGACCACATTGTGCATAGCTCGAGTGTTTCACAGCAACGTGTTAAAGCCAGGCTGTTGGTCACTTTCATATATCTTTGGATTTGATGGAATGCTCCAAACACATACAACATGGAAAGAATATTCAATCACATGTATGGGCAAGTTTGTACTTCATGATTAGGATGTAAGATTTATTGTAGCAAGGCTGATGAAGTTTATAATGAAAACCTCAACTTCGCTACACCTAAAAACTCTTCAAGGTTAGGCGATTTCAGCTGCACCTAATGCTTGATGCAGTACAGGTAGAGTAATGTCACCTGTCTGGGCAAAAAAAGAGGATATAGTTGTGTTTTTTCTGAGTTTGGCCTCATGTTTTCCTACTGCCACAGTGACGGCAACAGTCCTGCTGTTTCACTTGCACGCAGTAAATGATAGCTGACTGTATAAAGGATGTCGCCACCAATTGAGAGCAAATTTGTTTCCAGACACACACATGCAGCTCGCGTCTCTGCCGCCAACACTGGCATTTAATTGCACTTGATATTTAAGCGCTGGAGCAGATCACATTACAAGTGGCTCTTCCTCCTCCTGTGCTGGCGGCATATTCCATTATACGCTCCTCATTTCCCTAGCTGCCCTTCAGATTGTGTTGAATGTCAGCTGCTCGGGGCATCAGCATTCTGTATCAATTATAAGTTTTGAGTTGGCTACAGTGAATCAGGAGCTGATAGCATCATGGCAGATTGGGTTGGGAAGGAGGGCAAGCTCACAGGTGGGTGAGCGAAGACAGACTGCACTCACCTCCAGATAAACGAGAACAGATACTGTGGACGTGGGGAGAGGCGTTAATGAGAAATATAATGCAGAAAATAGAAGAGGTGGTTACTGTGTACTGAAATAAGTTGTACATTTATTATTCATCTCTACATAGCCTATATCAAGCACGAAATTGGTCCTCATAATTTTTAGCCCATAATTTACCTCTGTAGTAATTGACATCACTGCTAACCATTTTAGATTACAGTCCTGCCCTTCACGCAGAGATTATTGGATTAGTTTCAATAATAACTCAGTCAAATACAGTACAAATACGATTGCAACCTTTTTGCGGCTAGGAATGTTGCACTGAATTTTGTCACAGCCGGCAACCAGTTGTTGTGGCAACCAGTTTTGACTGCAAAACACAGGTCGCCTGGTGGCAGTCGTTTTCCAAGCAAATGCATTCCTGCTCAGAAACCTGCGATCACTGTCCGATACACTGGAGACAATTGCAAGCTAGTTTATAACCACAAACAGATAGCCTAAACATTGCAATCAATCCGAGTCGGTCTGTACCGATGTGCGAAACCTGTCTGCGTGCTTTTCAATAGGGCCCTCGTTTCAAGTTTTAGAAAATGATTCAACAATTCTAAAAGCGTGGTTGGCAGTGGCCTGTGTCATTGGACAGCATATCACCTTGAATCACCAGATTATCACAAAGACACTGCATGTAATTACTAACTGGACTTCATTTGGTTGCAAGCTGAATGAAGTCAGTTGCATCGAAGATGGGAACTGACTGTGAGTGGACAAAGACCTGGTCCCTGTCTTTGAAGCAACCATTTCAGAGGCAACAATTACAAATTCATTGCACACATGGCAATAATTTTGATCATATCACAGTCTTGGCCACTATTTAGTGTGACTGTAACATAAAGTGAGGAAAAATCCAGATGCTGCTGCTAGGCTAAGATTAGCTTTCAGAAGTTAGCTTTTATGAAGAGATTAATGTTTATATATTAGCTTCTGTATTGTGTATGAATATTATTTTTCCCCCTATCAAGCGTAATTCTTATAATATGTTGCAGTTGCTCACAGAGTTGTGTGAGCATCTGCAACATATTATTCACATGCATGGGTCACTAGTGGGTTTCGATGCTCCAACTGCACAGGACTGCTTATGATGCATCTTTTGTTGTACAGTTTTGAAAGCAGGCCGTGCTGCAGCTGGTAGAGCGCATGACAGGCGTGGATGTTGTCAGAAACAGATTTGGTGTCTCCTGTGTGGATGATGTGTTCCTGGAGTTGGTTGTCAGCATCTTGTCTTAAAAGAAGCCCTGCAGTGTACAGAAGGAAAATATCCATTAGATTGAGCTGTCATGAGGACAGGAGCGCCTCTTATTTGTCACATAGTTTAGTTTGTGTTGGTGATCTAGTCACAGCTGTTGCAGTTAAGATGTTTTTTCAAAATGGTAAATTTCTCAAAACTTAACCAGCTCTTAACTTTTTTTCAACAGATGCCAAAAAAATGATCATTTATGGAGAAGTATTAGTTATCTGGTTTAAACATTCAGTAAAACAGAGAGATTGCTGAGAAAATACAAAAATAAAGTAATTACACAACCACTCATAAAGCTTGAGCCATCACCTCTGTATGTATGCATTGATGGTAAATGGCCTGTATTTATATAGCGCTTTACTAGTCCCTAAGGACCCCAAAGCGCTTTACATATCCAGTCATCCACCCATTCACACACACATATTCACACACTGGTGATGGCAAGCTACATTGTAGCCACAGCCACCCTGGGGCGCACTGACAGAGGCGAGGCTGCCGGACACTGGCGCCACCGGGCCCTCTGACCACCACCAGTAGGCAACGGGTGAAGTGTCTTGCCCAAGGACACAACAACCGAGACTGTGCAAGCCGGGGCTCGAACCGGCAACCTTCCGATTACAAGGCGAACTCCCAACTCTTGAGCCACGATCGCCCATTGATGTGCTCAGTCAAAGACATAGATGGTAAAGATGGACGTAATTAGTGTGACGATACCAACTGGTTACTAAAGTCACACTGAGATTAGCATTTCTACCATCATCCTCTTGGTTGTAAAAATACGGATGTGACAAAGAAGGTTGAATCTGACAGCGAAACTTCATGCTCATTGGCTAAAGACTTGTGATTGACAGTTTGACAGCCAATTAGTTTACATTTTCATACCACAGACAATCCTCTATTTTGACAACAAACTCAATAAGGCAGCATTTACAAAGAAGGTCAGACTTCTATAGGATAGTGATCGCTATCTGGTCGCCAGCAGATGGAGAACAGGTTTAAGGCACTTTTGCACTGTCGTTGTTTTTCCAACCCAGAAGCTATGTCTATGGTCAATGTAATGGAGCTTCATTAGCTAATGATCTGTGGCCTGTGTAACCAAGATTTATAAATGCAACCTGTTCTATTACAGCTTATATTGTTTTAATTATTTCTGTTGAAGATTCTTTATGCTTGAACAGTGTTTGTTTTATTTGTTTCTTGAGGTTGCAATTAAATGACTTTAAGAAGAAGAAAGAGGCCAACGTTGCTTCTCAGGAATTAGAGCCACCATGAACATAATGAAATAAGAGACCACACATTAACATTCTGAAGTTGTTTAGATGTATGCACTGTGTTTTCTGTATAAACCAATTTGTTTGATGTCAGCACCAGTTTAAGTGGTGTAGGTAGTGTATTTAACCATGTGATAATCAAATACTGTATATAACAGATCAGCATTTTGGCTGCTAAAATCCAGTGAGCTATAACAAAAACATCCACTTTACAGTTATTTTGAAAGATTAAAAACATTTTTTGTACAAGCCTGGAGTCATGTTTGGTGCTGGTTAGGGTGAAGATGAACATTTTAAGGTTATGGATGTGAACTTGATTCAGATTTGTGGGTCATGTCCTGAACATATAGGCAGTGAAGTTTCAGACGAGTGAAGCGAAACAAAGACTTATTCATGCGCCCTGAGGGACATGCGTGTGTGCTTGCAACGTAAAGTGGTTTATCTGGAGGATTTGACCTCTCCTCCTCTTCCTCTGTCCTCCAGCTGCTCTCTGCTGTCAGGTGGAACCAGAGGGGCTGGCCTTAATTATGGGGAAGAGGTTGAATGTGACACTGATGCAGGACGTGGCAATAGCGTCTCCAAGGCCAGGACCGAACAGGACATGCCTCAGTCCCTGTTGCCACATCCTGAGACAATGAGAGCTATTGCAAACCATCTGCTGCCATTGCCCTCCCAACAGTCCTGGGCACATGGACAAGTAGTCCTGAGTGTGCGTGTGTGTGAAAGCTGCTTCTTCCAACCTCCTCCTCTGCTGCTCTACCGTCACTTTAATATTTCTCCCGCTGGGGCCCACATGCTGACACATCTACCTTTGAGGAAAATGGGGCACAGCGGCAGCGGGGAAAGTAAAAACATTTACAAACTCAATTAAAATTGCAGGAGTCTGTGAAGAATCCTCTGAAAAAAATGCCTCAATTTATAAAATGTATTTGTTGTACTTGGTGGAAGAGGGTGGGGGTTCTATCATGACATGATTGTTGTCTGCTTAATATAGCAACTCAGTGTTCATGCTCTCATTCCCATTTGAGGTCAACTGGCTGAATCTGTATTTCTTTAAATTAAAACTCTTTCTCCAAATAATAAATTAAGATATTAAAACACACTTATTATAAACTCTTATTCCATCCACATCTTGATTCAATTATGTACAATTTCATGCTAAGAACGAAAGAGCCTAATCTTTCAAGCAAAAATATTCACTTTCCCAAGTTTATCCCCCCGAGGTTTTTTTGTGGCTTTGCTGGCATCCTGCAGGCGTGAAGTAAAAATCTTTTATTTTGTGTTGAGCAGCAGCATGGATGGAACGGCATTAAAACAGGCCGTAATTAACCACTTATTAATATGCTCAACTTGCTTGTAAACTGTTGCCTATTTACATATCAAGAACACAAAGAGTTGCAGTAGATTTCATTTGTGTCTGTGATGAATTGTCATCCAGTATTCAGTCGTTCTGTGGCTCTGCTGTGGTATTCGTTAGTGGAATCCCTTGTAAAAGCAAATTTGGCAGATACAGAGAGAACGCTTCATCAGCTAGTCACTACCTCGGTGTGTTTGCAGTTTTGTGACAGACACGTATAAGACAGACAAAATCATCAGACTAATCTTTGTCATTATTGTCAATCAGTTCCAGGGACCTTAAAAAATATTTTGATGAGTTAGCATGAAGTGTTAATACGTCTATATTCAATACAGTGTATTCAAACTCATACAACTTGAAATAACATGATTTAGGGGTTTATTGATGCCTGCATGCAAGCAACACACTCAAGACCCCAAAGTATTATTATATCTATAAAGGTCTCCATACACCAAGAACAAGGTTTGATGTGTGTGACTGTGAATAACAAGCAAGAAGAAAAAAGTATTTTACAAAAAATCATACTAACAAAAAACCAGCAACATCATTATTATTGATCTCTGGCTTTCTTCAACAGTGTGTCGTTTGTCCTGCCTCCCTCCCCCTTCCCTCAACTGGATGTGGCAGATGGCCGCCCCTCCCTGAGCCTTGTTCTTCTGGAGGTTTCTTCCTGCTAAAAGGCAGTTTTTTTTCCCTTCCCACTGTCACCAAGTGCTTACTCATAGGGGGTCATCTGCTGGGGTTTTCTCTCCATCTATGATCTAATATCTCTCTATTTGGGATTTGGTGTGTATAAATAGATTGAATTGAATTAACGTTGATCATAAGGCAGCTAAATTTAAGTTTGTTTGCCTTCTGATTTGTGATCAAGTAGCAGATTTTTTCTGCTGTGCCATGGACTTGCATCACACTGCTGTCGCAGAAAACACTCTTCATGGTGGCTAAAGTAGTCATATTAGCAGGTCTTTCCAGAGTGGATGGAGCAGGTTTAGCCATGTGATCTTGTGAGGCAAACAAAGGTTGGCAGGTAATGGGCGATGCTGGTCCTTGATCTATTGCAGCTAATGGTGTCACACTTGTAACTGTGGCTTTATTTAACCACTCTGGATAAACTGTGCAATGTTAGATAGGTATTTGACTTTTAACTAGTTTAGAAAGAAGGGAAACCTAAACGCTTTTAGGTTTTTTTTCTCAACAGCCATTTAAGCCAATTAAAAAATGTCACAGAACATACCAGTGTCATTTCTAACTTCAGACTGCGAAAGCGTCCTACAGCTTACCCCCAGGTTCCCCCACTGGACAGCCTCTTAATGTGATCAAAGGTACAAATACACCTCAGAAGCAGACCACAGAGTGTGCTGGGGCTTGCAGACTAGTTCAATTATGAACCTGGCACAAGGCAGCAAACATAGCACACACATGGCCCCACTGTGCATGTGCTTTACATACTGACTCATCTACAGGTCAGATCTAATAATCGGATCTGACCTGCAGAGGAGCCAGTGTGTTGTTTATGCTATTATCATATTGTGTAATAAAAAGAAAATTACTTCCTGTATTCACCTGTTGTAACAGTTTTTGTGCCGTCAGTCACCTTGCCGTCAGATAATTATTTGTTAAGAGCGAGACATTTTAAATGAGAGAAAGAAAAAAAAGTATTTCTTTGTGCCCTCCTCTCCCTGTTAATGCCCTACCTGGGTCCCTGGCAAAACTTTGTTAGATCCGCCCCTGCACAGTCACCAGCTGTCAGCTACATAAAAAAAAAGGATCCTGGTGTTATTTGTCTCTCAGAAACAGTTCATAACTTCCCTTCAACTCATTCATGTCACCTAAAAGGTAAACCTGTTTCTCCATCACCTGTTCAGCTCTGATGATTCAGTAAGGACATCTCCTGGTTTCATCTTCATGTTTCCCTCTCACCAGATATACAAACCGATATCATGACCAGCAGCTTTTACAGCTGTGGCTCCAGCAACAATCAGCTGATACTAGAAATTAATATTAAATAAATTCTAACAACAGCTGATCAAGCTTAAACGTGCTGCTGTTGTTTAGCGTGACATCCGCCGGTTTCCTCTTTCTGGTGCAAAGTGGGCGATAAACAAACAAGAGAGAAAAGCCGATCAGCTGATCATTGATCAGGTTCATGATTGAAGTGGAAATGGGGGAGAATGAGAGAAGAAGAGGCAGCTGTGCAGCAAAGACACAGAATGACTCCAGCTTTGTGTCTTTTTCATTGTAGCTGAAGTCCGGGACAAACTGTGCTCCTTTTTACCTCAACACGAAACGCGCAATATTTTCTCTGAATACGAGACGATTCCGTTTTTTACGGGACGGTTGGAAACTCTAATAACTAACCTTATAAATAAAATAAGATAAAACAAGTTCAACATCATAGCACCCGCCCAGCTGTATAGAAACTCCATCATGCTAGCTAGCACACAGTACGAGTTATTGTAACTGACTGTAAAAAGTCAGCATAACGAAAATAAATTCCACCTAAACTTGGTTTATATCTGACCCAGATAGACTGCAGTCATAACTTCTTCCCTGAAGTTCAGTTCACCGCCTTGGGTCTCTGCTCCTCCTGCCTTTCCCTCATCCACCTGCCAGCGTGTTGGACCTGCTGGCCTCCACCACTTGCTAATGTTACTGAATCTGTGGAAGCTCCGCAATAGCCACGACCAAACAACTGAGTTAGTTTTTACACATCTCCCGGCATCTGGCCAATCCACCACCTTTCAGTGTTTATACCGTTACGGGAAAAAAACAAAAGAAAAACCATCGGCCCATAAAAACGAAAAATCACCATCGGCCCACCGGGCCAGTCCAGCTATGGGGACCACTGCTCTAATGAACGCCATTATTATTATCCATTGCAAACATGGTGAGTTACTGGGAGTCAGAGGAGATTCTAGGTTGAAAATTTACAGGGGCTCAGCATGATTGCATTTGATCTAAAATGGACTGTGGAATTCATCAATATCTCATCACGGTAACTTGTGATGTAGTCTGTGATCACTTTTGCAGTAAATTAGTTCTTTTCCTTCTTGCTCAGATTGCCCACACAAGTTCAAACTAACTTGTAAATAACATCAACTAATCACATAAGTAATTTTCTAACACCTACCACCACTTTCATCAAATTAAAAGTGAACTTGAAATTAAAAATAATATGAAAATAAACTTAATTTAATGTCTGCATATACTTGCACCCATGTTATGTGTATTAAATCAGCCGTGGCTTCATGTATAGCAGCAGCCTCTGGATGAGAATAGCAGTGACGCTAATTAAGCTCTCCCACACTGCATTGTCAAATATTTATACCCCGATATCAGCTCGCCTGTCAAATGATTACTGCCTGTCACTGGTGAAGGCACAACAAGTGCAGTGTTTTATCTTCAGTGTCTCACAGTCTCACAGTGTCTTCCTGTATCTTTTTTCATCTACGTATTTTTTTCTTGTCCAGGTTTTTGTCTATATTTTCACTTGCACTTGTGTGAATGTCTGCTTTTATTCCTGTTTGGATGCGTCATTCTGTCGCTCTGCAACTTCTTTGTCATTTTTCATGAAATGCAGAAACTCTCAACTGAATAGTATAGAATATCCCTTTATTGTCATTGTACATGTACAACGAAATAGTGAGTGCTCCACACCAGCTGTACCGGAATAGCATATAAATGGTAGACAGCAGGAATAAGTAGCAAACAGGAGAAATATATACAAACAAGAAGGATATATACAAAAACAAGAAAAATGTATGCAAAAATAAGACAAAGGCACACATTAGAGAACAAGTGGGAAAGTGCTTGGAAGTAATGCAAAGAAAAGGCTTGATATGAATAGTCCATATGCGAGTGACCTATTGTCACTCAGACCAGGTTAGTGAGGTGAGTGGGCAGGGGTGGGGTGATAATGTTTATTGACAGTCCGAATGGCCAAGGGTAAGAAGCTGTTTGTGAGTGTTTTTGTTGATTCTTGATCCCTTTGTGCTTTGTTTTTCTATCACTTATAAGGTGAACAGCAGTTGCAAGCAGTGTTTTATAGAAGGGCAAGCAGAGCCGATGACCATTCTTTTATTTATGCTGCAGAATCAGAATCAGAATACTTTATTGATCCCTAGGGGAAATTATTTAATGCTCACCTCGTCATCTACATTATCACCTTTCTGCACTTGCTTCCTCCAGTCTGCACCTCTTCAACCTGCCTGTTTAAATTATCTGGACACGGCAGGAATAGATGTCTCCTCTCCATCATCAAGACTTTTCGTGTTAACATGCTAAAGGAGTTCTTAAAGTCATCTTCACACTACACTATAATTCCTCTATAGCATACATGCTTGCCAGGGTTATCAACTAAGACAAATCCATCAATAAACAATACATATTACAGAGCAATTTGCTCATATGGTCAGATTATCCAACGCCAGAGGGGAGATGGACATGTCCATGAAAATGAAATTATAGGTTGCAACCACAACATGGGAAGGCAACAGTTTGAAATGTAGGAAAGAGAGAGTGCTTTCCTTTTAGTATGTTTTAACTAATGCATTTTTATATTATACTGCAAGCACTACCGTCCTTGCTTGCCATCTTGAAACTTCACTGGTGAATAGGGAGTAAATCAAAGGCTGTAGCAGCAAAAGGTGATCTTGTTTGACTGAAATCAATTTAAAAAATTCACATTATTCCTTTGATCAACCAAGTCTACTACAATGCACTTTGCAGTTTACCTGGTACAATAGTTGTTACATTTTTGTACTGACTGAATTTGTAAATATTTACCTTATCTTATTGTAGCTGGGACGCATTCTGTGTGTACTTATGAAAAAACATGCTGTCCTTATAAGAAAAAATGCTGTCCATGTCTCCACCAAGTATTAGGCATAGTTAGTGTAAAACCAGTTTGATCTAACTATGGTAATTTCGATTTGGCCTCCTTGTGCCTATCTAGCAATGTTCTGTAAGTTTTAAAAAGTAGGATAAAGTGTATCATTTTGCAATATTCCCAAATTGGCTGCAGGTAATGTATAGTATAGTAATATTATAGCCAATGCTGCTGTAAAGCATCCCACAATGGTAGGTGTGTTATATGTCATTGCTTTACTTTGTCCCTTGTTTAAAGCATGAAACCATAGCAATCAAAGTTGTTGTGTGGTATATATGCTCTGTGTGCATATACTGGTTATACATATCTCTGGTTAAACCTAAGCATGATTTTTTCCACTTAGTAGTTGTTAGTAGTCACTTTACTTGCTAAATCAGTATGCTGTACTCATGCATATGTGCTAATGAGATGGTTATCTAACCAGGAACATTGATCTCATTTAGATGATCTTTGCACATTAAATAGACATCACTTGACAGTAGTGCTTGCTTTGTCTTAGGAGCAACATTTTCAGATTGTTTACACACGTGGTAGCTCTGAAAACCATTGCATTGCTTTTTTTAACCGATTGTTTTAGGAAGCGCTGATGAAAAACCTATAAATTATTGCTTTAGGTTGCAAGACATAGTTTTGACTTGTATGCTGGTTTTTATTATGGCACATTTATTACATATAAAAATATTGGGCGTTAGAGGAAACACAAGTACCTATGGCCAATTTAAAAACACCAGACAACTTTACATGCATTGCATTGGTCTACAGGACCAAATAAATAAATACAAATAAATAAATGTAACGCCATGAACATATACTACACGCAGCTTTTGTCACAATTTTCTGTGTTTACCTCTTACCTTCTAATACCATCTCCATACACAGCAGCATCTGCACCACTCCCCACTAATGATCGTATCACTAGGACTACATTTTGTGTGTGTCCGTTTAGATATGTGCCTGCTCAACAAAATGATGTTTCCATACAACTAAAGTGCATTCTTATTCTCAAGAGCATTATATTTTGAGGGAAACATATTTCCTGCACAACAAAACAGCTTTCAATACACACCGATAAACTGGATTGTATTTTTTTTTCTTTTTGTGAGGATCTATTTCCCTCAACACAAAAGACCTAACAATTCAAAAGACTGACAAATTCCCTCTCAGTAGGTTGACTTGGGAAGTCATGGCACAAAATTGCAACAAGTGATGCCAACAAGAAATCATTATTTTTGTTTTTCCACTTTCATGCTGTTTTTGATACTTTCACATTTCATTTCAACTCAGTGTTTGGTTAGGTTTAGATAACCAAGCAACTTGGTTAGTTTTTGGAAAAGATCATCATTTTGGCTGAAATACATGATTTCCTAATCTTAACCTCATGAGAAGTTTGTCCTTCCTTTTCTGTTTTACCAAACTGACGAATCCTAACCAGCTACTGATTTGGTGCATCGGCAGCATCAGAGGTCAGCCACAATCAAATGGGTTTACCTGCATAACAAAAGAATACTTTCATGTAAAAATTGTTTTATACGAGTTGGTGATGATGATATGAAGTTTACAGAGATTTGGGTTGGAATCATCAAATGTAGAATTTTGTTTCTTTATCATATGAAAAATTATCATTTAAATGCAGCGTTTTTCAAGCTTTTTCAGTTTATATGTCCTAAAAAGATAACAAAAAGTTAATATTATAGATATTTCTACTTCTACTACTTTCTACAGACCGGAGTGTGCAAGCAAGCGTTTTTTACCTGCCTTGCAGCTATTTTTTCAAATCCACAAATATCTGTTTATTTTTTAAATGTTGTTATAGGCTTTTTGTTTTTTGGGGGGGTTTTTTCTTACATAAAATATAAGACCTATGATTATGAGAAAATATTTGTAGTTATATGAATGCATTATTTAGAGCATATATGTATAATGCTCACTTGGCTATGATTGCATTTTTTGTCGGTATGTTATGTGTGTAGTTGATGACTTGATAACGTGAAGAGAAAGTATTAGGGAACAGCTTTATTAGGTTTATTAGGTCAGTATAAATTCCTACTTTTTGACTATAGCTTCCTTTCTGCAGATCTTAGGCAGTCCTCTTTATAATTTTTTCAGCATCTCTTCTTTGCTCTTATTGTATTGTTCTGGAATTTCACTGATACGTTTAAGTCTAATCAATTGGCTTACAGGTAAACATTTCTTGAGGTGGTTAGAATGAAAACTTCCAGCACAAAGAAATGTATTCCGATCAGCAGGTTTGGAGTACAGAGGACAGATAAGTCATATATAGCAGCTGGATAGCGTAGTGGTTAGACTACACGCCTTTGGAACAGAGGATCGCAAGTTCGATTCCTGCCTGCCTCTCACAGCTAGAGATTGACGAGGTACAACACAAATGCTACGGCAAGGAGTCAGGACGCCAGGTCAGGGGGGAGATATCATCACCCCCACCCGAGATTGGGTACATAGCCCCAAGTGCGATAGGAGAAGGATCGTTGAGTGCGAGAGGAACTGACCTGAAAAATAAGATCATGGCCAAGCTTGAAACCTGGATCCCCCGTAGCCGGTTACCAAGATTACGTGAAGTACCCTCAGATGTTAATGCAGCACTACGGGCAATACCTACAACCACGATTACCGATACTAACAAGCTGATCTACAATACGGCAACAGTGATCAGTGAGATGCTTGGCTACAAGTTGAACAGCCACAAGGGAGTTCAACTGGAGTTCAACCATGGAGAAGGAGGCTAGAGGGCAAGATCAAAGTAGCACGGAGGGAGGTTAGCCAACTAACGGAGTTGCAGAAAGGTGCGACCAATAAGGTGCCTAAGAAATACAGCAAGCTGTCCATACCTGAGGCCTTGGAAACTGCCAAGCAAAGACTCACAGCCTTGGCCAGCCGCTTGAGGAGGTACACCAGAGAGATAGAAGGCAGGAGAATAAACCAGCTGTTCTCCACAGAACCAGCAAAGGTGTACTCTCAGTGGCAAGAGAACAGCACCACCAAGGCTGGAGACGGAGCAATACTGGAAGAGCATATGGGAGAAGGACGCAACCCATAACGGCAATGCTCAGTGGCTAGAGGATCTGAGGGCTGACCACAGCGACCTCCCTGAACAGGGTCCAGTAACCATCACAGTGGCAGATATCCAAGAAAGGGTCTCCAGTATGAAGAGTTGGACAGCACCAGGGCCCGACATGGTTCACGCCTACTGGCTGAAGAAGCTGACTGCACTCCACGAGCGTCTGGCAGCACAAATGAACCAGCTGCTAGTTAACGAGAGACACCCGGAATGGCTAACCGAAGGTCGGACGGTCCTGATCCCCAAGGACCCCAAGAAGGGACCGGTCCCCTCCAACTACCGACCAATAACCTGCCTCAGTACTACATGGAAGCTCCTGTCAGGCATCATATCGGCTAAGATGAACAGGCACATGGGTCAATACATGAGCGGGACACAGAAAGGGATTGGCAAGAATACCAGAGGTGCAAAACACCAGCTACTGGTAGACAGAACAATCAGCCGAGACTGCAAGACCAGACTGACCAACCTGTGCACTGCCTGGATTGATTACAAGAAGGCCTATGACTCAATGCCCCACAGCTGGATACTGGAATGCCTAGAATTGTACAAGATCAATGGGACCCTAAGAGCCTTCATCAGGAACTCAATGGGGATGTGGCGTACAACACTAGAGGCCAACTCCAAGCCCATAGCACAAGTCACCATCAAGTGCGGGATCTACCAAGGAGATGCTCTGTCCCCACTGCTGTTCTGCATAGGCCTGAACCCCCTCAGTGAGATCATTAACAAGACTGGCTACGGATACCGACTACGGAGCAGCCACCTCCTGTACATGGATGACATCAAGCTGTATGCCAAGAGTGAACGAGACATCGATTCACTGATCCACACTACCAGGCTATACAGCAATGACATTGGAATGTCGTTCGGACTGGAGAAGTGTAGTCGGATGGTAACAAAGAGAGGGAAGGTAGTCAGAACTGAGGGGATTGAACTACCAGAAGGCAACATTGCAGACATAGAGGACAGTTACAAGTACTTGGGGATCCCACAGGCGAATGGGAACCAGGAAGAGGCCGCTAGAAAAGCTGCAACCACCAAGTACCTGCAGAGGGTCAGGCAAGTCCTGAGGAGTCAGCTGAATGGTAAGAACAAGATCCGGGCCATCAACACGTACGCCCTGCCCGTGATCAGGTACCCTGCTGGGGTAATAGGCTGGCCAAAGGAGGAGATAGAAGCCACTGACATAAAGACAAGAAAGCTCCTTACCATGCATGGAGGGTTTCACCCCAAGTCCAGCACCCTGAGGCTGTACGCTAAGCGGAAGGAAGGGGGCCGGGGACTGGTGAGTGTCAGCACCACAGTCCAGGATGAGACAACGAACATCCAAGAATACATTGGGAAGATGGCCCCAACTGACAGAGTGCTCATCGAATACCTCAGGCAGCAGAAACCCAAGAAAGAGGAGGGAGACGAGGAACCATCATGGAAGGACAGGCCCCTGCACGGTATGTACCACCGGCAGATAGAGGAGGTGGCTGATATCCAGAAATCCTACCAGTGGCTGGACAAAGCTGGACTGAAAGACAGCACAGAGGCACTAATCATGGCAGCACAAGAACAAGCTCTGAGCACAAGATCCATAGAGGCTGGGGTCTATCACACCAGGCAAGACCCCAGGTGCAGGCTGTGTAAAGATGCCCCAGAGACAATCCAGCACATAACAGCAGGGTGCAAGATGCTAGCAGGCAAGGCATACATGGAACGCCATAACCAAGTGGCCGGCATAGTGTACAGGAACATCTGTGCCGAGTATAATCTGGAAGTCCCGAGGTCAAAATGGGAGATGCCCCCAAGGGTGGTGGAGAATGACCGAGCTAAGATCCTGTGGGACTTCCAGATACAGACGGACAAAATGGTGGTGGCTAACCAACCGGACATAGTGGTGGCAGACAAACAGAAGAAGACGGCCGTAGTGATCGATGTAGCGGTTCCGAATGACAGCAATATCAGGAATATCATTGTTAAGTTTGCAGATGACACCACAGTGCTCGGACTTATATCCAACAATGATGAGACAAACTATAGGACAGAGGTGCAACAACTAGAGTCATGGTGCCACGACAATAACTTGGTCTTAAACACTAAAAAGACCAAGGAGATCATTGTAGATTTCCGGAAGAGGGGTCATAACAACCATCTGCCTCTCTTCATTGGCAGTGAGGCGGTGGAGAGGGTGAGCAGTTTTAAATTCTTGGGGGTAACTGTGACCGAGGACCTGTCCTGGGGCAACCATATCACCTCAGTTGCACGGAAGGCCCAACAGCGCCTCTACTACCTGAGGAGACTGCGGAGCGCACACATTCCCAGATCTCTGATGTTGAACTTCTACAACTGTGCCATCAGCAGCGTTCTGACGTATGGATTTCTAGTGTGGTTCCCCAGCTGCACCAAGGCCGATCAGCAAGCACTCCAGCGGGTGGTGAAAGAAGCTGGCAGAATTATTGGAACAAGTCTGCCAGAGATCAGTAATATCTTCCCCACTCGCTGTCTGAGGAGGGTGCACAGTATCCTGCGGGACCAACATCACCCTGCGCGCCACCTTTTCCATCTGCTGCCCTCAGGGAGAAGGTACAGGTCTATACAGGCCAGAACATCCAGACTGGCCAACAGCCTGTATCCACAGGCTGTGAGGCTCCTGAACTCTCTGCCCCCCTCTCACGGACAATAACCATATCCAACTTCTTAATAGCAATGAACTGGTCTGCATTGGTGCATCATATCTTTATTCTCTTCCCCCTCCTGCCCCCCCCCCTCTTTCTTAAATAGATAACTATCATATCTGATATCATATCTCACAGTACAATAATATTGAATGGGTTGCATTGTTGTATTTTGTCATGTTTCTCAGGTCTTTGTCTGAATTTCTACGAACATTATTGCTAAGGATTGTCTTATTGCATTGGAGTCACACTGGGTTAAATATGTACACTTGGGTTTTAAGGGGTATTTATTATTTTCTTCTTTTTTTTTGGGTTGTATGGAAGCCCCAAACGCAATTTCATTGTTCTTGACAATGACAATAAATAAATAAATACTAAATACTAAGGAACACGAGAAGCTGGAGAAATACCAAGGGCTCAGAGAAGAGCTCGAGAGGATGTGGAAGGTGAAGGTAACGGTGGTCCCCGTGGTAATCGGAGCACTAGGTGCGGTGACTCCCAAGCTAGGCGAGTGGCTCCAGCAGATCCCGGGAATAACATCGGAGATCTCTGTCCAGAAGAGCGCAGTCCTGGGAACAGCTAAGATACTGCGCAGGACCCTCAAGCTCCCAGGCCTCTGGTAGAGGACCCGAGCTTGAAGGATAAACCGCCCGCAGGGGCGTGCTGGGTGTTTTATATATATATATATATATATATATATATATATTAGGGGTGCAATGATACACAAAATTCACGGTTCGGTTCGGTTCGATACTTTGGTGTCACGGTTCGATATTTTTTCGATACAAAAAAAATTTTCATGCCTTTTTAATTTGTCATTTATTAAAATTCTAAATATATATTTTAACTCAAAAGTACAGTTTTTAAACTTAATCCTAACCCTTTTTGCGTGTTTTTTATTTTGACAGCGAATGCGCACCTGCAGACCACTTATGTGCAGCCCTGGTTATTTAGCTCGTCATATTGCAGCCACAGAAATTCTTTTGTCCATGAAACCATAAAGCTGCACTTTCTTTTTGCCCTATAGTCTGATTTGTCATAACTTCTCCGTTTTGTGGTAAGCTTTTCTTTGGCTGTCACTTCTTCACCCTGACCTGTCTTATTTGGCTCAGCAGAACTAAAATATATATCCTGCTGCTTTTACACACTCACTCACATAAGCTCAGCGATTCTCTGCGCGATCAACCTCTCACATGTTTAAGCTTGCTGCAGGAGATTTCACTTGTCATGTTTGCATAGTAAGCTAACGATTAATAAGACGATGTCAGAGGAATTGGTGCACAAATTATCATCACTCACAGATCAGTGCTGTTGCTCTCTATACACAGTTCGCACGCTTGCAAAGTGAAAGCAAAAAAACAAGCGCAAATTCAAATGCGATTTCAATATGTCACATATTGACAGTGGCTCACCGATGCCAATGACATAATTACCCAGCTACATTTCTGAAAGAATGCAAAAGCATTGACATATATGTTTCCTTCCTACAATAGGCCGACGGGCAGGGCAGAGATAGATTTTGGTAGCCCGACTGAAAAAAATCTCTAGCACCGGGACGTCGGGCTAGCGATATTGCAAGCCCTGTATCTGATTGAGGAATCACTCATCTTTGGAAAAGAGAGTTTATTACAGAGAAATGTCTCTTTCCAAAATAAAAGCTATACTATCCGCTTCTTCTGGGCTATATTCTCAGCAGCATAAGGAGAATCATGTGCTAACAGCTGTCTAAATGACTCGGCTAAAGTTAGTAGCATGCTTGCTGTTTTTGTCTTTGCACTAGGATGTAAATGTGCAGTCATATTCGTTGTGTTCCCACTAGTGCTTTCAGGTTAATCTTGTTGAAATGACCTTAACGCCACAACACGGCAAATCTCCGTTAACGAGCTACCGCCGATCGCCCCGTGCATGGGGCTAGACGGCCAACACGTTAACGAGCTAACTGCGCTAACACACTAGTTCACACCAATGTAATTGAGCATTGCATGGCACATCCAACATACTGTTTTACTTTAGTCCATGACTCGCTTACCTTCAGGGTCATACGTCACATGAAAACCAAAATAATTCCAAACGCCAGATCTGAATGAGGGTGGGGGAGGTCCATGTTGCAAGGAGAGCTTAGCTTCTGTCTTGCTAGCTTGCCCTGCGCTCTTCCTTCTGACTATGCTGTCTGTGTTGAGCACTCAGTGGATCTGCGCTCGACAGTGCAGCCTAGGCGGAGTAGTCGAACGCAGATTCACTGAGCGCTCAACACAGACAGCATCGTCAGAAGGAAAGTTGATAAAAGAAATTACAAATGTTGTACTGTTCGATACATATGCGTACCGAACCGAAAGCACTGTATCGAACGGTTCAATATTGATACGAATATCGTTGCACCCCTAATATATATATATATATATATATATATATATATATATATATATATATATATATATATATATATATATATAGTTGAGTGCGAGAGGAACTGACCTGAAAAATAGGATCATGGCCAAGCTTGAAACCTGGATCCCCCGTAGCCGGTTACCAAGATTACGTGAAGTACCCTCAGAAGGTCTGCTAGATGATGTTAATGCAGCACTACGGGCAATACCTACAACCACGATTACCGACACTAACAAGCTGATCTACAATACGGCAGCAGTGATCAGTGAGATGCTTGGCTACAAGTTGAACAGCCACAAGGGGCAGTACCCTCCATGGAGAAGGAGGCTAGAGGGCAAGATCAAAGTAGCACGGAAGGAGGTTAGCCAACTAACAGAGTTGCAGAAAGGTGCGACAAATAAGGTGCCTAAGAAATACAGCAAGCTGTCCATACCTGAGGCCTTGGAAACTGCCAAGCAAAGACTCACAGCCTTGGCCAGCCGCTTGAGGAGGTACACCAGAGAGATAGAAGGCAGGAGAATAAACCAGCTGTTCTCCACAGAACCAGCAAAGGTGTACTCTCAGTGGCAAGGGAACAATAAGAGAACAGCACCACCAAGGCTGGAGACGGAGCAATACTGGAAGAGCATATGGGAGAAGGACGCAACCCATAACGGCAATGCTCAGTGGCTAGAGGATCTGAGGGCAGACCACAGCGACCTCCCTGAACAGGGTCCAGTAACCATCACAGTGGCAGATATCCAAGAAAGGGTCTCCAGTATGAAGAGTTGGACAGCACCAGGGCCCGACATGGTTCACGCCTACTGGCTGAAGAAGCTGACTGCACTCCACGAGCGTCTGGCAGCACAAATGAACCAGCTGCTAGTTAACGAGAGACACCCGGAATGGCTAACTGAAGGCCGGACGGTCCTGATCCCCAAGGACCCCAAGAAGGGACCGGTCCCCTCCAACTACCGACCAATAACCTGCCTCAGTACTACATGGAAGCTCCTGTCAGGCATCATATCGGCTAAGATGAACAGGCACATGGGTCAATACATGAGCGGGACACAGAAAGGAATTGGCAAGAATACCAGAGGTGCAAAACACCAGCTACTGGTAGACAGAACAATCAGCCGAGACTGCAAGACCAGACTGACCAACCTGTGCACTGCCTGGATTGATTACAAGAAGGCCTATGACTCAATGCCCCACAGCTGGATACTGGAATGCCTAGAATTGTACAAGATCAATGGGACCCTAAGAGCCTTCATCAGGAACTCAATGGGGATGTGGCGTACAACACTAGAGGCCAACTCCAAGCCCATAGCACAAGTTACCATCAAGTGCGGGATCTACCAAGGAGATGCTCTGTCCCCACTGCTGTTCTGCATAGGCCTGAACCCCCTCAGTGAGATCATTAACAAGACTGGCTACGGATACCGACTACGGAACGGAGCAGTTGTCAGCCACCTCCTGTACATGGATGACATCAAGCTGTATGCCAAGAGTGAACGAGACATCGATTCACTGATCCACACTACCAGGCTATACAGCAATGACATTGGAATGTCGTTCGGACTGGAGAAGTGTAGTCGGATGGTAACAAAGAGAGGGAAGGTAGTCAGAACTGAGGGGATTGAACTACCAGAAGGCAACATTGCAGACATAGAGGACAGTTACAAGTACCTGGGGATCCCGCAGGCAAATGGGAACCATGAAGAGGCCGCTAGAAAGGCTGCAACCACCAAGTACCTGCAGAGGGTCAGGCAAGTCCTGAGGAGTCAGCTGAATGGTAAGAACAAGATCCGGGCCATCAACACATACGCCCTGCCCGTGATCAGGTACCCTGCTGGGGTAATAGGCTGGCCAAAGGAGGAGATAGAAGCCACTGACATAAAGACAAGAAATGGTGGTGGCTAACCAACCGGACATAGTGGTGGTAGACAAACAGAAGAAGACGGCCGTAGTGATCGATGTAGCGGTTCCGAATGACAGCAATATCAGGAAGAAGGAACACGAGAAGCTGGAGAAATACCAAGGGCTCAGAGAAGAGCTCGAGAGGATGTGGAGGGTGAAGGTAACGGTGGTCCCCGTGGTAATCGGAGCACTAGGTGCGGTGACTCCCAAGCTAGGCGAGTGGCTCCAGCAGATCCCGGGAATAACATCGGAGATCTCTGTCCAGAAGAGCGCAGTCCTGGGAACAGCTAAGATACTGCGCAGGACCCTCAAGCTCCCAGGCCTCTGGTAGAGGACCCGAGCTTGAAGGATAAACCGCCCGCAGGGGCGTGCTGGGTGTTATATATATATAACAAAAGTAGCCAGGTTATAAAGAAAGAGGTAGATGGTAATTTTGTAGGTTTAGTGTCAAGAAAATGTCCCACAGACTCAAGGCCTTGCTCCTGGGTAATATTAGTAAACAAAGATCCAATATCTAACATGCTCAATATGATATCTGCATCAGTTGGTGGGAGGTGTTTGAGAAAAAGCCAAAAGTGAGTTTTATGTTTTATGTGACTGACTTCCTCCTCGGAACTGAGATAGAGTCCATGGACAGTTCAGTGGATCTTTTCTTTTTTCCCCAGCATGTGCGATTGAATTTGGATCTCTTCTGGATGGGGGTTCCAAGAGAGGAAACTCTATTTTGTCCAAAAAAATAGGATGTTTAGAGTGGTTGGGGAACTTATATTGTGACTTTTTCTTGATCGTAGCAGTTGAAGGAAGTCTTTGACCTGGATGTGCAGTTTTGTGCAGATTATAAAGACTGTAAACTGTATGTTTTACTTAATTAAATGCTAGATTAAAAAATACATGTTTTTTTATATTCAGTAAACTAATAGTTAATAGTAAAGAATATTTTCCTGTTACAGATGCAATTACTGGGTGAACATTGTTTGATTGCTGGATGGACCCAATCTGTCATCATAAAACATCAAAAGGCTACCACAGTGGATTGTTTGTCCCCTGTGATATATACAGCACAACTCTGCTTCAACAAAGTCAATTCTGTGTTCCTTTTTTGATTTGACTTGTAATAAAAAAGACTTCAACTGTGCGGTAATCTGTTAAACTGCGAGGGAAGGCACACACTGCGCTGCCTCCTACTGATGGAGATATGGATTTATATCAGTTAGCGGGCACCCAGGTGTACCTTTCTGAGCTTTGCAGTAAGTGTACCTGTGAGAACATCCTGCACACGCACACACAGCACCTGTCATCCAGGTAAACTGTTCTGCTCTGTCTGACAGAAGAGAAGGACTCTGTCACAGTTTCAGTTTTCACTGTGTCTGTCTAAAAGTTTGTCAGTGTGCAGCTCAATGAGTGGCAGCTTCTTGTTGGTGCTGCAGAATGACAGACAGATGAAAGCACCTTTCTCACACCATTTCCTTCTTTTGATAGAGAACCTTTCCATTCAGTTCTCCTTCTCACGAGCTGTTCCCTGCCAGACAATGCAAACAGCATGTTCCTGGACAAGCTCTAATCTGCTCAGCCAGAGCGCTTCCTGCTCTGTGCGTCTTCTAGAAGGACAAGGGCTTCTGTGATAAGGGCTGCTGTTCTCTAAAGGTGCTCTAATTAAATGCACCGGTAGTTTTGACACCCACAGGAGACGGGCAGCATCAGAAAGGTGCAGTCCTGTGCTGCATGTTGATTATTGTTTTGTGTGTTTGGTTTGTTTGCGCCACAAAGAGATAATAGGTTTTAGTTATTGAATTCAGCCACCTGAGGTCTCTGCATGCCCCCTTTGAGGAAAATAATTTCAGTCCATGGTGAAAGATGACAATGCAGGTCTTTTCAAGTTTGTGCCACTGGTCTAAGTTCCTGCTGCAGAAGGGAAAAATGGAGCATATTGGGAGATATTCAGGCTCGCTTTCCTCCTTCACAAGTTGAAGTTGTGGAAAGCAATACTGCGCATAAGACTCAATTATCGTAGTGCATAATTGCTGGCTGAGATTATGTTTTTTTCTTCAGAGGAGGCCATTTTAGTGCCATTTATACTTACAGTGTGAAATATTGCTCACACAGGGATAAATGTCCATCACGGGAATGAAAGAGAAGGCTTTTTTCTTATCCTTATATTCTTGTGCTGAGTTTTCATATCCGAAATGCATTACATTATTCTCTGCTACCCGTCTGTCACTTGACACACAATAAAAAGTAAATGTCCCCAGGAAAAAGTAGAGAAAAAGAAAGTTACATTTCAGACAGCATCAACTAAAGCTGAACAACGACATGCCATCACTCAAGCTGAGCGTATCTAAATCTGTGAGCAATGTAATGGAGTCTGTGTTGGCACCATGTAGACATGACCCCAGCTTATTGCGCGATAGACTAACAAAGCAGCAAAAATGAAGGTTCTGAGTTCAACTAAACTTTTCTTGAGGTTCAGAAGCACATTATTCAAAGTGCTGCAATACAGGAGAGACGCGTTTCTCTGCATTTGCAAATTTGTGTCAATAACTGCTGATGCTCTGCAGTCTGCTGCACATACTGTATGTGGGTGCAACAACTTGTATTTGTAAGCTACACAACAGTTGAGTGGTAAAGTCTGATTCAGAATGATGTTTCTGCTTAAACGAGGGACAGAACTTAATCTGTAACATGAAACGGCTTTTATTTAAAGTACAAATGGGCATGCACACAGGAAGAGATTGGCAGCTGTTGAAGAAATGACTCCAAGGCCTGTCTCTCAGTTTGCTGTGGTGGTGTATTTATTAAGTATCCTGATGTTGGGTGGGTTTCCAGTCACAGAAGAGTGGGTGTAAGTAGATGAACCAACCCAGAGACATCTACAAGAATGCTATTTATGCAGGAGATTACAAGCAGGAGTAACTGAGATTGGTGGAATGGTTGATAATTATTCTATAATTATAAAGCACAAAAAGGTAAGACACTAAAGAGTCTGGTCACTGGCCATGTGTTACCAGGCTCCAGCAACAGCAACAAAGATTAGTGTTAAAGAAAGTGAATGGTCATGGGAACAGGGGTCACACTCCAGGAGATGGGGAACTTCCTGGTGGGCTGCAGGGACTATTCATATTAAAAACTTCATATTTATTGTAACACAATGAAGCCATGTCTGTCTTAACAGTATTTAACATGGCAAATTGCTTTACACGTGTCAAGTGCTCAACCTGTCTAAGGTAACACTAGCGTTTGTGTGGAATTATTGTCTGAGTTGAGGGCAATTTTTTTTCTTATGGCACAACAAGCAGATCTTGATCTGGACCTGCACCGAGGCAAAACGGATGATGATCCTCTCATCCAACTGTGAGTAACAAGCGAGCAAGCAAGTGAGCTGGCCTCCAAACTGTTGGCATAACTTGAGAGTTTTAATCTTAGTCCTGATTTACGCTATGCATGACTGAGAAAAGTCATCACCTTGCTGCTATATGAATATAGGCGGTACTGTTTGCACTCTTGTATTTGCTTAAGCTGGAAACTGTTGCTGTGATTTTGATGTATTTGATGTCATTTCATGCATTCAATTGATTGCAGCTACGTGCTGTGCAGTGACTGACACTTGCATACAAGCGTAATAATTTCTGTAGAGGTGCCTATTATTGGAAACCCTTATTTTCTCACTGTGAAAATAAACAAGAAAAATGCTTAGCTGTTTACACCAAGTGCATCATAGAAAAAATAAACAAAACATCCCATTTAACGTTTGAGCACATGTCTGTGTGCGGAAAGCAAAGCCCCGTGCAAGTCTCAATTATCATGGTGTGTAATTGCAGACTGAGATTCAGTTCGTTGTGGAAGAGAATAGATTGAGGATGAGAGAAAGGTCAAAGAACGGGGGAATGCAGATGTAGGTGTGTTATTGTGTAAGAAGGCAACCAGCTGAGACAGTGATGAGAGTTTATCTAGAAGGATGATGATTTCAAGGAAGGAAGGAAACAGTTCCTATTAACACACAATAATAACATGGACTGAACCACCACTCACAACCACTAGCACTTTATATAGCCTCTGTAGAAACTATCTACACCCTCACTTATCTTAACTGCACTACTGTATGGCTCTGTGTAAATAATCATTCTGTACATACGATAATTTTTAACCCTACAACCCTTTAACTACTACAACTTGCATAGTTCCCATTTCTGTATAGCTGTATATCTCAGATTTCTGTAAAGTTATTTATTTCATATTCTGTATAGTTTTTCATATTTATATCCTGTTCATATCCTGTACATAGCTTGTACTCACTACAGCCTGTACATACTTATAGTTATAGAATGACATACTTCATACCGTGTACATTGTAACATACCATAATAGACCCATTTCTGTAATATACTTACATATCTATATTATTGCTAATATATATTGTAATATATCTATATCACTAAAGCACTTCTGGATGGATGCAAACTACATTTCGTTGCCCTGTACCTGTGCATGTGCAATGACAATAACGTTGAATTCTATTCTATTCTATTCTATTCTAAGTTATTTAAAAAAGAGCTCTCAGCTCTTGCTCTTAAGTTGATCACATGAATTAGTGGTGACATGAATAATCTGAACTGTAACTTGGATCTGTGGATATATTCATGTCGATATTACACTGCTAACCATGTCTGGAGATGATTGTTGCTGATCTATAGAGCTAAACTGGCAAAACTGAGATAAAATGGCATGTGTCAAAACACAATAATATAATTTTATTATAATTTTCTAAGTTACATTTATACACTTTATTATTTACTTATTGCCCCAGGGCAGCTGTGGCTACAATGTAGCTTGCTATTGCCAGTGTGTGAATGTGTGTGTGAATGGGTGAATGACTGAATGTAGTGTAAAGCGCTTTGGGGTCCTATGGACTAGAAAAGCGCTATACAAATGCAGGCCATTTACCATTTACCACTGAGTTACTGATATGATTTTTCCTTTTGCTGTATTTGCTCTTAAATTCTGTTTCTGTGGTAAAATGTTTATTATTAATTTCTTCTTTTTGGACTCTTCAATATTTTTTGATTTTCTTTTAAGACAAAAAACCTCAAAAACAACAGTAAAAAATCTGGAATAAAGCTGTAAGAGCTGGAAAAAGGGTAACCTCTTATTCAAGAGGCTTTTTCAGTTTTGGAATACAAAAGGTTGAGAGACCCAGGTGTTTGACCTTAGCGGAGGTTGTCCCCTTTGGAGTTGGTCGATGACCTGATAGTGCGAGTCATTAAATGAGCCAAGGTGTGAAAAAACGCGTTGCTCATCACTATTACCCAGGCTTAAGGGTTGAAGCCACTGTGAGGCCTCCCCAGAGCTTATAATGTGGCCTATTCAACAGAAGATCAACAGAGCGAAAAGTGTGAATGTGAGGCTGAAATACCCAAGAAAGGTTCTCAAGATGTCTGATAGCTGGTCATGTAAGCCACCACTTCTGTGCAAAGATTGTCGTTCGCAGTGGACATAGATGGCCTCTTTTAGTCCTCTTTCAACCCTTTCAAGTCTTCTCAGGGCAAAATGTGAACATTGACATCCTTAAGAGTGCAGGTGTGCAGCTGAGTCTTGTCCTGTTGCATTGGCTCTATTTTGTGGAGTGTGTTTGGTTTCTCCTCTGTAGAGATCCATGCACTCCTCACTACACTAGCCACCTCACCACTACTTTTTTTTAAATCTATTTGGTTGGGTATAAAGTACACTGGGATAAAAGCGTTGGAGAAAATTCTCTAGATTTTCTCTGGCAAATCTTCAACACAAAACATGACAACATTGTTCCATTTGTCATTCTGTTTCACGCTAGCTAGTGCCATCTGAAATAGAGCATAAGCACAAAACAACTGCTCACAATAGGAACGGTTAACCCTCCATTCGCATCAAAAGACAGGAAAGTAGGAAATACAAATGAAATGATACATAGACTTCTTTTTCACACGACTGGAATAGCACAAAGTTCATATGTGAGCTGAGCTACATGACATAAAGGACACAGTGTAAACAACGTACAGATTCAAATACAAAACATATACATATAGTGGTGTCTGCCTTTGAAAACATACTTTTTGAATGAGAACTGAGAGCACCCTTTCTTCTTCTGCAGGAAGAGTAAGAGAGTAAGTAGCAGCCAGGCGCTGATAATCAAATGCACTTGGTTAGCTGATCATCAGCGTTGCCACCTTTTAAAGAAAGAGATATTTTGGCAGTTTGGAGGCTTCAGGTGTGTGTTTACATAATGCCACAATCAGAAGTGCACATTCACCCCAAGGTCAGACTGTGCAATGTTCACATAAACTGCAAAAAAAAAAAAACACAAACTACATCTCAGACTCTACAGACCTCAGTTAGCATGTTAAATGTTAAAGCTCTCTATACACCTTATATCATGGTGGCAGAGGGGTGATGATTTGGGACCTAGACACTTTGCAGTCGTTGAGTTGACTTAATGAGCTCCTTTAGATCCTAGAGTTGAATGTGAGGTGATTTTTTTCCGACGGCTAATGCTTGGTTGAAACTCGGTCACATGACAGCATAATGATCACAAACATGGAAGCAACTCTGCAAAAGAAGGGCTGAAAAAGACAAGGATGTGCTGCAATGGCCCAAAGTCCAGGCTCAACCCAACTGAAATGATACAACTGAACCTTCGAGTGAGCTGTGCATAAATCAATGCCCCCAAACTTCAATGAACGGAAGCAACGTTGTGAAAAAGAGTGGGCCAAAATTGCATCACAATGATGTGAGAGACTGATAGTCATACTGAAAACGATTACTTCCTTCTATTGCTCCAAGTTAATGAATCATGGGGTATGCTTCAATTTTCACAGGGGTTTATAGACTTCTTTGAAAACATTATTTTTCACACGACTGTAATAGGGCAAGGTTCAAATGTGAGATGAACCACATGACACTGTCTAATACAGTGTATTTTACCCAAATACCCCATTTATAAGTTGAACTTAGGTTGTGAATTGTTTGATATAAAGAGTTTTTCCATAAAAGCTGTATTACTGCTTAGCTAAACAGTGATCTGGATTAAAAGAACAATACCTGAGAAGGCCTTTCATCCTTTACAACCCATTTAACTGAACTCTATCCCTCTTTAAAAATGTAAGGCCTAGTGCTGAGTGATAGTCAGTGTGCAAACCTGAAAATTAAATTGAGTAACAATTCAAAGTTTGCTGGATGTAAAACACTGAAAAAACATTCACTGGTGAAGGCACACACAAGGGCACTTTCTCCACCAAGCACCAAGCAAGTCTCACATTTGCTGACAGTCACTTTTGAAGTCAAAGGGACTTATCTCAAAATTTATTTCCATCTCTGTTTCATTCAGAGGCTGTAGCAGCAGCTTCATCTCATGGACTTCAAACAGAGAAAATAAAAGTGACTGATCAGCTGCAGTGGCTGAGTCCTATAAGCTTGCATTTACAGACACCTTCAGTAATGCATTCACACAATCTGTGAGTATCTGGGTAAAGGAAATAAAGGAGTTTCCATCAAGAAGAAACAATATTGTTGTAACATAGAAAGCTGTTTCCATTGACCCCTACAGTAAGAGGTGATGAATCTAGTAGTGCGCACACATATACAGACGACAGCAAAAGAACAAGGTTCTTCTCTCTTTCTGTCTCACAGCATCCAAGCACACAGCACCCTCATTTTTACCCATCTCTCTCCCAGACACACATAAGTACACAAAAAAGAAATGAGCTAACGTAAACAAGCACGCGCACACTCATGGATGCGCACAGTCCTATCCTGCCTTATTTTTAGCTGTTCCCCTACCCAGCCCTGACCTACATCACAGCATGAATAAAGCAGCAGAGAGATGAAGAAAGTGAGCTCATATTGGGAAGGGAAAGGGTGGAGGTGGGGTGTGGTGTCTGGGGCAGAGAGATGGGGGTGTGGGGAGGGAGAAGAGAGGCAAAGAGAAACACACACACACATACACTCTGGCAAAAAACGAACAGAAAAACGAACCGCTTCTCCTCCATCCCCCCGCTGTGAAATGACAGTTTCAGTTCTGTCAGCAGACCTCACCTGCAACAATGCTCCCAGAGGAGGCAGCAGAGGGCGAATACACACACAGACTTTTCCAAACACAGGGGATGCAGGGCCTTAAAACAACAGAAAAGTCTTGCCTCAGGCTTGACACCAGAGGGTCGTCTTGCTTTAAGCGAAAGCGAAACAAAAGCAGCGAGTGCTCGACTTTGAGTTATTGAGTCTCCGTGTCGGCTGTCATCAACCTTTGAACAACAGTTTGGCACCTTTTGCCAATAAAGGTTAATCAAATGAGTAAGCTTTTTAGGCGGAGCAGTGCTTCAGGACAAGATGAAAATTAGATTCGGGTGCTGTCGCTCAAATAAGTTCCATGTTTTTGATGCAGGAGATCAATGCTTTTTTTAACACCGAAGGCCGGCGAGCCTTTATATGCCTGAATACATGATCGGCCTCTCTTTGTGGAATTTAACACTCCTACTGTGCACTCTCCAAGGATGAAACTCACCGAGAAAAAAACCTTATGGGTGTTGCATGTAAGGCAATTACATACTTCATACGCATTCATTCTATTGTAAGGGGAAAGAGTGAGCTGAACACCTCGAGGCTGGAATGTATTTATCCAAGGAGATGATATGGAAATGCTGTCCTCACGCTCTCCTTCCCTTAAGTGGTGGAAAGGCCTGTTAGCCTCGGGAAACCGGTTCTCTTCTGCTCACATCCGCATAAATACTCGGCACTGTACAAACGCACGCGCGCAAATTTAGGGCTCCCTTCTGCATAACGCCTCCCTTGTGTGTTTCCAATCCCATTTCATCAGCAGTCATCCAGCTCTGCTAATGCTTCCCCGAGCTCCATGTTTTAGTGCTCATACGATGTCTTTCAAGCTACATTAGGAGGAGAGAGCCTGTGTGTGTGAAGAGAAGACGTAATATATCATGATATTAGCTCCACATAATAGATGTCAGCAAAGATGCTGTACTCCCTGCTCTCCTCTGTCCTCTTCAGTTGATATGTCCTTATCTCATCAGCCTTTTCCTTTCCTTTCTCCTCCTTGTTGAGATTGCTTCTGGTGTGCTCGATTCACAGTCAGTTGTCATGCTCTCTCTCTCTCCATTGTACTGGGCATGACCGTTCCATTTAAACCATACAAGCAGTACTTAAATTTAAGCGTCTTTGTTTGTCTGAAGTTTTTCGGTGGGTGCAGTTTTGGTTGTGCAAAACTCTAATTAATAACTTGTGCATCAAGATGGGGCTCAGACACCTTTCCTTTGGGAGGTGATTAAAAGCAATTTACTTGTTAGTTCCAAAGGAGTAGGTGTGTCTTTAAAGAAGCCTAAAGAATTATTAACCCACTGCATATTCTCTCTTTGTCCTCAGATATTGATGAGTGCGCGACGCAGATGCACTACTGCCAGTCCAACACGGTGTGCGTCAACCTGCCCGGCAGCCATCGCTGTGACTGTCTACCAGGCTTCACCAGAGTGGACGAGTACTCTTGCACTGGTGCGTCTGCATGCATGGAAATATGTCACTGACTCACATTAAGGACTGTCATCAAAACTGACCAGTAGTGTACCGGTGTTTAATGACTTCATAATTTCTGAGTTATAAGGAAAGTTTTTTGTTTTAGAAATTAAAGTATCTTTGCAATTGACTTGTTGAGCACGGATCAAACAAGAGTTATCCAGGGTGTAATGTGCGATGGCAGTGGAGCTAGCTGACAGTTTTCCTTTGGCTTGTGAGATAAAAGAAAAAAAATCACCTGACCTGTAGCAAATAGCAAGTTGTAAGTGGTTATGACTACTTTCTTTCATTTATTGCAGTCTTGCCAATGGGATCTGTGGCAATGTTGTGTGGTCTGTTGGCTTTGTTAATTGAAAATTTGGATAGATTGCCCTAAAGGTTTGCACAGGGATTCTAAGTAACCAGAGGATGGAGCCAGGAAATTCCCCTAATCATGCAACTTTCTCTTAGCACCACAAGCAGGCAGCCATTTTGGTTTACAGTGTCAGCAACTTATGGATAACTGATCATCCTGATAGTATTCAGTGCAGTTCTTTACGACCAGATATATGCAAATATATATCTCTCAAGATACGCCTTACTTTCAGTCTTAACTAGATATTGTGTTTAATGCAAATCCGTATGTATGCTAATACACTCACTGCTAATCATTTTCACCCACCCCAGTACCTACCCCTGGCTGTAATACTGGCTGACTTGTGGTATGCTAGGTTTACCTAATGAGTAGAGTCCCATACACTCCTGTGCTAAAATGCACCATTATAAAAAGCATGTTTACAGCCCAGTACAGACTATCCTCTGTGGATAGTTTCCCAGTTTATAACAACAACAGTGGGGATGTTTAGTTGTTTTGTTTTGTTTTTCTAATTCATCCATAAATTCCTCACCATCTAGTTGGGTGTCACTTTGATTGGCAGATGTCCCGACACAGACAGCTGAGTGTTGCCTGCTAGGCCTCACCTCTGGTAATTGGACTCACTGAACTGCATCTATTCTGTGTCTGTGCTGCATGTTCCTTTCTGGGAAGTTAAATTATATGACAAATAATATGACCTGCTGTTTAATTTGGCCAATCCCAAAAAGTGATGGAAATTCTGGCATTTAACTAGCATGTTACTCTGGACTAAGAATAATCCTTTAGTCCTTTAATTGTCCCACAAGGGGAAATTTGGTTGTAACAGCAGCCAAAAAGACACATATACAAACAAAGCGTACACAGGACACAGAACAGAAACATACACAATTTTTGTTACATATTTACATTAAGGACAATGGTTACTATATACAGAGTACTGTACAGTTATTAAATTAAATAAAAATAACTACAGATAAGAGGCAAACCAGGTTGTAGTGCGAATCGGTTAATTAACTTATTGCAGTTACAGCGCAGATGTAAACATCTATGTTTGTTGGGAGCAGTTCTGATTGTACAGTTTGACAGCTGCAGGGAAGAAGGACCTGCGGAAACGCTCCTTCGTGCATCTAGAATGCAGCAGTCTGTCACTGAAGGAGCTCTGCAGTTCAGCAACATCTACATGCATGGGGTGGGAGACTGTGTCCATCAGAGATGTTATTTTGGCCAGAGTCCTTCTGTCTCCCACCACCTGCAATGGGTCCAGGGCTCTATTTGGAAGCAGCACGTCTCGTCTCTCTATATACTGGACTGTAGCGGAGATGACAATAAAGTTTACTTTGACTTCAGCAGCAAGCAGGCGCGCCGAGGGCTCTCACGCTCACTTTTCGTGTATAGAATTTCAAAAATACATCGGTGCAAATTATAAGTCTGTATTATAATGTCTCGTGTTTTCGTGTTTGTTGATTTGTTTTTATTTTGTTTTGCTTTGCTTTGCGAGTTGGTTATTAGATGCTGCTCCAGCCGATCAGAGAATCCCCCGCCGCCCTGCCCTCTCCTCTCTGCGCCGCAAGCAGCAGGCGCACCTCGCAAACGAAGGGCGCCCTTACTCCCAGCAAATGGGCAATAGAAAACTGATCGGAGCCTATGCCATTCCTAATATGCGCTGGCTGACGTTGGGGCAGCATAAGTACGAGCATTTTTTTTTTGTTTTGCCGATGCCCGTGATGCCACCCCCCACCACGATGCCGCCCCGGGCAACCGCCCATGTCGCCCGTATCTAAAACTGCTACTGGCCACCACAGAGTCATGGAAGGTCTTTAAAAGTGCTCCTTGGACTCATAATGACCTCAGCCGCCTCAGTAGGTAGAGTCTGCTCTGGCCCTTCCTGTACAGAGTATCAGTGTTGTGGCTCCAGTCTAGCTTATTATTCAGGTGAACACCCAGGTACCTATAAGAGTCCACTATCTCAATGTCCACTCCATGGATGTTCACCGGTGTCAGTGTGGTGGGTCTGCGTCTCCGGAGGTCCACCATCAACTTTGTTTTCCCGGCGTTGATCAGCAGGTGGTTCTGCTGACACCAGTCAACAAAGTCCAGAGTCCACTGTCTGTACTCTGAGTCGTCCTCACCTGTGATGAGGCCGACTATGGCAGAGTCGTCAGAGAACTTCTGTAGGTGGCAGCGTGGGGAGTTGATGGAGAAGTCTGCAGTGTAGAGGGTGAAGAGGAACGGTGCCAGCATAGTTCCCTGTGGGGCCCCCGTACTGCAGACCAGCGTATCAGAGACACAGCCCTGTGACCTCATATACTGTTTTCTGTGAGGTAGTCCGGTATCCACTGGGACATGGGGTGGTCCACTCCCGATAGCTCCAGCTTGTCTCTCAGAAGTTGTGGCTGGATGGTGTTGAAAGCACTAGAGAAAAGAACATGATCCTCACAGTGCTTCCAGGCTTCTCCAGATGAGTCAGAGCTCGGTGAAGGAGGTAGATGATGGCGTCCTCCACCCCAATGCCAGGCTGGTAAGCAAACTGCAGTGGATCCAATGAAGACCTCACCGGGGCGCAGATGGTTTAGAACCAACCTCTCGAGGGTCTTCATCAGATGCGATGTCAGGGCTACCGGCCTGTAGCTGCTGAGGTCCTTGGGATGGGAGGTCTTTGGTACCGGTACCACACAGGAGGTCTTCCACAGCTTCCACTAAATAACCGATATGAGTGTGTCATTGGAACCATGCAGAATGCCGCTTACAAACCAAGCTTGTTAGTATTAGCTGATAATTTAGAAATCCACCTGTTCATCTAAATTTCATGCCTCAGGATCCAAAAGACTAACGTGGTGGTGAGATTAATGCTGAGGCTTCACATTGTCAAGTTAAAAAAAATGGGTCGCTGTCACAGTCTATATTTAGTATATAGACTATGGTTAAAATACATACCATATTTCAAGGGGTTTATGCTGCCAATCTGGATATTGAACTAAGCAGCTAGCTGTCTGATCTGCTGTTTCACCACCTTTTCAGGTCTGTCTGCTGCAAAGATACAGTAAAGAGCAACACACAAAAATAAATGACGGTGACTCAGACTGTACTCGTGACTCTGTAACATCTGTTGAATTTAGTTCTCCCGGAAAGAGATCCACGAATTAAAATGTCCCAGATTATTCATATAATGTTATTTTATGCATAACGGTAAAAAGGTTAAAGCTTCTTTCCTAACCATAAACAGAAAAATCATGAAATCATGAAATATAAATCTACAACAGATAATAACTATAATTGTATTACTTTATTTTATAGTTTTATTTGTAAAGCACTTTTCAAAACAGAGTTCAGTGCTTCACAGTTCAAATAAAAGCCACACATTTAAGATATGTGTATATGTTCAAACATACAGGCACATAAACAGACACATAATCAGCCATGCTGGCAGACACGAATTCCAACAAGTTGTTGCAAACTATGGCCAAAAATGAAGGGGGGGAGATTAAGGAAATGCTAACCTATAAAAATGAGTTTTCTGCTGTCATTTAAAAGAAATAACAGAGTGAGCCAAACCGATTCACTGAGGAAAGCTGTTCCGCAGTTTGGGCGCAACAACCTCAAAAGCATGATCTCTGGTTTTAAAATCAAAGCGAATGACATTTAGGAGACACTGTTTAGACGATGGGAAAGGCCGGCTACACTGAAAAGGTCTTAGAATCTCTGTTATATAAGCAGGGGCCTGTCCATGTAGAGCTTTATATGTTAATAGCAGAATTTTAAAGTGGATCCTAAATTTCACTGCAAGCCAGTGAAGGATTGCAAGGATAGGTATAATATGTGACCGCCTGCTAGTTTTTGTTAGTGCAGAATGCAGCAGCAAGGCTGCTAATTGGAGACGAGCTATGGAGGACTGAGAGACACACGTGAAAATTGAATTATTATAATCAAGGAGAAAATTAAAGTGTGAACAAAAAGTTCAAGGTGATTGAATGACAGTAAAGGTTTGATTTTTACAATATTTCTGAGATGAAGGAAACAAGACTGTGTGACCTTTGGTTTTCAAAATTCAGGTGTTGGTCAAAGATGATGCCAAGGTTTTTAACAGATACCAAGGTTCATGTTATTGGTCAGGGGAGTGATGATTACATCACTAACCTCAGAGAAATTGTCTGGGCCAAGCACTAGAACCTCAGTTTAACAGGAATTGAGATGAATGCATTTTGAATACATTCTTTGAGGCAGGAGAGGCTGCCAAACTATAAATGTTTATCATCTGCATAGGTAGGAGATTCCATAGGTGCATATAAAGAAAACGGAATTGGTCCAAGGACTGAGCCCTGGGGGACTCCACATACTAGCAGTGCAGATGAGGACATACGCTGATTAATATGAATTCTGAAGTGTCTGTTTGATAAGTAGAAGAAAATCATTTGTGAGCACTACCAGTGATGCCAACCCAGTTTTGTTTGTTAATACAAGTAGCATGATCATTAGTATCGAAGGCTGCAGATAAGTCAAGCAGGACTAAAATGGAATGGTCTGTAGCTGTCAGGTAAATATATATAATGAAAAGGACAATGTCCATCTACCAGTTGGACATGGACATTAACACAGCTCGATTTCTCTCTCTCCTAGTCAAGGCGCTTGTTTACATTTTGCTCTTGAGGAGAGTACACAATAAAAATGAATGAGTGATTCTCGTAATTGGGTCCAGATAATACTATGATTCCCATGTGTGTCAGTAGCTCTTAATATTTGCTGCAGCTTTCACACTGACTCATGCTGCTGGTCTAATGATTCACATGCATTTAAAAAAAAAAAGCATGTTGGTGTCCATCAGCCACCAGGCACTGCTGCTTTGCAACTGTCCTGCTGAAACTTTTACTTCATTATCTGAAATTAAAGCATACACAGAAGTGAATGCAAACTGATAAATGCCTCAGCAGTTGTCTTTTTAAAGCTTTAAAGTTCAGCGTGTGATGGAATAAGAATGGCTGATTGCTGCCATTTATTCATTTAATGGCTTTTCTACCCTAGATATTTTTGATTAAAATGAACAAACATATAACAGCATTGTTCCCCGACCTTCTCAGAGGTATATGTCAGGACAAAGTACGGAAGCAGCTTCAGCAAAATATATGCCCACTTTTAACAGCACAAATGCTCCGTTTAAATGTAGATCTGTAGATTTAAAGCTGTTTTACAGTATACATTGCACTGACTACTGGTCTAGCATAGCTTGTTTAAAACGTTCCTCTCTTTCCATTAGGTAGGTTACAGATTGCCCTGTGCATTTTGCATGCACTTGCAAAGGCAGACTGACAATACCGAGGTAATGGGTGTCATCCCTGTTTGCTCGAATGTTTTTCCTATTGCTATGTGTTTTAAAGATGTATATTTATTCATGATTTCAAAGTAAAAAAGAAATCATTGTAGTAACTTGTGTCTTGCAGGCTACAGATTGATCCTTTTGTTTAGGGCAGCATGTTTTCTTAAGAGTAAATAGAATGTGCTTGGTTGCTGCTCAGTGTTCCTCCAGAGAAAGTGTTCTTTAATTAGCTCGCAGTTGGCAGCAATGCAGGGACAAGGATCCATGGACAATCAATCCATTTTGCAGCTTGTAAACTGTCCTGGCAGCTGACTGGGAGCCCAAGGAGCACTCTCTGCATCTGCTGGGAGAGATAAATCGTCTCGCTGTCTCCCTTTTCAACCTTCCTGCTTTTCCTTCAGCTTCTCCCCGGGGGTGTCAGATCTTGTGCATGGATGTAAAACAGAGTTAGCGTTCACAGCTTAAGGTGGTGACTGCTCATATTTCACAATGTTAATGTGATTGCACTTTAGCTTGTGTAATTGGTTGCTTGTGCTGGAATCTGTATTGTTATTCTGCATTGTGTCTAGATCTTAAAAGGTTTTTGGTAATGATATTGCTGCAACTGCATTGAGGAGGAGACACAAAACTGGAAACCAGTTTTTTTCTTGTCTTTTATTCTATCAGGCAATTAGCATGGAGAAAGTGAACCCAAGCTTTTCAGTAAACTGCAAATTAGCTTCAATCTTTGCAGTTGTGGAACTTCAATTATTAAATATAATGGAGGCTGTTAGGATGCCTGGGTCGTTGACCCAGGGTATTTGAGTTTATTATATTATTTATACTTTTTAGTCTTTGGTTTCTTTGAGTTCTGTCTTATGGTTTATGTCTCTGTCTTCTTTAGTTGCTCTGTCTCCCCTATCACCTGTATCCCCTTGTCTAGTTCGCGTCTCTGTGTATCCTTAGTTCCTATATCCCCGTGTTCAGTCAGTGTTTGTGTCTGCCCGGGTCCCACGTCTCTGTTCCCTCTGTAGTGCCTGCATGTGAGTCTGTGTTATGTGTTTCCTGTTTTACTTTGAAGGTCTCTGTCTTATCTCAGTGTGTTCAGTTTACGCTTCCTTTTGTCTCGTCAGTTCTGATTTGCCCCAGCTGTGTTTCCCTCCTGTTATTCATTCCCTGATTGCTCCTTCTGTGTATTTAAGCCCTGTGTTTCTCTGTGTCCGTGTCGCGATCTACCGTTTATTTTGCTGTGTGTTTTGTCAATCCGCCGGTGTTAGTTTATTTTTGACCTTTTTCTAGTTATATTATGTTTGAGTTCAGCATTAAAGCTGTTTTGGTTTAAGTTTGTCTTTGGAGTCTGCATCTTGGGTCCTATTCCTGTTTGCATGCAGCCGCCACCTAACAGGAGGCAGTGTTTCACCATTTATACGTTTCTCCTTTTCAAATATTATTTCAAATATTTGCAGATAAATAAATCGCCAAATGCTTTAACCAGTTGCTTGGTAGAGTTTGTGGATGTGTTCCTTTTTAAGAAGCAGCTGAATTATATTGAGGACCACCATGCAGTCTGGCTAGCGAGGAAGTCGCTCAGGAAAATCCCTCTGCAAGTAAAAATGGTAAATGGCCTGTATTTGTATAGCGCTTTACTAGTCCCTAAGGACCCCTAAGCGCTTTACACATCCAGTCATCCACACACTGGTGATGGCAAGCTACATTGTAGCCACAGCCACCCTGGGGCGCACTGACAAAGGTGAAGCTGCCGGACACTGGCGCCACCGGGCCCTCTGAGTACCACCAGTAGGCAACGGGTGACGTGTCTTGCCCAAGGACACAACGACCGAGACTGTCTGAGCCAGGGCTCGAACCGGCAACCTTCCAATTACAAGGCAACCTCCCAACTCTTGAGCCACAATCGCCCTTAAGTAATGGCGTAGTTGATGCAGGATGGCAGTTTAGCTACTTGGGAACCGTAGTTCTTCTCCAATCTGTCTGAAAGTGATTCCAGTCCAAGTTTGGAAACACGAGTCATGCAAGTCACCAGTCATGCAGGTCATGCAGTCACCTCACAGTTGCAAGTGGTTGCCCAGCGGTTGTTGCATCCATGAATTTTTTTTGTAGTTACAATGAGATTGCATTGCTGTTTTTACTCTAGTGTGACTGAGCTGTTAATTACAGATGCTGTCAAGCTCTCAGGAAGGTGAAAGAATTAAAAAATAAACAAATGCTAAAAGGAATTACCAGATATACTTTCCAAGCAGAAATGAGGCAGAGAGGGACTGCAAATGAAAAATGTCCTTCACTCTTGCATGTTTGTTTGTTTGCTTCTTCCTACCATTGCTTCTGGACAGAGTTCATGGATGTATCACATGTGTCTCAACAGACATGATGCATCAATCAACTTCTTCCACCCACAGACCACAAGCTTACTTTACTCCAGGCCCCACCCTTAGTATTACAATATGAGCAGCTCCTTCCTTGGAGGAACACTGGCTATAGTTCCCTTACACAACATGTATAATCTTTTGCTTTCGTTTTTCTCAACTGTCTCTCTCCTGCTTGGTGGAGGGGATTGTCCTTTGTGAAAACAGCACCATATAAACAATAGGAGGCCAAGGTAATTGTGGTTCCACTTGATTTCACCTCTATAGAAGTAAGCAAGCAGCTCTGCAGAAACACTGGAAGAATGGAGGGAGAAAGAGAGGTGGCAGAAAGTGTGAGGCTTCTGTACTTTCCCCTCTCGAAGTTTGTATTCAGCCTAAAGCAGTCTGGGATGTTTACCTGCTGCCTGAATGTTCAAAATAACATCTGGTGTCCCTATTTAAAGGGCATTTGATGTAGGAGGGATTATATGTGCATGATTTGTAAAATAATGTTGTCATTATCACTGGTGTTCACACTCCACACCTTAGGGATCACTTGTCAGTCAAACCATATGTTTTAAAAAAGGTGCTGTACCCGCACTAACCCACTTGCTTGCATGGATCGTATGCAGTGTTTCTGTGCTGTAACATGGTACTTACACTCACCAGCCCCTACATACTAAGTTTGCCTAAAAAACTGCTTTAATTTTTCCTGTCAACAAGGTGCTGGAAACATTCGTCACAGATTTTTTTCAGTATTGACTTGACACGGCATAGCATCATGGAGTTGCTTCAGATTTCTTGGCTGCACATCCATGCTGTGAACTTCCAGTTCCTAAAGATGCTCTATTGGATTGATATCTGGTGACTTTGGATGTCGTTTGAGTACAGTGAACCCATTCCCATGTTCAGGAAACCAGTTTGAGAGGATGTGAGCTTAAAGACATGGTGTGTTATACTCGTGAACGCAGTCATCGGAAGACGGGTACATTAAGGCCATGGGATGGATATGATCTCAGGTAGACTGTGGTATGCTCAGCGCGTCAAGAGAATATTCCCCACACCACTGCACCATCAGCCGCCTGAACCATTCGTGCTTTCTCGTTATGTCAAATTCTGCCCCTGGCATCCAAATGACACAGCAGAAATTCTCATCAGACCAGACTATGTTTTTTCCAATCCTGTTGTCCAGTGTTGTGCATTCAGAGATGTTCTTGTGTATACTTTAGTCATAATGAGTGGTTGTTACCTGTGCCTTCCTATTCCCAGCTTGACCTGACCTCTTACATGAACAAACATTTTTACTGAGAGAGCAGGTCCGCAGAGGATGATGTATTTTTTTTTTCATACCATTCTCTGTAAACCCCAGAGATGGTAATGTCAGAAAGTTCCAATAGATCAGTATGTGAGTCCAACCCATCTGGCACTAACAACCATGCCACAATAAAAATCACTTTAATGACCTTCCTTCTCCATTATGATGCTCACCTTGAACTTTCTATGACTGGCTCTTTAGATATTTGCATTAACAGTCAGTTAAACGGGTGTACCTGTTCAACTGTGGCCAGTGAGCATATATTTACACACACAAATACACACAAAGTCTTAACTTGTGTCCGCCATGTATTATATCACCATACAAGTTTTAAGTTTGCAAAAAAATGAATAAACAAACATCACTGACCCTAGGCATTCCTTTGACCATGTCCCTGTGTTGCCTTGTTTGTAGTCTCTGTTATGCTTTTTAGTAACTTTCATGTTCTTTCAGTGCTAAGCTAACAGGGGCTTTCCTGCTGTAATTAGAACACCAAATAGGTAGTTAGAAAGTGAGTGTGGTGTCTTTTTTTTTTCCTTCAGGGCACCTCTGATTGTGAGCTCTCAGCACGCTCATTCTTTGCTTTTGTATGCTGGTTAATGTGAGCACAAACATGCTAATTGCAGTCAAACAAAATGTTCCTAGTGACACTTCTAGGCTACAGATTGGCTGCTTTGGTTATTATAGTCCGTATGGTTTGTTTCTGTCCTGGTAACATGGATGACTGCTAATCCCTTTGTTACCCCAGCTGCACTAATGGAATCAAACACAACAACAAAACCGAGTATAGTTAAGGTAATTTGTTCTAACTTCACAAGTGAACAAGAGTTCAAATGTTTTGCTAGTACAAGGATGTTATGATTTACCACTTTATAATTATGTTATACTTGCACTTATAATGTCTGGGTGTTAGATGATTTGCTTTCTGCATTAAGTAGGTGCTGATAAGGCTCGCAGTGGACATGAAACAGTACATGTATAAAGGCCAATGTACACCATTGAGCCCTGCTCTCAAAAACTGACAAAGATTTAAAAGTTTCTGTGAAGCTGGATTTAAGTTAAAGTTTTTAGAAGAGTGCGCTCTTATGCCAGTAGAGAACTTGATGTTATCAGGTTGGTTGGTTAGTGTGTTAGTTGCAATAAATTTATTTACATTAGCTTCTGTGAGGTAAATAATGGCAGATCCAATAACTCAAGGGTTTTGTTTGTTTTGTTTTTTTTAAAAAGGACTACAAGTAAAATTCAGCTGCAACAATGTTTTTTATGTTAAAAATTATATTGTTGTTTAAATTAAATGAATTTTTGTTGTTTGTTCTCATCTGAAAACATTTATCTCGACTAATGACAGCTCTGAGAAGCATAAGCTGTGCCTGGAATGACATTAAAACAATCAGGGCAGACCTTGCAAGCACTATAATATTTCCACTTTACAGAAATCTCCAGTCTTGAAAGATTTCAAGCTTGAAATTGTTACATTTTTATCAGTTTTTTAATATAAGTATGTTTTTAAAAAATCACACCAATATCATTAGTCTGCCTATTGTTCCTTCATCTTATAAAAAGTGGTGCTATTTTTACATTATTAACTTAAATAACATAAAAAAAAAAAGCTTCATCAGCTAAGCAGCATGCTGATGAAGACGTATATTTCTCTTCTGTCCTCATCTGCACTCTAATAATCAATACTTGTTTTTTTTTTTTTTTTTAATCCTGCTGTTCATAATCTGCGCAGTTGTTGCTGTATGGCTGACCAAAAGAAGCTGCCATTAATTTCATGCATCAGTTGCCACATATATTCTTCTAAAACCAGCAATGAAAAAGGCTGTATCCCCCCCCTCCCTCCCCCACCCCAAGATGCATTACATGTTTAATGAAAATTTAATCAAATCGAATTCCAATTATACATCTAATGATTGTGCAGCCCAGGTGTGACGAGCCTGAAAACCTTGGCAACTCTCCCTGTATATATTAAACGTTCAAAAATAGGGGTCATGCTGTTAAACTGGCCAGGCACCAGCCAATTTAATAAGCCCATCAAACGCAGTTTGGGAAAGCAGGGAAGGGGCCAGAAAAGTTTCCCTTACTCCTCACTTTCATCCATTTGTAATTCCCTCTGAGAAAGCTGATGTTTATATTTAGCTTCGCTGTGAAGGTTCAATGTAAGGAGCGTTTCTTCTTGCTCATCACCAGACTGTACAACCATCCAAAGTGATGTCTGTAATCATGTTATGCTCCTTTTCTCAAGACTGTCTCTTCTTCTTTGATGCATTGTCTTCCTGTTCCCTTGGCTGAATACAGACCGACCTGCGTAAAATAATATGTGACTGTGACTATGCATGGGAGGGATGTTTACTGACAGAGCACATTAATGGAACATGCTTTCATTAATGTGAATTGCAACCTGAATGTCTTTATTGCCTTTAGCTGTGTAATTCATTGGGTATCAAAGGAGTTGTATTTCAATTATGAGCTGCTGCTATTGCACAGAAAGGATTTAAACTGTGCGGTCAGGTGCATTGTGCACACAAACATACTATATCCAGCATGATGTGAAGCACTTATGTTTTAAGAGGTCAATAATTGCACGCAAATGCAACTTAGGTGCATAACACATTATATGATGTGAAAATAAAATTAAAGCCCCATTAATTATAGTGAAGTACCAGTGGTGTATTTTATTTGGGGGGGAAGACACACTATATGGACGTGGGAGTACTGGGACAGACCTCTTGATCTTTAAATTCAGTCTTTTCAGTCCCATTGCATAATGGATAAAAGTTCCAAACGACCTCTGAAATTAACATCTGCACAAAAACTGTGTGCCAGGAGCTTGGTGGTGTTTCCATGGCTGCGCAGCCGTGTTTTAGGTGTACCATTTGTTTCCAGTGTAGTGTATACTATAATATACACTATGATTTCTTTCTAGATTTTTAGAACAGTTGTGCAGTTTTTAATAACTTTAGACCAGACACACGGGGAACTGATCCACTGCATGCCTCCTCTAAAGGAAAAACAGCTCTTAGACCCTAAGGAGGGTGCCTGTTTATTAGAGGGGGTCAATGGACTAGTGACTTTGATACTGATTGTGTTTGAGAGCATGGGAACAGTGACCTGGCCTCAAGAGAAAATAAGAAAAGAGACAAGAGAAAGAAACAAGGACAGACAGAAAAGAAAATGGGATAGAGGTTGTACAACTTCCATTACTGTAATATACTGCAATACATAAGTGATCGGGACTACTAATGCATTACCGGTCTTATACTGGAATGTAATGCATAATGGAAATGGAAAAAAAGATTTAAAAAAAACAAGTTATGGAAAAAGAATATTATTTGTGCATCATTTCCCAACCTGTTGAAGGCCAAGCAGGGGAACGGTGCACAAACTGCTTCATTTAATATAACAATAGTAATAGTCCAAGAAATCATTTAAAAAAAACATATGACTTGCATGCAGTATCAAAAGTTGTAATTAAAAAGTAAACTGCCTCTTGAACTCTAGGTAGAATACCACAGACAAGTGGGGAATTTTCTGCAACATATTTTAGGGAATCCATGTCCTTCAAAGCTAAATGCTATGACAGGCAGTCAATATTTCTCCCCCTGTGACATGGAACAGATCTCTGCTGAGTTCGAATCTTGTCAAGGTGAGCAGCAAGGCTGAGGCGGAAAGTAAGCTTGATGACTTTGTGTTGCCAGGAAAAAAAAGATGAAAAAACCCTTGAAATTTCTGCCATGCTCTGGTCTGTTTTATGGGCCTGTCACTGGTCATTAAATTTCACATTACTGAAGTGTTCAGCGTGACATTACTGAACGAGGTGTCGATTGAAGCTTAAGAGATGAGGACATGTTTTAGAAATTTATTATGTAAAGTAAAAGTGAATCACGAGGTGTTAGTTTTACTAGCCTAGGCACCCTTTCTGGATACAGACACCCTGGTCACCACCAAAGGGTAGTGTTACCACTACACCATCCAGCTGCTATTGACATTGTCTGCCGGAGAGAAGAAGTGGCTGGTATCCTAAACACGCCTCCTCAGGTGGTTGATAATGACCAAGCTAAGATTCTGTCGGACTTCCAGATATAGACGAGCAAACTGGTGATGGCTAACCAACCGGACATAGTAGTGGCGTACAAGCAGAGGAAAATGACAGATGTAGATTTACAAGTGATAGCAACATCAGGAAGAAGGCACATGAGAAGATCGAGAACTACCAAGGGCTCTCTTCCACACCATGTCTGTTGTTCTGTTGTCCTTCTCTCACCCCAACCAGTCGCTGCAGATGGCCGCCTCTCCCTGAGCCTGGTTCTGCCAGAGGTTTCTTCCGGTTAAAAGGGAGTTTTTGCCTTTCCACTGTCACCAAAGTGCCTGCTCATAGGGGGTCATATGATTGGGTTGGGTTGGGTTGGGTTTTTCTCTGTATGTATTATTGTAGGGCAGGGGTAGGCAACGCCAGGCCTCGAGTGCCGGTGTCCTGCAGGTTTTAGATGTGTCCTTGATCAAACACAGCTGATTCAAATGGCTAAATGACCTCCTCTGGTAATGGACTAATCATTTGATTCAGGTGTGTTGACACAGGGTGAAATCTAAAACCTGCAGGACATCGGCACTCGAGGCCTGGCGTTGCCTACCCCTGTTGTAGGGTCTACCTTACAATATAAAGCACCTTGAGGGAACTGTTGTGATTTGTATAAATAAAATTGAATTGAATTGAATTGAATTGAATTGAGAGCTTGAGAAGATGTGGAGGGTGAAGGCACACTTTTAGATAGGACACTAGGACAGTGGTCCAAGGTAGGTGAGTGTCTCCAGCAGATCCCAGGAACAACATCCGAGATCTCTGTGCAGAAGCATGGGTTTGGCGCAGGACCCGAGCTTGAAGCATAAAGACTAAATATATAAAATGCAAAAAAGAAAAACAATTTGAAAAACTTCTCACCTGATTATCAAAGTGACAAAATCATCTTTAAATCTTGAAAATATGGTAAAACTGTGCTGCACACTATATCCTCAATGACATTATGCCTGATCTAGTTTGCTTACAGTTTGCCAGCCTTAATTTTAGTCAATTTGTTGAGCTTTTTGAGCAGGGCCTGTGGGCTTTCACTTCACCGTGAACACTAATTACAACTGAGTGTGTCTAAGGTCTTTGATGCTGGAGATCATAGCAGCAGAACAGTGCCCACTCAGTCTTGAAGTAAGAACGTGGCTCATCGTGTATATAAACTGCTAAGAAAAAAAGAAAGTATTGGAACACTTAGAAAACACAATGAGATCACAATAAGGGGGGGAAAGATCATGCTGAATATCTATCCTGATGTGAACTGGGTAATGATTTTTAGGAATGAAAAGATGCCACATTGTCTGATGGAAATGAAAATTATCAACCTACAGTGAGCCAAGTTTAAAGACACCCCAAAAATCAAAGTGAAAAAATGATTCGGCAGGCTAGGTCATGTTACCGAAATTTCATTGTTGCAACTTAAAATGTGAATCGGTAGTTTGTAAAGCTCCTAACGAGACAATGGATGGTGTCCTGGGGGATCTCCTATCAGAGCTGAACCATACCATCACTGAGCACCCAGGCAGTCTCAGGTGCAACCTTGTGGTGTTGAAAGCAATGCCATGCCCCAGGATGAACCTAGGACCCACTGTTGAAAGATGTTATAGGCAGTGCAACGTTCTTAACAGCTTCTCCGAACCCTTTCATGTCTGTCACGTAATCAGGGTGAACCTGCTCTCATCTGTGAAAAGCACAGAGAGCCAGTGGTGGTCCTGCCAGTTCAGGTATTCTTTTGGAAATGCCAATCAGGCGGCATGGTGAGCAGAGAACAAGCCTGCTAAAGGACATCTCATGTTTCTGAATGCTTGATTGGTTGGGTTAAACCAGTGGCCTGTGGGAGGTCATTCTGTATCTCTGGCAGCGGTTTCTCCTTGCACAAAGGAGCAGATACCAGTCCTGCTGATGGGTTGGGAACAATCTACGGCCTTGTCCAGGTCTCCTGTATGTAAGTCCTTCTTCTGTATAAACACTGCATTTCAGATGTATGTTCTGCTATTATTCACAGACATTTTTGCCAGAGGGGTCTAAAATACCACAAAGGTATTTTGCTGGATTTATGTCATGAGACCTGCCCATGTCATAGTTTCCCTTTTTTCATTTTCAGAAACTGTTGTGTGATTTTGACAGTGTGCTTTGGATCATTATCATGCTTGAATGTTCTTTCTCTGCGAAGGCGAAATTGGGACTCAACTTGTCAGCCAGCATTTTGGTACATCCAACAGGCATTCATGATGCCATCTGTAAATGTCATCGCTCCAGCACCTTTTGTACTTATGCTGCCCCATTTCATCATACTCCCACCTACACTGTCAGGACTATGCATTTACTGGAGTGCTGGCCAGAGTGACAGTAAGCAGGATGGATCCTAGCTGAGCAAATGTGTCATGGTCTCAACTGACTAAAGAATCTGCCCCCAGTATTTATTCATCAGGCCTTTTAAAGTTTCATCATGCGGTTTGTGCTAAAGAGCACCTTCGGACAGCAACTGTGATTTGTAGTCCTGTAACTTGTTCTACCTGATCACCATTGTAGCTGTGCATCCACTGATTTTCAGTTGCTCTTAGTCTTTTCAATCTTTTTAAAGTCACACAATCATCTTATAAATCATTTCTGATATTTATTTTTTTTATGTGGAGCCTGATAACGTTTAGATCATGGATATATTCAGGTTTATTGCACCAAGTTTTTAACTTGGCAGTCTCCATTTTCAAAAAGGCCTCCCTGAAGATTTGTTTCTTTGTAAGAGGAAATACTCTACATGTGGATTTTTAAAATAATGCAAATGTTTAGTGTTCATGCCATTGTGACTCATTCACTTTTTTGTTCAAATAACTCTAGTTTTGATGAAAAACATGTTATTTTCTTATCAAAATGAGAAAATAACCTCTGCCTCTGATCTGCCTATTAGCATCTGTTGACAGTGCAGAAGTCTCCGTGAGTGCTGCGGCCACTGTCCGTGGCTCTGATGATCAGCCATTATGCATCATTAGTCCAGTGCTTTGGGATTTCACCTCAGCATGTCCAGATCTGACACCACATCACTCTATAATCATCACTAATTAGATTCATCTGATATAGATGGGCAGCATGCTCATATTAAGCTGCTGTCTCCTGGAGAATCACTGAAGTATCTACACCAGTGTTATGATGTTCCAGTGAAACATTTATTAGTGAACAGATTCTTGTACTGAATAAACTCTTTTATAACAAATACTATATACAGATACTGTATATTGTAACTGATACTATAACTGACCACTGATGGTTATCAGTGAATAAGAGTTGCCACAATACATTAAAATACAGTTCCCATATTAGTCAGTGTTAGCTTAACAAAATAGGAGCATTGGAAATTATATTAAAATGCAGTTAAATTAATCGCTAATAAATAGTTTAAAAATTTCTAAGTCAGTAGCAGAGTAGCCAATGCTTTGGAGATCATATGAACTCTCATACATTGTGGATTCATTTGTGTTTTCTTTTTGTCAGGATTCTTTTTCTGCAATGCAAAAATCTGTCCAAAAGGGTAGGGTTTAGAAGTAGATGCACAAAACGATTTCCCAGGAGAAAACAGCCTGCTACCTGCGGCGACCGTGGCTCAAGAGTTGGGAGTTCGCCTTGTAATCGGAAGGTTGCCGGTTCGAGCCCCGGCTTGGACAGTCTCGGTCGTTGTGTCCTTGGGCAAGACACTTCATCCGTTGCCTACTGGTGGTGGTCAGAGGGCCCGGTGGCGCCAGTGTCCGGCAGCCTCGCCTCTGTCAGTGCGCCCCAGGGTGGCTGTGGCTACAATGTAGCTTGCCATCACCAGTGTGTGAATGTGTGCGTGAATGGGTGGATGACAGGTTGTGTAAAGTGCTTTGGGGTCCTTAGGGACTAGAAAAGCGCTATACAAATGCAGGCCATTTACCATTTTACTATGAGCTTCCAGGCTGATTACAACCAGTATGAAAAGTATTTCCTTGGATGTCCATTTTGAGTGCTGTGTGATAGTCAAGATTCGGTTATTCATTTACTGTTTGATGTTGATTTATTGAGCACATGGAACGCAATTTTACCAAAGTAATTCAAGTTATCCTTTTTTTCTGTTATTTGATCCCTCCATTGTGCGTGAAGAATTTTAGCGTCTTTCTAATCAGTGATATTTGTTAGTGACGTCTAAAGAACTCTATTGTGTAGTAACTCAATGCAAGGTGTATTTATGAAGTCGTGAACTGCTGCCAAAAACTTTTATCTACTACTTTATCTTTTTCCTTTTTGATGGCAGACACAAGAAAAAAGTAGCAGTGCCGAAACAGAAGGTTCAAACCTCCACACCAGCTGCATAGTGAAAGCAGCATCAGCAGCAAAAGTAGCATCAGTTAAAAGTCATTCATGCATCTGACACAGAACATTCATCCAGAGGCCTGCTGTGCACTCGAGCACTTTTTGGCAGCACTCATAGCTCAGTATGCAATTCATGTAGTTACATGCATGAGTCACAAGAAAATAGACTTGACTTGTGAAGAGGCATGCAGGATATACCTGCAATTAAAAAATAAATAAATAAACATGGAAGAAGCTTGTGAAGACTGATACATAGGCTAGCTGTGCAATGATAAAATTCAAAGCATATACAGAACATTTGAGGAATGTAAGACACAACTGGTACTGACACCTCGGCACGTATGAGCCTTTCCATGCAAAAGTTGTAGCAGTCTTGTTCAAACTTCGCACAGTTATTGTTACTCTTGCTGGCTCCTCCTTCACCTCCAGCCGGTCACGGCAGATGATGAGACTGGTTCTGTCAGAAGTTGTTGCCAAGTGCTTGCATTTTTATGGTCTTTTGCTTTGTTGGCATCAACAATTAAAAATTTCAGAGCATAAAGTGGCTGCTGATTGTTGAGAGAAGGTTTGAGGAGTGTTTAATAGGAGTTGTAATCACCAAGTCCAAACCTATTAAATGTCTGTGACTTTGGTAAAAGTTACCTGAGAGCTGAAATCCCTTTGGCTGTCTATTTTTTTTTAATGGCACCCTTCTACATTTTTCCACTTTAAAATTGTTGAAACCCCAAATAGTCTTGCCAGTTAAAAAATAGACCCCAAACCTTGCACAAACCACCATTTATTTCTTCATGAACTCTTGTTCCATGAACTCAGAAAATTAGCCATCAAAACCCTATACTGAGTCTCTAAAAAGGGGACACTATGCACAATAATGTTTTCCCACAAAAGGGTCACATTTCTGTCCTTTCTCCATAACTCGGAAAGCAGAGATCAGAGTGAGCCGTTCAGGTTTATAGCCTCTTGTGACCTCAAAACAGTGCATGCTCATCCCCCTGCTGACAAAAAGACCCAGCAAATAAGCAGCTTCCACTGCCTGCTGGTTTTATTTCCACACTAGAGCTGCTTCTGACTACAGTAAAATGTCTCAGGTATGAGCAACACACTGCAAGTGTTCTCTTGTTAACTGTATATGGTATAAGCATGGTCACCTTGCCAGAAATTTTGGAAACAGAAAAGCCAAAAACATTGCCAACTGTATAACGAATTGGACCATCTGGGATGCGGGAATGTTGTTTTCATGTACAACAAAAATTGTTTATGCTCGTTCACACACCCAGCTAGAGGGCAGCAGTGGTTTGAGCCCCTGTCTCCCCAGGTCTGCGTGCTAAAGTGTACTTGGGTGAGACACTGAACCCCAGAATTGCCCCTGATGTATATGATTGTGTACAAGTGTGCACGATGGGTTAAAGCACAGAAGTGACTAGAATTTTAAAAAAGAAAAACTGTGTGAATGTAGTATAAAAGCACTTTGAGTGGGAAGACTAGAAAATCACTATTTAAGTACCAGTCCATAGCAGTAGAAGGTAGTCAAAGGTCCACAACCACATTTTTCCAGTGTAATGGCACTAGAAATATATATGACATTATTCTCTGTACTCTTGTACAAAGAAGTCCCCGAGGTTTTGGGGGAAAAAAACGCACAATAAATCTAAAGAACAAAGGCTCTATTTAAGTAAGTGCAACGACAAGTGCAAAGCACAGACTGTGTAGGCTTTCTGAAGCAGCTGTTTTAGACACAGACTGCAACAGAAGGAGTTAAGTTGAAAAGGATCGCAGGGTTTTATTGTTGAATAAATACAAAGTCGTCATAACCAGCACAGATGAGATGTTAAATAATTAAATTAGAAATTTAAAAGAAAAATGCTGTCAATAACAGGTAACTGTGATCACTTTTTTCGATTTGCAGGGAAGTGCAACAATGAGTCCAAATCTTGCTGTAAATGTAAATACTTTTGATACACAATTTATTGTTGGCTGTTGTTGATACAATCATCAGATTGGCAGCAAATTGAATTCGCGCCAGGGGACATGCTTCTTTTCTCAGCACAATTTCTGGCACGATTTCCACCAACAGTTAGCTTTCCGCAGCCTCATTTGAATGAACCTCTCATCTGTTTGGCCTCCCTTGCTACCTGTAGCATTGTTCGCACAGACAGGCAAAGGGAAATTTAAGGACCACAATAACCCCAAAAGGTCGAAGGGTTTCTCGAACTCGCCATCCCAATGCTGCAGAAATAGAGCCTTTAAGTGTGTTTTAGGATTTATTACAGCTTGTCAGTTCTTCACTTACTCATTATCTGTCAGTGTTGGCTTTCACTTTATAATTTTAAACTGGCCAGCAGACATTAAACACCTTTAATAAGCAGCTGTGTCCATCAGTGTGGATTGTGTTGCTCTCACCGTCATTAGCTCACAGCTATTAGAACCCTGAATTTTTAATCACGCGACTCTTCCTGCCATCAATGTCGACTACTTTTCATATCCCTTCACATAAACTCTAACACATACCACAAGCACTGTTAACACTCACCTCCACTTTACAGCTCAACCTAAGGAGGAAATCCTTGGGAAGAGAAAAGCAAAATAATTTTGCCGACTTGCTTCGGGGCTTTATGAGCACCACTCATTAATTAAGGGGAATGTATTAGTCATGACTCCCACCAAAGCGTTTGCATATTAATGAGGAGTGCGTTTGAGGGAGTGTGCATCTTTTGAGTGCTGTGAGCCCCGGGCACTGACTGGCACTTAAAGACACAGTTGATATAAAAAGATATTTTCGCAGTGCAGCTGGGCTGTAAATTCCCACCACAGCACCGTCACAGGCTGCTCTTTAATGTATTGTTTATAATCATCTTAAATCATGTTAGATTCTAATTGAAGATGTATTCACTAAAGCTTAATCAGTGTGATAAGCTCAGCAGTAGGACATAAATCAATAACATGTTGCCAAAGATTAATTAATCTCACATTTATAAATGACAGATATCATTCCAACAATTCATAACGCAGCACAGAAACCACCCTTTTATGATTTTTTTTAATGGCCCACTTTTAACTGTTGATGCTAGTAGTTCTGTTGCCATCATGCTTTTTGACGACGTAGATCATGGCGTTCTCCTGACACATTTTGAATTGTGTTGTAGGCATTAGAGAGAAAGCCCTTAAATGGCTCCAGTCATATTTCTCAGTTAAGAGTTTCTCTTTCCATTTTGGACAGTATTCGGCATCTATGTACCCAGTTAGTTGTGGAGTACCTTTAGGTTATATATTGGGTCCTCTTCTTTCTCTCCCAAGTGCTTTTAAATAGAGCAAGGAATTTTAAACACAACTTTTATTTTAGATGCTTACATTATTTTACTTTTACGTCACAGAATCTAAAGTAATGTCACAAAATCAGGGTTCTTCCCTTGGATCGATGTACTTTTTGGGTTGTTGTCGTGCTAGAAGAGCTTGACGAGATTCTCATTTAAAGATGCACTGAACCATCCCCACATAATAATAATAATAATAATAATAATAATGATCCCACCACCATGTTTCACTGTATGGACCGTGATCTTTGGGTTATATGTCTTTTATATGCCTCACCCTACTTTTTGCTTTCTTGTGGGCAAAGAGCTCTGGTTTCCTCTTCCCGTATGGATAACCTTTCTCCGGTTTATGTTAAACATACTGCAGTCTGGCTTAAAGATGTCTCTTATGCAGAAGTGGAGGTTTTTTGGTCTGCGACCTCGCAGTAGTGATTGTCTTTAGACACATCTCTCACTAGTTTTCCTTTCCAGAGCCTTTGAAATCTTTTGCTTCCTACCTCTGCCAGGTTTTTCCCTTACATCTTATATACAGAGACACAGACAAAGAACATTCCACAAACTCTTACATGTTGGGGGGGGGGGCTATACCTCCTCCCTCACAGAGAGAATTATGACCTTGTGAGGGAGGAGATTTACACCTAAAGATTTACATCCCTGATAAGCAGAAGGAGTCCCACTATCTGTTTAACGTCTCCCATTACAATGGCCTCACTGTGTTAACATTCCACATGCATGTAAACTAGTGACAGGAGTGCTCTTACTATAGTACAGTGAGAAAGTGATATTACTATAATGTGATATGATTGAATATGTGATTAATACATGAGAAAAGAAATCTGCCACCACACTTCCTTCTGCAATTACTTTTAAAAAGCACATCTACTTCACTGCGTTCCAGGTAATCTCCAGATATATCTGCCAGTACAAATCAATATCAGTGTTTTTATTTCTGTTCTCTGGCGAACACTCTCAGAGATACATGATCATAAATGAAGAAGTTATTTTATTTGGGCAACCCAACCTTCTACATGGGTATGACAGTGACCATGGTCTTTGAGCTTCTTACTTTCACCCAGTTTTAGGAACTTTGGTGTGATTTTTGACTTGACACCTGTGATTATCATTTCATGTTGTTATAATTTAGTTCTTTTCAACTACACAGCAACCACCGGGTTATGAGGCCCCAAGATCAACCGTAACACAGGCCTGTCAGAGTGGGTCTCGTTAGTGTAACATGTGTGTAACATGTTAATTCTGTGGCGTTTAAAATGCTGCAGCATGCCGGTGCAGTTTAAAGAAACAGGAGCTCAGCCAAGCAGTTGCTCATTTGCTTTTAACAGTGTGACACGACAATCAGACATTTCTTTCCTGTTGCAGAAATGTATCTGTCACCTCAGTAGCAGAGATAAAAATATATGCCTTTTTTCACGGTAGGTCTTTTGACATTTCATAGTAAGTAAGAAGCTTCTGCTTTCTAGTGCATTTTCACCTGTCTATGCTGCCTCAATATCATAACGCAATGGCTTAACTGTGACACCTGAACATTTTTTTAATGTTACAAGTGTCACCTTTGGCTCCTTTAGAACTGAACACAAAAATCTTCTATAGTGTTTTGAAAAAAAAAACTATGCTGTGACTTTAGGTTCAGTTTTAGAATTTTTGAGCACATCGGTCTGCATAAATGTTACATCAGCAATTTAAATAAACCTAAATAATATATTGTATGTGTGCTACGCACAAGGTTTATTAATTTGTGGAGAATAGGTATGGGTGAAAGGTCCTAATAAACGTTGCAGTTTGATTTGCTGTAAACAACAGCCTTAGCTGTGATTTCCAACTAAGACCACTTGCAACGATGAGCAGTTATACATCAGCACACTGGTGAGTCCAGCAGGTCTGTTGTCAGCTCTGCTGTGAATGGAACAGGGGGAAAACTGGGAAGTATTCCCTCATTATGTTTTTTTTATTAGGATTTGAGAGAAGCTCTAGTCTCCAAGTTTCATGGAGGTAAGGTCTCTGAACCACACAGGTTACTATGAAACACATTACAAAGGAGGAGAAATTCTCTGTTTCAAATTGAAAGAAAAATCATCTCTCCTTAGCATACAGCTTAAGTTTGAAAATATCCTGCACGTGGTTAAGTTAGCCTACTTTTGGAGGACTACAGATGAGCTGTTCTTAAAAAAATAATAAAAATAAGAATAAGAAGATTGTATTGATCCCAGAGGGAAATGCATAGTAAGCACAGAAACTGCCAGGGGGCTGACTTGCCAAGATCAGTGCATCAGATCATAAAATAACAAATGTAAATATTTTAAAACCACTAATAGTGTCATAATCAAATTTGCTGTTGTTCATTGGTGAAGTCTTTGTCTTTATGGCCGATGAGAACTACCCTCTAAGTAAACTCATGGTGTTGAGTTTATAGCTAGTTTCACATGCCTTTAATATACCATGGGGCTCTGTTTTTCTTACATTTTAGTCACTCGGGTCAAAAAGGATGACAAACCAGAAAAGCCTACATTGTAATACAGAAATCACTACCATAGTAGCTCAGTCAGATCCAAAAAATAGCATTTTTTACAATAAAATATGGTGCATTCATAATTTGCTAAGCTACCACAAAAGCTACCTGTGTTACTTTGTATCATATAAAAATATTTTTTAAGTTTAGCAAATGCAGCAAACCATCAAAGATGTGAAAAGTCCAAAGTTAAACTTCAGCTATGCAGTTACATTTGAACTACGCTGCCAGAGAAGTGAAATGCAATTCCCGTTTAGTGGAAGGTCTCTTAGTGGTGGTTAATCATGCACTGCCTGCAGTACTAAATCCCTTTCCTTTCCCCCCAGGCCTCTATCTAAGAGCAAACATATAAAAGTCAAGAGAGCAGTTCATGGTACCCAGCAGAATATAAAACACCGACCCTGAGATTGTACGTTACTCGCAGCACTTACTATTTTATTAGTAAGTCAGCATTTCACGATTCTAACAAAACTGTCCATATTTTCATAATGCTGACCTTGCAAGTTTTCTATTACAAAAAATTGTCTCAGTTTGTGGTCATAGAATATTGTTTGCCACTTTATTTGAGTCAAAGAATGAGTGAATAAGGCAATAATTTCTCTTTCAAGGGTTTGACATGACAGAAGTCATGCTTGCTGTCATTATCATCAGCTGCTGTAAGACCACTTTCTGTGTTGTGATTGGATCAGTGCACCTCCACTCGTTCATTCAGAGCTACACATTTAAGCTGACAATTGTTTTGGTCATCATATTGTTAAATAGTTTTGACAAATTAGAGCACATCACAAAAACAAATGCAATCATGAATATATCTTCATATTGTTCTAAACTGATATATTGAACGCAATCAGGGACTAGATTTGTCACCCCGACTGTAAGTACTAGATCCAAGTGTCAAACATTTGGCCCTCAAGCCATAAACAGCCCACTAAACAGCCTAATCCCATGCACAGGATGGCTTTGTGAAGAGGAGGGTAACATGTCAAACAAAATGTGGAAAAGGTGCACAAGCCAAACCTCCTAGAGAGCCATAGGGTTCAGGTTTCTCTGCACAGCAGGGCTGCTGTAACTCTAAACTCAACTATACATCCAGCCATCCATTGAATTTTCTTCCACTAATCCAATTCAGAGTTATGGGCGGGCTGAAGCTTATCCCAGCTGTCATAGGACAAGAGGTGGGGTACATGGTGGCTCAAAGAGTTGGCAGTTCGTCTTGCAACCGGAAGGTTGCTGGTTCAAGCCCTGGCTCGGACAGTCTCAGTCGTTGTGTCCTTGGGCAAGACACTTCACCTACTGGTGATGGCCAGAGGGGCCGATGGCGCGATATGGCAGCCTCGCATCTGTCAGTCTACCCCAGGGTAGCTGTGGCTACAACTGTAGCTTGCCTCCACCAGTGAGTGAATGAATAGTGGAATTGTACAGCGCTTTGAGGGCCCCGAAAAGCGCTATATAAATGCAATCTATTATTATTATAGGCCTCCAAACTCCACTAATAAATATGAAAACAATAAAGCAATAACAGCAGTAAAAATAAGATCAAAATCAAGACTTAGACAAAGTGATTAAATTGGTTCATTCTCAGAATGTACTTGTGCTCCTGCACACTTTTAAAACATGCTGTTTTGTCCCGGTTTTAATCTGACAGCCCATTTAAGATCAAACCGAGCTCTGTTTGAACTACAATGAGTCTGACAGCCCTGCTCGAGACGGCTTATATATGTTCTGGCCATATCATGCTTTAATTATATTCCCCGCATTATCTGTGATAATGTTCTTGTACTGAATTTGTCACATACTCAGCAGTAGGGACATTCACCTTGTCTCATTGCCGGGATGCAGAGCGTTGATTGCAGTGAGCAGGTTTTTGGCAGAGTTTTTACGGGTGGAAAAGGAAACTGTTTTTCTTTTTTTCTTTCTGCTTTGTCTTCATAATAAAAAAAATCTCTTCTGGCAGTGGGAAAGAGAACAAAACAGAAGCAGCCCATGCTGTTAGCCTACTGTCTAATCACTCTTTCCCATGTTGGCGTACAAATGCTGCAACACTTTAAGCAACTGTTTTCAACTAGTAGAGTCAAGGATTCTCTTTCTGGAAAACTCAAAGTGTTTACATGTTAAAGTAAAGAGATGGTATATTTTCGATATTGTGTCTAGCACGTCATCAGTGTCCAAGCCAACATCATTAGGCTAATTAATTCTGATGCTCAGTAATTAGTCAGTACACCTGCCATGTGTCAGCTGTTGCCTCTCCACCATGGGCGGTAGTTTTTAAGTAAAAGCGGGCTTGGAACGAAAGCGAGCTTTTGTGTTTGTTTGAAGTCACCTTCGAGAATCCAGTTCAAGTCCATTTTGAGCATGCCAAGCATAACTGGTGTTTGAAAACATGGTTGCTCAGAGAGGTGGCTGTTGACAGAAGAAAGACTCAGCTATGGCTTCTCATTCTGAGCCAAGCAGCCGGTTGACTGTCCTCTCAGAGCGTAGTGATTGGGTGGCCTCTCGGCTCAAAAAGAAATGACCCCTCCATCTTTCACACACTGCAAAGTCAGAAACACACACACACTCTATTCTCTATGTGAAGTTCCTCTCTGTCGGTTTCTCCCTCAGAGCATGACGAGTGCGCCAGCGGCCAGGATTTGTGTGATGAGAACGCCATCTGCACCAACACCATCAGGGGACATCTGTGTACCTGCAAGCCAGGCTATGTGGGAAATGGCACCATCTGCAGAGGTAAGTTCCTAACCCTGGAATATCCCACCTGACACACAGACACAGAAACAAAAAACCTTGCCACATCCTCTGAAGATAGGTTGCATGCTTCATTACAACACGGTTCATGTGGTTCGCTCCTCCTTCCTATCCTCTAACCAGGCAGCAGCTGCCATGGAGATGGTGAAAATTGAATCTGGACCATTTTCAGACAGTTTTTGCCCACATGTGCTTCTTTCCCCTCGCTGCTCACCCTGCTCCCCATTGACCTGTTGCACTGCCAGGCATGTTTCCTGGTTTGCCTGCATATAATAGCAATTGAACAGCATACAGAGGAAAACACTTTGTTTTCAGGTTCACAAAAAATTAACATTTGAAAAAATATCAGAACCTTTGCATATCTATAGCTATGAAAATTACAGTTCTTTGTAATAGACTCCATTAAATCTACACATAGACCTTAGAAGTGTTGATCATTCACTTCAGCAAGCATGTTAAAGATATGGTTGTTTGCCTGCTAGAGATTAGACCGAAGACTCAAGTTGCAGCACTACTTGGTCTGCAGTAGCACATGTTTGTCAGCAAAGCAAAACACGTTTTACAAAAACTGTGGGAAGTTCTGTTTTGCTGTCTTGGGTTTAACGTCTTGGTCAGGCATGGATATTACTAAAAAGAAAATGGACCTTGCACAATCATAGCAACTGAAACTAGAAGTTAAGATAATAAGCGCATTAGGAAAGTATTCCTTAAATTAGATGAGAGATTACAATCCAGCTGCTGGAGTTTCTCCCTGTTGGCTCTTAAAAAGGTTCTGTGGTTAGGACACTTTAGTATTGATACCTCCATATTTAACTCATTCACTGCCATTGACGTCTATAGCCGTCAATGGCAGTGAATGAGTCAATGGGTTTAACTCATTCACTGCCAATGGCTGGCAGTGAATGAGTTAAATATGGTCTGTATTCTTTAACTATAAATATACTGTGACTCATTTGTCTTAAAAAGAGGTATTAAGACATGTTAAGTTTGGAGGATCCTGCCAACAGTCTAACCTTAATAAGGTGCTTAATTTTAGTAAGTTGTCAGAGTCGGTGTACATTTTGAATATTGCGTATTTTATTGTATAAAACAGAAGTCGGTGGTGGGTCAAATAGAGTCACTTTGTGCTTTTTTGTTATGTCAAATCAATCTCCTATTCACAGGTAGATGACGTGTTCATGCGTCCAATCCGCGAGGCGCAGTATTAATTCTGCTGAAATGCATATTTTCAGGGCTGATGAAACGGGGCAGCCATTTCTAGGCCATGCAGGGCAATCGTAGCAGCAGAGGCTCGTTAGAGGGTTGAGAGCTTTTACAGTCCAGAGGAGTGCTGTGGCTTGAGGTCACCAAAATACCACAAACATTGCTAGGATCCACCAACAGAGCTGCAGAAACATCAGATTTTCACTTTAGCCAACCAGTCAATGAGAAAGAAAACATATTACATTTCAGAATCTGAGGAATCAGGAAGTTTTTTATTTACGGTATCTGTTTGATAAGAGATCTTTAGTCACAAAAAAAGACATAGCAGGTATATCTTGCCTGGGTGTTAAGGTTGCACTTTGCCTGTTACATTTTATGGGTATTTTTCGATTTGGTAAAATAGAGTTAATTGCTCAATGTGTCCCTTTTTTATCAGCAAAGAGCAAAACACTCAGGTTTAAAAAAATTTGTGTGTATGTGTAGGAGATAACAAGCTCTATATTAAAAAGCGTTTGAGGATTTGAGGTTTATTTCTCAAAATGTGTTTTGTTGCTCAGAGTTGGTGCTGCCTCATAATATACTGTACTTCTGAACTCAAGTCTTAAAATACAGCTCAACTCCCAGCCTTGCTCATGTCTACAGCTTGATTTGTAAATAAAGAGACCCCATGGGCTTGCATGGAGCACTTTCGTGTAATTTTTTAGACTGTGTGCATATGCTTGGCTGCTGTCCAAGAGATGGGAGAGTCATTAAGCCTAATTAGGCTTTGATATTCTAACCTACCTAAACATGATCTCAACAAAATTCCGGCAAATGTGCTGCAGTTGGATGTATTTGTTGCTGCACAAGCTGACATCCCCCCCAATAGGCGATATATGCCGCCTGTGAGGATGTGGGCTTTTATTTGCTTTCCTGTAATTTCCTTGAAAGTGCCAAATATCAAAAGGGAATGTCAGGACTATTATCTACTCTATCATTTTTCAGGGTTAAATACCATGCTTTATTTTGACCTTCCCACCGTGTTCCATAGTGAAGCCACACTTTGCGTCGGCCTTGCTGCTCCTCACCGTGAAACTTAATAATGTTGTAATTAGGACAGGACAGAGGAAAGCATGTCAGTAATACAAATGATTAGTGGGAGGGTAAGTGTATCATATGGTGCTGTGGGTTGACATCTGCATGTATGTGATGGACAAGAAGTAGGGAAAGTGAATGATGAAACAAAAAGCAGCAAATGCAGGAGAGTGAAAGAGGAGGGAAATGCAGTGACAGAACCAGAAAGTAACAGGAGACATAAAAAAAAAAAAGTAAAGAAGTCGTTGTCACCCACCCCCACTCACCCAGCCATCTGTAAAACAGGCATTAGGATGAGCAGCAGGTAGGAGGCAGGTCCAGGGAGAGATCAATGTAATTTGCAAAGTGCCTTCCACATAGTTTCAGCCTCTGGATTGTCTCCAGATTCATCACACACACACACACACACACACACACACACACACACACACACACACACACACACACACACACACACACACACACACACACACACAGAGAGGCACACAATGCTTGAGGACAATATAAAAATTAAACTACAGCCTACATATTTGTCACTCCAGGAGTCACGGTCAGTGTGCAATTTATATAACAGAGAGGTGAATACATCAAACAATGTTTAGAATATAAATGATGAAATATGAAAACATTAGTTAACATAGTGGGTTTTGTTTTGTTTTTTCATGTTGGAATTAGAAATGCACTTTATTAAAAAAAATGGGTACTTTTAGGCACATGAAAAATGTGCATCTAGCTCCTGAACATGTAATTCCATCCGTGGACTTTATTCTGCACTCCTCTAATATCCTTTCAAAAGATTTCCTGCAAGGAAAAACCCACTTTAGCTGCAACAGGAAGGTGTGGCATTATTGTTAAAGGATGATTTCTTTTTTTAAAATTTGCCCCAAAGTTGCTGGAAAGGTTTAAAATCAGGATTCTGAACAAACTGGTCAAATACTCCTTCACCAAACTAGAACAAAAACCTAGTTCATGTAGTGCCTAGATATTCCTAGTCTAGGAAATTAACCCAGACCCCACATTGTGTAGCTAATACATGATCAGTCATTATGCTGAGACCATGCATGACACTCAGTCCAGCTGACTAATGACATTTGTCACAGGCATGTAGGGAAATTTGTTTTAATAATGTAATTAAAACTTCCTGCATTTTACCTATATTGTGCAGGCCAATTAGTATATTATGTGAGAGGGGAGTTTGAGGAATCTCTCTCTATTTCCCCCCTCCCCCTGAGATCTCATTACTGTGTGATGGTGACAGTGTTGGCCAATCGACCTGTGCCTCCCATCTCATTCCCCTCATACATCACTACTGCCCTCTTAGGAATAGGGGAATTAGTCTGAGTGTGACTGCAGCTCCTCAGCCTGTCCCTGCTAATGTTAATAAGGAAAAAGGTGAGTTTAGCTTTAGCTCATGCCCGACTGTGCAAAACTGCATTTCAGAGACAGAAAATGTATGGGTGACTGAGGGGTGGAACGGCCAACAAGTACCCATCAACATTTAATGTCTTTTTACATATACAATGCAACTTCACTTGGATTTGTTGTCAAGGAGGTAGCATTTTCTTTTGCAAAGGTATAATTTGGCGTTTACTATTTGTTAGGGCTTGGAGGATGGTAAAACCTGCCATAGGTATAGGTTTATATGCTCAGTGACTTCCGAACTGAAAATCTCACACATTTTGTTAGACTTTTACCCCATTTGATGTCATGAACTGATGTTTCATTAATTATTAGATTGGCAAGACTTTTGTGAATGCCTTAGTTTTCGGCCAATTAAATCTCTATACAGTGGTGGTCAGATGTTTACGCACACTCATGAATATCATGGTCATTCTGGGCTTGTGATGATTGCTTTGAACTGTTGTTTTCCCAGGGTGGAATGATTGTACGGCATACATCTTTAATGACTTTATAAAGCAAGAATTGGGTACACAAGTTTGAATATATTTCAGATTTTTTCTAATCCACACTGGTTGGCTAAATGTCCCTTAGCAAACTGCACCTTGACCAGATGCTTTTGGTAGCTGTCAACAGCCTTCTGGCGTAATTCTGGCTGGATATTTGATCACTCTTCTTTGCAGAATTGGTTGAGTTCATTTAAATTGGTTGGTTTATTGCCACAGAACCGGCTTTTAAGTGTAGTCCACAAATGTTCAGTAGAGTTGAGGTCAGGGCTTTGGGAAGGTGATGCCAGAGGCTAAATGTAAGCCTCCATTGTCCTGTTAGAACACACAATTTTGTCCAAGTTTCAGTCATCTAGATATTAATTTGTCAAGTTGAAACATTTGGAAGTAGTCGTCCTCATTCATTATTCCATCCATTATGTGCAGTCTACCAGTATCACTGACAGACAAACGGTGCCAGAGGATGATTCTACTGCCAACAAGCAGAGAGCTGCTACAAAACATTAGTTTTACCCCTCCAAACATATCTCTTTGTGGCCAGATAGCTCAGTCTTTGTCTCATCTGACCGTAAAACTATCGTCTAGAAGGTAATTGGCTTGTCCGTGTGGGCAGCTGTAAATTGCAGTCGATGTTGAAAGTGTCATTTTGGAGTGGGGCCTGACTCTCAGTCGACACCCTCTCAGTTCAGTATTTGTTTTTTTCTGGGTTTTTTGGTTGTTTTTTTTCAACTGATGGTCTTGGAATGGGTGATTGTTTAGAAATGGTTCCAAGAGACTATCCCAACTTATCCAAATCTATACTTCTCTTCAAGTTAATAGGCCTTGGATTTTGTCAGGTTAAAAACATTGTAGAGCCCCCAGAATTTCTGTATATATTTGATCATGTATGTGTACTTTCAACTCCATTGGATTGGAGAAAATCCAAAATAAATTCATTCTTGAAAACAATTCTTTTTTTTCTTTTTGAAGTCATTGGAGATGGTGCACAATCATTCCACCCTGGCAAATTACCACAACATTCAAGCCCATGAGAAGTGTTTGCAATCTTTTAATTTTCTTTTTTAGGCCTTTTGGTGTTTCTGAGCTGGCCACTGGTACATTTGGGAATGTACCAGTTTTTTGATTTGGCAAATCCTAAAGCTTTTGATAGTCCTTTGATATTTTTGGTTTCAGCCTAATAATGGCTTCCTTAATTTAAAATTGCACGCCTTGCATGTGAAAAAATGGGGGGGCTGTGTATTCAGATGACTGTAATTCTCCAGTTAACTCAGTACTTTTGTTAAACTCCTTGAATTAAAGCTGAAAGCCAGCACCTCAATCATATCTTGCTTGTTTGGTTTAAAATGCACCATGGTGATGTAAAGAGGCAAAATGACCAAAATTGTGCTGTTGTCAAATATTTATGGACTTGACTGCATAGCTTGTATATGTGAAACAAGGTTTTTGATATATTTACAGGATAATATATCAATGGGTGTGAATCATTAAAGGGTTAAAGGATTAAACTCTGTGGAAAAGAGCTATTTCAGGTGATGCATTAACCTCCTAGGACCTGGCATCCACATATGTGGACACCACATTTACTAAATTTTGCTCTACAAGGGCCTGATATCCACTTATGAGGACATTATACTGTTACTGTTCTATCAAAAATTTAAACAAATATCCTCATTATGTGGCTCTCATTTTTCTTAGAAACAAAAATTAGGTAAAAAAAAAAAATATCTGGTAATTCTTTGTTTTTACATTCATCAGGTCCCAAAATGCCCAAATATCAAAGAGAAATAAAAAATACATGCCGTGAATGAGTTCGGGTCTTAGGAGATTAAAGTCAGTGTGAAAGTGATTCAATAGGCTGTTTGTCTAAAGGACCCTAATTGCAAGCTTTCTGCTATGTTGAATTGAAAAGAGGAAATGTACTGAGACTTTTTTTTGCGTCTTATACTACAGTGAGTATATTTTCTGGCTATGTTTATCTGAGTACATCTCTTCAGAGGATAAATCTTAACAGATAGACAAAAATCAAGATGCCCATTAAAGACTGTAGGTTTTTGATACCAAGAGTTTTCACATGAGTCAGAAAAGTTAGCCCATTACCTGACTGTCCCCTTGCTTCCTTGCAGCACACCACAGGAGACTATACATGCTTCCCATTTGCTCACTGTGAATTCACTGGATAATTACCTGCTATATTCTAACATAGGTGCAATCAGACAGTACATGGGCTTTGTGCCTGGGAGCTGAGAGGAGAAAGTATGTTCAGTGTATAATATCTGCTAAGCAGATATTATATTCTCACACAATAATATTACATAATAAAATTACACTTGCCGGAGCAGGGAGATGGAAAGATTAAAGAGTTTACATTAAAGACCTGCATCAGCATCGTTTGTCCGTGTTCACATCTGTGTGCTCTACTGCATAGCACTCTGCGCTACCAGCAAGAGTATCTGTTAAACAAAGCGTATACAGTACTTTTCACAGATTTTATATAGTTGAGTATCACCGGCACAAGACTGATTGAAGACAAAAAAAAAAAACATCACAGAGATGATAGAATGAGGACAGCATACTGGATTTTTGCTTGGTGCATTAAATTATATTACAAGAGTGGATGTGATGGAGCTGAACACAGGGGGGGGGGGGTCTCTCTTTGCTGCTACATCTAACAGTGGGGAACAGACTAAAAATAATTGCCTCAAATGATAATTGCTACAAAGCTTCAAAAACAAGTAGCGAGTTTTTTTTCTTTTCCTTGTTACAATTTTCTTTTCCACATTTGCAATTAATCATAGCTTCAGATACTGTGGTTTTCAGCCAATTAAATGTTGTAAAACACTGTGCCCTCTAGCACACAACTACACAGCAGAAACTGCTAAATGTGTTGTTCCTATCAAAAAAGGATGAAGGGGAGCAATAATTATGTAAACAGAAAATTAAATGCTTCATACTTATAGAGGAAATGAAGACTGAATTACACTCCTTCCCCCTCCCTCCCTCCCAATTTCTCTTTTCCTCTCATCCCCCCTCTCATCCCCATTCTCTATTTCCCAGAATACATTAGCATGGGTTTACAGCTCGCTGTTAGCTGCTTGCAACATGGTTCCTCTGCGATTAGGTCCGATAGCAAAATGAGAAAAGCACGAGTCAGTGCTTTTGTCCTCTGCGCCACTGTTTAGACTCACTACTCAAATCCTCTCTATTTAAAGCCCCTTTGTCTATACAAACCAGTCCTAGGGAATGAAACGGACCATTAACAAGATTAGCTCACTCATTCTACTGCTGACAAAGGCTCTGCAATAGGCTGCTGATCATTAGGCTGGCAGTGGGAACAATGCTGATCTATAATCTTTTGCCGTGCTTCGATTGAACTATTGTGGCCCATTTATTAGACTCTAAGGGAGATGACATAATGGTAGCCCTTTGTCAACCCAAGAGAGCCGCAATACCAGAGCAATCGGTGGAGGAACGAAAGTAAGTAATGGTAAAAGGAGTCTTAACCCTTCATTTCTTCTTTCTTACAGTCAGTTTGTGCAGTTGGTTGAACTGAAATAGAGCCTGTGGGATGGAGGCCTTTTTGTATGTTTCCAGCAATCATCCCAGTAGCACTAGGCAGGAAGGTGGGTGGCTGCAGGTAGGCTGTAGGTCTCATCAGGTATAAAGTTGAGAACAAATGTTCGCATGTAAATAGCAAGTATGCTTCACAAATGTTTTCCAGTGTAGTAGCAGGTAGCATTTTAGGTGAGAAAATCTTTCAAGCCACAGTGAACACAATCATTTCAAAATCAACACCTGAGCTGCATTCTTAAATTGTGTTTTTGAACCGTAAATACAGCAAGACTGAGCAGAATCAGCACCTACAAATAGGAGCAATAGCTGCGCTTCTCCATCTATTGTGTGTTTTCATAATATCAGCAGCAGCCAAATCTATTGTGTCGTTAACAGTCACCCGAAGGGGCATAGCATTGCTGTAGCAACAATATTAGCCATAATTACTCTCCTGTAATAGAAGCAAGATGTGAGGTATAATCACTACTCAGTCAGTGAGAGAGCAGAAGTAGGTCAGCTGTGGTAGACTGAGTGATTGTGGTGAATGTGCCTGGCCTAGTCGAGCTCCCCTGAGATCACCGAGGCAAGGATCCAGTCAGAGTCCCACCGATGCCACATTACACATCTGTTACACGAAGCTATAAGGGGAAACGTATCAGGTTCACTGTGGTAGGAATCTGCTCAAGTCAAGCCCATGCAAGTGGATATTGGGTATGTTTTGGGGCATGCAACCCAAATGAAGTACTTGTGGAAGTGCAGTTTTTCTAATAAATGCTTGCAGAGGGCGTCTCCAACAGTGAGTCAAAGCCTGTGAAGTCCCATGTTAAAGTTAAACCAACAGAATGAACAATATTTACAGCAAAGATTAAAAATTGTTTTCGGCCCCCTTGAACTTTTCCACATTTTGTCACATTACAGCCACAAACATGAATCAATTTTATTGGAATTCCACGTGAAAGACCAATACAAAGTGGTGTACACGTGACAAGTGGAACGAAAATCATACATGATTCCAAACATTTTTTATAAAGAAATAACTGCAAAGTGGGGTGTGCGTAATTATTCAGCCCCCTGAGTCAATACTTTGTAGAACCACCTTTTGCTGCAATTACAGCTGCCAGTCTTTTAGGGTATGTCTCTACCAGCTTTGCACATCTAGAGACTGAAGTCCTTGCCCATTCTTCTTTGCAAAACAGCTCCAGCTCAGTCAGATTAGATGGACAGCGTTTGTGAACAGCAGTTTTCAGATCTTTCCACAGATTCTTGATTGGATTTAGATCTGGACTTTAACTGGGCCATTCTAACACATGGATATGTTTTGTTTTCAACCATTCCATTGTTGCCCAGGCTTTATGTTTAGGGTCGTTGTCCTGCTGGAAGGTGAACCTCCGCCCCAGTCTCAAGTCTTTTGCAGACTCCAAGAGGTTTTCTTCCAACATTGCCCTGTATTTGGCTCCATCCATCTTCCGATCAACTCTGACCAGCTTCCCTGTCCCTGCTGAAGAGAAGCACCCCCAGAGCATGATGCTGCCACCACCATATTTGACAGTGGGGATGGTGTGTTCAGAGTGATGTGCAGTGTTAGTTTTCCACCACACATAGCGTTTTGCATTTTGGCCAGAAAGTTCCATTTTGGTCTCATCTGACCAGAGCGCCTTCTTCCACATGTTTGCTGTGTCCCCCACATGGCTTGTGGCAAACTGCAAACGGGACTTCTTATGGTTTTCTGTTAACAATGGCTTTCTTCTTGCCACTCTTCCATAAAGGCCAACTTTGTGCAGTGCACGACTAATAGTTGTCCTATGGACAGATTCCCCCACCTGAGCTGTAGATCTCTGCAGCTCGTCCAGAGTAACACTGCCCTTTTATTGAGGTTACATGAATATGCATAGGTTCATTAACATATGACGTCTACATACACACAAAGAGTACTTTGGCTTTGTGATGTGTGTGTGTGTGTGTGTGTGTGTGTGTGTGTGTGTGTGTGTGTGTGTGTGTGTGTGTGTGTGTGTGTGTGTGTGAGGTCAAGATGTGACCCTGTGAAGACTCCCCAAAGCTGGTGCCAGAAGTCTAGCGGGTCCATCTGAACAAAAGGCTCTTATACTTAAAGAGATATACGTGTGTTTGCTATGCCATATATCAGCAAGAGAAGATACGACCTCTCCTAGGAGGTGTGTGATCTTATGCCAGAACACTCTGTAGAGGAGTGAACGCACTCCCCTCTTCATGCTACACAGAGTTGTTACAGACCTCCTAGGATGAGACATTCTTTCAATCTACAAATTATTATACACCTCTAAGCATATATGGTTAAATATTTCTAAGCATAAATGACAATCAACAATACAAAACCTAACAGAGGGCTGACATTAGGAAAAGAGAATTATACATTTTTCCTGTTTCTAGTGTTGATCTTTGTGTGACACAACCCGAAATGGCACAACGTCAGCATCAGAATCAAATCAACATGGATGTCTTTCTAAAAGTGCCATTTAGCACCAATAATCGAACCGTGGGAAAGCAACAGCAGAACATGTAGAGAGAAATTGAATTACTCACAAAGTGCAGATTGAATTTATAGACATTATGTTTTAGTTTTTCTGTAAACTGCAGTGAGCTGTAGCTCTGAAGCTGTTGAAGTCTCCATTTAGATTTCAACTAATTAAGGTTCATAATAAAGAATAACCCCGTGGCTCAGAGACAGTAAAAAATTTATGTTGGGTACATTTTCTGCTTGCAGTTGTATTTTCACCAGGTAAAAGGTTTGTATATGGAAAATGCATACCAATACACCTGGGAGAAGGAAAGAGACAACTGTGGTTTCTGTTGCAAAATTTACCATCACTTAGCATTCCTTAAGCACACCTACTGGCCCAATAGAAAAATACTAATTTAATTCTTTATATATATTTTTTGATTGATTATATTATATTAATAACTTGAGATCCACTATGCATATACATTTTATAGCCACTGAGGTCTGCTTCAAAACAGCATGACTGTGTTATTGTCAGTCAGTCTTTAATAGGGAAGCTTTGATCACCTTTGTAGCTTTACACCTGCTGTGTTGCTTACTCTCAGCCAGACCCTGTCCCACATTATTGTTAAGATGCAAACTACCATATCAAATCAAATCAAATCACTTTTATTGTCACATCACATGTGCAGGTACATTGGTACAGCACATGTGAGTGAAATTCTTGTGTGCGAGCTTCACAAGCAACAGAGTTGTGCAAAATACAATAATGTAAACAAGCAAAATACAAGAATGGCTACATCTGAAACTAATAAATATATGTACAATATATAATAGTATATGCATTTCTGGATGTGTATACTAAATGTTTTTCTACGTGTGTGTGTGTGTGTGTGTGTGTGTGTGTGTGTGTGTGTGTGTGTGTGTGTGTGTGTGTGTGTGTGTGTGTGTGTGTGTACGTACACATATTTTACAAATTAAATAGAGTAAACAATAAATAAAATATATAAAAATATACAGAGTTGAGACATGTGCAAAACAGTGGCATTACTGTACAGTATGGAGTGCATAATGTTGAAGTTCCAGTAGTGGAGGTGAGGTGTCTATGAAGTGTTCAGCAGTCTGATGGCCTGGTGGAAGAAGCTGTCTCTCAGTCTGCTGGTACGGGACCGGATGCTGCAGAACCTCCTGGAAGTAGTCTGAACAGTTTATGGCTGGGGTGACTGGAGTCCTTGATGATCCTCCCCGCTTTCCTCAGGCAGCGCTTCCTGTAGATGTCTTGGAGGGAGGGAAGCTCACCTCCAATTATCCGTTCAGAGCACCGCACTACTCGCTGGAGAGCTTTGCAGTTGTAGGCGGTGCTGTTGCCATACCAGGTGGTGATGCATCCAGTGAGGATGCTCTCAATGGCACAGTGATAGAAGGTCCTGAGGATGCGGGGGCTCATGCCGAATCTTTTCAGTCTCCTGAGAAAGAAGAGGCGCTGCTGCGCCTTCTTCACTGTTTTGTTTGTGTGTACTGACCACGTAACCATATCTGAGGTTCGCTCCAAGGAAGCAGGTATGTATGTTACTTTTTACTACCTGCTCTAGTAGCCTTAAGAAATTTACTGGGTATATGACTTTGACATTTTAAATAAATAAATACGTACATAAAATAGAGGCTGTTTTAAAACAGAGAGTATTTCATCTGGGACTGAAAAGCACAAAGCTCGGAGGCTCTAGGCTCCAAAACACTTTAGTTCAAATCTGCAGGCCATGGCTGATTTATGGCAGACTGCAGGCTTCACTTGTACACACACACACACACACACACACACACACACACACACACACACACACACACACACACACACACACACACACACTCAAATAACAAATAGACAAGTAGAGGAAGCATTTGAATGGGATAACACTGTGTGACTGTAGCTGTTTCTCTTACTCACAGCTATTACTGTGGATTTTACTTTAAACAGGTACTTCAGTTGTAATTACTTGTTGAGAAGTGTTAGTTCTGTGCACTTTTAATTGTGCACTGGTGCATTCTGAAAACAAAGTCAATAAGCCAAACGCTGCTTCAGTCCCTACAATAAGGGAAATGTATTTACTGAAAAAGGAGCCCTGAATTATATTCCTTCTACTAGTTATTTGTTTATGTTATACACCACATGTATGTTCTAATTATTGCTGCTTTCAGAGAAAAAAAGCGCACTTGTAAAAGATACAATCAGACAATAGTTCATCAGTCCACATGACAGGATTCACCGTGTATAGATTTATGACAACATGTGGTGTGGTGTGGTGTGTGTGTGTGTGTGTGTGTGTGTGTGTGTGTGTGTGTGTGTGTGTGTGTGTGTGTGTGTGTGTGTGTGTGTGTGTGTGTGTGTGTGTGTGTGCATGCTTTTGTGTATCTGTGTTTTTCCAGGTTCTTCAGCTAATTAATTCATTGTTTTTGCCAAACAGGAAATTTGGCAAGAATAAAGCAGTCTTTTTCTTATTCATATGATATTGGACGTGGTAAATAGCATACCCTGGGTTGCTTCAAAGAGAATTTGCCTTGGATTTAGACACTGATTATTGGGTGTTTTCTACAGACAGAAGCCCCAGGACACAAGGAAAAAAGAGTTATAAACCCAAAGTGTAAAAGTTTGTTTGAGTTTTTGGACTACGATATTCATTATGAGAAGAGATACTTCAGTCACGAACAACATGCAGGCCCACTATGCAATGCTGCTATGATAGCATATTAAAAACGGGGTAAACCTGGAGTGTATGGATATGTAGTTGAGACCTCATTGTTTTTGACAAACTGAAAGAAATAAAGCAGCAGCCATCTCCTGAGAGGATGATATGATCGTTTCTGTTCTCCTCACTCTCTTTTAATAGCAGCTGCTCTTCTACCTGATGTGTCTTTCACCATTGTGGGGCTCACACACACACACACACACATCCAAATCAGTGTCTCATTCACAGTCTGTTTCAGTGCAGATTTCTAAGCTGTCGCTTCAATCATCTTATTTCTCCTCGTTCTTGTCTTATCATCTGTTTCCCATTGCTAATCCATCATCTGTCTATTCCACGTGCTGTCAGGATGATAGGTCTACTACTCAGTAAGACTTTTTGCTTGTTATCATTTTCAGCGTATTCGTGGTGAGTCAGTGGAGAGATACAGATACACTTTTCTGTCTACAGAACTACAGCTTATTCAAGTTTTCCAAACCAGTTTTTGGGGAGTGACGATAAAGATGCGGGAAGTACAGAAAAGTCCCACACGTATTGAAACTGATTTTACTTCATGAGTGAGTACAGTAGGATGGAGTTGGAAATGGCTCAGCAGTGCTACAAAAAAAAGTTACAACTGACAGTTTAATAACTAAAGTTTCCCTTGATTTTACTTCCATATGGGTCAGTCAATGAAAATCAGCACGTGTGTCATGATCCTGGGTCTTCGATCAAGCGTTTTGTGTTTTGTTTTGTGTATTGTTGTGATATATTTTGGTTTTTGGTTGTGTTCTTCCTTAGTTTAATGTTTCGTCATTTCTGTCTGTGTTTTCCTCTGTGTAAAGTCCGGGTTTCTCAGTCTGTGTCTTTGCCTGTGTGAGTTCCTGTTTTATTTTGTAGGTCTGCGTCTCCCATCAGTGTTTCTGGTTTCGCTTCCCCTTGTCTCGTTATGTCCAATTACTCCCAGCCGTGTCTCCCTCCTGTTTCCCATTCCCTGATTGCCCTGTGTATATTTAAGCCCTGTGTTTTCTCATGTGCATTGCTGGTTCGTCTGTGTTATTTGGTGTTTTCTGGTGTGCGTTGTCGCCCTCTCTGGTTCCCCTGCATCTATCGATGGCTCCCTGCACCTCCGTTTGTGTCTCAAGGTTTCAGGTTAGCTTTATTCTTAGTTTTCCCAGTTTAGGTTTTGTCAGTTCTGTTCTTGCCACCCTCGCCTTTTGTTGATTGCTGTCCTCCTCAATAAAGCTCACTCTCATCTTAAGCTGTGCTAGCACTTTGGGTCCTTTAATAATTTACACACGACTTGCCCCGCAAACCGTGACAGAGTCCCTCCTGGCCCCCTCACAATTCACAGATTTCAATTTTAAAACCTTTTTTGTACAACAACTGTAAAGTAATGATGCCATGCAAACCTTCATAGTGTCAAGATTTTGCAACAAGCTGTCCCTGAAGTACAAACGCCTAGGTTGAAATTTGATTATTTATTTTTTTGCGAGGTCTTATTTTTCCCACCTTTTTTTTTCCTTTTTTTTTTTTTTTAATCCTCATAACTAGTTGCTACCACTACTACTGTGCAAAACACTTTCTTTCTTAATATCTTCCTTTGAAGCAGTCAGACTTGCCTGTCATTTTTGTTAAGTGGTCTTTAGCAGTATTTCTCCAGGCTTTCTTAAGCTCTTTCTGAGTTTTTCCTTGGACTGCTTTTTACTCACTTTCAGTCCAGTCCTCATAGCTCACTGTTTCCAGTTGGTGTGAAAATAGAATCAATTGGAAATTTTTGGTTCAAATCATTTTCATTATGTACAGAAGGCATCCAGACCGACACACAGCAGCCTTGAGCCATAAAACAGAGTGGAGGCTCTATCATGGTTTGGGGTTCCATTTCAGCCACTCACGTTGGGAAAAGTACCATCAGACTGACCATGCAGCACCATGTGAAAACCATCCACCATCCATCTAAACCACCATGATTGGCAACAGTTTCATTTTTCAGCATGATAGTGATCATAAATACATTGCCAATGCAGTAAAAGCATACCAGGATATAAGGAATGCAATGGAACAATAGCAGTCACGGACTGGCTTCCCCAAAACCCAGACCTCAAGCCATGTGTGCTCATCTTGGCAAAGAATAGTAAAGAAGGCACCCATAATCCAAAGAAGAGGGAATTATTTGATCCACTGCTGAATTTTATATATAACGCGCTTCCATTCATTTTGCACTTTTCAATAAACCACTGCAGCTATTACCTATTTTCCTACAAAATGTTAAGAAATAAGGAGTGGCTCTAGAGTTTTGCACAGCATTCTAAGTACAGGATTTCATCTCATTTCTCTTAGGGACAGCATAATTTTCTCATGTATATACCTTTTTAAAACCAATGATTGTAGTCTACTGTGGATACTACCTCAGGATTTCAGTGAGGATGAAGACTCATATCTCAAACTGATCAGTTTGTGTGTGTTTGATGTTTCTGGTGTTGTGAAAGAGTGGGACTTAAAAAAGAAATGATCTTATAGTGCGAAGTGTCTGTTTGTATTGTTATGTAAACAAAAAGGAGAGAAAAAAAATGCCATGTTTGAAATAAGTGAAATTTTTTAAACACAACCCTCCGTGTGAAATCGAATTCATCACTATATGATATGCATCCCTCCTCCAGCTTCCAGCAGCATGGGTCATGGGTAATTCCGCCACTACATCTCGCCTCTCAGCAGTAAGCGTCATGTTATCAGCGAGGCAGAGGCAGCAGCAGAGGTTGGAGAAGACAGTGGTGTCAGCTGCCTACCTGTGTGTGTCAGTAATGGATTCAGATACAGGGAGTCGCACATCCCGTGCCGCCCTCTGTTATGAAAGCTCCTCACATCCAGCTGCCAAGGGCGTCCCTGCTCCTCACCCCTCCCCTCCCCCTCACTGTGCTGATAGGTTCATGCCCCCCATGACTCTTCAGCAGATGAAAATAGATAAAATCATCCAGACATGGTGTGAACTGACAGTTAATGTTTGCCACACACTGATTCAGTTGAAACACAGACAGTGAGTTGAATATATTTCTATTTTTATTTGCTTCTTATTCACTTATTCAGTATTCAGCAATAGCATTTTTTTAATACTTAGGAAACTGTATAACAGACAAAACTCACACAACAGAGATAATTCTCTTACCATGCTTATTATTTGTATTCCCCAAACTTCATATTGGACTTTGCTTCTACTTAAAAATAAAGTAAATATACAGTCATCACTACGCCCACACTAGCATCTAAGCAGATAAAAAAATATTACTGATACTAATTGCCGGCTTTGTTGTCATCCTAAAGAATCGCACATAAGTTTCATAATTTTATGCCAGTACCTAATAAATGTATTCACCCACACAAAAGGATGTTAAAAACCCAGCTTTAAATACAAGCTTAAAGCTTTCTTTAAACGTGTGTTTCTGAGCCACTCGTAAGAAGTGGAAATGAGCTAAAAAGACAACACCAACACAGCATCACCTGTTAATTTCTTAGCAAACGTTGGCTCATTTAAAAATCCGGCAGAGACACAGCGACGCTAACATCCATCTGGAGATGTGTCTGCACAAGCCTGACTAACTATTCGCATTATACCCAACCGTCTTAGTCTGTTCTATAGTCTCAAATAAGCATTTTTGTGGGATTAACTTTCAGATCTCATATCCTGTAGCTTTTTTTCTCATTTCAATTGACTCTTCCCATTTAGAAGTACTATAATTAGTTATATCCATACTTAAACCCATTACAAGAGCATATCATTTTTATACTTATTCAATCTGAGTACATAACCCAGCAGCTCATCAGGTACATGTATAAAGCTGAGTGTAAGGTAAAGCAAATGCAAATATTTTCACAGCACTCTCTTATTTTTGGATATTATAAAAGTGTGACTCTGGATTAGGGTTGACTGGAAGTGGACGTGCATCTTGGGTAAAGGACCCGCTCATTTTATAGTGGCATCAAGCAGACTCGTGCGGTAATGGATATCTGTGTACACAAGAAAATGGAGTTGTATTTCTGCGCCTGAAGTGTAATGCCTGGAGAGAGAACACAGCGCGTTGAATGCTTTTAAAGTGAAAACCAAGAATCCCAGGGGAGCATTTAAGCGCTGACAGCTGTTTTACATCTAGAAAATGTGGCAAAAAAAAAACTTTGTCAGTTTGCTTGAGGTTTGGTTTTTTGCTTTTTGTTTTGTTTTTTTTCTTTGCTTGTCTGATGAATAAACAAATGGCACCTCTGCGTTAGCTCAGTCCTCTGCTGCCATCTGCTTCTGCAGGCAACCTTTCAAACTGTCTTTGCTCAAACACTTTAGCCATGTGTTCACAGGTGCACTTAAATGAAAGCCTGAAATGAAAGGTTGATCAGGCCGTGCTTGTAATGATGATTGTGAATGAAAGTATCTGACTTTCTTTTCACCGTCCCAACATCCACAGTGAGATAGTAGCAGGTCCCCCCTGCCTTCCCCAAAACTGCTTTGTAAGTTTCCCTAAAATCGCTGGTCACTTACCTGCATCTTTCACACTCCTCCAGCCCTGAGCATTCTGAAATGTGAGGAGGCTCGTTCCAGAGCGTGGAATCTCCTGAACCACCTGGCAGAATTAAGTGTTGTGTCAGCAGTATTGATCAACCACCCCTTCAACCCTCTGCAGATACATTATGGCAGTAAAAATCTCCCTTAATGTGTCTTTAATCCATGCCGACTGCCTGGCGCAAGTCCTTATTGTCTTGTAAGTGCAGTCATTATCTGTGATGTTCAGTAAATGCCCAACAGAGAGTACAGCCAAGGGTGAACTACTGTTACTCTGATGCATAGTAAAGTGAGGCATTTGTATGAGTAAATGGATTGGCATTAATTCCTTCTTAGCTGCACTTTTGGCCTGCTCAGCACTTCCTTGCAGGCTGCCAGTGGACTTCTAACTCTGCATTTAAGCCTGCTGCTATGCATTCATATAAATGGAAGCAAGACAGACAGACAGACACACACACACACACACACACACTGCAGCAGGAGAAAGAGGGAGGAGGCATTTTTCTTCCTATGAGATGAAGGATGTTGAAGAGAGAGAATATAGTAGAAGATGTTGAGCCTCCATTATCTGGATACCCCTGCGTTCCTCTGTCAGAACTAATAGATGTTGTTTTCAGGAAGGCTCCTTTATATTGTGCATAATCTCTTTCCCTCTGTGATATCAGCACCTGTTGGAAGATATGAAAGGATCTGAGAGTGGAGGCTAAGGTTTACATTTAAAACTTTCAGGGCATAGATTGATTGCTGCAGACCAGAGCTGTTCAACATCTTTGAAGAGGATGCTAGGAATAAGGTGGATTGGAAGCTGTGGCTAACTGAACCAACTGTAAAAAGAAAGATTTTACTTCTAAGGCCCTTTTTTTGGTAACGATCTTGAAAAAAAATGTTAATTTATAATTAATGCATCTTTAGTAGTTTAATTACCCTTAAAAACTTAAAATATAATTAATAGTGTTTAATAATCAATAATGTATGTGTCATTATTCCTTAAACTTGATGAGTGATATGTTGCATCATGTATTGTGTCACAGCTGTTAAGAAACAGTAACAGTTCAGTTCTGGCAGCATGAGAACATTATGACTTTTATATAGTGTTTTCTTATTCTAAGTGACCACTCAACATTTTAAACACACTCACCGGCCACTTCATTGGAAACATCTACTGAACTGCTTTACAGTGCAAACACCTAATATGGCAATCACATGGCAGACGATCAGTGCAAGACAAACTGCTCAAACTGAGTATCAGAATGAGGAACTAAGGTGATTTTAAGTGACTTCTGTGCAGGTAGCATGATTCTTGGAGCCAGATAGGTTGGTGTGAGTACTACACAACGTACTGATCTCCAGGGATTTACCTGCACAAGCAGGAAAATGTCTAGGGTTTACAGAGAATGGGCCAAAAATAATGTTATCTGGTAGAAAATTATTTGTTAATGTCAGAAGTCAGAGGAGAAAAGCCATGCTCCTTTGAGGTGATAGGAAGACTACAAATGACCTCTCCTTACAATCAAGGTGTGCAGAAGAACAGTTCTTAATGCACAACAGTCTCTGAAGACGCTTCCTCCAAGGAAGGTACGTAAATGGGGTTAACGAGATCCTCGTAGCATTTTGTCTACCACCCAACTTTATCCTCAGCTGAAGTCAGTAGCACCCAACTCCCACTGTACACCATTTGAACAGAGCACCACTTTCCTGGGTCACCTGATGATTTGCCAGAATCAATTAGTGGCCAGCTGAAAGTCTTGTTCCATCCTAAACCCACTTTCATAGTCCCAAATGCTTACCAAGCCCAATAAGACTCTCTTAGGCTAATGGCTCCCATCAGCTATGGTGCCCACCATCAGGTTTGGTGATTATCACCATAACAAGCATCAACCACCCTTTGGTTAATATGGAGATCCAAAACATTGTCCATTGAGTCTCAATAGTCCCAGCCTCACTTGAAATTTTATTGAACTACTGCTGGAGGTGGGAATTGAAGTGCTCACCAGGACCTGCACCAGATGCTCCCAGCACAACCTCTCTAAGTCCAGTATCCTCCCCCACCAACTGATACATCTCAGTTGATATCCAACTCAGGTGATCAGTTGGTAGCTCATTTCCTCACTTCACCCGAATGTCCAAAGCTTGTGGCCGCAAATCTGAAGAATATCCAGTGAGTGGCAGTTCTCTGGGGGAAAATGCAAAATTAGTGATTGACCTGCACTAAGGTGTCCTGGTCTCAAATGCACTTACAAACACCCTGATGCTTGATCAGGTGTCCCTTATGGACAAACTGTGATTGGCACAAAGGCACAATAATAAAACAACACTGGAGACTACATCAAACAGGCTGTTTTTCTCAATTGCGCCCTTCCAGGTCTCGATATTATGGCCTGTGTGTGTGTGTGTGTCTCCAACACAAGTCTCCCGGTGGAGTACTCTCCAGTGCCCTACTCGGTAAATCCAAGAAGGCAGGGTTCTCTGAACTGTCATTCTCCACATAAGTGTAAATGACAGAACAAGAGCCAGAGCCAATTACCCCACCTAAAGGTTAGGGAAGCAACCCTCCCATCCAGTGGGGAACACCCCAAAATATAGGCAGCAAACTAAGGGGATACAAGTATACCCACCCCTGCCCACCCCTCTGACGGAGGGCAATGAATGATTGGAGCACAGTCCAACTCATCTTCAGGGATCTGAAGAGGCACAGGCACAGATCATAGGCCCTGTGTTGCATGATTATATAATTATTTTCTCTTTCCCTTTACATGCGGCATTGCAGCATGCAAAATTAAAAGTACTGAAAATTAGATATTTCAAATTTGATAATTATTTAACAATTTCTTACTATGACTTCATTATCAAAAAGGCTAACAATGTTCTTATCAGTTTTCATTTTTCTGTCATAGAATTCCAAAGCTCGCCTTTCCCCTTTCACACCTACTTGAATTTGTCGAGCATTCATCTTTCCCAACAATATTCCTGCTCCTAATTCAGAGATGGAACCTTGGACACCCAACGACCGTGAATATGACTGTTAGCCACGGCACAGAGTGGAATGATTTCATTCTTGCCACCCACTGGAAAGCAATCTAGGCCTGTAATGGGAAACTCAAATAGCAAATCTGTGGGTATAAGCATGTCTTGAGAAGTCACGAGTCAGCAACAGGCTCAGTTAAGCAATGAGATAGTTTAGCAGGAGGTCAAGAGACTTACAATTAAAGGAGGGCACTTTCTTTCTTGGAGCTCTGGGTCAGTCTATTTGTCGCTGTGGTGGGTTCTCATAATGACATGTAGAGGAGGCAATTAAGGGAAGAGCTGGAGAGGTGGAAAAGTGGGGAAAAAAAGAAGAATTTATTGAATGTTAAAAAAAAAAAGGAAGGGGGGGGGGGGGGGGGGGAAGATTATGGAAAGAGGTGAAGTGTTGGTGAGATACTTTGTATAAGCCAGCAGTGAGACTAGAGTTTTAGAGGCTTGAGAACTGAACCTTCAAACAGTAAATATAAGGTTTTGGTGTCAGAAGGGAGGAAAGGGGAATCACTTTCTGCAACCACAATCTAAGGAGGTGGCACAGGGTACAATACAATTCTACTGCTCTTCTTTGTCTTCTATATGGTGCCATTCCATTGAAATGGGATGTTCCCTGCTGTTTGTTGAACAAGAGCGACACATTGCTATTCTTTTCTCAATCTTATTCGGAAATGGAAAACCATCAGTACCACACATTATATGTATGGTGCATGTAGAAAAACAACAAGAGCTGTAAACAACTGGCTTCTCATCTCAAAGAACGCCTCCACACCACAAGATCTATCAGGGCAAATGAAAAAAAAAAGGCCTCGAGCAGACCTTCCCAAAGTGTGGGGCCCGCCCCCTAGGGGGGCGCAGAGCCATGGCAGGGGGGGCGGTATGAAAAGGAAAAAACAAAACGCTTGGACACTGCTAGCACGGGGCGCCCGCAGAAACGTAAAGCAGGAGATGAAGCATAGCTGAATATGTTTCCAAACCAACTTCATTCTAAGCCAAAGACTAGAAAATCTGGTGAAGCATATCTTCCCTTTGGTTTCACCTGCACAAGTGCCAAGGTAGGTCTCCCCTGCAGAATTGATTTTCCCTTCGTTGGGAGCAGTGCTGGGCTCTTCAAATCACGGACAAACAGTATCCCACATTCGTGATTTTTAGTTCACAAACACTTCTTGTAATGACTAACTACTCCTGACATTTTAGAGATGTTAGCTCTTTATACAGTAAAGTTACAGCAGGATACAAATAATATCAGGCTGATCCTGCCACGATTTGTTCCCCCGGTTCAAATCACAGACAAACAGTATCCCACAGCTGTTTATGTTTTTAAACCCATTTTGCACAGAGAGGCATTTTTTGAAAAATGTATTGATAGCAATGTTGAATATTATTACGCAGGAAAAAACAACTACACGTAAAATAATCACACCGTGACGCCTCTGCCTTTCTAATTGGAGGGACAGTAACTGCGTGTAAAACCTGCTGATTAACAGTATTTTGTCTCTATCTGCCATTCTGCAATTCATCTCATGTAAACAATAACGTGGTGCACAGCGTGACGTGAAAAAGGGCACATACCTTTGACGTTGTGTGACGAACTCTGTATTCCTCGTCCACACGTAAACGCAAAAAAGGAGTTTTAAAAATCTCAGTTTCCGGTGATTTGAAATGCCGTTTGCGTGTGGACGAAACAGCTTTTTTCAAAAATACCTGTGTAGGTGTGGATGTACTGTAAAAGATTTAGTAGTTTATTTTATTACTACCTGTAATTTATTGCAGAGTACTTGTATTTGCTTAATTGTTTATTAAATGTTTGAGGTGTAAAATAAACCGCAATGGAGCAAAATATGGGTGTGTGTCATAGCTGGACTGGCCATCGGGCATACCGGGCATTTGCCCGGTGGGCCGCTGGCGATTTTTTTGTTTTTATGGGCCGATGGATTTTTTTTTTAGGAAGGGTATATATAATGAAAGGTGTTGGATTGGGTAATTGGTCATGATCGACTCTGGGCTGGACCAATTACAGCCGAGGAGACGGATTTACCCTCCCCCTTGTTTAGCAATCACGTGATTTTCGCGCATTGCATGCCGGGCACTAGTGGCAAAACAATCCAAGTACCGCATCAAATGCAAGCATTTGCAGCACCGCTAAACGTTCATTCTCCGGTTCCAATACCTTCTTGTTTTTTCTTTGCCGCACAAAAAAGGAATGTACAAAACAAAAGGAGAACAATGCCGGTCCGTACAAAGACAGACTCTACGAAAAGACAAAGAAAAGATACGAGAAAAAATCAAAGGAGTGAAAGGGTCAGACCCTTACGAGCACACAGAGTGGACAAAAGACGTTAGCGTGCTGCCCAACTTTCACCACGGTCAGATTTATAATTATACGCTTCTTGGAGTGAGTGCATACACTCATGAAGTTTAGTAACTTCAGGCCACTGCAACAAGCCCAGGTACAGTTTACTGACGGATGGGTGCAGGACCTTGAAATGCACCGTGTAGAACGAAAGACCATCGTACGAACAAAGGTAAGTTTACCAGTCTCACAAATCGTCGTCATAAATACACATTCGTTAACAGTTTATTAATATAACCTTTGAGCTCAACGGTAATTAATTAGCAGTGGAAATAATTTCTGGTTCATTACAGAAATGTAGCAGTGACAATAATACTGTATGCTGTAATCGTACTGGAGAATTAGTGATACAAAACAACTGTTTTATCCTGTGAATAAAAGTATATGTTTTTGTCAATGTACCATAATAACAGAAGCGAAACGCAATATTGTGTCAGGACAATTCACTATTTATGCACAATAAACAAAGGAGCATAGCGCGACAATTTCTGTTCAGCGCCAGACTTGCTTGTAACCTATATCACCAATTATGTTAAGAAAAATGACGTATTAACTACTACAAAACTCTGACCTTTGTGGGAATGCTTGGAGCAGACTAACCTGTGAGCTGGAGTGTTCTGGGACGTTATATTTGGTATATCCAGACCATCCGTCGGCTCTTACTTCGGAAACATGGCTTAAATTTCTCTTCAACGACGTAATCCGATTAAAAAAAACGATCTCTTTACCCGTCGGCTTCCCGTGGCTGTCATGCAACCGGCAGTTAATAATACAACAGCTTCTTGCCATTTTTTGGGTTTCTTTTTATCCCTGTGTAACTGAGTTCGCTAGTACCTCTTGCCACAAGTTCCCAGAATCCTTTGCGGTTTTACCCCTGAATGACGTCACATTTTCAATCTTTATCCTGGTGGGCCGGTCTCTAGTCAAAATGCCCGGGCCGATTTTTTGTCCCAGTCCAGCCTTGGTGTGTGTGGTTGGAGGATGTGTTAGTGCGTGTGCGTGCGTGCGCGGGGGGGGACATTTTTCTTGTAAAACAAAGGGGGGCCCAGCAAAAAAAGTTTGGGAACCACTGGCCTAGAGCAAGATGTACCTCCAGAGAAAAGTATACAGCCAAGTCCTGTCTTTTAGCGCTCCAGTATACCGAAGATGAAACCACACCCACCTGTCACTGAAAAGCTGCTGTGTTCTTAATTATACATAACGTTAAGCCTCAATATAATTAAAAGGGGTGAATTGTGTAAATGTTCACTTTCCATACAGCTGCCATGAACAGGCAAATAATTAGCTGTAGAGACTGTAACAGGTTTTTTTTTAATAATAGGCTATAAACATGTGCTCTAAAAGTGGCCGTTCTAACACGTACTTTATGGTAATTGAGTCACATTTAGTGCCTCAAGTAGTCACTTGATGAAGTGTAGTTTTCAGCAATTGCATAGCAACTTAATTTTTCAGCCTCAGAGGTTTCTCATTTTATTATACTGCATTTTTTTAAATGGGAATCACTGACAGGTATTGCTTTAATTTTTGGGGGCTGGTACTGTGTTTCACTCAAGACAGCAAAGTCTTACACTAATCTTATTCTTGTTATAATATCGGTTTATTACAGTATATTTAACTTTATCAGTCCTGCTTAAAGGCTTTTTTAAAAAAAAAAAAAGTCCAATAGGTTTTTTTCACATTTTCATTCAGCTGTTGGACTGGATTCCACACATTTACTCATTAACACACTATTACCAGTAAGCATGAGCAAAAGTTCTGGATTAAAAGTTTTAGTGTTGGCTTAATTCATCCAGCTATTTCTTGACAGGAATTAAAATACTGGAGGCAACTTGAAACCGAGGCTTGTTTTTTGGAAAGAAAACTACTGCCTTCAGTCATACAGCACGCCCACTCCCAGTGAAGCCCCCTCATCTTTGGAAGTCATTAGTTCGACAGGCAGGCGGCATTATGCTGATGGCGGTGAAATGATAATTAGAGTTGGAGATAGATTGAGTCAATATAAGTGTAATTAATTTTTAAGTGTGAGGTTTATTAGTAGAGAGGCGATCAGGCCACTAATGAGGGCCTGATAGAACTTCTTAAATAGTGCAACCAGATTAATAGCTCTAATAGCTTCTGGCAGTAGAATCTACTTTTATTTATTTGCTGCATTTGTTTGTATATTTAGGCCAACACTGGGTTGATCATTTGTGCTGACAAATGAGCTTTCTGTGTATTCATAAACCAAATGGAGACAAGCTGCTGCACAGATTACACACAGATATTACACTCACATACCCTATGTCTGTGACTTTAAATAGATTTTTTTTCTGCCCATTAAGGCTCATCTTTTTAATCGTGTCATTAATTAAGCTTAGAAATACTTAATGAACTTGCTCAATTAAGTCTGCCCTCTTTTTTGGTTTAATCCTCGCTTTAAGCACTGACTGACTGTCCTCTCTCCCTGCACCCACCCTTTACATCTGTTATGGGGAGGATATTTCTCTGCCAGCGCTCCTCAGACATCCTCTTCTCCTTTGTGTTGGTGCTTCACAGTGTGTACACTCGTTGAACAAAATACAGCCATTTCCGCTGCTAGCCTGCTTCTAGGAAAAGGCTGTAAGAATGTTGGGAACACATGCGCTCACATGAGAGATTTCCAAATCACTGCTAAATGAGGAGCAGTTACTTTAATTATTTTAGATTCTTCCTTGCGGACATGGTTTGCAGACCGATGACCTCTAGTGTTAGTGAAAAAATGATTCTCTTTTAAACTGTGTGATAGTGTTATACTAATATCAATCAGGAATTTACCCTGATATATACCAAGAATTAATTAGGCCAAGAATTAATTTTCAATCCACTGATCACTGTTTACAAATGCTGGTGGTTTATTATTTGAAAAAAAAATCTAATAAAAGGCTAAAACATCTGATGATAGCTGTGATTGCGTTCCAGCAAATAGCATCCTGGACCAAACTCAATTCATTTGAACTGAATCAGCTACACAAGATGAACACCAATGAATTCTCACATTGCCTCGCCACATAACCCCAGACCACAGTAGGCCATCTCATCAGTACTGACCTTTCATGGAAAACAACGCCATATTATCAGTAGAAGAACTGTAAAATCTAATAAGCTACCAGTATCTAAAACAAATGCAACCTCACTGCATTAGAAGAACTAACAACAGTTTACTTCAGATAGCTAAATCAGGCAACCTGTTCATTGTGAGTGCCAGTAAGCAGTACTAAATGAATTAGTTCAACTGGCGTTTATGGCATAATTAACAAATTCATTTAGTATGACTCGCTCTGAAAAATCAAGTCATTCAAAGTGCTGTGACCTCACAATGAACAAGCTGCCTTAACTGACGCAAACTTAAATGAAGGTAAAAAGTTTGCATATATCTTTAATAAGTGTCAGCAACTTATGACGTCTGTCAAGGAGGTTGTGTTTTTGTAGTCTTTGCGTGTCACTGGTAATCTGTAAATGCAATAGCTCAAAAAGTTTCAAAGGAAATTCTGATGAAACTTTGTAGGGGTGTAGAGTGGGGTCATATTAGTAAATCTATTAAAATTTGACATGCATCCATCAAGGTCTTCAGGGTCAACTTAAAAAGCCTTATAACTTGTATGTGTTGCCAACATATAGAAAGAACCAATGTAAAGATTTTAAATATGATGTCAAATTTGACCTCTGACCTTTCCTTCAAGGTAAATACATGATCTTAAGGCCAACAATAATATAATAATAATCTTATATATAATCTTCTTTGGTTTTGATAACATATAGGCATATAGGGAATGATTTATGGGGATAATAAATGTCACGTTACTTTAGACCTCCAAGGTCAAATGAGGTCAAAATTCCCATAAAATCTCTTTTATCTTTAAAACTATACTTAAAATCCTACTGCCTTTGTTTTATGATACTCATATATGGTAAATAAATGGTAAATGGCCTGTATTTATATAGCGCTTTACTAGTCCCTAAGGACCCCAAAGCGCTTTACATATCCAGTCATCCACCCATTCACACACACATCCACACACTGGTGATGGCAGCTACATTGTAGCCACAGCCACCCTGGGGCGCACTGACAGAGGCGAGGCTGCCGGACACTGGCGCCACCGGGCCCTCTGACCACCACCAGGGTGGGGATTATAAACATAGCATTATAGTTTGCTGCCAAATATCATGTCACGTTTAGCCTCTGACTTCACTTTCCTATTTCACGTCTGCTTTTCTTTCAAGTTGACCCCAAAATGTGTTATACATCTAAAGAAAGTATAGTATTCAAGCAGGGCTTTTTTGAAACAGTCGTGTCAATCTTTTTGCAGGGCACTGGAAAATGATCAGAGTTTTCATGTAAGCACTTGTGTTATATTCTTGCTTGGCACCGTGGTGGAAAAGTTATCATAATGACCAAGCACAAAAAAAAAGAAGTGAGGCAGAAATTCAGTACGTGCTAGGATTTTATCACATTGAGGAACAACAGCAGCTCAGGTGGTGCTGCAGGTTGTCCTTGACACAGATCTCATCCTGATGTTCAGGTCAGCTCCTTGCACAGTTGCCATGTGTGTGAGTGGTTGAAACTGTAAAGTGTTCCTGCTGTTATGTTGATAGATAGATGTGCTAACGTGAAATCGGCCCCATTTGCTAGTCGCACATAATAAGAACACATATTTTCCTTGCTGCATTTTGTCCCTTTGCTGTCCAATAGTCAGTAAAAGTGCATGCATCCACTGAAGGATACAGTAGAATTTTTAGTGCCATCTGGTTACTGGTTCTTTAAACGTGTTTCACTTTCCTCAGTCGCTAACTTGGTCTGATTTTCTGAACTGTACAGTAAATGTGCTGTAAAGCTTAAAAGGCAAAAGACAGTCATTTATCCGTTGCTCGTAACAAATTGCAAAAAAATGCAACTTTCTCCTTAAAAGGCAACACAATGTTCAGCCATCCTCCCAGAAATTTGATAGTTTTTTAGCTGCCTTTTACATGACCACTTGAAAGCACACTTTTCTCTCAGATATAAATCTGAGGCAAGGTTACAGTTTTGATCTGTCTTTTTTTTGTCTTCTTTATAATGAACAAACACTGCAGCATAAAAACCACCATTTCTAAGCCCGTGTGAATGGTGAGCGTGAGTAGTCCCTCCCAGAACTATTAACGCATCTTGTAAAGATAGTCAGGGGAGCTTTTTGTAGCGTGTAATGCTTTTACAACATCACAAAAACCGCAGGATTTCAAAGGCTTTTCTGTGGCTGTGCTATTCGGGTCACAGAGGGGGGAAAACACAAAAAACTGAACTAATATATTTTTGGTTTCTCTTTCTAGCCTTCTGTGAGGAGGGATGCCGAAGCGGCGGGACCTGTGTGTCTCCCAACACGTGTGTCTGTCCCTCGGGATTCACGGGACACCGCTGTGAGACAGGTAAGACCTGAGGACATCACCTGACCCCACACCTCTCATCTGTCCAGTTTGTTCAGCCGTCTGTCCCAATTAAAATCTGACACGAGCATCACGTTGTTTTTATTGACTTTCAGGAATGACATCGGCAGGATGGTCATTAGATGTTTTCTTTTCCTACTTCACTCTACACACACACACACACCTACACACACCTACACACACACACACATTTTCATGCTCTGGCTTTAAAGTGTTGTTTAAATTGGACACTGCAGAGATTGAAGCTCCCAAGAGAGTCATAGAAAGAGTCAGCTAATTGTTCCCTACCTTCCTCTTCTCCTTCCTTCCACCTTCTTCCTTTCTCCCTCTCCTTTTTCACTCTCCCCATCATTTCCCCCAGTTGTCCTTCCTCCTTTCTTTTCTTTCTTTTCATTTTCTCCTCCTTTGTCTTCTAACTTCTCTCGTTTCTCCTTCCTTATGTCTTTTTCCAGTTTTATAAGCTACTTCTCTTTACCTCTTTTGCTTCCTTTCATCCTCTGCCCTCCTTCCCTGACCTCTTCTTGGCTCTCCTCTGCTTGCTCATTTTCTCCTTTCCTCCTCCACCCTTGTCCTTGTCTTTCTTTTTACCCCCCCCCCCCCCCCCCTTTCCATTTTCTCCCCAGATTCTGTTCTTGCTTTCCCCTTGTTCTTTTTATTCCTATTAGCTTACTCCTTTACCTCTCTTGTCCATCTATCTCTACTTACACAACCTCTGTCTTCCTCTCGCTCCTGTCCCATCCTCCCCTATGCCATTAAACCTCCCGTCTCTGTGGTCTAATTTCGCTGAAGTGATCAACCTGCTCACATGGAGCACAGGAGTCACGGGTCAGCTATTTGTAGCATGTTGCCATGGTTTCTCTTTAGATAGGTCAGACAAAACCTTCATATTTTTACATATTGAATACATCATTTGTGCTGCTGTCAGTCAGCCTCCTAATATGTAAGTGTAATGCAGAGGAAGATTCTCTTTGCTGTTTTATTTTGTGTGTGTGTTATCTTCATCACACATTTTAGACCAGCACCAGTGTCTTGAAATTAAATCCACACTGTGCATATTGAACTGATCAGACTTAATTAGGCTGTATAGCACATCTTCATTAGGAGGGAAAAATCTATGGGCATGATAATTTAACTCATTCCAAGTCTGATCTCAGAAAGCAGCCTAACTCTGAAGGCTCCAAACTGTAGTCAGCTACTCATGAGGATAACCAATCAATTAAAAATAAAAGTTTCAAGACCAGACAAGAAAGAAAGGTATCATGCTTGAAATCATGAAAGACAGAGACACTACTGGTTTGATTTCAAATGTTCATAAGGCTTAATTTGTTTCCTGCACTGGGTCTCCCCTGGTGACGACCAGTCTGCTGTTTCCAGCTTAAAAATCGATCCCATGTTCTTTTAGGACACGTCTCTCCCTGCGATGCTCTGATCCAGAGTATACCCTTACTGTTTGGTCAAACATCATTCTCAGATACTCCCTGAAGATTGTGAATCAAATGAAAAAAACAAAACAAAAAACATACACTTTATGAGCCAAATGTCTCAGTACACACCTGTGTAGCATCCAATCATTTGTTCAAACAAGAGGAGGCAAGACGTGTTTCCAGGTTTAGAGAGAAAGGGGACTGTGCTGTGTCATACATCTATACGCTGTACCACAGCTTAAAGTCTGGACCTCATTAAACATGTAAGGCAGGCTTAAATTTCTACATGCAGATACAGATACTCGGGTTGCAAAGACACCGGAAGGTAAGTTACACAAAAGAGAGACATCACTGCGTGACACAGACTGATCCTCCACTTTTTTCTCTCAAATTCATAACAATCATGAATCTACTAAAAGAATAACTTCCATCTCTATGACCTAACCACAGATCTGAAAAGGAATGTAAACGGAAATTCAAATAATATTGCCTGCAACATGTTTTTTATCAGCTCTGATTTCGATGTTACATAAAATTACTGAAATATAAATTTCCACATTTAATCCATCGTCTGCTATAAGAGCACAGAATGGCTTTAAGAGCATATGGAAGTAGCTGGGCACACATTCGATGATATGCAGAAATGGACAACTGGTTAATGGGATGAAAGGTCTTGCAGGTCCGAAATGCCGAAACATGATTTATTTTCACTACATTTTAGTGTATTGACCATGAATAATTTTGTCTCTATAATATTGAACTTTACTCAGTTTCTCTATGGACTCTATTATATTCAATTGTTAATCAAATCAGTGTTTTTAATTTAGTTTCATTCATCAGTGGTATGAAGAAAACAGTTTGATTGTTAAGGTATATCATTATGAATTGTTTGAAACATGCAATTTTTCTATGTAGAGTCATTTAAATGTTCTATTGGAGGTGCACGTGAGAAGGCTTTTCTTTTTGGGGGGGATAGCATGCAGGAGGTAGGACATAGGACGGCCGCTCGTGCGATGCAAATTACTTGCAGTGTTCTGAAATAGGCACAAATCAACACAATTAGACATCACACAGACGTTGTACTGGGGGGCTGGCAGGTTAAAGACTGTTTAACTCTTTTCCCCATAAAGACATTTGACAACAATGCTAATGAGCGTCCAAGGGGGAAAGTGTTTAACGGTCTTTAACCTGCCAGCTCCCCAGGACAAAGTCTGTGTGATGTCTAACAGTGCTGATTTGTGCCTGTGTGAAAACAGTGCAGGTAATTTGCAGCTCGCCAGTGGTCGTCCTTTAAGTTTTAGTTAATTCTGCGTATAGTATTCATATTAAGAAAACATGAACAAATGCAAAGTCCATTGAAAGTACTATCCCTGAAGATCCTTGCACTCCATGTGCAATATATAAAGACAGTATGAAATAATCTTAGATTTCATGTACATACTGTACCCGAACAGGAAGCGGTAGAAAAAAAGGGAAAAGCTTTGCTCTCATTTGGAACAAATTCTTCTTGCTTTTATTGACTAAGGTGGTTGCTGGATTGTGTGACTTTAGAATTGAGTGCATAACAATGTTTGTTCTATCTAAAAGGTTTGGGGAAAAAAGACTCATCTTTGTATAATAAGGACAGTTCTCTACCAGCAGGTTATAAAAACCTGGCAGTCCTTTGAATGTTTTTTATGTTTTGTTTTTTTTTCTCACCAGCCTCAGCTGTGTGGGTGTAAAGTTTGCTTCGTCCCAGTTTCGGCCTTTTGAGTCTCTAGCTTTGTGCTACATATTTGTCATGTTCCATCACTGGCACTGGCCTGTGGTGTTCTCTGAGCTTAAAGAGTCAGTCCATCTTTAACTTGAATTTTTTGACTTTGTGTTCATGTCATTCATCCTTAAATTTTTACAAATGCATTTTGAAATAAAATACCTTCGTCTATGCCCAAATTTCTCTCCTTTATAGAGCCGAAGACTGAAGTCAGTGTAGTTTTGATTCACTGCTCCTTCTTCTGGAATTCGTTTGATTAAAATTATTAAATTAACCCTTGCTGCTTTTGCATCAGGAGATATATTCCAGATTTTATCGCATTTTTAGTCACATTTTTTCTTATAATTTACTCCTCTCACAGCCAAATCTTCAGCTTCAGATTTTCATCTTCAGTGAGTTAACGGCAAACAAAGTCACCACCTGTCTCATTTAAATTATTAACTTATTTTCCAACCCCTTAAATTTGTAGCTAAGGAGGAAAAAAAATCATATGATTTCCTGTAATTCTTGGCTCTGAAGATTTGAATCATTGATCTGGTAATCGGCAGTCATTAGCATGCAGGGCATGTTTTGAAAGGCAATCAGGCAGAAACTAATTAACTCCCCTATTAACAGCATCAAATATCTATCAGTTAATTAACGTGGCAGTGAAGCTTCACAGCCGTGTTCTCCAAGAATGCAATATTATATGCAATAATATACAGTATCTCACAAAAGTGAGTACACCCCTCACATTTTTTAAAATATTTTGATCTTTTCATGGGACAACACTGAAGATATGACACTTTGATACAATGTAGTTAGTATACAGCTTGTATATCAGTGTAAATTTGCTGTCACCTTAAAATAGCTCAACATACAGCCATTACTGTCTAAACCATTGGAAACAAAAGTGAGTACTCCCCTAAGTGAAAATGTCCAAATTGTGCCCAAAGTGTCAATTTTTTTTTTTTTATTCAATTTAATTCAATTTTATTTATATAGCGCCAAATCACAACAACAGTTGCCTCAAGGTATTTTATATTGTAAGGTAGACCCTACAGTAATGTTTGGCAACAATTATTTTCCAACACTGCCTTAACTTTGTTGGCCATGGAGTTCACTAGAGCTTTACAGGGTGACACTGCAGTCCTCTTCCACTCCTCCATGATGACATCATGGAGCTGGTGGATGTTAGAGCCCTTGCACTCCTCCACCTTCCATTTGAGGATGCCCCACAGATGCTCAATAGGGTTTAAGTCTGGAGACATGCTTGGCCAGTCAAGTACCTTTACCCTCAGTTTATTTAGCAAGGCACTGGTTTTTTTGGAGGTGTGTTTGGGGTTGTTATCATGTTGGAGTACTGTCCTTTGGCCTAGTTTCTTCAGAATGTCACAGACAGTGTTGGCCAAGTTACCTGAAAAAGGTAATTAGTTACTTTATTACTTAGTTGCTTAGTTACTTTTTTAAAAACTTTTTTTAAACATTTAATATTAACATTGGAGCACGTTTGTGCAAAGGCTGTCTGCCTTTCCAGTATTCAGCTTTCAAGAACTACATCTTACTTGACAAAATCTCCTTTTGTGAAGCAGTGTTTGCAGCGTCTGAAGCTCATTATTATCTCTGAATCCATTTTTTATAAGAGAAATATTCCGAGTTGAAACTCCGGCTGAAGTTGAATCGGTAAACATTTGAAGAAGCTCTTAAAGTCTAAGTGCTGAAAGGCTGTGAAATTAATCTTCCATGTGAAGACACCTTAAATGTAAATGACAAGAGGAGTGAGAAGTGTCGGCTGCAATCTCGCTGTTCAGAATGAGTGAAGTATTTTCTGATCTCCAACATTATATTGTTATTTCAGTTCTGTTTGTTCCTTTAACTGTATCCCCATTCACCTCTGCGACCGTTTCACAGCCTCAAAACTCAAAGTATATGCTATTGTAAATGATTTTTTTTAAAGATGGAAACAGTGGATGTAGGGAGGAAAGATGGAGATAAAATACTTTCATGTCCTGTCTGGGTTGCTGGAGTTTCCCCTAGAAGACTTGCCATAGGCAACGTGTAAGAGGAGTGCAGAGGGTTCTTGTTTTACCTCTGTGCATGACATATTCTCTGTCACTGCATTTCATTCTCAATCTGTCTACCCATCTGTTGAACTCTCTTAGTATCTGTCTCTGTTTCTCATGTACATCTGTCTCTATCTTCTGACTCCACTCCTAACTCGCTCTCTGTTGCCCTCCCCTTCTGTGCAATAACGCTGCTCCACTGACACTCGTCTGTATACTGTAGCTCAATGAGAGGTTGAAAACATCTAAATATAAAGCCAGCGGGAAAAGAGATGATCTTACTGCTGATCTTTTCATCTTCTCCCACGTTGATGTGTTCTTCGGGGCTGCCTGTCTTTCTCCAGTGGGCTTACATAGCTGCCAGTGATCCACATTTGGACCACTCTGATTTTACTTTCTGAAAGTCTTTACACCAAAGGAGTCAAAAACATAACAGCCGGCCTAGGAATGAACTCCCACTTCATATATATTCAACTTCATTGTCAAAAATAGCATAGTTTGAGTATGTAATGTACTAGAGTATGTTCTGCTGGAACAGAGCTGACAACTTCTGTTGTCAACAGTGTGACTTTATAAGAGAAGCAGCAGAAACAGCTGTGGGTGAAAACCAACCATGCCAGTGTCACTATTCAAGGTTTATGGTCCAATATCTCCTAAACGTTACATTAACCTCAAAACAACACATGAGGATTAGGTTAAATTAGCTAGAACTGAACCCCCGCCATTCATACTGAAGCCTCATTTTGAATAAATCACTGTAATGATTACATGATGAGGACTTTTTCTGGAGTGTTTTCACAAAATTATTGATTCAGACTTAAATGTTATTTAGGAAACAACTTTGGCAATGAATGCTTCATGATCGACAGACATTGCTGAGCAATCACATTTTGCCTTTGGTACATTTAGGGTTAAAAGATGCTGGCATCTAAGTAAGACAAGTCTGTATACATGCAGGTAATATATAACTACAGTGATTTTATTTAAATGTGGCTTCTGGGTGTGCTGTAATGAAGTCAGGAAAAAAGAAGAAAAAACTACAATAAATGCAACCATTTCCAAATTGCTGACATCTGACAGTTAAGAAGTATCAGTATTAGTAGCAGTACAGGACAATGTAAAGTTAGCAAGTTAAACCACTTAACAGTTTAATTGGGTGAGTATGCTGACTGCTGAACCACTGCTGAACCTTGCACCCTTGTACACCAGACAGTTACAGCGGTTGACAGGTTTGATTTTTCCTTAGCGCCTCGCACCCTTTACATAGGGACTTTTAGTTCCTTTGGGTGAAGGTTTCTGGTCACAAGCAAAGTGATGAGCAAATTATAACTTTGTGTCTTCATGGGTGACATCATGCTCAAAATCATGATTATTATTAGTGCTTGTTTTCGGTATTTTGTGCTATGCTTGTTTATCATCTGTTGTGTATTATGCATGTTAGGTTGGCTGACTCACGACTACAGAACTAATTACCAACGGGTACAAATAAAGTAACCTGAACATGAACTTGTTTAGAAGTGCACACATGGACAGCTGTGAGCACCAAGGATGAGTAGTTGTTGTTATTATGCTATTTCCTGCCTCACCTGGAGTTCCCCTGGAGAGCAGATGTATAGTTGATGCCATTGTAGCGTGATGTCTGCATGAACGGGGATTACATTGAGCCTTGCAGTCACACTACGTTCACATAATTTATATTACTCAAACCCGCGGGCTTGCAGAATATAAACTACAACACAGCAGTTCTTTAAGTGACAGGCTAAGCTCTTGTGTGGTCAGTCCACTGCTCCCTTAATCCAACATGCTGTTAGCTTTAAGCACCGTTACTGGTCACGGACCATCAGGCAGCAATGAACACAAACTCTGGTTGCCGTCTCTGTCTAAGGACACATTAATGTTAATGCGCCATGTGACATTTTCCATGATGTTGTGTTAGTAGGTTAGTAGGGCTGGAATAGCTGTAATTATGGAAAGCTCAAGAGGCCAGAGGATTCTCTCAAGTGCTTTGGGATTATTTTAACTACAGTATGTTTGGGTTAATTCCAAGTTTTCTATCTGAGCTAAAGTGCACAGCTCTTCACAATCTGTGTTGTCATAAAGTTCTCATTACTCACCGGGAACATCCACACTGGGCAGAAGTGAACTTGTTTGTATTGTAATAGAAGGAAACAGAAGGAAACATGAAATGCAGTCTGCTCTCTTTTTCTTTTTGTAGCTATAACAAAGATTTATGGGGTATATTTGTGTGTGTACTCCAGCATATTGCAACTCATACAAGGTCATCTGTCCACTTCACTTCCACAGACAAAGAGAATGGAAGGCTTCCCACACTAAAGCATACTTGTAGACACACAAGAGCTTCAATATAGCTTTGTAAACTAGTGTACTGAGCATCAGGAAATATTGAGTGTGCGCAAATGAAATCAGGTTTTATTATAGTTAAATAAAAAAAACTTGTTAGGCAGGTGATGGATGGCATGTTAAATAATGTGTGCTTCCCATAAAAACAACCACAGAGACCTGATTTTTCTTTGTTTACAATTGCTTCTGTGAGGGAGAAAAGAGTCTAAATTTCTTGGGAATGGAGCAAAGGTCCTAAACTGTAGGACAGGCTAATTCTGAGCTATGGCTAGGATTACATAGTTTAAAAGGTTCTTGTTAAAACCTGCTAAAGGGGATAAGTTACCTTCCCTGCTTACTGTCTAAAATCTAAACCTGCACTGACTAGAAATAGCAAAGGATTTGGGCAATTCCCCGGGGCAACAGTTCACACAGAGGTAATGTGTCTGTGAATGCCATGGAGACAAATATGATGAGCTGGCGATATTTGGTAAAATATTATCTATTACAGATTGTGTGTTTGTCTTAAGTCAAATGTTTGTTTTCTATGGGATTTTGTTTATTTATTTATTTATTGCCAGTAAACCTCTTAACCCTAGAACACTATCGCTATAAATAGTAACACAATCACTAATGCCGGGTGATTTTTACCCGATATAATATAACCAATAAAAAGTAATCAAATATATCAAAATATGACAACACATGAGAAATTAGAGTGGTCTTCTTTTACTTTCAACTTTTGTATTTGCCATATAAACAAACTAGGGAGTAAAATAGATCACAAAGAATGATCCAAAAACTAGCAAAATAAAAACAGTAAGAGAAAACCAAAGGCAGGGCAGCCAGGGGAATGAAGAAACACAGACTACATATACACACCAGGGAGGGGGATAATGAGACATGAGTGAACTGAGTAAAAACAATCACATAGGTGGGAAAGGGAACACAGGGAAGTTAAAAACAAAAATGAACAACAACATAGAAAACAAAAAGAAAGCCACATGATGAAATATTTTTAGCAGGACAAAAGGCCCCGGGGCAAACCCAGGACACGCTTGGAACGCCTTGGTGTTCCCTCGAACAAGCTGGGGAGGTGGCCGGGGAGGGGGAGGTCTAGGCTTCTCTGCTTAGGCTGCTGCCCCCACAACCCAGACCCAGATAAGTGGAAGATGGATGGATGGATAAATGGATGGAACAGCTTAAGGAGATTTTGTCCTCAAGAGAACCAAATACAAATTTACAAAGGTCAACATAGCCATAAACTTGACTCTTCATTATTGATTATTAGTATAGCCTGTCCTCATCCAGCCAAAATTGTACATTTGTCACTGACAATAATAAAAATATTGGAGGCTGCCTATGCTGCCCCTCACCCACCTATAAGCTACACCTTGGATATCGATTTCAAAATCCTGTTTTTGAGTTGTCGTATTCAGAAGCTCGGGTGTCCACACCCAAATGTGACGTTGCCATGTAAAAATAAGGCTTACATTTCTCCCATGCTGCAACAAGGGGAAAATCATTTTTACAGTCATTTTTAAATGTGAAGATGTTGAAAACAGTGAAATTACAAATCTGATAACAAAATAAAAAATAAAGTACATTTCAAATTGACCTTGCCTGTACTCTAGTGTCTGAATTTGATAATTGTATTTACCATAAAAGTGTTGATATCGTATTTTTTCATTTGGAATAATTTCGTAACCCAATCTAATAATAATTAAATCATTCCACATGACAATATATATAACAGAGATGACCGAAAAAATATGCAGTCTAGATGGGTAGTGGTCAGTTGGTGATCATTTTGTTCTTTCTTCCTGTTTCCTGGAATTAAAAACACACACACACAATAATAGTGTCCTAACACACATGCTTTTGAAAAGGTGATGATGGCAGTAAAGCTTTTATCCCATTGTTGCTGTTCTTCTTGTGTCCTCCTCATTCTTCACACCTTGATGTTGAGAGTCTTTTTACAACAACAATGTCAAATATGGAAATAATGAGCTTAGTGCATATCGTGAAAACCAAAGCCCTACACATTTGAGGAGTTTGCGTGTGTTGGGTGGCAGGAATTGAATTAGAGGTACTTGTTCTTTTTTGACAAGCCTCATAGTAATTTACCAGGATATGATGCGTACACTAAAGACGTCAAAATACAGGCCGAGCTTTGTAGATAACAGGAAATGAAAGACAAAGCTTATTCCTTCATTTAATTGAAAATAAACTTGTTCCTTAGTCACATCAGTGAATTCAAGGTGGGCTGCTGAAAGACACAGTGACAGGAGAAAACTGAAACATTACAGAGAGAAGGAGAAACAACATATAAAATATTCAAGTGAGACATCTGGAGACACGTTCAGTCTCAAACATTTGTTATTTCACAGAATACGTGATCGGCTGTGAGTGACAGGCAGTGGGTTTTACACGCCGTGTGACTCTGTTATCGTAGCAAGGTCATTGTAGGAACGAGCCTCACCAAGAAATGTGTTCGGCAAGTGTAGTGAGGCCTGAGCAGAGAGGTTGGGGCACTATATTTCATTGCTCAGCCAAAAAAAACGCAAGTTTAAAACATATTAAACACTCGATCATTCCTGATGATCCTGAAACCTCAGTTATAACCTGCTTCCTCCTAGCTCATAGTATGTTTGGGGGTTTTTTAAATTAAAACCAATCATATTGTCACCGAGCTTGATGCAATGGCCATTTATCCCGACTCTGACTTTGTCATGTAACTGAAGCAGATTGTGATCAGTGCCTTTGTTCTTGTACAATACCTCAATTAGGAGTTGAGAGCAGGTGATTTGACCTTGATCAAATCAGCACCGCTGTGCATGTAATACGAAATCTGACTCTGCTCTTCTCAGAGAGAAAGCCCAGTGTAGATAACCTCTTGAAGAGACTTTTAAAACTAGAAATATTTGTCCCTACTGGTAACAATGTGAGGTTTTTGTCATCTTCTTTTATTTTTTCTGTATTTTATTCTACTGGAAAACCTTGGGTCTTGACATTGATATGCATATTTGCCAACTTACCAAGAAGCAGGATATTGCACCCTGACACATTGCAATTACAAGTCAACCCACATGACCTGATGGATTCTTTCCCAGTGCTCCAGTGCTAGAAACTACAAGACAATCTAATGTATCTGGGCTGCTTTGATGACATAAATGGGATCGCTCCACTATACAGTGCAGGTGGTTTGTTGTTGTGGCTGATCTGTGAATAGAATAGATGGATGACGAGTATTGCTTTAGTGTCCAAACTACACTGCATACTGTACCAAAGCAATCAGTCAGCCTTTAAAGAATCTGCTTATTTGCACTCTTTTGCATACCATCAGTTCTCCTAGCAACATTGCTATCAGTGCAGAATATTTAAGAAACTTTTTCAGACTTTTCTTCCTCTTCTAGCAACTGATGTCAGCTTTTGTCAAATAACATCTTTGCCCTGTAGCCTGCAACGACCACTACCAGATTGTGGTCTGCCCATTGAAAATCACTGACCTATTCAGTGCATAGCTCACTGATGCAGCACAGTCAGAAGTGACACTTTCTTCTGTGTCACTTCTGACTGTGCTCCCTGTGTGCTGCAGCACTTTGGATTCCAAATGAAATACTGAGTTAAATTTAAACTTTATAGCCATAGCCAGTGAACGTCATAGATGATACTTTACAAAATCCATGTTGGGAGGAGGTGAGGGTTGATGGGAAGGTCAACAACTTTGGACAGCGATGCATTCACTGATTCAAGGTGTTTCTTTTAACCATGATAATTACATAACCTAAACAGTGTGTTTATTATAAAATCAAGTGCAGCTCTTCAAGGGAACAGAGCAAACCACAACATCCACTAAAGCAGTTTCTGTCACTGTTGATGTGTAACTCACAAGTATTCATTGCATTACCAAATTTCAAGTACAAACTATGTCCTAACGATGTACAAACTACTTTTCTTGCACCATATGGACTTTCTTTCTGTCTATGTCTATGTAGGACTTTATTGCTTGTACTGGACAAGATGACTAATGTCATGAAAATTCAACTGACTGGCCCCCAGTTACCATGTCTGTGTTGTTGCTGTGCTGTCCTAAAATACATCATTCTTAAACCATACAATCAATATCTGTATAAATACTTACCCTGCAGAGAAACTCAAACTAGGTGGCATAATACTGTTTGAGACTGACATGTTTCTAAGATCCAAACCAAGATGAAAAAACACAGTTAGGTATCATATTTTTTTGTAACCTTGTGAAGAAAATGAGCTTTTTGTTATTCAAATGCATTTTTAAATTTAAATAGACAATAACTACGGGAATTGGGAGCATTTCTAGCCAAAGATAGAATAAAAAAGACTTCACATGACTCACAGTGTAACCGGAAGTATTTTTTGTTGCGTGGAAAGACATTTTGGAATACGTCCTTTGTCATCAATTATGGAGCAATATGTTGGTAAGCAATGCTGGATTACTGTTATTAAGAAAGCAGACAGCACTCTTGCCTGTTATTTGTGTACTCTAGATTTTTCATAGAGGGCATTATCTTTTCAAATCCTTTTCCATTACGAAGATAAGCATGTTTACTGATGCAAAACAAAAAAGGCTATTCCATGAGGTCCAGTATTAATGATACAGAATACTGAGTTCTAAACTATATATGTGAGTATTAAGCATAAATGGATTTCAAATCTTTCTGTGATGCTAATTCACACTTTCTTTCCAGTGTTTTTTCCAAGGGCCTTTAATTTGAAAATTAACTGTCTGTTTTAATCAGTGTGGCTGTGTGTGTGTATAAACAAATGATTTGAGTGCTTGGGTGGCTCTGCGTGGACTTTGTTTTTTATGGCTTTTTATGGAAACAATACAAATCTGGACAAATGATTATACTCTGACTAACCAAAGCCAGGTCTTAAACTATATCTGTCTACAGTAAATAAATATATGACATTCTTTTAAAAATTCCCCTGTGGATCCAAAAACAATGTGCATAATTATGAAGCAGTTACCTAGTTTTGACAACACACAGTCGTTGAACATATGCCCCCTCGTGTACTTGCACAGTGCTGCTCTTTCTTTGGAGGAGTCTGCTTCTCTCAGCCACCAGTCACTTCTAATATTGGGTTGTTTAAGTGAGATGTCAGAGAGGGAATCTTTTGGTGTAACTTTGACCAGATCTTTGACCTGAGAGGCGGGCAGAGGGCAACCCTCCCAGCAGCTGTCACGTCTTATTACCTACAGTGCATCAGGCTACAGTGTTGAGCTCTCCTTGTGTTTATACACCAGTAAATATGTGTGTGGTTTAAAGTCCTGGGCAAGGTGTGTACTTTCACAACAGGGCTGGAGCAGTGCAAACATGACCGTTGTTCAAATACCAAATCAATTTTTTTAAATACCGTTTTTCTTGTTACAGCATGTTAACTATTAACCTTAAGCACGGTGGGATTGGTGGCATTTCAGCATACTGAAGTCAACGATGCTATAACAAAAATCATCATAGATGTCACTTCACAGTGTAACTGTGTCAGGCAGATAGATCCACTGCAGATGGCAACATCCCGACAAGAGCTGTAGTTTAGCCATCTACAATTTGGCTAAACATTACAATTTTTCCCTAGTCAAACTCACTCGAATCCTTACACATGCCCATTTTTCCTGGTTCTAACACATCAACTCTGAGGACTAAATGTTTACGTGATCCCTAAAATATCCCACCCACTAAAAGCAGCCAAGAGATAATTAGTTATTCAGTTCCCGTCAGTGGTCATAATGGTATGCCTGATTGGTGCAATGTATTATGGAACGATCTGGAGGCCTAACAAATTGAACACAATATTTTTCATGATATTTCTTCATCCAAGCCATCCTGTTAAAAAGGTTCACACACCTTTGTTAATATGATTTCTATAGAAGCTTAAAATATGACAAAATTGCTGTATCTCGGTTTTAGTACATACATGAACAATGGATTGCCCTGCCCTGTCACTGGCACTCTTATATGGAGCAAAACTGTTTGCACTTTGCGCTTCCCCTTAATCACAGGCTTAATCTGCAACACTATCAGGCTGAACAAGACAAAGCCCAGCAGATTTCAGAAAGTGTGGATATTGACTTATTTTGATCATATTACCCTACACCAACAAGTCATGCATGGAGCTGCACTGATACATTGACATGCAAGAAACAAAATCCAAGTTTACAGTCAAGCAAGAGCTGCAAGATGAAGCACTGTATATTTGCCACTTACTTCTATTGCAAGCCACTTTTCTGACACATGCACTACACAGGCAACTTAGTTTTGGATCCCCAGCATTTTCACTCAGTTTACTTGCACATGTAGGTGACGCAGCGGTTGCTAAGGAAGTAGAGCTGCTGCTCAGTCCCCGGCTCCCCCACACGCAGGGCCTCAGGTTCTTTTCTAAAGATATGTTTCTCTTTTTTCAAGAAATATTGCCAACTGTAATTATCGTCATGTACTGGTAAATCATTTGAGTTGTCACATAGTGTGTACCTCCTCGAGTCAACTGTATATCACTGCTGGACTTGGGAAGATATTTAGGTTGTTAATTTTTACAGTGCAGTGCTCACACCATAAATAATGGATCAGAGAGATGTACTCTCCCAGGAAGGTGCAAAGACCTAACACCTCTGGGGTGAGCCTCTGTATGCATGCTGCACACCAGAGACAAAGTGTGAATGAGCAAGGAGAAGAAATAGAAAGGGGGGGAAAAAAGTGCGCTACTGGAAACAACTCTGCAGCCAAATGGTGTGATTTCTAAGAGACTTTGATCCCTGCTGCGGCAGACAAGCTGGAGATGTGTTTGGCTGTCTAATGTGGGCATCCGCTGACCCAGCTCTGCTGTCGCGGCAGTGGTTTTGTTCTGATTGGCTGAACCGCTGCAGATCAAAGAACAGGCAGAACATCAAATGACACAAAATGAGCTGAAGTTTCAGGTTTGCGCTTGTTGCCAGGAAAATGTTTTGACTGACAGTGATGTTGCTGCGTGTGTTCGTGTCCTCAGATATTGACGAGTGTTCAGAGGGCCTGATTGAGTGCCACAACCACTCCCGCTGTGTCAACCTGCCTGGCTGGTACCACTGTGAATGCAGAAGTGGTTTCCATGACAATGGATCCTACCTGCTCGACGGGAGCTCCTGCATCGGTGAGCATACACTGAATTGAAACTTATCACTACTGGAAACATCATCTCCTCAGCTTCTGTGTGCCCGCCACCTAGCAGCTGTAGACTCGTCTCTTTTTCTCTGTCTAATTATACTGTTACTGTCTAGCTTCCATCTCTAAACCTAAGCACAGAATGCGATGTTGTGTATTGGTTTAGCACATTTGTGTTTGATTTAACATGCCCTCTGTGGGACAACCAGTCTAATTAAAGGTCTTGTCACCTTTAGAGCTCGAGATCCGACCGCTTGGTGTAAGCTATTCATGGGAACACATGTCGGCCTTGTGCCATTGTTATAGTTTTTGTGTTGGGGGAATTTCGCCAGCCAATAACAAGGAACAGTATTGGCATTTTTTGTGCTATTTGCTTTTCCCATGGCTGAACAAAAACAAAAGTTTAGTTTTCCTAAATTTTGAGTGGTCGGGTGTGACTCACACTTTGGTTACATAGGTTACTGTGAGGCTATTTCATGTAGAAGGTTGCTTTGAGCTAGTGTTTAGCAGATTTACACTACATTGCCAAAAGTATTTGCTCATCTGCCTTCATATGTATATGACTTGACTGACATTCCATTCTTAATCCATAGGGTTTAGGAGGTTTAGGAGTGTCTTTATGGGAATTTTTGACCGTTCTTCCAGAAGCAGATTTATGAGGTCAGTCACTGATGTTGGACGAGAAGGCCTGGCTCACAGTCTCTGCTTTAATTTATCCCAAAGGTTTTCTGTTGGGTTGAGGACAGGACTCTGTGCAGGCCAGTCAAGTTCTTCCACACCAAACTTGGTCATCTGTGTCTTTATGGAGCTTCCTTTGTGCACATGTTAGAACAGGACAGGGCCATCCCCAAACTGTCCTGTTTGGGGATGTTGTCAAAAATATCTTGGTATGCTGAAGCATTAAGAGTTCTTTTCACTGGGAGGGGCTGAGAACAACTACTTAAAAAAGAAACCTACCACAATCCCCCCCCCCCCCCCCCCCCCCATCACCAAACTTTAGATTTTACACAGTGCAGTCAGATAAGTACCTCATCTATCAGATGAGGCATCCTATCACAATACCACACTGGAATTGTGAGGGACCAATTCTTTCACACATGTTTTTAGAAGCAGTCTGCATGCCTAGTTGCTTAATTTTATACACCTGTGCCCATGGAAGGGACTGGAACACATAAATTCAATGATTTGGATGGCTGACTGAAGACTTTTGGCAATATAATGTAGCTAATGTTTAATTTGATTAAGATCACATTTGTTAATAGCAACAGAACTTGAGTAAACAGTAGCTGCTCGCTGATTCCCGATCCTGTGACATCAGTGCCTCATTTTATGTTTATTTCCCACATTCTTCCTTTACAAGAACAGAAGCTCAGATAAAAAATTCTCAAGAAATTCAAGCCATTGCTTTGCTTTTTTTTTTTTGCCCATGCACCATTGCAGAGTGTAATAGGTGTAGCGAACAGGATCGTTTGGCTGAGTGAAATGCTTTTGCCTTGATTTAACCTTTAAATCATATTGCAACATCAGCAGTCTGGTTTGATTTATTTACTTGAAGAAGAGAGGCACGATTTCAGTAGATTCCCTTCCAAGAGAGTGAGTTTCACTTCAACTCAGTTCTGAAGGAAAGCGATAAGAGAGATGTACCAGAAATGTCAGACTTTAACCAAAAACAGCTTTGCATCACATTAACACACAGACTGAACACCCACCTCATATTGCCACACTACAAATGTTTTGCCATTATGATGTCATATTTGCTCATTCAATTAGTGATTAAATCGTTTCATGCACAGTGACTTACAGGTCAGCACAACCACCTACTACAAATATCATTTATGTTGGTCTCCAAAATACAAATAAAAACTTGAAATATCTCAAATCCTGCTCTCTGGCAGGTAGCTCCATGCCCTCCTGGGTTTTAAATGCACCTTAGAACACACATGCATCAACACTACAATGAGCGGGTGGAGGGAGGTTTGGAGTCTTCTCTCACCCCCATTCTCTGCGACCTGCTGGAGCGGGGGGGCTAGGAGGAGGAGTTGGCCGTCCGACTGCGGTCTGGAGTGTGGGGCCTCCCTGCTGCTGCGGAGTCGGGGCGGTCTGCCTCCCCCCACCGCAGGGAAAAGGGTAACACCACCTGGGTCTGGGTGCAGTTCCCCCCCCTCCAGGGGCAAGGGTACCTAGACCCGGGGCTTAGAGTACGCTTGGGGAGTGTGATCGTGTGTACAGCGTCTCTTTATGTCTGTCTCCACGTTGGTTGAGTGTGTGGAGTAAGTGTATATGAGAGCATGAGGGTGGGAATGGATGTTTGTATATGTGTGTGCCTGTATTTCTGTGTCTATATGTCAGGTTGGGTGTCAGGCGCCACCTCTCTGGGGACATCTCAGGCCCTCCAAGGTATGGAGGCCTATCTCCCCCTACCACCACTTCCCCTGCCAGTGGCGGACTCCCTCAGACGTCGGTGCGTTGGTGGTTCTTTGTGTCCGGGGATGGGCGTCCGGGTACACACCGGCTCACTCCTTGGCGGCCGCTTATCGGGGCCTGGAGCCTGGGGCTCGCTCGGGCCACTTCGGAGGTGGGGTGCCCCCGGCCTCTCGGCCTGGGGCTCGGTCACTCAGGCACGGCTGGCTGCCGGCGGAGCTCACGGGCGCGTCACTGCAACTCCCCCTGGCTTCTGCTCCGCGGCTGCTGAGTGAGCCCTCATCTGGGACTCTCCTCAGCTCTTTCTGGGACAGTGGCGCGGCTGCCCCTCTGTTGGTCTTCCTTGGTCTCTTGTGTTCTGGGGGCCTCTGGATGTCTGGAGTTTTGATCTCCTCCATACCTGCTTCATGCCCTGGAGGACGGGGCTGTGGCCCCCCCCACACCCTCTAGCAGATCATTACATGAAGGAACCTTTTAAAAAACAAAAAACAAGCGCGTCCATGCTCACAGGTGTACACACGGGTGATCACACCCACAAACTACACCCTTTTTGGCTCCTACCTCAAAGCACACTGTGTTCTGTTGATCTTATGTGCTGCACAATAATGTTTAATATTTAGTATTTACTGTCATATTCCCATATATCATTGTGATGTTGTTTATTCTATTATTCTTGTTCTCTTCTGCTTGTTTTCTTTTTTTCTTTCTCAGCAGGTGACCCAGGTGATTGATATATGCATTTTTTTTTCTTTTCTTCTTCTTTTTTTTCTTTTTCTGCTCATTCTGTTGGTTTTTGGTTTTTGCCCTTCTCCCCCATCCCTCTTCTCAGCTGTTTCTCTTTCCCTCTTTCTTTCTCCCCTTCTTTCCCCCAGTCAAGTCTGTCCCATGTTCAGTAAGTGAAAAAAAAAAAAAAAAAAAAAAAAGAAATATCTCAAATCCAGTTTTTCAGGTTTTTGCAGTTTTGTATACTTTTGCCAGGTATTTAGACAGTGGAGTGAAAGTGTTATTTCCCTCAGTGGTAATATTAAAGGAAAAAATGACTACAGCTATCTGCTTGGTATCAAAAATACAGCCCATATAATCTTGCAGCTCTGAAATGATGGTGGCTTGGTTCTACGTGGATATTGGCAGCTGCAGAGAGCTTACATCAGCTGCTGTGGTCGTGATGGTTGTTGTGAATAAAGCATCAGGAACTGCAGTAGAAAATCCTTCTTGCAATATAATCCACTTCTCCACTCTGGTTCTTAATTTCAACACATTCCACAAAGCTCCTTCCCTAAGTGCACTGCTTTTTTTGGTGTCATAATTTTTCTTGTACTTCTTGTACTTTCTTGTAAGTAGGACTTATTTGATCAAGTGTCTAGTGGCACAACAAGAAAACACTGTGTAATGAGATGTCTTTATGATAATAAGATGCATAAATATGGTTGATTACCTTCATCTAATGGTCTTTAGTTACTCTGATGTGCACATTCAGTCATGAGTCTTCAAGCAAGTCTAACTGGATGTTAACTTTCTTGTGTTCTGAGGCTTTATGACTGGGAATTTGGTGTATGCAGTGGTGTGATTAGTGAAAGCACTTGTGTTGCTCTCTAGGCTTCATAAATGTGGATGGTACATGTCGGATGCATTTGAGTGCATGTTGGAGAGATAGTATATCCGCCACCTTTTCTCCGCCCAATTTACAGTATTAGGCTGGAAGCCGGCAGGGGAAATAAGTACAAATGACATTTTAACAGGATTTTCCCCCTTCCACAATATCCCTCCAACAGCCCTTCATGAGTCAACCGAACATAAAGTAGCATTTTGTAATAAGAAAGTTAGCTCGAAGCAGGGAGCAGCAGTACTAGTCAGTTAACCACGTCGTTGGCTCTGTGTTTGCCAAGAGCATGTCACCACCGCACAGGGTGTTTCACCCTGTGCAAGTTACTCCTCGTCATTATTTTTTTACAGAATATCCCACAGATTAACAATAAAGGTTTGTGGGAGCAACAGTGTGGAGATGGAAAACTTCAAAGACTTTTGATGAACCAGCACCCTCCTTAAATGAAAATCTATGAGATATGATTGCTCTCATATTTTCGTACACAGAACTGCTTTTATGTGGATAGCTTCTCATTCACTTGTTTTTTGTTTTTCTTTTCACTAGCCACTGAGATCTATGCATAAAATGCCAAATCCTGTCCTTTTACTGATATTGGGTTAAGGAGGTGGGAGTAGGACTCAGAAAAATGGAACTCTTGGAAAACACTTCAGAGCTCAATGGGGGGAACAAACACTCATGATATCTAAACTGACATGGATTGAGTAATGTGATAGGAACAAAAGGATGCTACATTGTTTGATGGAAATGGAAATGATCAACAGAGGGTGGAAATCAAAGACACCCCAAAAATCAAAATGAAAAAATGGTGCAACCCTTTCATGTCTGTCACATGTGCTCAGGGTGAACCTGCTCTCATCTGTGAGAAACACAGGTCGCCAGCGGTGGACCTGTGCTAATTCTGATATTCTACGGTTATGTGGTGGCAAAAATAACTCAAGTGGTAATCAGTCGGAAATATTCTGTGTTTTGGCAAAAAAGGAAATTAGGGAATCATACAGTGTTTGTGGATGTGTGCCCTGTGAAAATGGCTGGTATGAAAAGGACGTGTCACTTTTTTTTTTTTTTATAAATAAGTGTTTTGTTGTAACGTTGGCATTAATTTCTGTTTTTGAACGTAGAGCAAATGACTCAGCTGCTCTGAGGGCATCCTGCTGTGTGACACATGGATCTACAAGAGTGTTTTATTTGTGAAGCCACTAAGTGCACTCTGCCTCAGTTTGGGCGTGAGAGGGCCATTAATCAGCTGTCACACAGGCGCTTCAAACACATCCGCATAGTCTTCCTTCCTCTCTGTGTCATATTGTGTTTTCTCACGATAGATTTCACTGCATTCTTAGTTCTGTGTGTTGGCTTGGCTACACCACGTCGCATGCCCCAGGCAAAACACTGTATACTGTTGCATTGTGCCACGCAACTCTGCTGTGGTGAGGCTGTGACTGAAAGCTGCATGGGCTGCGTTTTGACAGTCGTTCATTACGCCTAATGCTTTAGGGGGAGACAGGTGGCTTTAATAAACAGATTGTGAATAAAGATGAGGATAATACCGCATAAACTCGCACTGTCTCCCTGCAAGACAGGGTTTCTGCATCATTTTCCCTCTCTCTGTGGTGTACGTGACCTTTTCCATATGGACTGCCTGGAGACATACCAAAGAAAAATAGTGTAAATACTAAAATACCCAAGCTTTCAGATGCTCTATAATTACCAGCATCTGTCAGTGGGATTTAGTAATTTGTACGCTTGTTGTAAATGTGTGTTATCATGTACATACACAGGATTAGTGCTTTCATGTGTAACAGCACATTTAACTGCGAGTGTAAGTTCTACATGTGATTGGCTGTGCTCAGATGGTTACTCTAAAGGGCTTTTTGTATTTAGTCGTCTTTTGTAGGCCACATGTGAGAGCAGGCTTCATGTGTGAGCGGCAGCTTGTGGCTGAATGTGGCGAATGTAGCATGAAGAGCATTAATTCTCCACCAGCAGAGGTACAGTGTGTCTGACTGGCTGATGGGGATTTCATTTAGCGTATGCAAATAGTCTGTTGCTGGCACAATAAATTCCCGACTGCGCCGCTTCCTGATCTCTATCTCTCTGTATCGTGCAAACTTGATACTGCAACCAATTAGAGCGCTATACATTAAGCAGTGTCACCATTGTTGGGGATGATTTGGCAACAGGCACTGGCCAAGATTCATGTATCCACACAAAGCAGGTCTGCCCGCTGGGTACCACTCATCATTTTCCACCAGCAGTAACATAAGTATATGTTGCATGGTGTTAACAGTCTGAGCAACTTGTGTGCCAGAGGTGCTAAAAATGTCAGTGTAACACTCCAAAGGTACAAGTCATGTGTTTTTGTTGCTTTAGTGTGTCCTTTGATAACATTACACTCTTATAGCAAGTTAATATTAGCTTGTAAGCACTGATTGAGGTAGCAATAAATCGCCTTACATTTGTTTGGCTGTGTTTTTCACTCACAATTCATAAAGCAGTACAAACTTTACAGCTGCCCCTGATCAGCTGTGTTATTTAAGATGCACTCTGGCACTCACTACAAACACCTTTTCAATTCAATTCAATGTAATTTTATTTATACAATGCCAAATTACAGCAACAGTTGCCTCAAGGTGCATTATACTGTAAAGTAAAAACCTTACAATAATACAGAAAAACCCCAACAATCAGAAAATCCCCTATGAGCAAGCCCTTGCAAACAGTGGGAAGGAAAAACTCCCTTTTAACAGGAAGAAACCTCTGGCAGAACCTGGCTTAGGACCATTTGTAGGCAAGGAGAGAGAGAGACACTTTACCATCTAACTGTACTTTTGAGAGTATGCACAAAGCTATAGCTCAATAAAGGGATCTTTACTGCAGTCAGCTTCTTGATATCTATGCTTTAAAAACTCCCCATTCTTGTTATTAAAGACATGTCTAAAACTGTGCACATGCCTTCTTTTTTGAACCATGTCTGTTATTGATTTGGGGGAAATGGGAATAGTTAAAGGCCTCATTAAGACATGGCTCTAGTGAGCCACGTGAAATATTCACCAGGCGACATTTTCTTTCTTACATTTTCTGTACATGTAATTCCTATGAAGCAAAAGAAAAACTTGAGATTTTCTAAATGCTTAGTTTTACACAGTTTTTTCTACTCTTGTGATGTCAGTGGGGGCAAATATTGCTATGATGGTCATCTCAAGCACACAGTTCTGGATATGGAATAGAAACCACCTTTCTTTTTGTGAGGAAAAGTCATAGTCAGATGGTTACTATTGAGACAGAACAAAAAAAATGGTTTTATAGACCAGAAAATAGTTAAAGTAAAGCAAGTAAGATGTAAGAATTTGTACATTAAGTGGACTGGTACTTATAGAAATGTTTGTTCTACTGTAGTTGAGCATTTAAACCACTTTTTTACTACAAGCCGCATTCATACAGTACTTTGGTCTATGCCTTTAAGTATTTTCTGATTATCACACTCAGGCACAATTTGGGGTTTGGGATCTCACTCAAGGACACTGAAGTTCAAATCGCTGCCCTTCCAATTGGTAGACAACCTGCTCTACCTTCTGAGCCACAGCTGTCACATAGGGAAATGTTGGATGTTGTGTATGATAACACCACTGATGCATCAATTGGATTTGAGGCCGGAGTACCCCACTCTAAAGATGTGTTAGTTGTTAGTTTATGCCAGATGTTACAGGAGCCAAACTTTACAAAAAGTTCCAAAAACCTTTATTTGGAACTAGTATTTGGGAATCAAGGTGTGTTTTTTTTTTTTTTTGTTTTGTTTTTTAGCAAATAGGAGACAAGCTTTTGTGCTCTTTTTGGTCAGCAGTGGTTTTTACTCTCCCAGGGGTGCCGTTTTTGCCCAGTCTCTTTCTTGTGGCTTTTTTTTTTTTCAGATAGGTTCCAGGGCCCGTATCCCTAAAGAATCTTTGTGCAAAAAGTGGCTCCTAGCGGCCAAATTCTAAGAAAATTCTCAGAGTCATGACGTTTTCTTAGAATTTCCCCTAAAAGTGACATGACAATCCCAGTTAATATAAAAGCTATTCCTCAAGATTCCTAGCGCTTAAAAGGGCTCCTAAGGCGAGATCTGCTAAGAGCAGGGAAGAGAACTTTTAGTGGCTTAGGAGTTCCCCTAAGCAGCTGCACAAAATGGCCAACAGAAGAGGCAGGAGAGATGTCCTGCAAACACTGGATGACAGGGAATTATTGAGATGCTACAGATTGGATCGTGCAGGAATCATGTTTGTGGTGGATCTCCTTAGAGATGCAATTACTTCACCAACTTGACACCACAACGCTATTACACCGGAGACGAAAGTAATCACAACCCCGAGGTATTTGGCAACCGGGAAAATGCAACAATGCAGCAGTGATGACTTGGGTCTGCAATCACAGACATTGCTAAAAGCTGAGCCGTGTTACCCTCGTTAAGACCACACTGGACTTGTAACGTTGTGATTTCTACTTCATTAAGGACAGCCTCTTGAGATAGGCCATCTTGTTTTCAACGGGGTCCATATGGGAGTGAAAGTACAAAATATGCCAGCTAGGATATTAATATGAGCAAATAAGACACGAATCATTATTTGAACAGGGTGTAATGAGTTTAAGTTTTCACATATTTTAGATTCTAATGGCTATAACCCCTACAGCTTACTATTCATTTTCCAGATATTTTCTTGAATGTGAAATATTATTTACAATTACAGTCAGCATAAGATTAGAGTATATAATATGTTTATTGATTTGAGGGTACATCCTTTGCTCATTATCACCAAAAGCTCATTTCCATCAAACTTGTAGGATCAACCAATCACGGCTTTTGAAATGATGACTCATACCTAGCAACGGGGTCAACCACACCTCCTCACTAAGATAGGATTTTCCATCCATTCCTTGCTCAGAGTTCACTGAAAATGTTCTGGAATCACTTCTAAGCTAAAACTCCTGGCAAGGAATTTTTAGGTTAAGTTAGGAGCTCTCTGAGAGGATTCTCAGAATCTTTAGGGATACGGGCCCTGGTGTGTTTGGATAGCTTTTTTCTCTCAAAAAATAAAATAATCATTTAAAAACTGTTTTTTGTGTTTAGCTGTGTTATCTTTGTCTAATATTACAATACGTTTAATGATCTGAAACCTACACAGGTGACAAAAGATAACAAAACAATAAAAAAAAATAAGATTAGCAAAGGGGCAAGTACTTTTCACAGTACTGTATACAAATTAAAAAACAAAGCTGAGGCAGTGTTATCATGCAGAGCTCAGTCTGGCATGTCCAAAAATCATCTGATGGAAATGTGAACAGTAAGAATCAGCAAGGAAACATGGTGATGTGGAAATCAGTCTTCTTAACCGTGCTGACGGTCATCACTCACCCTGAGTCGAATGTAAATTGACCTGTTGACTATTTTCCTCCCAGTGGGAGTACAATGCTTCAGTATATAGTAAATCAGGAATTTAACTATTTATAATGTAGTTTTTTTTTCTGCTTTTGCAATTTGTTCATGTAACACTGCTAGCATGCGGCCAGTACCGAATGAATGTGATTGATGACTTCAGGCAGCAGGCGCTAGCAGGGAAGAGGAAAAAAACAAACTGCTGTTAAAAGAAAATTGTTTTTTTCCTTTTTTCTCCGATTACTTCACATTTAGTGGGGATAAAGTGAGTTAAATTATAGGGCTTGGTAATAGTTATGGACAGACATTTGGCACCTTCCTTCCTGTGCCATGCTGATAAAGAAAAGCAGAGAAAAATGCCATCCGCTCTCTCTGTTATGATTAGTTTGTTTGATCTCTAGTGGGTAAAAGTGGGAAAGAAGCTGACTGAGCAGATCCTTTGATGATTCGGCCAAATCGGCTAAGAGAATATAAACGAAGTGGCTAAAGCTATGATTCCAGTATGTATGCAAAGTATAATCTGCCTGATGCCAGCAACTTGTCAATTCAGTTGCTGCCACTAAAATAACTAAATGCTGTAATTTGACGGAGTGACTGCACTTGGGAGTTAAAATAAAGATTTGTAAACATCATAAATGTCACATTAGATATTTTCCAGAATCCACAATAATGTGCGGGGGAAAAAATCGAGCGTGGCATGTACACCATATCCCCCACACGGTAAACATTCCCATGTGTAGATGTGCAAAATAGTGCATTTTGTGTTGTAATACATGTGCTTCATTTGGTATCAAGGACCGGATAAAAGAACACGATTGTTCTTCGGGGGGGGAAAAAGGTTAATCTTGAACATAATCCATTCATTATAATTAATTTGTACTCGTGCTTCTACTAACAGGTGTCAGGCACGAAGAAAGGCTGCAAATTTATAATTTAGACAAGCAAAGTAGTAGAGTTTGCACAGTGCATTTTGATTAGAAGCAAAATATGCCCTTTGTCATATATCTTAAAAATAATTAGAGAGCAAAATAATATTGTTTTTGTATGCAGATAGTCCTGTTAGAAAAGTCAAAGAAAAAGGAATATTACACCATCCCACGAGAGGAGTGTGATAGTCTAAAATAAAGAGAATCAGAAATATAAAGATTAATGTGTGAGGGGGGGAAAAAACTTGGATATTCACTGAATAAGAATGGAAGACCTGTAAATACTAGCATACTTTGAAATCAGATTTATCAACAAGATAATCCCTGTGATTTTAGATCAAGTTTACCTCATTATCATTACCGTTGAGAGTTCAGACAGAGAACTGCCTTTAATTGCACTTTCAGAGAAATAAATATAATAAATGAATGAGGTGGTGGCATTTGTGTATTGGGAACTTCACTGGTTTCATTATCCAAACTGTTGCGCCTTCTCACAAACATTGTCATATTTAGATCTGTGGTGTGATGAGGTCCATCCTTGCAAAGTGAAACACGAACAAAAACGTCTGAAGTTGGTAAATTCAGTCAAACACACCCCGTCCCTAACTGGTTTTATGACTTAATGATCTCAGTTTCTTTCTCTTCCATTGATCTTTTATTGACCCTTACTGTTAGTCACACAATTACATTTACAGAACTAACTTTAAACAAAAGACCGGCATTTATTTACTATGGATTACTCTCTGTTTTCCAGACATTGACGAGTGCAGTTTGCAGACACACACCTGCTGGAATGACAGTGTGTGTGTGAACCTCCCAGGAGGCTATGACTGTGTGTGCACATCTGGTCCAGGCTGCAGTGGTGACTGCCCACAGGAAGAAGGAATGAGACGCAATGGAGAAGATTGGAAACCCAGCTTTGATCGCTGTGCTGTATGCTCCTGCAAGGTATAGAACATGATCACGTGCATACACATTTATTGCAATAAGCAATACTGTTGTTAACAGTGGAATTTTTTTTTGAACTTCAACCAGGACCTGAAAGTGATCCATAATCTTGTCTCTGACCTCCCATGAATGAGTTTTTATTATGACCAGGTGTATTATGGGTGGATCATAGCTTTTTGGTCATCCAAGGACAGTAAAAAAATAAAATAAAACCATGTGAGCACCAGTCAATAGTTTGACATTCAACTCAATGCAGTTCAATTTTTATTTATACAGTGCCAAATCCTTACACCTCAAGGAGCTTTATATTGGAAGGTAAAAACCCTATAATAATAGAGAAATGACTCCCAGACTAGATTGATTTTAAATTTGATTCTTGATTTAATAGGTAGCTGATGAAGAGAGGCTAATATGGGAGAAATATGCGCTCTCTTTCTAGTCCGTGTCAGTACTCTCACTGCTGCAATTTGGAACTGAATGCTTTATAGGACACTTTAAAGACGACAACAACAACAACAACAACAACAACAATAATGAATTACAGCAGTTCAGCCTAGATGTGATAAATGCATGAACTAGTTTTCAGCATCACTCTGAGACAGGATGTTTCTAATTTTTTATGTTTTTATGTATATAAGACATTCCTTCTGTTTAGCTAATTGGTGTGTGTCATCTGGATTCATGGATAGATAAAGCTGGGTATCATCTGCATGCCAGTGAAAATGTATGCTGTGCCTTTCAGTAATACTGCCTAAGGAAAACATGTATAATGTAAATATTATTGGTCCCACAATTAGTAATTGTGGAATTCCACAATTACTAATCGAATAATACAAAATTACACTTATCATCAGATACTTATCAAATCATTGACATGACAGTCATTTTCCATGAAATTTCATCAATTTAATAAATTGTAATTCTATAAAATACATTTGATATTCCAGAAAATACAGGAGCACTGGAAATGCAGCTGGCTTTATAAACCTGGAAGCAATACAATACTGAAAATACAGTCACAACATGAGTAACATGTGCACTGTCTGTTCAGTGAACTCGAACAGTAAACGCTGAAAGTGGAGTTGGGTTAGTAGGGAACGCAGAAAAATCTCCTCTTCCATTAGTTTAACCTCTTTCTTAATTTCAGTGAATTAGTTTTGCAATTTTTGCTGGCCTGATCCTATCGCACAGTTTCCTGTGCTTCCATTGTTTTTACTATGGATATTTCTACCACAACTGTGCTCCTCACAGCTAAACTTTTTCAGCTTCTCTCTCTCACTCTTTACAACAATGCAGCTGGAGATCCATAATCTTGTCTCTGACCTCCTGGAGAAATTTTACTGTATCTGAGGTTCAATGAATGATAAAAACTTTGCCAGCAGAGGCCAGACAGATCAATAACAGAGGCTTGCAATATCAGGATCAAGTCTGTTACTGTTACTCATCTGGATCTATAAACAAGGTTCATTATTTTACAACAGTAGGCAAGGCATATATTAATTATATCTCTATGCTTAATTCCTCTATTCCACACTATAACCTGCTCTGTTTAACAGCATGCAGAGCAGTAGTTTGACAGCAGCAGTCTGTGTTTTATAGGCTCGTAGGACAGGAAGTAGCCAGGAGTTCCTGTGCCAAAGTTGCATCCTGCTGATTCCAGCAGTAATCATTCACTGTCTGAAAGAACCTTTATTTGTAACAAAACAACAATATACTTAAGTAAAAGCTGAGATCTGGGAACAAAGCTACATTGTTACCGGCAGTTTGATATGATTCCAATGGAGTTGTTTATAGGATTTCGACAAAGATTAGCAAAGCTGTAAAGGTGGAGATATCAGCAATAAACTTAGTGGCTACAGTGTTATAACAACTGATAAGAAGGATGGGCAAAACTATAAAAATAAGACTTAAAAATTCTCTTTAACATCCACACATTGTGCCTTCTACACATCTAAAAAACCTTTTAGTAGTAGTATTTAGCACACATAGCAATTACAGTGGGGCAAAAAAGTATTTAGTCAGCCACCGATTGTGCAAGTTCCCCCACCTAAAATGATGACAGAGGTCAGTAATTTGCACCAGAGGTACACTTCAACTGTGAGAGACAGAATGTAAAAAAAAAATCCATGAATCCACATGGTAGGATTTGTAAAGAATTTATTAGTAAATCAGGGTGGAAAATAAGTATTTGGTCAATAACAAAAATACAACTCAATACTTTGTAACATAACCTTTGTTGGCAATAACAGAGGTCAAACGTTTACTATAGGTCTTTACCAGGTTTGCACACACAGTAGCTGGTATTTTGGCCCATTCCTCCATGCAGATCTTCTCGAGAGCAGTGATGTTTTGGGGCTGTCGCCGAGCAACACGGACTTTCAACTCCCGCCACAGATTTTCTATGGGGTTGAGGTCTGGAGACTGGCTAGGCCACTCCAGGACTTTCAAATGCTTCTTACGGAGCCACTCCTTTGTTGCCCGGGCGGTGTGTTTTGGATCATTGTCATGTTGGAAGACCCAGCCTTGTTTCATCTTCAAAGTTCTCACTGATGGAAGGAGGTTTTGGCTCAAAATCTCACGATACATGGCCCCATTCATTCTGTCCTTAACACGGATCAGTCATCCTGTCCCCTTGGCAGGAAAACAGCCCCATAGCATGATGTTTCCACCCCCATGCTTCACAGTAGGTATGGTGTTCTTGGGATGCAACTCAGTATTCTTCTTCCTCCAAACACGACGAGTTGAGTTTATACCAAAAAGTTCTACTTTGGTTTCATCTGACCACATGACATTCTCCCAATCCTCTGCTGTATCATCCATGTGCTCTCTGGCAAACTTCAGACGGGCCTGGACATGCACTGGCTTCAGCAGCGGAACACGTCTGGCACTGCGGGATTTGATTCCCTGCCGTTGTAGTGTGTTACTGATGGTTACCTTTGTTACTTTGGTCCCAGCTCTCTGCAGGTCATTCACCAGGTCCCCCCGTGTGGTTCTGGGATCTTTGCTCACCGTTCTCATGATCATTTTGACCCCACGGGATGAGATCTTGCGTGGAGCCCCATATCGAGGGAGATTATCAGTGGTCTTGTATGTCTTCCATTTTCTGATGATTGCTCCCACAGTTGATTTTTTCACACCAAGCTGCTTGCCTATTGTAGATTCACTCTTCCCAGTCTGGTGCAGGTCTACAATACTTTTCCTGGTGTCCTTCGAAAGCTCTTTGGTCTTGGCCATGGCGGCGTTTGGAGTCTGACTGTTTGAGGCTGTGGACAGGTGTCTTTTATACAGATGATGAGTTCAAACAGGTGCCATTCATACAGGTAACAAGTGGGGGACAGAAAAGCTTCTTACAGAAGACGTTACAGGTCTGTGAGAGCCAGAGATTTTCCTTGTTTGAGGTGACCAAATACTTATTTTCCACCCTGATTTACGAATAAATTCTTTACAAATCCTACCATGTGGATTCATGGATTTTTTTTTTCCACATTCTGTCTCTCACAGTTGAAATGTACCTCTGGTGCAAATTACTGACCTCTGTCATCATTTTAAGTGGGGGAACTTGCACAATCGGTGGCTGACTAAATACTTTTTTGCCCCACTGTAAGTGTGTAGATTAATTTGGCTAATGTATGCCAAGTTATGACACAAACACAAAGTATGAAACATTTCTGATCGTTCATACAAAAAAATCCCACGCTCTTCTCCCATCTGTTTATGATTAGCCTGCATTACAGTGTGACAAATATTTTTGGCATCTTAATGACTCTTTTATGTGCTCGGGAGCCAGAATGAGATGGTGCACTGTTGCAGCAGGAAAGTGGGATATTGATCAGGTGTTTCTTTTTGAAGATAGCATCGGAGTGTGAGATTAATCTAAATCAGACAGAGAGTTATTTGGCCTGAAATACCAGCTAAGAGCAGTTGTTTCAACGATGCTTTATCGGCTTATGTATTTTAAAGTTTGCCACTAGGATATCAAATTTCTGTCCTGTTAAAAACTTTGGGTAAACTTTCTCTGGTACTTATAAGTTATGATGTTTCATTACGTTTCAAACTAGCGTCAAGTTGGAAATTAGTTAAATGTTTGAGATAATGCAGCCAGTGTTGGGATTAATGCATTACAAGGGATTACGTTACTGTAATCACATTATAATTTGCATTGCAAGGGTTCTTCAGTTATGTGCACACGTAGGGGATAGAAAGAAAATTAAACATCAGGCAAATATGTTTTTTTTTCCTTCTGTTGCAATCAACTGATTTCAGTTCGTGTTTGGAGGAAGAAAATGGTGGAGTGGGCCATGGGATTGCCAGCTTTTCAGCTTCCAGTTTTACAACGTTATTTAACGTTGTAAAAGTCCCGCGGCATGGAGCTATTTAGCTCCATGCCACGGGACTGTGTGCCAAGGTTCTCACAATCGGCCCCTTGTGTTGCAGAATTCCAACCAGAGGGGCCAAAGAAAATGTTATCATCCTTGTCCGAAATGAGATGTTCTGATGCTCCCTCAGAGAATTCACGGTGTGGCTCATTGTTAGCCTTGGGGGAAAAGGACAACATAGCTTTCGCAGCTGACCTCGGCATTGTCCACCAGCAGGAGGACAATGTCCTGGTGCCTTGCGTGGCCGACTCAATGTGCTCCATTGGTGCAACGACTGGAGACAGCATTGAGTTCTTCTTCGACAGGCTAGCCTGGTGGGCTAGCCTTTGACAAAGGCTTTTCAGGGTAAAGCGAGTGCAGTGTTCGCATGAACCCGGTTTGGAAACAGCCGCTTAGGCGTGTTGCACATCACACAAGCGTCATGTGTATCTGAACCTGAGATTTTCCTACCGCAGGGGTGGAATTCTGGGCAGCTGGGCAGCAGTCTGCCATGTTAGGGAAGCTTGGTATAGCTGGCTTGGAATGGCGAGACAGCTAACGAATGTTTAAAAGAGAACTACCTGATTAATGCTAACACAACTGCAGGTCTTTGCAAGTATCTGCACAGACAGCATGCTAACAGAAAGCTAGCCAAGGACCCCGAGTGATTTTATAGTTGAGTGCATGCCAACCCCAGCCCAGCGGCCAGAACCTGAACAAGTAGCAAAAGCAGTGATGAACTGTCAGGACTGAAGCCTCTGTTTTTACCTGTTTATGTTTCTGAAATAGAATCACTCTGGTGATCATTTTGAAGTCTCTTTGTCTGGTAGCGATTAACTGTGATAAACCATCAAATTAACAAATCTTACATTCAGAGCCAGAAAACCAAACCAAAACCAAATGCTTGCAATTGTGCAATCAGCAGCTGCAAATGTGAAAGAATTCAACGCCACAGGTACATTGGTTTTTATTCCAGCTGTTGAAGGGGTGTTGAAGGGAAGTTTGATATGGGATGCTCACTGAATGTAAGCAAGCAGTGATCTGGTGTCTTGGGACCAGCAATGAGAATCGCTTGTGACTGTAGGGGAGCCACAAAGTTAGTGTAGTCGGTGAAAAGAGAGGGAAAAGAGAGGGAAATTAAAGATTAACATATCAGAAATAACAGACTGAAAAAGCCACAAATTAGAAAGATGGTAAATGGACTGGTTCTTTTATAGTGCTTTTCTACTCTTCTGCGCACTCAAAGCGCTTTACACAACTTGTGCATTCACACGCATTCACGCAAGCACATTTTGTTAGTGCTTTCTAACTAACATTCGCACCCACATTCATACTCCGATGGATGCATCGGAGAGCAATTTAAGGTTAGTATCTTGCCCAAGAATACAGGGAGTGCAGAATTATTAGGCAAATGAGTATTTTGTCCACATCATCCTCTTCATGCATGTCGTCTTACTCCAAGCTGTATAGGCTCGAAAGCCTACTACCAATTAAGCATATTAGGTGATGTGCATCTCTGTAATGAGAAGGGGTGTGGTCTAATGACATCAACACCCTATATCAGGTGTGCATAATTATTAGGCAACGTCCTTTCCTTTGGCAAAATAGGTCAAAAGAAGGACTTGACAGGCTCAGAAAAGTCAAAAATAGTGAGATATCTTGCAGAGGGATGCAGCAGTCTCAAAATTGCAAAGCTTCTGAAGCGTGATCATCGAACAATCAAGCGTTTCATTCAAAATAGTCAACAGGGTCGCAAGAAGCGTGTGGAAAAACCAAGGCGCAAAATAACTGCCCATGAACTGAGAAAAGTCAAGCGTGCAGCTGCCAAGATGCCACTTGCCACCAGTTTGGCCATATTTCAGAGCTGCAACATCACTGGAGTGCCCAAAAGCACAAGGTGTGCAATACTCAGAGACATGGCCAAGGTAAGAAAGGCTGAAAGACGACCACCACTGAACAAGACACACAAGCTGAAACGTCAAGACTGGGCCAAGAAATATCTCAAGACTGGTTTTTCTAAGGTTTTATGGACTGATGAAATGAGAGTGAGTCTTGATGGGCCAGATGGATGGGCCCGTGGCTGGATTGGTAAAGGGCAGAGAGCTCCAGTCCGACTCAGACGCCAGCAAAGTGGAGGTGGAGTACTGGTTTGGGCTGGTATCATCAAAGATGAGCTTGTGGGGCCTTTTCGGGTCGAGGATGGAGTCAAGCTCAACTCCCAGTCCTACTGCCAGTTTCTGGAAGACACCTTCAAGCAGTGGTACAGGAAGAAGTCTGCATCCTTCAAGAAAAACATGATTTTCATGCAGGACAATGCTCCATCACACGCGTCCAAGTACTCCACAGCGTGGCTGGCAAGAAAGGGTATAAAAGAAGAAAAACTAATGACATGGCCACCTTGTTCACCTGATCTGAACCCCATTAAGAACCTGTGGTCCATCATCAAATGTGAGATTTACAAGGAGGGAAAACAGTACACCTCTCTGAACAGTGTCTGGGAGGCTGTGGTTGCTGCTGCACGCAATGTTGATGGTGAACAGATCAAAACACTGACAGAATCCATGGATGGCAGGCTTTTGAGTGTCCTTGCAAAGAAAGGTGGCTATATTGGTCGCTGATTTGTTTTTGTTTTGTTTTTGAATGTCAGAAATGTATATTTGTGAATGTGGAGATGTTATATTGGTTTCACTGGTAAAAATAAATAATTGAAATGGGTATATATTTGTTTTTTGTTAAGTTGCCTAATAATTATGCACAGTAATAGTCACCTGCACACACAGATATCCCCCTAAAATAGCTAAAACTAAAAACAAACTAAAAGCTACTTCCAAAAACATTCAGCTTTGATATTAATGAGTTTTTTGGGTTCACATGGTTGTTGTTCAATAATAAAATTATTCCTCAAAAATACAACTTGCCTAATAATTCTGCACTCCCTGTATTTGGCATGCAGACTAGGGGAAGCCAGGAATCGAACCACCAACCTTCTAATCAGTAGATGACCTGCTCTTCCGCCTGAGCGACAGCCAAAGATGGCAGCGAGGAATACATTTGTGCAAACACACTGCCATGTGAAATGAAAGTGAGACTTAAAAACAAAGATCTTCCTTATTCAGCGTCATCCAGATTGAAAAACCAAAATGAAAAAATGAAACAGAAAATCAAGCTAAGTAAAAAAATAAATAACATTTTAGAGTTCTATAAAAGTTCTACAAAGATCAACAAGCTCCCTAAGTGAATTAATTTGAGAAAATTCAAACAATATTCTGTACGACTATGTTGTACATATCATACCCCCTTAAAAGAAAGACTGCTGTCTGCAGTCATCAAATTTATCAAACAGTTATTATTGAAAAAAGCAGTAAAGTTGTTTTGATTGGCACAAATGCATGTCATTGGCATTCAGACGTGGTCGTAAATAATTTCCCCCAGGGATCAATAAAGTATTCTGATTCTGATTCTGATTCCTTGTACTAAAAAGAGCAGCCTGCATTCATATTTTCTGCCAGCGCGATACAATTGGCAGTAATTTCCCCAGCAAGTCCAGGGTTGTAACTGTAAAGACCAAGGCCATCAGTACCGGCACCCCGGGACTCACAAGTTACTGTAGCAGGACAATATGCATCGATAAAACATTGGCTCTGTATTGCCCTTTTAATGGTATGCAGAATGACTTTATGGCCCTCATACATTTTCTAACAGCCTTTTTATGTAACATTTTTACATCTCCATTACACTGCCGTCCTGGGGCCAGACAGTGCTGGCTGTGCTGAGTAAAATGGACCATAAAGTTTTCTCCAGGTACAGACAGGGAGCCAATGACACAGCGGCTGGAAAGGCAGATCAGTCGGATTCTTCTGCATTTCACTTTGCCGCCCAACCCCTTCTAGTCTCATTTAGAGTGCTATTAAATTGCTTTTTTAAAATGGGAAAATGTAAAATTTGTTACAAGAAAATGAAATCACCCATAGGTATGTTTCTACATCTTTAGTGTCTTTTAGCCATTTAGTGTTCTCTTGATGCTTATATTAGATTAAAAAAACTTAGTTTAAGAAAAAGAAAGACAAACATCACCAGAGGATTTTTATTATAGATGTTTTCAATTATTAATCAAAGTGTTAAAAAGGCTCTTTGTTATGCTCTTTGTTCTTCAGGCTCTTTGTTATGACACACACTATTGAGCTCTGGTGCGTCCCACTTCTATCAATGACACTTGAGATGCTTTTATATCTTGACTAGAACACATCTGTGTCTAACTGAAATAACTGGACATAAATAGGAAATGTAAATCCCTGTCAGTGAAGTTACAAAGTTTTTGTCAGTTTAAGTCAGTATGAACCAAGCCATATGCCATATTTTCGACAGCCACCAACAGACTTTCTAGACCTGTCCACCTACAGGGTGGGCCATTTATATGGATACACTGTAATAAAATGGGAATGGTTGGTGATATTAAAGTCCTGTTTGTGGCACATTAGTATATTGTTTTTCTTGTGACATTACCAATAAGTTTGATGTGTCACATGGCCCTCTTCCTATTGAACAAACAAAAGTTGTATCCAAGATGGCCGACTTCTAAATGGCCACTATGGTCACCACCCATCTTGAGGAGTTTGCCCCCTCACATATACTAATGTGCCACAAACAGGACTTTAATATCACCAACCATTCCCATTTTATTACGGTGTATCCATATAAATGGCCCACCAGGCAACCAAGAACCCACTGGTGACTTTGACTGAGAGCCAGAGTTCCTTTGTGAATGCGGGAGAATGTTAAAGAAGGACAGTGTGGCGACAATTCCCAACACCTGGAATGGAGCAATCCAGACACTGATCAACATCCAATCAATAGCATCCCTTCAACCAAACATGATGATGATGGTGGTGGAAGCACCATGCTCTTGCGAGGCTTTGCTGCGATGGGTAATAAGATAAGTTAAAGAGATGCAGATGTAGACCATGGACGGTATAATAGGTGAGCTTATCTAACAAGACATCAACCACTGATTTCTAAAGTCTCGAACTCAAGCCTCAAGATTAGCATTTTCACCATCACCATTCTGGTTTCAACAAACTGGAGCTTGTCTGACTGTGAAACCCATTAGCTAATGACTTGTGACTGACAAGTCCTAATTTTTTAACAGAGTTTCACCATGATCTATAAAAAAGAAGTCATTCTTTATTAAATAGAACCCGAAACAAGTGACTGAGCCATGAAGCTAGCAGGAAATTCTTTACAGAGATCAAGACAGATACTGTAGCAATTTTTCCATAGACTTTCCCATAGAAGTCTTTACAACTGCAGCTTTACCATCCGGTGTCCTTTAGAGAGAATACAGGTTCAAGGCACTTTTGCATTATCCTCACTTTTCAAACCTGCTTTATATCATCCATGGTCCAGACCTGCTCTCAGTAGAGAATGCCCCCCACCCAGTTTGGTTGACTGTCAGCAAGACTTGTTGTCAAAAGTGCTTAACAAGTTACTAATTTTAGGCCAGACATATTTATATAAATCAGATATTAAATTTTAATTTAGAAAAAATAAACAACGTGCTTTAAAAGCCTGCTTGGTGTTCATGTTATTGTTTTGCAAATTGATGAGAGAGAGAGTGGGAGACATATGAAAAGGAGAAAGTCAGAAAATGCATTGTTTGTAAGGCTGTGCCTTGGTACGGCGACTTCAGGGTGTTCCCATTTGTCAAAGACAATGACGGATCATTTACACAAAAGTAAAAATCTGCCTCAGGAAAGTGCTCAAACTGTGTTTGTTCACAGTAATATTTCATGTTTATAGACCCATTATTTCATTTTTATATAAATCACAGTGAGTTTGAAGCCCTTTGTTTTACTGAGGGACACCTTTATTGTGTATTGGGTATTGTATTTTACTACCCAGAATATACAGAGATGATAAGCTACGTACATTATTTAAGCCAGTTTGCACCCCGATGTGTGTGACGTTTGTTGTTTAGGATGGGCAGACGTACTGCAGGCGGAGACCTTGTGACTGTGGAGACCCAGAAGAGGATCTGTTCTGCTGTCCTGGATGTGACAACAGGCCCAGCAGCCAGTGTCTGGATCAGAGCGGACGCACACTTTACCGCAGCGGAGCATCTTGGCTGTACGGCTGCCAGCAGTGCCGCTGCATGGTTTGTACACACACACACACACACACACACACACACACACACACACACACACACACACACACACACACACACACACACATTCACACAGAAGCTATTGTCCATTTTAAATAAAAGCAGGCAAGAGCTTTGTTGGAAGACACAGATCACATCAAAAAGACAAAACCCTCCTCTCCAACATGAAGCTCAGAGCAGGGCTTTAATTCATACCACTCCCTGATCTGCTGGTTAACTGTGTGTGTATGAGGGCTGAGAAAATTACCACCTCTCTAATTAGAGATGTGGCAACAGACCAGCGTGAGATCTGTAACTGAATTCTCTCTCTGTCTCACACACAAACACACACTAAAAAAAGAAAAGAAAAGAAAATTCACACACGCTATAGCAATTCTGGTGCTTTTTTTCATCACTGCCTGTGTCTCTGCAGGAAGGGGAGGTCGACTGCTGGCCTCTAGTTTGCCCCACGTTGATGTGCGAGTACACGGCAGTGGCAGAGGGCGAATGTTGCCCACGCTGCGTCACAGACCCCTGCCTGGCTGACAACCTGTCGTATGACATTCGGCAGACATGCAAGGACCCCGCAGGCATCGCCCGCCTCAGCGGAGACACATGGCATATGCCCAAATCACCCTGCACCACTTGCAAGTGCAAGGTAGGTCAATGCAGCATGAACAAACTAATTGTGTAGATTTTTAAACTATTTTTGAGCTTCAAATTGCCGGTTTGTAAAGAGACTATTTTAATTTATTTCAACCTGTCAACATTGCTATTATTAAGGCTATTGAGGGTTGATGGGGACTGCTAACTTTCTATGGCAGAGTTCCACAAAAACAGTGTACATCAGGGCAAGAAGCCCAAGCACGGTGTTGCTGTCTAGGAAAAGATCTGACATAAATCATTGTTTTCACATCTGACTGAGAGAAAACACAGAAATGAACCAATTTCCAACTCCAAGACCAACAGTCAGCTCTCTGTGTTGTAATAAAAAGCCATTACAATGAGTAAAAAAGTAACTAACCAGAGGGGTTGTTCTGATTGGCAGGGTTAGGGGCGGCTCTGCAAGGCACAAACGTATGCCAGCTGGACACAACATAAACCAGTGGGATCGTAGCAGAGCCGCCATAATGGCAAACATGCTAGGCTAAAGTATACAGGAGATCGCTAACTTGAAAACACTTTCCCCAAACCTCTGTTTGATATTCTTCCAGGGTCTGCAAATGGGATAAGACTTGTGGGTTTTAGATGTAAAAATGTCAGATGTTCCAAAAGATCACAATTTTATCAGTAATGACAGCCATTACTGGCTGTTAGCAGAAAATCTTTGAGACTGAAAATGTGGCATAATCAATTTAGCTAATGTGTGCTAGAGGGCACACAGTGTCTATTTATATGTGTTCTAAGATGAATGCATAAAAGAAAAATGACTGTCAGAGATGATGTAAGGAGCATTTTTACCTTAAAAGAAGTGAACATGCAGATGACTGTGGCAGGAACGTGTCAGATCCACTCATTAGGTGAAGATAGGCTGCTGCCCCCTCACTTTAGCTTTTTTGGTTTTGCTTGTTTTCTTTGCAGTCAGAATACATAAAAGAGCAAAATGAGCACATCAAATACATAGACCTAAATCTACATTGTACTTTTCCATAGTTGTTACATAAACTGAATCAGTAGACTAGATACATATTTGCAGCAGTCTTTGCGTTGATGTGATTTTTGGACGTGGCCACATCGTGCCTGTGCTTTCTTGAATCACCAACCTAGTGTCACTCTGCAGCTCCGGGACACAATCTGAGACAATGTGCCACTGTTGGAGACAGTTTTTACGTCTGACCAGACAGGACCTTGTGTTCTTCACGGCCATAAATACAGAGGGCCCGTTACCCTTGATACATATTTTTGAGATATTAACCTTTTCATAGCGACTGTTCACTCCAGATCACAGTCCGTATGACAGTGAGAGCTGCTGACTATTGAGCGGAACTGGAAACTTCTTTTGGGAAAGATATATTGTGCTTCAGTTTCTCAGATGTGCCACTGCTTACCACCACAAATTCATAATCCCTATGCACTAGAGTGAAAGCATAAATCTCATGATATCAGTCTGATATCTCAAATGTATATGGGATAATGCTGACACTGTATAACTAGGTACCACTGTAATGACACTAGAGACATGAGGTTAACCACCCCAAATCCTTCTGTAAGTCAGGTGGATAAAAGTGATTTAGGCTGTGAAGTGAGTTATTAGCTTTACCATGCACAGTGTGGAACTGTATATTACATTTCACCTTATTTAATGCTCTCTCTTCTTTCCTATCTTGTCATGCCTTTCTGTTCAGAATGGAAGTGTTTGCTGCTCGGTGGATCTCGACTGCCTTCAGAACAACTAAAGCCCTCCCTCCTCCTCCTCCACGTGCCGTCCTCTTCTTCTCCTTTCACTATGGGACTGCCACATCCTCTCAACCATCTGACGACCCTTCCCCTCAGACAGACGGACAGACTCTCGCATGCACATGTGCATGCCAGTGTGTGCACAAAAAAAGAAAATTTGCAAACACACACTGGACAGACTGGGGTGTCGCGGCTGTGCTTTTATGCTGTACCTCTGTCGACAAACAGCGACTGAGTGTGCGTGCGTGACTCAGGAGGAGACAGAGGCCCGAGTTGCTCTCACCACAGTCGCTGTGTTGTGTTTGTGTCTCTGTGTTCAATTCCATCCTTTCACGAAACGTCTTGAAACCTTTTTAAATGTCTCAAACCCGAAACCAGAGACAAACAGCCAGACGGATGCTGAGGGGCTCCGTCTGTCTACATTTGCTCAAACACGGGCTCTTTAATGCTTGGTCGCCTACAGGAAACTAAACATCCATTACTTTGGTAACCAAAAGGAATGCATCCACTTTACTGTGTTTTGTGTTACTGAATCAGGAGGTAGTTCAGTGTCATATTACAATGTTATGATGAAATGGGGTCAGTTTTCATTTCAGTACCAGAATTTTTGTGAGTAGCGTTTTTTTGTTTCTGTCACTGATATTGTCCATATTGTGCTAAAAACTTAGCAATAGCTTTTGGATGTCCTGATTTGTGTGAAATCCAAATGAATTTACAACATGTTGACCTCACGTCCTGGTGTCAGCATGATTTCCATCACTGATATTTCCCAAATAGTTGTGGACTACATTCTTCTTTGACATTACAAAAGTCACATCTTGAACACATCGTAATATACAAACTTCCATCTTTACATTTTTTGAGTGGTTCTCTGGCAAAACAGGTAGAAGTATAAACCATGTCAGTGGTGCACATTAGCTTTGCATACATCGTTAATGTTTCATCAAAACATCTAGCTGGCCCTGGACCCAGAAACTGAAATCTGCAATATTTGAGAGTCTAGAGCAGACTGATAATTTGACAATCTAGAAACCTGTCAGCTAATCAGGTGACGTAGATTTGGGGCGTAACACCCAACAGATAAAACTTCCTGTGCCTATTTGCCAGACATCATTTATGAATACTTAAAATACGTCAAAAAAATCAATAAATAAATTTTCAGATGATAGCCAGTAATTCTGATTCTTAACTCAGATGCAAGTACAACCTACTACAAGCTGAAGCCAGAAAAACTGTCCCTTGCCTACGGACTCTGATAGGCAGGTATCTGTTTACAGAGATTATGTATTAATTTATTATTCTCTGACACCATCAGTCCCATTTTAAAGGATTTTCCAGAAATAGCCATGACATGCAGTGTACCACAATAACGTTGACTCGCTTTTGAGCGTGGCTGCTTGGAACAGGTATTTATTACTGCTGGTAGATGTAGCTGGAAAACAGTCCTGCTTTCAGTCATCAAACCCTATAAATGCCACATCTATATTAAACCGCATCCCTGAGGCTCTGAACTGGGACAGACAACATGTCTGTCCTTCTGAGCCACTTCAGTTTTCTAACACTCCCTCAACCACAGCATCTCGTCTTCAAATGAGGATGACTGCCAGATGCCTACACTTAACAACGGCAGTCAGGGTATGAAAAGCATCTGAAAGGTGTGTGGCGATGCACAGTGGATTCCTGCAGGCCAGAATGAGTGCCAGCCATAGTCATTGATTAAATCTGAGCTCGTGGAGGGTTGGACTTCTGCGGCGTCTCTCCGGGCTCCTCGGCTCTGCACCATATGGCACACCCAGGGTGGCAGGGACACAAAAAGTGAGCGCTGGAGAGGGATGCGGATAATTAAAGCATTGTCACGCAGCCCTGGATTTGATTATGCCAGAAGGTCACCAAGTGTTGAATCTGTTTACAGACAGCCAGGATTATTAAGGCAGGAGAGTCTTTACTGCTACAGTTCACACGTTCATAGTTACGCGGATGCTCTTGTCTCCTGTTCCCCTACCCTGTCCCTCAGCCCTCATCCACATTTGTCTGCACTGTCCTTAAGCTTTTCTCAAGAGTGTTAATGTTGACCCTCGAGTGTCACTGCCATCAGCCTATGTCGGTCAGTATCCCCCCCCCCCCCCCCCCCCGAGGAAATTTTCAACACTATTTTCTTTTCTTTTTTCTTTAAATGAGTACTAAAAGCAAATTAGGTTTCAAGGCCACGACTTATGCTGCAGTTATATAACATGATTGTTATATAACTGCAGAAATCTGATGTGAAATGTTCACCCTCTGATCAAATAAGCAAAAAAATTGTTATTAGGTAATCCTTTGTTGCGCATCAACTTACCACTCAGTTAATTTTTGGCAGCTGTAATAATAACTGGGGTTTCCTTTCAAAGTTTCGACAGTTAGGGCCTTCTCTCTCTCGATTTCTCCTTCGTGTTTGAATCTTCTGCACTCAGTCAGTGCAGATATCAGGACTCATTTTCCTCCTTCAGAAGAATCCATTCGTCGTGTCAGGATGAAAAACAGCTTTCAGGTTGAGATAATCCTTCACAGTGGAAATGAAACTTTCATTTTTTTTTAATTGTGAAGACATGGAAATCAGTTGGTGAGCTGCAAAAAAGCCTAGTCCAAAATACATAACTTTTACTGCAGTTGTCTTATCAAGACAATAATCCATCGTCATGAGTAATCCGCTTGCTGTACCATATTTCTGTCATAGCGGCAAACAAGATGGTATCGAGGAGCAGGTTGTAAACAGGTCTGAGACTGAGATGAACAAAATCCAATGAGGCTAAAGGGCACCAAGGCAAGAAATTGGAGAGGTACATAGTCTATAATAATGAAATTGGCTCTTGTACCCAAAGAAAACAGCCTTGTCATTTTCATTTGTACAACTTTAGGATAAGAGCAAATGACTGCAAGTGCTGCAAATGCAAGAGATCCTGGAAAAGGCTTCATTGCAATCCATAGGATCTTCTCTAGGCAAGTTTTAAAAAAAAAAAAAAGTATTTTTCTGTAGAAATCCTAGACTATAAAGAATACCAGAGGGATTCAGTTTTATTTATATTGCTCCAAGTCACAACAAGGCACTTTATACTATAAGATAAAGATCCTACAATAATGCAGAGGAACCTCAACAATCAGGTGACCCCCAATGAGCAAACACTTGGCAACAGTGGGAAGGAAAAACACCCATAACAGCAATAAACCTCGAGAAGAACCAGGCTCAGGGAGAGGCAGCCATCTGCCCTGACCCCCAGAAGTCTAAACCTACTGCAGCATAACTAAGGGATGGTTCAGGGTCTAGGTCATTAGTTTTGTTGGTGAGTTCTTCCACCTTTGCCATCTTGGCTTTCTTTAAACTATCAGTGAGGAGTGGATCTGCCTGTAATCGAAAGATACTATACAATAAGTTCATATGGAATCTTTTCAGTGACAAGGTATTGTACCAAAACCCAGCAATTAAAACCATGAACTCATCAATAAAATGTTCACTGAGCTGAAGGCTGTTTTCAAAGAGACTTCTGTACAACCATCAGGCGTGTTGCAACAAGATGACCCACCCCTTGTTTGCCATTAAAAAAAGAATGCAGAAGCTGCAACCCATTTGCATAGCAATAGGACAACTCATGGTAAAATTGGGACATGTTACAATTGTTATAGTCTGCACTGGCTTTAATATATATATATCAAAAAAACATTTTATGTAATTTAACTGGTATTTAAAACAGTTTTAGGTATGACCTCGCTTTTTGGAGTTGAGAGCAATTATTACAGCATGTCCTCCTTAGCCACGATGTCCTTGTATCACCTCTCCTTACACTCTAAACACTCTAATACCGAAATTGTCAACTGTGGACAAAGTACACATACAGAAGGGGAAAAAAAGATGATGTAAATGTTTTCTGTACCCATCAAAAGCAAAAAAAAATCAAAGGAAACAAAAGCAGATAATTGTACAAAGTTTCAGATTGCTCTGTTGACTGATTTGATATGAACTACGTCTACTAAAAACCACTGTTTGCAAACTGTGTGTAAGTGCTTTTACATACTGACAATGTGATACAACTCTGCAGTTTTTTAAAAATTCCCATTGTGTTCATGAAAAATGTATTCATTTTAGTGGACTACGTTTCTTATCTCGTGGGATAGGCTCTGTTTTTGCTTGTAAATACTGTGTAAAGGGGAAGGTCACTGTAAAGAAAGTAAGACTATGAGGATAATTTTCACTACCACAGCTTCTTTGGAACTGAGCGTTGCAAGCTGAATATGAGAGAAGCAACATTTCTATTGTTTTTACTATTTATTTTTCTATTCTTGCTCTAACCTGTTTAGTATTGTATCCGTCATAGATTCATGTCTTTTCACTGTTTTAGGATAACACAGTTTTGATTAGCCTGTGTGTATATATTCTGATCTCTAATCGGTGTCCCTTACTAAGAGTCGGCAGAGGTGGAAATCAGACTCGGAAATCAGAACCTGCATAGATAAGCGTCTTTTCTAAGCGCCAGGACAGGCTGCTCACTGCATTCATGAGCTTTTTTTTTTTCTCCAACATGTTTGTATGATCTGAAGTGAAACATGACTTCATGGAAATCAGACAACATAGAACCATGTACACATGTAAAGAAAATCTTGAAAATGTTCTTGTTTCAGTTTCTGCTAAAAAAAAAAAAGAAGGAAAGAAAGAAAGAAGGAAGGAAGGAAGGAATTGGGGGGGGGGCATTGTGTTTTATCCTTTTATGTCTGACTTTTTAAAAAAATAACACAAGTTTAGGACTTTCGAGCTCCTGATGTGCCACTTCATGTTTTATAGTGGACTATGGCAGAGGAATCCCCTGGTCTGTTCACTGCTTACTCTTCAGATCAGAGTGGCCAACCTAACTGTACTCAAAGGGTTAAGTGTCATTTGAAGACTGTGTTGTGATAAGAATTTGCTGTAAAAGAAAAAAAAATTCAGTTCGGTTAATAAACATTTTAGTTGTTTACATTATTACTTCTGTGTATTTGCCTTTAAAGTGTGATGACGGCCGATCGTTCCAATCTCAGGTAGATGAGCCAAAGTTTTTAAAAAATAAATATATATTTCATATTTGGGGCAATCGCGACAGATGGCCAAACAGCTCACCTGCCACGTCATTCACCGGCGCCGTAAATGAAAGCAAGATTTCAGAGCTTTCAATAATGAAAGCAAACCCAGCATCAGGATACAGTCCTGTTAAAGTCTTTCATGTTTCTACTTTTATCAGCACTGCTGTTTTCTATTTCCTTCAGGAAAGGTATGAAAGGCTGCGTGGCAGTAAAGATAAGTACATCCTTTTGATGCTTTAATGGAGCGCTGCTGTGCCACTAGGAGCCGGTACAGCGATGCTTTTGAAGCAACGCTGTGGGGGAAAAAAAGTCTTAAAGTTGAACAACGTACCTAATGTTTTATATTTTTGCTACAACACCACAATCAATACAGAACACAGGCACAAGGTGTACAAAGTGTACAAAATTCACAAAGTCCCTAAAAGGCAACTATTCCCCAAACACATTTCTTTCAACATAAAATACGGTTTTCTGCCAAGATTTTGGTTACTCTGCCAGTTTTAGAAAGAACCTGATTATTATCCTTCTTTTAAAGCCACCTTTGCTTCAGTCTTAACATTCGAGGATTTGCCACCTTATGCTGTTTTTACAGAGCCCTAAACTTAGACATCATCCAACAGAGGTGCTTAGGAGAATATTAATGTCTGATTTGGTTCTGTAACCTGCCAATTCCCAACTGCAAAGTCCAGGTGTCGCTGAAATTCACTTTGTGGACACAGAGCTGGTAACTGTCTAGTGCATTCACTTCTAGCAACAGGATGTTTTGTGGGCAATCTATCTTGTACACTTTCAAAACACCATTACATGAATGGGAACACCACTGAAAAATTCCATTTCTTTCTGTGTCAACTTTACAACAGAGTGTCGATTATGTGTTTCTATAGCATGGCTGAAAATTCCATTCTCCTGTGTGTGTACAAAGGAAATATTTCTGACAGTATTTTCCATCCAGTTTCTTCCATTTATCCAATTGAGAAATTAAGACAGATGCTTCTCTCAGATCCTGTGTCTCTAACATCCAGGTCCTTTGCTGGGGGGTTTTCCTGTGTCTTTTTTATGCTTGGATGGTTCATAGGTCAGTGTTAAGTGGCTTAAGAAATAAAAAAAAATGGTATCCCCAGTAATGGTTGAGTACAAAGATTGCACTGAAAATGAGTGAAAAAGCAGTTAATGTCCAAAGAGAACATTTGAAAGACTTTCAGAGAGCCTAAAGAAGTGTTACTCAGGACTGGTTCAAAAAGTTACAAGAAATTCTGGCTCTTTGGAAGCAAAATATATTGAACACTTCCATATTTGGCATGTGGGAGGAGGCCGAAACCCAGAGAGAACTCAAACAGACACGGGGAGAATACGCAAACTGCACATAAAAAGCCAGCTGGCTGGTGGATTCAAACCCAGGACTGTGACTGTGTGTGTGTGTATGTGTGGATAAAGAAGCGCGCGTTAGACCAACAAAGTTATTCCTAAAATATATAACATACGACAGAAGCGACAAACATGTCTGCTACAGGTTGTTTGTCACTGAGATAATGAAAAGAATCTTATCACATAGACACTCTTAATATAATAAAGTAATATCCCATCATTAGTCCCTGCACATTTCCATTTGCCTCTGTTCAGTCTGAGCATCTTTATATTAAATGTTGCCTCTTGGTGGGGAACTAGAGCAGATTCAGCGAATTAGCCTGCTGTCTGTCAGCACTAAAGTAAGCGCTTTGTTTTCTATGTTATGTGTTGTGCCGAGTGTGAGTGGTAACAATGGTGGGCCTACCTGTCCCAGCCCCGGGTCACCTCGGCAGAGGACAGCTCCACCCAATGGGATTTAGACCTGGAAGTAACCACAGAGAGGATGGAGGGCCTATACAGTACATGAGGGCTGCAACAGTCTACTGTATAGCTAGAGCAGGTATTTACCCATGAATGGACTGACTTAACAGTGCAGAACTGAAAATTGCTTTTTCAATAGGCTCTAATCTAACTCTAAGTCTTTAATGTGTTGCTCTTTCTGATAGATTTGTTGGTTTTAAGCATGAGAGAACAACATCGGAGTTTGGCTTCAGTTTAGCAACTTCAGCAGCCACGACAACACCACCACCGCCTCCCCTTCCTGCCACCGGCAGTCAAATCGATGAGTTTCTCCTCTTTCTATTGACATTTCACGAAAACCTGGGGCAGCTGAATTGTAATGCAAGAGGCAAAAAAGAAGAAGAAAAAATACAAGTACACCACCTCAGGCTGAGAATTAATACATAAACTATGTGCATGTTGCTCATGTTAATACAACAACGAGGATTAAGCCGCTTAAATGCCTTATCGACATCCCGACCAATCAATGTGTGTATAATTAAAGAGTGCAGCTGGGCTAGTGACAAGTGGAGCCACACTGTCACTACTGACCCATGCATGGATCTAGAGTTAAGTGTTTATTTAAACCACCATCACGGCGCATATGTGTTTGCATATGTAATGTATTATGTATAGGACCTGTTGACCCTACCTGCTCGTCTGTTTTGCAGTTTTACAAAAACCATGCATAAATTTTTTTAAAGCGCAACAACACAGCACGGGATCAATATTAATTATTAGAAATACAAATTTTCTGTGTCCAAGCCAGAGTGATCTTTAGAAACCAGAAGTTTTTTCTACTTGTAGCAAGAGGCTCGTTAGCATAACGAAGAGCTTCAAATGTATTAGCGTCCACAGCCCGCTGTAGGAGACACCTGCACCGGCATACAAATGAAATGCCTCCTTGAGTCATTTATTCCCTCACTGAGAGAACTTTTTCTCCTCTTTATGCAGTGCAGATTTTGATCTAAAGAGGTAGCCTGAGTATACCAACAGATGTGAAAATGAATCGTTTCTTTTAAATAAGAGCGGGCAGTTCACCATCCCCAAGTATGAATTTTTCATAGTGCTTCTGAAAGGATGAATAAGTTGGGGGAAAAATGAGACGGAGCTGCGAAAGATCTAATAAAGATACGGAGAATTGTAAAGCAGAGGCTGTGAGGACGTCTTGAGCGCGTCATGCATCACCTCTTTGTTCGTCCGTCTTGTATAAGATGGATATTCAGTCCTGCTTGTTTGTGTGTATGTCAGTGACAGGGGGCTGTGTATAGAAACATAGCAATTAATGCAATTCTTTTTTCAAACTCTTGAGGTAAAGCTGAAAGTCTGAGCTTCAGCTACATCATGATTGCCTGATTTAAATCCACTCCGATGGTGTCGGTGTATAGAGACAAATTATTTAAAATCAGTCATTGCCTCAAAAAGTTATGGACTTAACTGTAAAAGCACGAAATGATGATATTGCAAGGAAACATGCATACACATTTACATTGCAATGTGTTTTGAGAGGTTATGTTTAGCATGATGGATGCACATTATTTAAGTGTGTTGCTGCTTATTTTTAAGATACACTCTGCACAGACTGTTTCTGGTCTCTGGGGGTTTTCACATACCTTCCCACTTACTTGCTACCTGGCAACTCACCTACAGTAGAGGTGCTTTGTTTTGTTTATTACACGTAGCTTCTTCTGCAAATAAAACAAAATATAAATATTGTAACAAGTTACTAGAGCTTTTTTTATATTCAACTTGTTAAAATTTGGTGATTATAAATAGAGAAGCATGTGCAGCTAAACATTTAACTGCTCCTTTCACTAGCTTGGACCACATCCTCGTTTAGGTTTGACAGCACTTCTAGCAGTTAACGGCACAAGGCTGCAGTTTGAGGAAGGCCTCAGAGGGATCTGGAGATAGCTCCGAGGCCAGGCAGATCCCCATGTACTAGTGAGAAGTGAATGAATGAAAAAAGGGAAGGAGGGTGGGGTGGAAATGAGAACAAACAGCTTGTAGTATCAGGGGGTTATATACTCTATAGGCAGAGATCAGGTGTAGACTGTATGCAGGTGCGGTCCTGCACTTGAAATCAGATAAATGATCTCTAGTTAAATGCTTTAACTAATTGATTATACTGAAGAATTTAGGTTTTTCACAACAAATGCCAATATGATTATTAAAAGATGAAGTAATTCAGTTATTTGGGTCAATGTGAATGTGAATGGTAGTTTTGTCTGGCAACCTGTTCAGGATGTTCCCTGCCTCTCGATCTTTGGTAGCTGGGATAAGATCCAGCCCCGTGACCCTGAATTGGATAAGAAGAAGATGGATGGATGGAGTATTTCTGTGATAATAATAGAGCACTTGAAGTAAGTTTAACTAAGCTTACTGGTTAACAGGATATGAGAATGCAATTGTTATTGTTGGCCATGTCACCAAAGATTTGGCCCCTTACACAGCAGCATTAGTATTTAGGTTCAAGGTTCACTTGACAAGTTTTTCCTCAGAGTTTCCCTCAGTCCCTTTATAGTTTGCATTTCATCCCTGACTGCTGACTAAATCAAGTGTCTGATTGTTCAGCTGCTAAATCTTTCTTCTGGTGGTTACATGTGTCTCATGTTTGCCACAACATTGCTTTCACTCTCCCTGTGTGCCCTCTACATGTCAAAAATAAGAATTCAATGCTCTTCTCTACCTTTAGCTAAAAGACATTATGTGTAATATTGAAATTGCAGCACTTTCTATCACTTTAAAACCGTGACCAACACATCAGATTACTGATCCTGTATTACACTACAAGGACATCCAGGGAAGGCTTTCTCTTTTAACAAAGTAAATCTGAAGTCACATCAGTCCGTTGACTAATTTGGTCCATTGAAACCATAAAAAATTGTCTGCAGGGTCAATGTGTGACTAGAAACAACTTGAGAGCTGAGTAAAACCCAATTAAACCATCAACCGTCAGCTTTCACTACGACCTTCACACACCTGCCCCAACCAGCCACATTAATTTTCTGTCACAATTTATTAAGTGATAACATTCATCAATTACGCAAACAAATTTAAATCGGAGAGGGCACAGAGCCCAGAAGCACCGCCGTCTAAATGTGCCAAGTCTGTTTAGAAAAAAACTCAACATAAACGATTTCTTGAAAAGACCTTGTATATCAGGAGGTGACAGCAGATGTGCTCATCTCTAATGTGCTTGTTTATCACTGTGTTTAGAAAATGCAGATAATATATCAAGCAAGCAGCTGGTCCTTATTAAAAAAAACACGAATTCACAATCAGCTGTTCAACCGCTCCATTAACCGCTCAGTGGCAGGTTTTGAGAAAAGACAGATTCCAAGAGAGAAGTACCCCCTCAGTCGGTCTCGTTGTACTTTATCACAAGCAAACAGAAAGAGTTGCCTCATTGCTCCAATCCATTACCTACATGAATACTTGTATACCACATGTATGTTCCAATTTGGCCTTTACTTTCATAACATCTACTACACACCTGTAAAGCTGATTGATTTTTGCATGGCTGTGATACTGTGTTGGCATATCTTTCCAGACATATAAACCTACCACTGGACACAACAACCAACTCAGTGGTGCTTTCCACAACAGCGTGCATCTTGAGGAACACAAAAACAGACAAGGTGAATATAATACCAGTTGCAGCATAATAATTATGGCCCCTTGGGGCTCGTGAGTAACATCACCTTCAAACTTGGTCTTCATTTTAATATCAAAAAGACACCAGTAAATAAATGATTGAGGCATTATGCGTGCACATGCCCCCTGTGAATGCACTGTTACATTCTCTTACGCTGATTTCACATGTCATGTTCTTAAGAGTCACAAAATTTCTATCCTCAAAGGAATTTTGTTTGACTCACCACTAAATACCGGATGAAGAATGTAAAATAGTGCCCTGGGCCTGGGGCTAGTATAGATGTCTTTCTAACCAGGAAGTCTCTTGAGAATAAGATTTCCCTTTCAAGGGAGAAATCTTTTGTATACTATCCCGTTAGGAAATAAATGAAAGACTGGTTCACTGTGATAGTGCATTCATCGCTGCAGAGTTGGTCTGAAAAGTAAAGCTAACAAACCACAGTGTTAAAGGCACGGCAGCAATTTTTTTTAATCATCTCCTACAGGTCAGTCCAGGGAAGGATTAAGGTCACCACAGGGATGAGGTGACTGATGTAATTGGAAATGGCCAAATATATTGCTCCAAGGACAACCTCAAGGGATTGGCGAGTCCTACAGTGGTGAAGAGTAAAAGTGGTATTTAACGGTGGATAAAGTGGTGGAGCACAGTCTTGGAAGTATGGACAGAGGGGCTGGTGACCACTCTGATAAGTACCACTGTACTAATAAATATGGTGGCAAGAGACTGGGATCAAGTGTGTTCTGGTGAACTACACGATAAGGGCAGGAGTATTCCTGGACAAGCTGCATAAATATTGAGACTAGCTGCGAGAGTGGAGAGGATCACGCACGATCTGATATCGTCATGTTGGTGTTGTTCCCAGATCATCATACTAAATGTTGTTCCAGGATGAACATTGCAAGTGACCAATCAGAATGTTGTGATGTCATACTTTTGCGACTTCGGGAAAAACCGCCATAAAACCAAAAACTGTACTTAAGCTGCGAGAAACCGCCTCTGTCCGCCGATCAACGTACCCTGACCCTAACCCTAACCGTAACCCTTTAATAAACGGTAAGCAGAATTGATATTGTCCTTGCAACATTGGGATTTCATAAATGCATGAATGTTTTGGCGCGCAAAAGAATCACTTGGTTGAACCCGGAACAACATTTTCATGATGATCTGGGAACAACACCAACATGACGATATCAGATCATCCGAGGAGCTACAGTCTGATCAGTGAGTTGGATTACAATGAGGAAGAAGAGGAGAACAAAAGCCTTGAAAGCTATTCTGAAAACAGGAAATGAATAATTAAGACCCCTGGGCTTTAATTCCTCATCCCCAAGGAACTATCATGGTCTTGCTCTGGTAGTGCAAGACCATCAGACCTTCCTCCCTGGTTGCCCAACCAGAAGTCCCTCAGAGTTGAGAGATAGTGTGAAATCTTTCACTGTTCAATATTTACACAATGTTTAAAAGTAAATAAGAAAAATAGTGGCCAAATAGTTTGATTTAAATAGACAAGTTGTCATTCACCTTAACATTAACATGACGTTACAAATAGGCCCAAAAAAAAGAGAGAAGTAATTTGAACACTCATAGTGATCCTCTGACTCAGAATCATGTGATACTTCCCACTATAGTAGGTTTGATAGGTTTGTAGCTTGAACCTATTCGCTGGAACGTTAAGACAATATAATTACACTGCAAGCAAGACGCAAGTAGGCAAACTTCTTCATGGTACTCGTGCACGGGAGAGAACCAGACAAACGCCGTTCCTTCGCTTGACCCCAGTAGCTCTCGTCCGTTCTCCCGTACCACTGTTCTTTTATTGAGGTTACATGAATATGCATAAGTTCATTAACATATGACGTCTACATACACACAAAGAGTACCTTGCCTGTGTGTGTGTGTGTGTGTGTGTGTGTGTGTGTGTGTGTGTGTGTGTGTGTGTGTGTGTGTGTGTGTGTGTGTGTGTGTGGTGCTGATCAAAGGGTCAAACATCCTTGGTCAGGAAGAGGGTAGCCTCCCCCTCACCCTAGATGGTTCATCCTAGATAACACGGTGAGGAAGTCCTGCAGTTCATCTAAACAAAGAGCACTTAGACTAGAACAGACGCAACTACGTTAATCCTACCATAAAATAATAAGACACGGTATGACCTCTCATGCTCCCAAAGTGCTGTCTAATACACACAAAGTTTGCAGACTATCAAGGATCAAAACCTCTACCAATCTACAACTAATTACAAAACTCTAAGCATATATAAGTAAATATTTCTAAGCATAAATGACAATCAACAATACAAATCTAACAAGGTTTCTCCAGGACTACATTTTACCATAAAGCCACACACACTCAGACACACACACACGTACACACAGAGTCGAAAGGTGGAAACAATACCAGTTACTGTGGGTAACAGCACATCCACCATATTTACTGTGTAGAAAGTAGGAATGTTTACATTTCTGGATACTGACCTGAAGTTCATATCTGAGTGAAAATCAATAGTTAAAATATTCAGCATTATATAATTGCATAATGATGCTAAACTGATGCTGTTTCTCGTTTAAACATTAAGCGTATTTTACACCAGCATGACACACAGCTCCTTGAAATGACCCAAAAAAACCCTGATTACATAAGGCTGAATATTTACATCTAATTATACGTTCCCCCAACTCTCTGCATCCCACCATTTCTCTGTGTTTTTGTTCGTCTTCCATCGAGTGTGCAGTGAATTCCTTAATGTGGGTTGAAGCGAGAAACTGGGCCAAATATGGATGATCAATACACCTTCTATGATAACCTGACTGAGTCTTATTAGACATGATGGGATGTAGCCTCCAGGCCTGCCTTCATATTCATCTGCGCTCGCTCTGACTTACTTTGAATATTTGTGTTTGAAGAAAGCAGACTGTGACAGAATCCAGGCTAAACCACCTTTCTGCTGAAATCTTCATTTCCTGAATGTGTCAGTAGTGGTAAGAGTAACTTCTATTAAATGCATCGAGTCATACTGAGACCAGATGCATTTGTAGTTCCACTCACTTCAACCACCAGCTAGATGTAGAGGGTGGATAACATGTCATTTGAGGCGCTTACAGCTCACAATGGCCTGCTTTCCTTGAGAAAATTCCATTTTCCCATTGCGCCGGGGTATTTAAATCACTTTAAAGGCAGATATAGCTGATATGGATATATCTGTTTCTTCACACTTTTGTGCCCAATTGTTGTTGTTGTTGTTGTTGTTTTTTCTATAAGAGATGTATATGTAAAAGGTTAACATATGTGTTTAAGTTGAAATGTGTTTGTTTGTTGAAATGTGGTTGCTCGTTTTCCTTTTGTTTTGCTTTGTTAATTTGTTTCTTTTAATTCTATTTTGTTGTACTTTTTCAACATGTTCAAAATAAAGATTCAATCAATCAATCAATCAATGTGTGGCTGATAAATCTGGATTAAACTAATAGTTAAAAAGTTAAGAGATAAAAAGAGTTATGGGGATGTTAGTTCAGTTTATGTCTTCATACAAGAAAAAAGGGAACACCCCAGTTATATTTTGGTCTTTGTTATATCTTTAAGTGTTGATTCAGTATTTTCTAATTACACTTTACATCTTCCATGCCATTATTTAAAAAAAATAACACTAGGTGGCGCATAGCACTCAGGAGGAGCGTAAACCCCCCCTGGGAGGCAAATCTGCAGAATAAATCCTGCATTTGAATCGTAAACAAGTTCATGATCTGTGCCTCTTTATTTCAATACACAGCTGCAGGATCTAGGATCGCACCCCTCCCAGGCACCTGTCACACCAGGGGGTAACATATACTGTAACACCATTCCATCTAGAAAAACATTTGATAGAGATCATGAAAATTACCATGCCAGTGGTGGACTCCCTCAGGTGCGTTGGTGGTTCTTTGTGTCTGGGGATGGGCGTCCGGGTACACACCGGCTCACTCCTTGGCGGCCGCTTATCGGGGCCTGGAGCCTGGGGCCACTTCGGAGGTGGGGTGCCCCCGGCCTCTCGGCCTGGGGCTCGGTCACTCAGGCACAGCTGGCTGCCGGCGGAGCTCACGGGCGCGTCACTGCAACACCCCCTGGCTTCTGCTCCGCGGCTGCTGAGTGAGCCCTCATCTGGGACTCTCCTCAGCTCTTACTGGGACAGTGGCACGGCTGCCCCTCTGTTGGTCCTCCTTGGTCTCTTGTGTTCTGGGGGCCTCTGGATGTCTGGAGTTTTGATCTCCTCCATACCTGCTTCATACCCTGGAGGACGGGGTTGTGGCTCCCCACACTCCCTAGCAGATCGTTACATGGAGAAACCTTTGGAATGCAAGCATGCTGATCCACACAGGTATGCACACGGGTATTCACAGACGCGGACTACAGCTTTCTTGGCTGCTGCCTCAAAGCACATTGTGCGCCGTCTATCTTGCGTGCTGCACAATATCGTTTATTATTTAGTATCTACTGATATCTACTGCTAGCTAGTTTATTGTGATGGTGCCGTTTTTTTTATTATGTTGCTCTTTGTTGTTTGCTTTCTCTTCTGTTTTTTTTCTCCATACAGGTGACCCAGGTGTTTTGTAGCAACTGAAAATAAAATAAATTCATAATTATAATAAAGGTCAATCAAATGGACCAATATGGCAAGGCCATGATGATCCACTTGGTAAAATAAATCCGCTTGGCATCTTTCTTGGCCTTAAGACAACAATTCTGATGGCTATAGATCCAAACGGGACACAAAAAAAGAAAAAAAAAAAAGAAAATTACCATGACATGGTAAATGGACTGGTTCTTATATAGCGCTTTGTTACTCTTCTGAGGACTCAAAGTGCTTTACACAACTTGTGCATTCACCCATTCACATTGTTCTAAGCGCTTTCTAAGTAACATTCACACTCCGATGGATGCATCGAAGAGCAATTAAGGGTGCCCAAGGATACAGGGAGTGCAGAATTATTAGGCAAGTTGTATTTTTGAGGAATAATTTTATTATTGAACAACAACCATGTTCTCAATGAACCCAAAAAACTCATTAATATCAAAGCTGAATGTTTTTGGAAGTAGTTTTTAGTTTGTTTTTAGTTTTAGCTATTTTAGGGGGATATCTGTGTGTGCAGGTGACTATTACTGTGCATAATTATTAGGCAACTTAACGAAAAACAAATATATACCCATTTCAATTATTTATTTTTACCAGTGAAACCAACATAACATCTCCACATTCACAAATATACATTTCTGACATTCAAAAACAAAACAAAAACAAATCAGCGACCAATATGTAATATGTAATAGGTGAACGCGCGCAAAGCTACTGGTCCGGACGGGATTCCCGGCCGCGTCCTCAAGTCATGCGCGGCTCAGCTGGCTGGAGTGTTCACACACATCTTCAACCTTTCCCTCTCTCTGTCTGTAGTCCCAGCCTGCTTCAAAATGGCCACCATCGTCCCTGTACCCAAATCCTCCACCATCTCCTCATTGAACGACTGGCGACCTGTAGCCCTGACCCCCATCGTAAGCAAATGCTTCGAGAAGCTGGTCAGGGACTTCATCTGCTCTGCACTACCCGACTCACTGGACCCTCTACAGTTTGCATACCGCCACAACAGGTCCACTGATGATGCCATAGCCCTGACACTACACACTGCCCTGTCACACCTGGAGAAGAGAGACACGTATGTGAGGATGCTGTTTGTAGATTACAGCTCAGCATTCAATATCATCGTTCCCTCGAAGCTGGACAGGAAACTGCAGGATCTAGGACTGAGCAGCTCCCTCTGCAGCTGGATCCTTAGCTTCCTGTCTGACAGACGCCAGGTGGTCAGACTGGGCAGCATCACCTCATCCCCCATCACACTGAACACTGGTGCTCCACAGGGGTGTGTACTGAGCCCTCTCCTGTACTCACTCTACACCTACGACTGCACGGCCACTAACAACTCCAACATCATTGTGAAGTTTGCGGACGACACTACAGTGGTGGGTCTTATCACCAACGGTGATGAGACGGCCTACAGGGAGGAGGTCAGCGCCCTGACCCACTGGTGTCAAGACAACCATCTCACCCTCAACGTCGCAAAGACAAAGGAGTTGATAGTGGACTTCCGGAGGTGCAGAGAAGTACGCACCCCCATCACCATCAACGGCGCTGCTGTGGAGAGAGTGAGCAGCTTCCGGTTCCTTGGTGTACATCTGGCTGAGGATCTTAGTGGTCAGTACACATAAACAAAACAGTGAAGAAGGCGCAGCGGCGCCTCTTCTTTCTCAGGAGACTGAAAAGATTCGGCATGAGCCCCCGCATCCTCAGGACCTTCTATCACTGAGCCATTGAGAGCATCCTCACTGGATGCATCACCACCTGGTATGGCAACAGCACCGCCTACAACTGCAAAGCTCTCCAGCGAGTAGTGCGGTGCTCTGAACGGATAATTGGAGGTGAGCTTCCCTCCCTCCAAGACATCTACAGGAAGCGCTGCCTGAGGAAAGCGGGGAGGATCATCAAGGACTCCAGTCACCCCAGCCATAAACTGTTCAGACTGCTTCCATCAGGAAGGAGGTTCTGCAGCATCCGGTCCCGAACCAGCAGACTGAGAGACAGCTTCTTCCACCAGGCCATCAGACTGCTGAACACGTCATAGACACCTCACCTTCACTACTGGAACTTCAACATTATGCACTCCATACTTTACAGTAATGCCACTGTTTTGCACATGTCTCAACTCTGTATATTTTTATATATTTTATTTTATTGTTTACTCTATTTAATTTGTAAAATATGTGTATACAAACACACACACGTAGAAAAATATTTAGTATACACATCCAAAAATGCATATACTATTATATATTGTACATATATTTATTAGTTTCAGATGTAGCCATTCTTGTATTTTTCTTGTTTACGTTATTGTATTTTGCACAACTCTGTTGCTTGTGAAGCTCGCACACAAGAATTTCACTCACATGTAGTTTTGACACTACCTGCAACAGGCAGCTGATATAATACTTAACAAAGTAACTAGGAAACTTTGACTCGGGTCAATCAGCTCTGAAATTATTTCGCTACCCCTTCGGATGTGATTCCAACTCCACAAAGAGTGTCAGGATACAGGATGTATGTGTCAGGATGTATCCTGACACAGCTTCAACTCCTGGATCAAACCATGAAATCCGCCCTGCTGCTGCTTTTTCATCAGAATTGGATGAACCCAGAATGTCAGTTTCTTAGTTTCCTAGTTCTCTTGTTTACAGACATCAGGAGCAGCTCATAATTGTTTGATGTTGACATTCATGATGCCCATTTTTTTTCCACAATGCGTTTGTTGATGATAAATTTGTCACAAAATGCAACAAGTGTGGATCCAAAAAATTTGGAATTTCATGATTTTCTTTCACAATGCTGCAAAATAGGTCCAATAATCACACCACTACCGTGCTTGGCAGTTGGTGTGGGGGTTTTGTGTTGATATGCTATGTTTGATTTTGGCTAATGTGATACTGGCCAGAATATCTGCTTTTATAGAAGCAGTTACATTTATAGATGATCAGTAAATCAAGTGCATTTGATTAGGAGCACTTGGGTACTAACCCTTTCTAATTACTATGTACCTAAGTCCCTTGAAAACTTTACTGTCTCTGACAGAATGGTCAAAGGAGCATGGTACTGTAACTGTAAGAGCAGGATCACCAAGTGCTGAGGTGCATAGTGCTGAAGTGAGCCAATGTGCTGTTGACTCACAAACTGCAGCTTTCCAAACCTCCTCTGGCATTAACATCAGCTGAAAAACTGCACGGGGAGCTTCAAAAATGGGTTACTGTGGCAGATCAGCTTCTGTTGGTGTAATGTGTTGGCTGCCCAGTACCTCTGTCCAGATCTTCAGTTTAAATTTAGTGAATAACCTTTTCTTAGTGCTGTATTTCTATATTGTGTCATGTTGCACACAGAACTAAACAAGTATTTCACAATTATGTTGCTAACAAACACGACAGCTTTGTGTGCAATGCTTTCTTAGAAGGCAAAGGTCTGCTCTGTAAATATGACTGGAACAGATAACGTGGCTCACACTGGGTAATGAGACAGGAAGAAATGTTCAGGGAGCCCTGAGAGAGACATGTAATGAAGCATTGTTTGCAGGATGAAAATGCATTCGCACACACACAGGTAATGAAGCATTGTAGGAGCATGAGCCTGGCTGAGGCTGATAACATCCCGTCGTGCCTGATGGAGGACAATGGGCCGTAGAAATGGAACCACCCTGTCTGCACCCAACTGTACCATCATCTTCCCAACAAACACACACACACACACAACGATAGATAGATGTACCTGATAGTCAGGATGATAGATAACAAGGACTCAGGAAGTGGAAAAAAGGTCTGAAAATAACACTCTGCTACTCCTCGTTGTGGCTTAGCTCTACTTCTTGGCCAACATTGATCATCGCCAGCATTAACCCCTGCTTCCAATTTGTTCCACTAGCCACTTTAATTAAAAGACACATTTTCATAAAAGGAGAGCCAGCATACCACAGTGGGAGCTCCAAAATATGGACGGCTTCTAGAAAGAAAGTTATGGTAGCTTATAAAAGCTCCCATGGCAGAAATGCTGAGAGGCCTGAGTGATTTCTCTTCCTTTTCATTATCCTCTGATCTGACTTTTGTTTGCTGAAAGATTAACAACCCCCTCATGAATATATGCCACAGTGCAATCACTTTACCTCTATGCAGAGATGCACTAGATGCAAGTGGTTTAGCAAAGGCTGACTGGTGAAACTGTCCTTGGACTTTTGTTTCCAACAACCTAGTCTTTCCTTTCCTTTCCTTTTCTTTAGATTATATCAGAATTGCAAGATGGAAGTGTTACTTGCAAAACAAATGAAAGTCAATACTTTATCTGAATGAACACATGCCGTACACTCGATGACACCTCAATGCAGTCTCGACAAAGTTTTTGCAAGCAGCGAGAGTTCAAAAATTATTATACGGTTTGTTATGTTGGAACGGCTGTTTTGTTTGCTGGAATAATGAAATGATATTTATACGGCTCAGGCAACAGAGAAATTCGAATACTGAAAATGGATTCTAAGAGTCAATTAACCTTGTATAGATGAGGGCTGCAATGCACTTGCTTCCAGACATCAACTGGTCTTGAATTTTGGATCTCATGCAAGGGAAGCCTGAGGAATAATGTCGGCTTTCCATTATAAAAAGGTTGGAATCCATTTTCCCCGAGATAATTTCAATTATATGAAACAAGCATGAATATTTTAAATTAAAAATGTGTCCTGGATATGGACGGGTAGATACAGCAGGAGGAAAAGAATAGCACATGCATGATGCATTTCAGCCTATTTACAGCTGACAGCTTTACCCTCAACAAATAACCTGTTCCATTTGAAAGAGACTCTTCAGCTCAAACTCACGCCTGCGTTGTTTCTCACAAACTATGCAGGACTCACCTTTGTGTCATGTTATTCTTCCTGTTTCCCAGCTGTCTTCTATTCCTAATGAGACATGTAACTCGATACTTGAATCTTTTCAGTCAGCCCCACACTGTTCAGCAACCCATCTGCATCGATATTTCTGGCATCAATCGTGCAAACCCATCACAGCCTGTGAATGCCCCCCTCAAGCCCATGGCAAATGCCGTGGCCTGGTTCACAGACAATCTACTGCCCAGCAGGAGACAGTGTAAAGAGCACGGCAGAATCCCTCAGAGGCTCACATACGGGGAACTAACTTTCTTCACTCTTTAGACTGACTTCTAGTCCACTCTCATATCATACATGGCTGTCGCAGTTAGAAAAAGTGGGGTAAGACTTGTTTTCCAAGAGTCAGTTTAATCTACTGATGGTGCCAGACAAAAATCAATAATCATCAGGATTCATCCTCTCATATAACCAAATTTGATGGTATTCTGTCCTTTATTTACTCCGATATTTCCCTGTTAAAAAAAAAGAAAAGAAAAATACTGCCTACCACCAAATCCATGAAATGTTGTCTCGATAAACCTGGGTAGATGTAAGCCGAAATCTCCATCTACAGAAGCGAGAAGGGCTAAGACACTGTTGCTGCTCGGTATTTTGTCCCACTCTGGGTTTCGTGTGTTTACCTAAAGATTGTTTTACCCTATCACTCTGTAACACTGGTTGGATGTAGCAGGATGAGTGCATGACTTCAGTCAGTATAAAAACTTCAGAGAGGCCAGTGCAGCAGTGAAGGATATGGGAAGAAAGAGAAGAGGGAGTGAGACCACAGTATTTGACATTTACTGGCCTTTGGCTGCATTATCAGGCACTCTGCAGGAGAAACCACTGAAGAAAGAACCTGCCAGAAATCCCACACACACATTTAAAAGAGCATTTTCATACACTTGAGTTGAGGCGCAACATGTGGTAGACATACAACATTCTGCATTATATTTCCCTTAAAAAGAACACACCAAAAAGAAAGTAGTAGAAAATAGAATTTTATATCTACACCGAATTATTCAAATACATCTCCAAAATAAAAATTTGTTACGTGTCCCCATGTTACATTTAAAAAGAAAGAAAGTGACCTCGTGTTGCCCTCTACTCACTGGTTAGCATAGCCCCAAGGCTACAATTTCAAGGAAATCCAGTGGGCATATTTTCCACAATTATTCTTTTTCACATGCACACACCAGGAAATTGTCTTTGTCCAGGTTGTTTTTCACTACTTAATGTGGTTTAGCTGAAGTAGCTGCCTGGAGGCAGCACATGACCACTCGCTAGCTAACGACTCGCTATTAGCACATCGGCACAATCCCACACCATATGGACTTTGTTGTATGGAGCTGGCAGGTTATAAACAGGGTAATGTCCAATGATTCGGACATTTGCATTCTAATATGCTTCAGATAGAAAAGTTCAGGGCTCCATGTTTGAAAATAGCTTGTCAACTACAGGGTGGGCCATTTATATGGATACACCGTAATAAAACGGGAATGGTTGGTGATATTAAAGTCCTGTTTGTGGCACATTAGTATATTTCAATAGGAAGAGGGCCATGTGACACATCAAACTTATTGGTAATGTCACAAGAAAAACAATGGTGTGCTTGGTTTCAACATAACTTTATTCTTTCATGAGTTATTTACAAGTTTCTTTTTGTTCATAGCCATTGACATGTCGAAGAGGTTAACACGTGAGAAGCGGATCGAAATTGTGTTGATATCTGGTGAACGCAGTAACCGGATCATTGCAGCAGATTTCAATGCAAGACACCCTACGAGACCACCCATCTCCCATGCTACAGTTAGCAAACTGCTTGCTAAGTTTCGTGAAACTGGTTCAGTGTTGCATTTGCCAAAATGTCTACGCAAGAAAACTGTCACTAATGAAGAAACATCAGTGGCTGTCCTAGCTTCATTCAGCAAGAGCCCACAGCATAGCACTCGCCGCATGTCACTGGAGAGTGGCATTAGTCGAACATCCCTTCAGCGGATATTAGCTACTCATAAATGGCACCCTTACAATCTCCAGCTACTGCAGCATCTCAACGAGGATTACCCAGATTGGCGCAGAGAATTTGCAGAATGGGCAAAAAAAAAATTGGAACAGGACCCTCAGTTCACGCAGAAGATTTTGTTCAGTGATGAGGCAAATTTTTATGTGAATGGCGAAGTTAACAAACAAAACCACCGCTATTGGTCTGACACATTGGATGGATCCCTCCAAGACTGTTGGACCAACAGAAGTGATGGTTTGGTGTGGTATATGGGGTACAACAATAGTGGGTCCATTCTTCATCAATGGAAACCTCAAGGCCACTGGATATTTGAAATTGCTACATGATGATGTGTTTCCCTCTTTATGCACTGAAGCTGGCACGTTCCCTGAGTTTTTCCAGCAAGATGGTGCACCACCACATTATCGGTGCCAGGTCCGAGCATTCCTAGATGAACAGTTTCCTGGAAAGTAGATTGGTCGTCGTGGGCCAGTTGTATGGCCCCCAAGGTCTCCCGATCTGACCCCCTTAGACTTTTATCTTTAGGGTCATCTGAAGGCAATTGTCTATTGTCACGATCGGGCGAATTACACACCGTAATTCGGCGTGCCCATGTGGCGTGCTGCTAGACCCAAACGCGGCAAAGGCTAGCGGTGGGTTGGAACAGACACGCAGTTATTCTAGTAACGATCAGTGCACGAAGCGTGGCTTCGGAACTGGCGTTACAGACGGAGAGCGAGCGGAGCCGGGATGAGAAAAAGAATCGAAGGGAAAAACACTCACAGTTGCTGAATCAGGCGGAGACTGACGTCAGCAAAGTTTCGGAGCTCCTGACATGAAGAGAACGATGTCTGAGTGGCGAACAGGTGGGTGGCATCTCTCTTTTAAACCCCCACCCCCCACCCCCCGAAGACCGGCACCCGGCGGTCCAGGACGGCAGCGACGGAAATCCGAGATGAGGGAAGGATCCAAGACGAAGCGGGACAGCACCCAGGAGCGCTCCTCAGGACCGTAGCCAGCCCAGTCCACCAAATACTGGACCCCTCGACCCCGGGGGACGGGAGTCCAAGATCCGCGGGGCCGGGGAGGGGGGCGGATGGAAGCCGGAGACGATAAATCACGGGGTTGACCTGGGCAGTGATCTCGTACGGGCCAACGAACCTGGGAGTGAGCTTTTTGGACTCGGTGCGGAGCCGCAGGTGCCTTGTGGAGAGTCAGACGCGATCCCCCGGCTGAAAAGGATGACCCGGGCGGTGGCGGCGACGATGCTGCTTGGTATACAGAGCGTTGGCTCGGGAAATGGCAGCCCGTGCCTTGATCCAGGCCTGACGACAGCGGCGGACCATCCGTTCAGCAGCAGGCACATCAACCTCCGCCTCCTGATGGCTGAAGATAGGAGGATGAAAACCATGACAGACTTCAAAGGGCGAGAGACCGGTGGCAGAAGAGACGTGAAGGTTATCAGACAGCTCAGCCCACAACAGGTAACGAGGCTAAAGCGACGGTTGGGCGGAGACGAAGCACCTCAAGAAGCGCCCCAGCTGTTGATTGGTCCGTTCAACCTGCCCATTGGTCTGAGAGTGATAGCCGGATGAGAGGCTGGGAGACGCTCCAATCAGGCGGCAAAAGGCTTTCCAGAACCTGGCGGTGAACTGGGGCCCCCTGTCGGAGACTATGTCCTTGGGGAACCCGTGAAGCCGGACGACATGGTCCAAGAGGAGCTCGGCCGTCTGTTTGGCGGAAGGGAGACCGGCCAGAGCGACCAGGTGCACCGCCTTTGAAAACCTACAAAGGTGAGGATGGTGTCAAGACCGTCCACGGCCTCCCTCTTCCCACTCCACCACAACCACCCACACATGCAGGGCCTTGGAGTAGGGGTATGTCACCAGGGTGCAGAGGAGGCTTCTGGCTGCCTCTGCCTCAATTTTATCCCACAACTTTGACATTCACATTACTCACACTCTCATTACACATACATATAGGATCTTGGGGGTGGGCACGATACACGGAGTCCAAATTACCATCAGGGTGTACACCTCACCCCTGGCGTCGTTGCCCACCTCTCAATTTTGAATACACGTAGACATTGAGGGCTAGCAGGAGGGACTATGCGCTTACCTGCTGCTCTCTGGCAGGTAGCTCCATGCCCTCCTGGGTTTTAATTGCACCTTAGAACACACATGCATCAACACTACAATGAGCGGGTGGAGGGAGGTTTGGAGTCTTCTCTCACCCCCGTTCTCTGTGGCCTGCTGGAGCGGGGGGGCTAGGAGGAGGAGTTGGCCGTCCGACTGCGGTCTGGAGTGTGGGGCCTCCCTGCTGCTGCGGAGTCGGGGCGGTCTGCCTCTTCCCACCGCAGGGAAAAGGGTAACACCACCTGGGTCTGGGTGCAGTTCCCCCCTCCAGGGGCAAGGGTACCTAGACCCGGTTCGTAGAGTACGCTTGGGGAGTGTGATCGTGTGTACAGCGTCTCTTTATGTCTGTCTCCACGTTGGTTGAGTGTGGAGTAAGTGCATATGAGAGCATGAGGGTGGGAATGGATGTTTGTGTCTGTGTGTACCTGTATGTCTGTGTCTATATGTCAGGTTGGGTATCAGACGCCACCTCTCTGGGGACATCTCAGGCCCTCCAAGGTTTGGAGGCCTATCTCCACCCACCACCACTTCCCCTGCCAGTGGCGGACTCCCTCAGGTGTCGGTGCGTTGGTGGTTCTTTGTGTCTGGGGGTGGGCGTCCGGGTACACACCGGCTCACTCTTTGGCGGCCGCTTATCGGGGCCTGGAGCCTGGGGCTCGCTCGGGCCACTTCGGAGGTGGGGTGCCCCCGGCCTCTCGGCCTGGGGCTCGGTCACTCAGGCACAGCTGGCTGCCGGCGGAGCTCACGGGCGCGTCACTGCAACTCCCCTGGCTTCTGCTTCGCGGCTGCTGAGTGAGCCTTCATCTGGGACTCTCCTCAGCTCTTACTGGGACAGTGGCATGGCTGCCCCTCTGTTGGTCCTCCTTGGTCTCTTGTGTTCTGGGGGCCTCTGGATGTCTGGAGTTTTGATCTCCTCCATACCTGCTTCATACCCTGGAGGACGGGGCTGTGGCTCCCCACACTCCCTAGCAGATCGTTACATGGAGAAACCTTTGGAATGCAAGCATGCTGATCCACACAGGTATGCACACAGGTGTACACACGGGTATTCACAGACGCGGACTACAGCTTTCTTGGCTGCTGCCTCAAAGCACATTGTGCGCCGTCTATCTTGCGTGCTGCACAATATCGTTTATTATTTAGTATCTACTGATATCTACTGCTAGCTAGTTTATTGTGATGGTGCTGTTTTTTTTATTATGTTGCTCTTTGTTGTTTGCTTTCTCTTCTGTTTTTTTTCTCCATACAGGTGATCCAGGTGTTTTGTTTTGTTTTTGTTTGGTTGTTTTTTTTTTCTTTCTTCCCCCCCTTCTCACCGTCTCTTCTCCCCTTTGGTTTTCTTTCTCTCCCTCTCTTTCTTTCATTCTTTCTCCCTGTCCTATCCCCCAGTCATGTCTGTCCCGTTTGTAGCAACTGAAAATAAAATAAATTCATAATTATAATAAAGGTCAATCAAATGGACCAATATGGCAAGGCCATGATGATCCACTTGGTAAAATAAATCCGCTTGGCATCTTTCTTGGCCTTAAGACAACAATTCTGATGGCTAAAGATCCAAACAGGATACAAAAAAAAAAAAAAAAAAAAAAGACCGTCCAGGGATGGGAGGCCGGTAACAAAGTCAAGGCCGACATGGGACCAGGGACGTCCCAGCACAGGGAGAGGGCGAAGGTCGCCAGCAGGAGGCTGAGTGGAGGACTTGGCCCGAGCACAGGTGTCACAGGCGGAAACGAATTCACGGACGTCCCGAGTCATGGAGGGCCACCAGAAGGCACGACGGAGGAGTTGGAGGGTCCTGTCAGGCCCTAGGTGACCAGAGAGCGGGGAGGAGTGAGCCCAGAGCAAAGCCTCCTGACGGCACCGGGATGGTACATAGAGCCTCCCAGCAGGGGTGTCAGGCGGAGGTGGTTTGGCGGTCAGGCCATCCCGGATAGAGTCCTCCAAGGGCCACCGAAGGGGGGCAGCGAAGCAATGAGAAGGTAGGATAGGTCCAGGGTCTGACGTGAGGCCGTCCTGGGCGAACTGTCTGGAGAGAGCGTCTGCCTTAGCGTTCTTGGAACCAGGGCGGTAGGCGAGGTGGAAATTGTAAGGCTCAAAGAATAAGGCCCAACGGGCCTGCCTTGGGTTGAGCTGCTTGGCAGAACGAATATGGATCAGGTTCTGATGATCAGTCCAGATCAGAAAAGGGTCCTTCGCTCCCAGGAGCCAATGCTGCCACTCTTCTAAGGCCCACTTGATGGCCAGGAGTTCTCGGTCTCCGACACCATACCGTTGCTGCGTGGGAGAAAATTTCCTTGAGAAATAGCAGCATGGATGAAGTTTTCCATCCGGGCCGTGTTGAGAAAGGACGGCGCCAGCGCCAACATCGGAGGCATCCACCTCCACCACAAAATCTCTGGCAGGATCAGGGTGGAGCAGGACGGGGGCCGTAGTGAACCGGTGGATAAGGTCTCGGAATGCCTGTTTTGCACCTGGGGAGAGGCAGAAGGGCTTAGGCAGGTTAGCTGGTTTGGTGAGGGATGTCAGTGGGGCGACAACGGTGCTGAAATTACGGATAAAGCGCCGATAGAAATTGGCAAAGCCCAGGAAGCTCTGTAGCTGCTTAAGGCTGGAGGGCTGAGGCCACTGGGTCACGGCTTGGACCTTTTGCGGGTCCATGGTCAGGCCATCGGAGGAGATGGTGAAGCCTAGGAAGGTGGTGGACCGCTGATGGAAAGCACACTTCTCCAGTGGGAAGGGCCAGGTGGGACCCATGATCAGCTGATCACCAGCTGACATCTATGGTGTGAAGATACGAGATGTGCAGTACCTGAAACTACAGATACTGGATGCCTGTGCTGGCATTTTACCTGCGGTGTTGCTATTAGTGTGTGAAGAGTGGGAGAAGAGGGTTGCATTGACAATCCAACACAATGGGCAGCACATTGAACACATTTTATAAGTGGTCAGAAACTTAAACATAAATAACTCATGAAAGAATAAAGTTACGTTGAAACGAAGCACCCCATTGTTTTTCTTGTGACATTACCAATAAGTTTGATGTGTCACATGGCCCTCTTCCTATTGAAAAAACAAAAGTTGTATCCAAGATGGCCGACTTCTAAATGGCCACCATGGTCACCAGGATGATCTGATATCCTCGTGTTGGTGTTGTTCCCAGACCATCATGAAAATGTTGTTCCAGGTTCAACATTGCAAGTGACCAATCACATTGTTGTGACGTTATTCTTTTGCGCGCCAAGCCATTCGTGCATTTATGAAATTCCAATGTTGCAAGGACAATATCAATTCTGCTTACTGTTTATTAAAGGGTTAGGGTTAGGGTCAGGGTCCATTGATCGGCGGACAGAGGCGGTTTCACGCAGCTTTAGTACAGTTTTTTGTTTTACGCCGGTTTTTCCCGAAGTCGCAAAAGTATGACGTCACAACATTCTGATTGGTCACTTGCAATGTTGATCCTGGAACAACATTTAGTATGATGATCTGGGAACAACACCAACACGAGGATATCAGATCAACCATGGTCACCACCCATCTTGAGGAGTTTGCCCCCTCACATATACTAATGTGCCACAAACAGGACTTTAATATCACCAACCATTCCCATTTTATTACGGTGTATCCATATAAATGGCCCACCCTGTAGTTCCAAATGAAAACGCTCTCTAAACATTCATGGTTTCTACCATTTTTTTTGCTTTAGTCTCCACTTTCTGTTCTGGTTCACTTTCATTTTGAGCATTCAGTACACAATATTAATGTCAGTGGGCTGGTTACAGGAATTTATTAATTTCAGTTGTATAATTTTGAATACAAATCAAACATTAGCATGTGTTTTTATGCAAATTTAAAATGGTAGAGTATTTTTTTTTATCCTGAAAATGTATGTGAGAGAGCATGACAAAAATGAGACACCAGTTATAAAGCAGAACCTACCACAAAGACACTTTTCAGTATTTTTGCAGCAGCACAACTGAAACAATCTTAAGTGTCAGGGGGTTATGAAGCCCTGCATACCGTGAGTCTGCATTGATACAAACTTACTAACCACTTTCTTTGCAGGTGCAAGTGTGCAGGACTGCTTCGCTACTTAATATATATAACAGTTCCATAAAACAATAAAATATTTTATTGTTTTATGGAACTGGACGATGTATGCGACCCACTGGGATTTGGGCAATTTGTTCTACATGCGCACAAAGACATACATTATACCCCTCTTTAAGGCACTGGCTGCTGTGCCCTGTTGGTGTGTGGTTCAGATTTTGAGCTACCGTATGTCCATCTTTGCCCTCTGCGCTCACTTAGTAAATACCATGGCCCCTTCTGTGGGCTGAATCCCTCTTAATACCCTGCAATCCTTAACAGCGCTGGACAGTGAACCAGCACAGAGAGAAGACTGACCTTCTATTTGGAAGGAAATAAAGCTTCATGGGGTGCCAGAGCAGCTTTAGATTATGTTGGCATATCAAAAATTCAGAGAAATAGTGATGTGACTGCCACATGTGTTAAGTACAGAGAGAAAATAAAAATATCAACATTACATGCCAGCATATCAAAATAAAAAAATATTTTGATATATTTTGATTTGTAAAAATATAAAAATAAGATGCTCCAATCAAGCTGCAATATGTAAAAGTAAACAGTCCTACGTACAATATCAAGAAGATATTTTAAGTGAAAAAACATCCAGGTGTCATAGACACAAGTTGTAAGCCTTGATGGTCAGGTGGTGTTGTGTGGTGCATCGTCATCGAGTCATCAGCATGTCATGGAGAGGGTGTGTACAGACAGCATGTTCCCTTCTGACACCTCCATCACATAGTCAATCTCAACATCCACAACTTTACTGGGTTTTTTGGCTCTGTTGGTGTTCATAGCATAGTCTTTCTTGAAGTCCACTTTATTGTTCCGTATCAAGGTTTTCGTAACCCTCCACTGTCTTCACATGGACCCCATGAATGGAAACAGTTCTGCTCCGTTTCATGTTCACAGGTGGTTCCTTAGTCTTTGCCACACTACGTGGTCTTGCAAGTATTAAAGTTTACCACCACAGGCTTTTACTCATATTACCACCGCCTTCCTCATCTCTCTCCTCTGATACATCCGACTACTGCAGAGTCATCAGAAAACATCTGAAGGTGGGCGGTCTCTGAGCAATAGTTGAGGCCCATGGTGTAGAGTGTGAAAAGAAAAGAAAAAGGACAGTCTCCTGCAGGGCTCCATTGTTGCTGACCATGCTGTCCAATACACAGAGGTGCAGACACACATATTGTGATCTGCCAATCAGGTAGTTAGCTTTTCAAGTCACTAGGGAGGTATCCACCTGCATCGCTGTCAGGTTATCTCCCATTAGAGCTGACCTGATGGTATTGAAGGCACCGGCAAAGTCAAAAACAGGACTACAAATGCATCACAACAGAAGATAATACAACATGTTGGGATTCAGCCCTCGTCTAATACAAAATGTGCCACTGCTCTATGTTAATCGGACTCAGTGTTCACTTATCTAGGTAACATAATGGAAACAATAACAGGGTATTCAAAAATATGTATTATCTGGCCAAATGAAATGGAAGAAAAATACTTTATATTAAAATGAAAAAGCGATGGCGATATGACCACAGAGTGAAGAATTTTTGCAATGTGTTAGCGAGTAATGAAAGAAAGCTGCACAGGGATGTAATATAAAAAGTGAATATGTCACTTAAAATCCACAGACAAATCAAACAGAACAGATGCAATAATAATTTCTTTCTGTGAAATGACCCAAAATTCTCACTTTGTTCGCACACTTCTACTTTTTTAAATATTCAAACAACACTTTTAGTGAAAAGTCTTTATCTTGGACAGGCAGGCCTTGCTGGTCAGCATCAACACAGGCGGCTTTATACAGAGCCAGTGAATACATCGGTCTTTATTTTCATTTCCATTTCTGTGGCTTTATATCATGATTACAGGGAAAGAAGACATATTAATACAGAAGTGTAACAACAATCAGTTGAGACACCTTTACCAAATAAAGATAAAAGCCGCAGAAGCTGACTCTTGCCCTAAAATACTTTGTAAATCTCTTTATCCTCACAGTTAACCTCCAGAACTTTCCGTTCTACCCTTTGTTTAAACCCTACAATAGAAAAAGAAATGTGTTGCAGCAACAGTGAAAGAACCATGACATGTACACCTAGCAGTTTCTCACAGAGGGGTTCCAGTTAGTGATGTCTGACATTATAATTATGGGTTTCTTTACTGCCGATTTAAAGGGTAGATTAGAGCAGCCAGCTACTGTGCATAAATGAAAACAAGCACTAATGACACTTGATTAAACAGTACTTTTTTTTCTTCTTTTTTTTTTACTCTAGCATGTTTTTATGTAGTAAGTAGTTTAAGAAGTGCTAAGTAGGGCTCATACATTAAATAAATGCTCACTTGAGCTGTTTTTGGCAATAAGCTGTAACCTGAACTCATCAGAAACAAAAAGAAAATAAGTGACTAATATGAAATCAACACTATTGATCCAGCTTTGTCAGCCTTTTTAAGAGGCTGGGACATGGATGTGAAACCTACAGCCCCACAGCCAGCAGACGTGGAGCCTCAAAGTCAGTGGGTTTGCAAAGTTTGAAAGCTGCCCAGAACAAAGAAATATTTTTCCAATGTATTTTGTACCAGTAACACCAAAAACAAAGTCTGAATGCAGAAAAAGTGACACATGTTGTTCCCTTGATATGGCTCACACCTCTTTTGTAAATGGAGCGTTCATTAGTTTCAGAACTGGGCTGTATGCATTAATTAAAATGGCTACAAACAGCCAACGCCCTGGGGCTAAAAAAAAAAAAAAAAAAGGGTTTAAAATTTATAAAAGATTGCTTCCTCCAACCCCATCACTTCAAAATTATGTTTTTAACCATATTTTCACTTTGTCATACATCTCATAACGTATCGAATGACAGCGCTCATCTGCCACATCCTTTGTCAGACGTTGTAACACGAATGTAATGATGATGCACGTCACTTTTGATTTACAGTGGGAAGAACAGAAAGGGAGAAGGAAATAACTTCCAGAGAGAGGTTTTGGCTCTGTGATTGGTGAGGGCATATGGTACAAAACACGAAGTAGGAGGGAGCAGGAAATGAGGCAGGGGGAGAGGCAATCTCATGAAAAACTGAAAATGGCCGGCGCACCGACAAGTCATTGCTAAATCTGCCTGAGGGTGAGGGCATGAAACAAATCCAACCCATTTGTGTGAAATCTGGAAAATATCCATATTCATAATGGGAGAAAAAAGGTTGTCTGACTGTGTGCAACAGTGTGTGCAAGACATGCGATATGACTCTCCTCCTGATACAAGGGTGACATTTCAGCCATCACCAGGAGGGAGGATTCATGCAGACATACAGAGGGCAGCGCAGCCTTGGACACTACCACGGCTTTCTGCTAGAGTGCAGAGCTTTGCATAATTACAGAACAACAGGCGTGCCTTTCTGTGCCTGATAGTGCTCCACACTGTCGTGTGGTTTCCTTTAATGAAGGTAACATCACTTATCCTAGTGTCTGCAGGCTGAGCACACAACCCGGTCTGAGCAAACAGGCTGGTCCATTTGTACATTTTTAAAAGGAAGTATTAGCCTGACAAAGACTCCAACCTGGCCCACTGGATGGCTTTGAAAACATTTAAAAGGGGGTATAGATTTTAAACTTTTAACTGTACTTTTGTATCTGTCTCTGGGATTTTAGATGTGTAATTAAATATCTTTTAACTGACATAAAAGGGGGGCTTCACTGGTCCGGCCCACTTAAGATCAAAGTGGGTTGCATGTCGGCCACAATGTAAAATGAGTTTGTTCGAGACGGGACAGACATGACTGGGGGATAGGACAGGGAGAAAGAGTGAAAGAAAGAGAGGGAGAGAACAAAAGAGGGGAGAAGAGAGGGTGAGAAAGGGGGGAAGAAGAAAAAAGAAAAACAAACAAAACACCTGGATCACCTGTATGGAGATAAGAAAAAACAGACGAGAAAACAAACAAAAAAAGCAACATAATAAATACAACACCATCATAATAAACTAGCTAACAGTAGATACTAAATATTACATGTTATTGTGCAGTACGCAAGATCGACAGCGCACAATGTGCTTTGAGGTAGCAGCCAAGAAAGGTGTAGTTTGTGTCTGTGAACACCCGTGTGTACACCTGTGTGCACACATGTGTGGATCAGCACGCTTGTATTCAAAAGGTTTCTTCATGTAACAATCTGCTAGGGAGTGTGGGGAGCCATTGCCCCATCCCCCAGGGTATGAAGCAGGTATGGAGGAGATCCAGGCCCCAGATATCCAGAGGCCCCAGAATATGAGGACCCAAGGAGGACCACCAGGGGGGCAACCGTGCCACCCTCCTGGGAAGAGCTGAGGAGAGCCCCAAAGGAGAGGTCACCCAGCAGCCATGGAGCAGAGGCCAGAGGGGGTTGCAGTGACGTGCCCGCGGGCTCTGCCGGTAGCCAGGCCCAGAGGCCTGAGGGCACCCCACCCCCCGGAAGGGGCCCAGCCGGGCCACAGGCGCCAGGCCCCGCCAATCAGCCACCAGGAGTGAGTCAATACATACATGAGCGCCCAGCCCCAGACACCAAGAACCACCAACACACCATCGTCTGAGGGCATTAGCCACTGGCAGGGAGTGTAGTGAGGGGAGATAGGCCTCCATACCTCGGAGAGCCTGAGATGTTCCCAGAGAGGTGGAGTAAATTCAAAACTTTAGAACTCTTTAAAATCTGTAGTAATACTTTACTACAAAGGGCTTTAAAAACAGATCAACACATTTCTAAATTCTGAAAGTTACCAAAAGATTTGTAAAAACTAAGAAAACATACAGATGAACCCTGCTGGGCCAGAGCTGCAGTAAGGGAGGAAATGTTCCCTTCATCGAACCTGAATCAAAGGTAGTGGATTACAACTGAAGTTATGCCGCCGAGGTTCCAGTTACCTCGGAAGCTGGAGGTCAGAACTCAATGCCAAGTTGAACGGTTCCAGCAGTAAAATAGGAAAAGCAAGAATAAACACAATTTGTTATGCTCCTTAGAAAGCCAGAGACATTCATGTAGGACTATCAATTCCGCTGCAGCACATTCATGGCTAGATCCTGGTCAGCACTCTGCACAGAACTTATGCAAGACACAAATACATGTATGGCATTAACAGATGTTATACATTATAAAATGCAGATCCTTCATGCAAAAAAGTAGTGTGACTGATGTGCGACTGGGACATACACCTTGCACCCAGTTGGATCTATATCTCCCACACAAAAACTGTACCCAGCATGCATTTATTTGCTAGAGGCATAGGTCATAGCCTGCCCGAGTAAACCGTGTTTTCCGAGTGCGATGTGACCTGCCCTTTTAAAGTCGAGAGTACTTGCCTGAGATAAATAACTAAGCAAAATAACAAACTGCCCTGCTGTGCTGCTAAGACACAGAAAAAAGAAGCAGAAGCAGAGAGAAACAACTGAAGGTAAAACATCCAAAGCCCTTTCACACCAAGACATGAACAATAGAGGCAGCCAAAGCCAACATCTTCTTTTCAGATCAATGCTTTCTAATCCAAGACGCATGCACGCATTAATGATCTCTTCATCTCACACCTTTTCTTCTTCCTCCTTGCTCTCAGGCTCTGACCTATCCATTACCTCAAGGCTGTTTGCTCAACAGCTCAGGTCAAATGACTCCATTGAACTGGACAAAGACAAGTTGACAACCAGTGTTTTAAAAAACAGCCACCCCATGAAAAGTTGTCTGCCCTCTCCACAGGGGCACTCTTCTCTTGATAAATACCTCACTGTTTAATGATGCGATTTTGCAGAGGAGTTCATGATCATTACCAGCTCGAAAGTGAGAGGTGCATACGTTACCAGCAGCTAAAAACAATGAGACTGCCAATTCAGCAATGACAAATATGGGCAAGCCTGGCATACAGGCTGTTGTATATTTACGGGGAAACATTTGCTGCAGCTCATATTTGTAACTGGGTGACACGCTGTTTTGTATCTAAAATGAAATATGAAATCAGTAAAGCAGAAACAGTGAGTATTTCCAGAATGCTGTGTAGAAATATCCCATGCAGGAAATCAGGTAGCAAGCCAGCATCTCCTCATTTGGTGCAGTGGGCAGAGTAAAAAGTCTGTCGCAAAAAGATTCATCAGCTTTTCTGTTAGCTTAACTCAAACATGTATTTAGACAAGATGATGAGAAATCTTTTATTTATCTCGGGAAAGCTGGGAAATGAATGTGTTACAGCAAGAACTTAGCTCACTGAAACAAATATACACACACAGAACAAAACAGCTGAGAATTATTAGAAAAAAATACACCAAAAAAGGACCTGAGTTAAATAGAAAATACTAAAAAGTTAAGAGCTCAATGAATCTGAATCTGATATAATACAATAAGGAGCTTAAATCTAAAATGAATGCAGGTATTGTGGTATGAGGTGGGAAAGATTTTCTGTGTCTACACTGTGGCAGCAGAGCTGAAACAGTTGACCACTTACTGGAAAATACAGCTGGACTGGACGAATCCAAACAGTGTTTTGACTCGAATTTGATCCAAACAGGAACAGCAATTCAATTTTCAATTCAGTGTCATTTATAGTATATAGCACCAAATCACAGTGACAGACCCTAAAGTAATACAGAGAAAACCCGAACATTCAGATGACCCACTATGAACAAGCACTTGGTAACAATGGGAACGAAAAACTCCATTTTAATAGGACGAAACCTCTAGCAAAACCAGGTTCAGGGAGGGACAACTATATGGACAAAAGACAGGCAGTAGAATCAGCAAGAGATTAATAATAACTACTGATTTATGCAGAGTGGTGTAAAAACACAGAGAGGTGAGTGATAAGAAATGTTTAGTGCATCACGGGAAATATCAGGAGCCAAGGCCTATTGTAGCATAACCAAGGGAGGCTTCGGGGTCACCTGATCCAGCTTTAACTAAATGCTTTACGGAAAAAGAAAGGCTTAAGCTTAATCTTAAAAGTAGCAAGAGTGTTTGTCTCCTGAATCCAAACTGGTGCTGGTTCCACAGTAGAAGGACCTGAAAGAAGGCTCCGACCCCCATTCTATTTTTAGATACACTAGGAACCAGAAGAAAGCACAGTCTGGTAATGGCAAATAATATGAACAGAACAATTTTGAGTTCAATATTCAGGATACAAGAAGGTTCTTCTGCAGTAACATCTGAAGGATTACAGTCTTTTGAATGCACCTAGAGCAATCCCTCCACATGTCTTCTTATAACTCACGTTAAAATCTGATTAATGCAAAGACACAGCACTAGTCAGCATGTAGAACTGGACCTCAAGAGACACACAAAACAAACAGTAGCATAAACATGTTATTTTCAACAGTCTAGATATATAATTATTAAACATTAATATCATCAGGTGGAAAAGATGAAAACAATAGTGAGAGTTCTGTTACTAGAACAGTCACCAGGGCCACCAGGTTGGTGTTTGTTTATTTCTTTTAAATATATCAATATATTTCCAAGAGATCAAGAAATATTATTACATGGAATAAAGCTTCAGTAAAGCTGTACGAGTGTTTACAGCCCTCCTGTTACTGTACTCTCTGACTCATGCAGCCCACACTCCTGCAATAAAGAGAGACAAATAGTTCCTTCAAGTTTGAAAGAAAGCTGTTAATGCTAAAACTGCATGCGTGGCAACAAGAAGGTAAATCTAAAAGTAAATCGCTGGTCGCCTTGTGTGACATTTGTGTCTTAAGAGTTAATTTGGATCCAAACACACCCAATAAAATGCCACAATAAAAGGACTAAGCAATCAATACAAGCAGTACATGAAAAGTCCTGTGTTTTGCAAGGTGAAATTACTAGCAGAGTCTGGTGGAGTGTAACGATTACACTTCCTTGTTGGCAAGAGTTGTTTGAAGGCAGTTAAAGTGAACCACATTTAGCTGTACATGGCATTATTTACTGTGGTTTCTATTCTGACTGGGTTAGAAGTTCTTGCAGTCCCTCTTTAAATGAGCTCGACTATTTCGATGCCTGTTATGCAACATTTAACAACAGAAAACTAAACAACTTAAACCTCCAAATCATCCCACCCAATTTCAATTCAGTTTAATTTACATAGCACCAACAACAACAGTGGTCCCAAAGTGATCCCAAGGTATCAATATATGATAAAACTTTAATGACCAAGTGACAGACCTCCAGTAGAACCAGGCTCAAAGCTGAGCAGCTATCTTCCACGATGGTTAAGAGGTAAGGAAAAAGAAAACAAGAAAAAGGAGAGCATAGAGAGATGGGACAAAACACAAACTTTGGAAGAGAGAAGACAAAGGTTAATGCCATGCAATAGTGGCATGTAAACAAGAGTACTCTGGGACCCAAAAGTATAACCAAAGCAAAACCTTTGTTGACATTTAAAAATGAGGAGAGTTGTATCAAAGACTAAACAATCTGAACAGTTTTTAAATTCTTATGTGGATTTGTGCCTCTCTGAAGCATTGTTTACTCTGAAAACTCCCCCAAGTCCTTAATATACAAGGTTATACACAGCTTATGACCTGCATTAAAGAAAGCATTCAGCATCCTGGAAAGATGTTGGAATGTGTTGGCAGTATTTTCATGCTTTCTTCCAAAATGTCCTTTGGTATGATTATGTTGTACAGTATGGAAGAGTATTAGGGCCACATTAAGAAAATAAAATATTTTCCCTTCTGAAAATACAGTTGAAAATTTGAAATTAAACTTGAAATACTATTAACAATAAAATCAAAATGTGGCGTTTACAGTTTAACACAAATGTAATCTCGATAAGATCAGCTGATTAGTGCTCGATAAAACAGGAATTTCGAGGTAAATCTCGAAATTTTGACTTTAATCTCAAAACATTAAAAAAAAAGGCTTTAATGTCAAGGCTGTAATAGATCAACTAGTATATAAGGGCCTTAAAAAAAACGAGACACCAACCACCTTTGGAAAACCATTCCCAAATTACCTGGCAAAAAAATCCCTCTATATGGAGCAATAGAATGTGAGAAAAATGGTATGTTTTAAAATTAAGGCATTTTGACTGCAAATTATTTTACTAACTACAATATTTTGTTGAGCACATGAAAGAATTGAGTTGACATTGTGGAAAACACCATTTCTACAAGGTTTCTACAAATGTTAAGGATCAAGTTTTACTTCTTAAGATACTATTAAAACGGCACCAGGCTAGCTCACCCAAATTTTAAGGCCCAATTTAGATAAACAACCAAGTAAGATCTCTGATACAGTCAATCACGCAATAAACATTCAAATTACCACTTAGAGCATTCAACTGGGTGAAATCCTGTTTGTCAAATTGAGTTTGGGACAATGACATGTCACTATAAAGGCTTGCAACAAGTGGGATACCACCAGGATTATTACTGGGGTCACTCACCTTGGATATCAGATATGACAATAGTATTCTCTCTGTGTGCGTTTCAGAGATCCTGATGCAATCTTCACACACATCAACATTCACTAAGAGGGTAGCCTTTGATTGTTTTAAAATCCAGTGTGGGGATGTAGAGAGGCAAAATTCAAAACCAAACGAGGTTATCCAAAAACTTAAGAAACTCCTTCAGTAACTGGCAAAGCACCAAACACTTGTTGTGCACTTGTAACTTTGTTTGTCTCAAATAAGTGAGACAGTTTTAAAAGCAGTAAGATCCCTTTGTAAACAAGCAGTAAGTGAAGAGAATGCTGAGTGAGCAAATGCTTCAGCATGTCATTTATATACACTAACAAACAGTTAGATGCCAGTGTGAAAGCGGTTGTTCTTATAGAACCACAGATAATCTCTGTTTTTTCTCTGCAGGTCAGCTTTATGACATATTTTTGCATTTTTGAGCTGAAGCATTTGGGTTTTAAGCCTCCATGGTTTGGAATCATTCTGATTATTCATCAGAAATGTTACCTAAAGCAAAAGCCAGCTAGTTTCAGTTAAACAGCACTGTAAAAAAAAACAAGAACAAAAAAACAACTGTGTTAAAAAATTAAAAAAAAAGGAGAACATGTTAGGTAATTTCCTGCCAGTACATTATCAATTTAACTGAGGCTTCTGTAAATGGTAAAGCGTAAATGGTAAATGGTCAAATTAATTTTTTGTGGTAAAAAAAATAAATAAATACTGAAAAAAAAAACCTTAAAATTTATAGAGAAAATTCCCTCATTTTAAAAAAGTACATAGTACCATATTTTTTACACATTTCTTTTGTACACTAACTGTACACTAACTTCCCATCACCAAATGGCAAAGCTAAACATGAGGGTGAACACAGAGAAGCATCAAGAAGCACATGAACAGACTTTCCTCTGAAACAGCACTATAAGGCGAGTGAATTTGGAGTGGCACTTCTGAAGTGACCATAAATGTGGCTTTAAATGAATGTTAATGTGTCTACTGGATGTAGATACATATGATGTGTAAGTACACATATCCATCCAAACACCTTCCATTAAGCATTCAGTGCCCATAACTGAGTCTTTCAGTACCTCAGGTAAGAAACTGTATCACCCTGAGGAACCTTATTAATGAAATCATTGTGTATTAGTTTCAAATGTAACTTACATTGTTCAACAACAGGTTTTTGGCCAATTACACTGAAGACTTCTGGGTCTGCCAGAGTCATCAGTGGACAGAATATTATCTTACCTAACCTAAAACGTGCAGAGTTGGTAGATGGTGGAGCCTATGAATGAGAAATCAATTAAATATATAAAGCCAGCCCACTGTAAAAAAAAAAAGGCAAGAAGAGGCAAGAAATGCTTAAACTAGCCATTTTTATAGACAGTCAGGAGATGAGTATTCTGAATTCATTAGAAAAAATTTTTAAAACGATTGCAATTACTTCATTACTGATCTGATTAAATAGGATATGCAGCCAGTGCAGGGCTCCAAAGCTGGACTGGAGTTCGAAAATGAAACTCATTTATTTTATTTCTGTAGACACAGATTAATTGTAGTGTAACTTCATTTGATGCATTTCTGGAAATTCTCTTAATATCTCACTTCTTTCACTTTCAATGTATGAATATAAATTTCACTCTGTCATGTTGTTGTTTCACCTGCTCCTTTTTTTACCCACTATGTGAAGCACAGAGACTCTCCAGTAAAGAAGCAACTATAAGTGCAGGTTGTTGTTGGTTAAGACTGGAGGCTACGTTCCTGCTGGTTTCAGTCCTCTGACTCACTCCATGGGCCAATATGTTATAACCGAGACTACACACTCGTGAACACACAAAGAAAGTACATGCATCCCTTGCAGGATATCTCACATGCAGTGGTAAGAAAAAGGCTATTGTTTCTAATGTTTATATAAGGTCTTGCTCAAAAGTCATTTTTCTTACTTCCATTTATTTAAATATATAATAAACCATGTGATCGGAGATGAACAGTGAGAACATGCAAAAGCCAAACAGAAAGGCCCCAGTTCCAATCAGTCTAACAGATGTCTCCAGTTTTGTTTTTTGTTCTTTTGAGGGGGGGGGGGGGTTGCTTCTTTTTTTAAAATTGTCTTCTGGGAGCCATTTGTTTCAGTCAGCTCCTCAGATATTTCAGACGTGACCAAAGCAGTGTTGTCACTGATCTTGCCTCAGACTTTAATTGCACTGAACAAACGACTAATCTGGGATCTCAGACTCACCAAATATTTAAGAGTCGATATATTTAAAATGTCCCAAATCGAGGACATTCATGTTCTGGGGTACAGCCACAAAGAACTTTTTTCTATCTTTATTTCCATGATTTATGGACATCATGGATCACTTTGAGGTTTCACATTGCAAAGTTAGGCAATTTAAGATAAAATACTAGACAGACTCTTAAAGCTGGCCTGCTTTCACATTTGCTCCAGTGTGTGATAAGTGATTACACTATTGTCTTTTCAGAGAAGTTCACAAGTGTAATTTGGCCTAAAGGTTTGTATAATGTTCAAATGACCCACAGGAAACCTATCTAAACCTCCAGTTTGACCTTAGAAACACTCACAGGTTGACTGTGTCTTATTTCTAATCACTCAATCTGTCATCTCTGATTACCCTAGAAAAATAAGTCACGGCAATTTAAATGCCACAATCATTAAAGTTGGGTTTAAATGTCATTGTTTATTCATACATTATGGATGAGTAATATGGTTTCTAGTTCTCTTGATAAGAATGCAGCAATTCCCATCGCTGATTAAATATATTCCAGCTCAACTGTGACCAGTTTTTGGAGCCAATTTCACTGCCCATAGGAGTGAGTGTGAGCACCGTAAACGTATACCTCTACTGTCGACTGTACTTGATTTGCTAGGAGAGTATCCCCACCTCTCATCCAATGCTTGTCGGAGTAGACTTCAGTGGCTTCCAGCTCTGAGTAATACAAGTAGTCTGAGAAATGGATGGCTAGCCGGATCTCTTCAATATATCTTCTCATTGTGCAATCTGCTTTCCAGTGTGATGTCACACCTCAGCAGTGTTCAAAGAAAGCTTTTTCCAATTCAGAGTCAATCAGGGAGAAAATGGAAATCTCACTGGGCTGTATTATTTATACAAAGAATCCTGCTTTCTTCATGCTGGGATCAGCATTTTGCCCTGATTATGCACGCACACATGCTAAGACAAAGAAACATATTTTGTATGGATATGATGTCAGATAAGATATCCTGGCACCCTTTTATTTTTGTTTTTCTCTAAAATATTGTTGCTTACCTGTGAGCAGTCCAAGACCTACTCATCACCTTCTCTGTCATTCTTTTAGAATTAAAATAGATTATTCAGTAAAAATTAAAAAAAATACAGATGGAAAAACAAATAAATATGAAATGTTTTGCCGTCAGTAATGAGAATAAAATCTCACAATATAACTTGAAGATACTGCTATCGCATAGTAACCTGTACCCTTTAGACAAACTTCTCAATCACTTCACAAATGATGAAAAATACTTTATATTACTATATTTTTCTTTTACTATGACAGACAACCTAAAAGCAGTTCTGTCACTGATGTTATCTTTGTATTGTTCTAATATTTATTTTATTTAATGGCTTCTTAGAGGTCAATGAATTCACTTGGCAAGCAGAAGGTCACTGATTTGATTCCAACTGACAACACAAATCTGTTTTGGGTTATGTCAAGGGCATCGGGCGTAAAACAAACACATGGAGATACCCGCTTTTGGTGACCCCTTTTGGCAAGGGAGCAGTCAAATGTAGCTTAATGCCACTCTTTCTCTGTTTTCAACCCTCGGTGTCAAGTACATTCCTGTGTAACAGTATCAAATCTGAAATTAATATTCAGGTAGTGTGACAACTCTAGTCCTTACTCATTTTAAAATGCTAACACAACGTTGTCTAGTTCAGCGCATGGTTATTCTAATAGTATTTTTAAGCTGTTTCCACAAATCATATTGTTTGGTGGTCTACATGATTCCATGTCATCGCTAAACTGCATTTAATACCAACATGTCTCCATTTGGCCTGAAATACTTTTAAATTCTTTTTTCTTTTTTTTTTACCCAAATGTTTCCAGCTGTCATCATGACCTACTGTTACTAAGACACTGCAGAGGTTCTGAAATATAGGAGTTTGAAAGGACATTTAGCCAGTCGACTTATGTAAAATGCTGAATGTGTCACAGCTAGAATTACAGCAAAACCCCAGCCATGGCTATAGTCATTATCTCACTGTTATGTCATCCCAAGGCTGAAGTCCATGTCTAATCTATAGTTTAACTTGTCAGACATTGGTGAAAGAACCAGTGAACTATCTCCTTTAGTGCAGACTTGTGTCTGACAAATTTAAAAAACTTTACAAAACTTGGTGAGCTAATACAAAAACAGTCCTCAGAAAAGTCCTATCACGAACTTTAACGGGATCAATAGGTAAGTAAGAAAATGTGTTATTTGGATGAATCGACCCCTTGAAGGTCAGTTTGGGAGGCAGCAAACAAAGATTCTGCTGAACGAATGTTCAGCAGAATCTTTGTTTGCTGCCTCCCAGGCCTGATATTTAGTCAACTGGCACATGAAAGCTAGTTAATAATCGGTCAGCTAATTTGTTCTCCTTGAATGAGCACCATTTCTAATAAGTACCACTGATGGAAAAGTTTGGGGGAAAAAGTTACCCACAACTGACACTTTAGCCCATTGCGAGGTGAATCGTTACAGCAATTAATTTCATGGATCTGTGTTTCTGCCACATCAACTGGGGATTAAAGAACAAAGGGTGGAATAAAGGAAAGCGAGTGCGGGGTTTAAAGGACGACATGTCACTGCAGCGGTGTCTTAAATTCTGACGAGGAACAGAATATGACAGGCACCATCTCCCTGACACTAGAGAGGTTTAATCATCTCTCATGGTTTCACACATCATCACTCATTCCTCCAGATTAGATAAATCACTCCTTTTAATAAAGCTTTTCTGGGAGTTTGCAGACTCTAAGAAGAAATTGTGATCTATAGTGTCTCAGACTGCGGTAATGTCAAATATATACATAAGCTCCTTACAAATAATACACTCATGTACCGTTATTACCTTGTTGGTGACAGGAGGTCACAGCACTGATGACTGTTACCATTTTTTTTTCTGCAAAAATGAGGTTGGTGGTAGAATCAGACTGGCAGCTCTGGGTTAGGGTTAGGGTTAGGGTCATCAAACCCCACCTGCTTGCATTTAGGAAAAGCCACTGGTGGAGTTATTAGTTCACGTACTCTTTGTAATCAATGAGGTGACAGGAACCTGTCAGGTGGATTGAAAAGGAAGTCCTGTTTAAGTTCATACTGTTTGCATTGAACTTTTTCTGCCCCAAATCCCATTATAACTCTAACAATGCAACGAGACTTCAAACCGTAAGTGTGCTGTCAGGTAAAGGATATCGGTGTAAGCTCTCATTTTGCTCTAACTCGTGTCTCTTGTTCATGGAAGGTCATATTCAGGTCAACTGAGTTCCTAGTCAGTTACAATTCATCCATCCATTGTATGACACCATACATAGATGGTTTGGCAACAGCTTGTCCAAATGTCCTTTATTTAAGCTGCAACCTCTAGGATCCCTCAGGAAATCCCAAGATCCCCCATCCCTGGATTTTCATACATTATCCCGCTGTTTTCAGTTCCATCCACTTGTCTCCTACTAGATACCAAACCACCACAAGTTTAGATAAGCTGCACGGATACTCTGAGCTCCCCATGGATGAGAGCACATAATCTACAACTCAAACAAGTTTTGGCCTTTTACATTTTACAATTTCACTCTGTTTGTTTGAAGCCAGAGTCAGTGCAGAACAGATACTGATAAATTGAGACTCTCCACTTGAGCTCTCCACTCACAAACACACTTTGGTACACCACATTCATCACTGCAGACATGGCACCAATTGTTTAGCAAGAGTAATTCATTCAACAGAATGTCAAAACAAGGGCAGGGCAGTTAAGCTGCAAGAAGTTCAACAATTTGAACACCGGTGTAAAAGTTTCACTCTGTGTCTGCAATAGCTGCTCTTCCAGGCAATATCCTTCCCCTTTGGATTTGGAAACGGGATCAATTGTCTTGCAAAGTTCGAGTTCAAATCAAATCAAAAAGTCTTTTGTATTTTTGTAGACTTAGATCTGCCTAAGGCTATATCTGCCTTCAGTTGTATATGTGTCACTTGCGATTTCTCGACAGTTTGTACCGCATTCATTTAAAAATGATGGAAAAACTGCATATCACGCACATTATAATACATTGTCCACCATTCTAAAAACACAGTGCACACAGGGGAATTAACTTTCTACAAAGAAAAAGGGAGAATTAAGATGAAGGTAGGGGTGGTCTGTGACTTGCTTTAATTTTGAAGGATTTGTACTGATTTGTTCACACTGTACTTGTGGGTGCAGTTAAAAATTATTATTACAAATGAGAGACAGATTAAAAATACTTTCTATCTTATACACCTTATTACTATATTATCAGCTACCAGATATTAATACACAAGAAAAATCTATTACTTGATAACTTAGAGTACGGCTAACTCTTTTCTGTCAGCTCCAGCTGTGAGAAGAAGTGCTGTCACTTCAACAATTTTTCACCCCAAGAGAATCTCCGCAGCCAAAGAAGGAAGATGTACAGTGAATCATGTCCAACACATGAAATCTGTCTCGCTGTCCCTGAGGAGAGCTTAGACAAGATGAAGGGAAATATGTGAAGCAAACTGCACACTACTGTGGCAGTTTGAAAGACGGCGCACATCTGACAGCAGGTCAGAATAATTCATGTTTTATCATGGCGAGACAAAGGGAGAATAACAGATGAGACCATTGGCTACTCTCCACAAAGTTTTTACAATATTCTTGTTTCTCTCTGAGATTATCAAGACAAACAACTGTCTTAGTTCTCGACTGGAATTTCATGCCAAGTAATTTAAATTTGCAAGGACCCAGTGGGGCAAGTAAAATGTAGATTTTAAGAGCCAGAGCTACATTTTTTCTGTTCATTTAGCACTGAGTAAAAAAAGTCAAAGATTTTGTCGCTCTAATCAGAATACAAAAGTTCAAGATAAAATATATCCGGTTGTTCAGTCTGACGTCACTAGCCGTGTCTGGGTCTAAACTCCGCTGCAGGTCCATATATCAAACGATCACTGTGGCATTACTGAGAGTTGAAAAACTGTCTAAAGTCTTTCATCTTTAATAAAATGATCAGCGTTCTGCTCTACCAGGTGTAACAATTGAGTTTAACATCCAGGCATCCATGAAAACGGAATTTATGACATTTAACGGAGTTAGAAGTTAGCATGAAGTTAGCTCGCTAGCTTCTATCTAAATACAATATAGCATGTCCTGACTGCTGGGTTTTGGAAACAAATTAAAACGTACAGCTCTGTTATCACTTCCAGCATAAATGAAGACAGAAAACTAAACAGCAGTGACGTTTGTAGGGTTACTGAAGTTGGGCTAGCTGGTATATAATGATGTGCTACGTGACCGCTAGCGACACAGCTATGTTAGCATAATATAAACAAGCTAACTTTTTTTCCACTCGATAAAAGTTACCGTGAGTGTTCTCGGTGGTCAGGAACAAATGTAATCGCATGGCAGGATGCTGTAAAAGGACCAAACTTCAGCCAGGAGAACAACTGAGATAATCCATCCACAATACGAGGTTAGTCATTCATATACTGCTGCATGGGCTGGGCTGTAGTTACATCGTAAGGTTTTAAAAACTGAGCTTAAATAAATGATTAGCGGTAATAAAAGCCGAGGGAGGTCAACAGTGATCACTGACTGTTTTAGGAGCTTTTTGAGATCAAATAGAAGAAAATACATAACATTAAACATGTTAACAACACAAAAGCCATATTAAACGCAGACTACTTTAGACCCGGAAGTAGGATTCGTCGCGTCATCACTGAACAACCGGATATCTTTTAAGCTGGAGGCGGGCAGGGCTAAAACTGAATCAAGCTGTAAGTCAAGACAACTAGATGAGAGATAACTGAATTTTGGAGGTTATTTACGTCACAGCTTCATAATGTACATATTAACATTTAAGGGACATAAGCTATAGCTGATTTATTTGTGCAGCGATTTTGTTTGACAATATATTCTGTAACGTTAAGTTTACACATTTGGAAAGAGTGGCAGCACTCGGGCCCACACAAACAGTTCACAGGAACACAAATCATTCATTTTTACAGTCTGTTTTCACCATCATCTACTAGCAAGTTCTAACACTGAGATGATGGCAAGATGGATGGTGACAAATTCACCGTCTCGGGAATGTTGCTGATTTGTATATTGCCAGTGTTGTGATAAAATTATTGTATTTTGGAAGCTTATGTCTTCTATGTTGTGAGATGCGATCATTCATGTGCTATGTGCTGAGGTGGGGATTTTTTATGTTCTCAAACTGAGCTCCCTGTTGGAGCTCAGTCTGGGGGGAGTTGTTTTTTTCTCCTCGTATTTCCTCCTGTTGTGCATTTTCTATGGTTTCGGTTCGGGTCGCTGCTAGTGTGGTCAACCGGCCAGTGCTACCTAGCCTGTCCTGTCTCCCCAATGTGAGGTTTGTGTATTGTATGTATGGTCGGCAAGGTATCATCTATCTTAATTGCCCCTTGGGGATAAATAACGTTTTTTTTACTTGACTTTGAAAAGAATGGAGCGTGCATTTGTTCAGACGTGGGTTGTTTGCTGTGCTGTTGCTTAGTCTCACCTCCAGGAGTCAAGATATTTCTGCTGCCATTTTACGTGAAAGGCAGATAGGTGCGTGACAGACAGTCAAGGATTATGTGAAAAGTCTTTAACTCTACTGTTTTTGTTCATTCAAAACAGACTCATTTTGAGTAACAGCCTGTAATAAAAGAGGCAACCAGCTGGCAAAGAGAATGGAAAAGCCAGATATTGCCTGCAAAGGGGGGGGGGGAACACGACCAAAAATGAAAGCAACTGTAATATTGTAAATTCTGCTGCAGGTTAGAAACAATGTCAGTGCAAAAAAAAAAAAAATCAAACAAACAAAAAAATAAAGGATGCATCATTAGTTGTCAGCTGTATATGATGCATGTGGATTCAGGTGAGCTCAGACTGTTATGAAATATGTAAACCATGGAAATGACGACCATGTCGAGGAAGAACAAAGAAAAATGTCGGGACTCTGAACTAAACTAAACTTTAAAGGAGGAGGATGATAGAGGAGAAGCTAAGCCATGGCCTGCAGCCAACCTTACTGTCTTTAAAGATGAAGGTGACGTTGCCCTTCGGTCTGAGACCCAGATGAAAGAAGCATTCGGGCGCCGAGAAAGCTCAGTTGGGAAAAATATCCTCTTCACGTTAACTGTCACAGCTATCACAGCTGTCAGTTGTCATAATTATCACAGAGGCCTTGAACCAGTTGCCATAAGTTGATATGAGGTTTTCTATGTCAGACATATTCAATATGAGGCCTATGCTACGAGGGTTGAGTAGGTAGATATGTATTTTAAAAATTTAATTATTATTAAAATTATTTCTTTAAAAAACACTCAGAGCTGTAGTTTTATACCGTAGCCGACATCTTCCCCATGTGTTTAAAAATGTTTTATTATGTTATTTATATAATGGCAACAAAGTTGAGGGTAATATTAGTGGTTAAGCTAAGTTACAGCTAGCCATAGTCCTCCACGCCTTAGAGCACTTTTAGCTAGTTGCTAGTAAGAAAGCAGCTGTTGGGTCATACGTCTTTGCCATTATATATATTTTTTTCATTTATTCTTTAATAAAAATAAACCCCTTTGAGATAACAGAGTAAACATTATGGACAACAATAAATGATTAAGTAATCACGGTCAGATATTTTGCTAGCAACAACATTAGCAATCCATCTAGCCATTCTCTGGTAGGTTACCAAGGGGACACTCTAAGCAGCTCTGTGAGCAAATCTGTGAGAATGTTTTGCCCATTAAAACATTTTTTAGACTCACCTATTTTTAATGCAGCTACTCACACCGCCTAGGTGAAGTCGCTGACAAATGGCATTTCGAACCAAGCATGGATATTGAAGGAAAGATGACAAGCATTCTGCCACAGCTGTCACACTGTCTTCGTTGCTCAGCTGTAGGCAGAGACCAAGCTATCATCACCACCGATGATCGTTCACGTGGAATTTTGGTTTAAGACAAGTTGATGTTTACTCCGCACGTATTTGAGGCAATCAGAGCAGTACTTGAAGGAAATATCTCTTATCTCAAAATAGCAGCTGTGCTGGAAGTTGTCTAGACATTCCTGAGAAGATGACCTTGGACTTTTATGGACCTGTTATCAGAGCCTGTAATCAGGACTTTTAATTTGGGGTTTTGATTTTGCATCTTCTACTTAGGGCTTAGGGGTTAATTGGCATGGAAAGTTTAATGCTGAGAAAAGAAACTCACTTTTACAAACCTGAATACTGGGAATAAAAGCTAAACACACTGCCAGCATCAGGCTCTTGTTTTCATATAAAACAATGGCCAGTTGTACACTCCTAGCATCCAGTGATGCCTTAATGCACTGATTGTAACCTGGATGTATTGTTTTAGCATAACCATAGAAAAAATGCATAATTGTTGGCCCCATTTGCCAGAGCCACGGGAGTAACAAAACGTTTTTATAAAATATGCAGTCAAACCCCAGGTGCTACAGTTACATGGTGTGTGTATAAAATGGAACCACAACTGTATACAAAGCCAATGAGACACACCTGAAGATCCACTGAGCACTCAAACAGCCCAACTGGATGTCTAAAGATACTTAGCTGAAGGGCTGACATGGAAAGAAATATAAGTGACAAAACGTGGACAGACAGCTATAAAGAGTGGAGATGAAGGTGGAGGCAGAGGACAAAGAGGCTGCTACTTGTAGCAGTACAGTATTAGTACAAGACACGAAGAAAGGGATCACAAGACAAACTAAAAGTTAAAGAAATTCCATTGTTTCTCATTTTGCAGTCTTATGTTCCTTGATGTTTGCCCGGGCTGTTGATATGGAGCTCAGTAGATGATAATCTAGTTTTCATCTGCAGAACTGAAAGTAATCAAAATGACCTAAGAACAAAGGAAAATGCTCAGAGAATGCATATAAATATATTCTCAATCTTCTTGTGTTCCTTGATCCTGACGTTTCTATCACTTGGTAGCTCATGTTTTGTCCGTTTATGCCTAATCCTTGTTCCAGTAGCTCACTTATTGTCAGATTGGACCCCACCTGGAGTTTAGATGCCAGTGGTGGCAGAGATGAAGCAGGTGGAGACTTGGACAAGGACCTCGCTCTGGCCAGAATGAGATGGAGATGGAGAAGAGGTGGGTTTGGACGAATGACAGAAGAGCTAATATTTAAAGCACACAGGACAGAGGCTGACTGGCTCGCAGAGGGCTGGCAAGAAAGTGATAACGACAGAATAGAGTTTGACAGAGCATTGTCCTCAGACTTCTTAGGCTCATTTTTAAGGATAACATGGGTTAAACATGTCTATGGATCAAATCCTTATGAAATTATACAAAATTTTGAAATGTATGCCTTTTAGACAATCCTGTTAATAAACGCCAGCATCCCTCAACAAAACAACATGAAACAACACATGAGGGTCACTTCCTGTCTCAGTAATTTCACTCTGACTTAATAAGGAGACATACAAAAAAAGAAATGGCGTTCTTCTGTTAAGCCATAGTCTTTCTTTCACTTACTTCATAAAATGGTCAATTTATTCACTTTATTTGCCTGTTTTCTTGTTTAACATCCCAGCCATGCACAGAACCAGGTCCAAAAAGAAATTGTACTCCCACTCTGGTGTGGAAGCATTCAAACAGCCTGCACAGATCCCTGCTCCAAACACGATCCAGCTCCTTCAGGATGAACTAGAACGCCAACTGTGAGGCTGGCTTTAATGTGCAACATCACTGTCCACCCTAACTAATGCTTCTGGGACCGACTGGGAGTAAATCCCTACCGCCAAGATCAAAAATCCTTCAGAAAGCCTTTTCAGAGGAATGCAGGCTGTTGTGGCAGGATAGGGATGCTTCCTCGCTGTGTTTGAAAAGTACATCCACCACACAGGCACAGTCATTTTGTACTATTTAGCGTACTTAATATTGTCACTGGAAAAACAATGGCGAGTCATTCCACCAGTCATATGCCATTGTATATGCATTTGCACAATCGCAGTACAATAAATAAATAAATCATCAGAAAGAAGGCCGCACAATGCGCTATACAGCATCTGAGTGAATTGCGTGTATCGGCTTTCGCCATGTTTCCCTCCGTCAGAGCAGTTCAATTCTTCTGTAAGGTCTGGCATCTCAAGCTGGAGAGCTCATTCTTATTGACAGTCAGAGCAGCTTCATTTGAGCACATCTCACTGCCAAGCTCAGCAGTTCAGCCCAGATGGCATCAAATATACTGCTTAAAGTCATCATTCACTTTAATGTTGTAGCTGCCTGGCTGGGGGAAGGCTCCTTCTCTCTGGCTTATTCTGGACACTAAAAAAGTTACCTGTGTTTCCCCACTGACTCACAACAAACTGCTCTGTATTCTCAACCAAGGCCGAAGGACAGGAACACTCACCTCCAAACCGAACAAAGAACAGTCGACTTTCTAGGAGGCAATTCTGTTACGGAGTATAGCATGGTGGGAAAGGACGGAGAGAAACACCCCCCCCCCCCCTAAGTTTTGTTGGTTTTGTTTTTGAGTTTGTTTTGGATTAATTGCATGTTTTTGTGTTTATTTACGGTTGTTGCACCTGTGTGGGAGGGGAGATTTTACTCTAGCCCAGCTGCCAGTGAGGCGGAGTTGAATACAGGGAGTGGCTGATTGGAGTTCCTCTTTATAAAGGGGAGAGGAAGCAGGAAGTGTGGTTGTTGTTTTTAGTAGGACCTCGGTGAAGCAGGAGAGCCCCGGAGATCCAGGACAAAGTGTGCGCATTTTTAATAGAAAGGATTTTTTTTTAGCCTGGCCTGGTTTTTGCTTTTAACGAAACGGAGGATGTGGAAAGGAGGACGTATTCCTATGGAGCTGTGAGAGGACGTGCTGGAAAAGAGAGGACGTGCTGGAAAAAAAGGGACGTGTTGGAAAAGAGGAAAACGAGCACTAGACTGGAGACCTCCTGCGCCCCGATAAGAAGAACTGGACCAGCTCGGGGAAGTTTAACTGCCGGGAGGTAATGTGGAGACCCAGCCTCGAACAAAGTTAAAGCCTGAAAAGGTGGGTGGCAAACCTGTTTTAGGGAGCTGCAGGATTGATACGTGTTGGTTGCGTGTTCGTGCAGTGACCCTCTCTCCCCTGTTTGTAACTAGGCGAAGAACTCGGACCGCGGTGGTCTTTGGGCTTTGGATCCCTGGCCGGGGTTGTCTTCAGCCGGTAGTTTGCCTAGAGGAAGAACAAATAAATTTTGTGTAACCCATTGCAGTGTGTGCGTGGTGGTTTGTTGCTGGTCCCTACTAGAATTCCTATTCTTTTTGCACGGAGGCTCTCTTAACAGACCTCCCGTAACATTTGGCGTTTGTCGACAGGATTTGTGACCAGTATACAAACCTACCTGCCTTAGACTGATTAATATGGCGGATGAGTTATCTGAAACCAGGAATATGGCGTCACAATGGCATATGACTGGTGAAATTTTGTGGGCTTAATACGAATTATGAAGATTGGGAGAGTCAAATTAGCGCAATGCTCCGTGCTCAAAAGTGGTCGATAGAACAGCAATGTGATTTTGTATTGAGTGCATTAGGAGGAGAATCACGACGTGAAATTCTTATTCTGGAACAAGCGGAGCGGGATACGCCAGATAAAATCTTTCTTCAGCTTAAAGAACTGTATGGGGACAAAACAGCCGTGGGTACCCTGCGTGCCATGTTTTATGAATGTAGACAAAGGACAGAAGAGCCTATTAGAAAGTTCACGTTACGCTTAAGGGAGTTGGGCCATCGCCTGCAGACAAAAGAGCCACAAGGGTTTCGGCGGGCTGACCTGCACCTGCGTGATCAGTTTGTCTTGGGTCTTAGGGAGGGTGAGATACAGCGTGATCTGCGGCGTTTATTAAGGCACGATCCTGACCTCTCATTTGAACAGGTGCGTAAAGAGGCTCTGCAATTGGAAGCGGATGCGCCGTATGGCGTACATGAGGACTTCGCTTGTGCTGTAGTAAGAGGGGATTTAAAGTGGCAGGATACTCTGAATTGGAGAGATAAGTTTAAAGTGGAGATCCTTGCAGAAATGAAGGAGCAAATTATGGATCTCAAAAATACTCTTCAGGAGGAGCTGAGGGAATTTGTCCGACCAGCACCAATGCCACGGACGTTTTCAGCTCCTAGAGGTGAGCGAGAAAGGTGGAACCTTAGTTCCCCTCAATATAGGGGAGGTGTTGAAGTGTCCGAGCCACCCCCGGTGACAAAGCAAACCCCACGGTTAGTGGAGCGACCACGGCACAAGTGGGATGAGCATGGGCAGCCTATTTGTAGTAGGTGTGGAGTTAGTGGACACATGGCAAGAGAGTGTCGGGGCACTTCATCTCAGATGGCTTTAAACGAGTAAATCCAGTCGCTATGGGCCAGGTGATTGGAAAGGATGATAGTGGTCCAACTCAGTTAAACCACCCTCAATTTTTAGGGGCATGCCGTCAAGTAGAAGTATTCATTGATGGTAAAGAAGTGACATTTTTGCTGGATACTGGGTCTAATGTAACATTAATGCCACAAGCCTGTTTTAGGAGATTGTTTGGTGAACAGGAGCCGGGGAAAGAGAGTGATCTTAATTGGCTAAAGCTGAAGGCCGCGAATGGATTGGCTATTCCTTACGTGGGCTATGTGTTAGCTGAAGTACAGGTGGGAGACATTACCCTGAAAGATATGGGAATTGTGACTTCAAAGGACGACCCCAATAATTCTAATGCATTACCTATATTAGGTATGAACATCATCGTTCCATGTTGGGATGTGTTTTTTTTGAAACCTCAGACGCAGACCCAGACCTGGCCTGTTGGCTCGACTGTAGACGCTCAACAAGCGTGGGCATCTGCTTTTCAGGACTGTCAAAGAATTCAGGCAGCTGTCCCCGTACCACAAGTAGGGACCCTGCGACCTGCTTACCGCCACCCGGTGAAGATCCCTGAGCACAGTGAGCAGGTGATTTGGGCTAGGGCCCCACAGACACTGAGGAAAGGACAATGTATCTTGGTGGAGCCATTGGAAGGGCCTAGTACAGTTGCCGTTGCTCGATCGCTAGGAACTGTCTATAGAGGCCGGGTCCCCATCAAAGTAAGGAATCTCAATCCTTTTCCTATTACGTTACGACGTTATGAGGCCCTGGCTACATTCTCCACGGAAAATGTCGACATTCAGGAACCTTTTGAAGTCACGTTTGAGCAAACCAGGCCAGGCATCGTTGAAGTGGGCGTATCCCAGGTGAGCTCGGAACCATCTGGTAAAGCTCCTCACATTGAAGTTATGACACAAGGGCGGTCGAATCTATCTATGGAGGAGCAGGAAAAGTTAAATGGTCTCTTGAGGAAGTGGGGCGATGTGTTTGCTGCCGACAAAGAGGATTATGGCCACACAGATGTAATTACGCACTCTATTCCGACAGGTATGGCACCTCCTATTAGAGAGCGGTATAGGCCAATCCCCCCTAAAATGTATCAGGAAGTGCGAGAATTGCTGAATAATATGATTCGATCAGGGGTGGTGCGAGAGAGTACAAGTCCCTGGGCAGCACCCATTGTCCTGGTAAGGAATAAGAATGGGGAATTGAGATTTTGTGTGGATTACCGCAAGTTGAATGCAGTGACACATAAAGACGCCCATCCATTACCTAGAATTGAAGAGACCTTGACGATGCTGACTAAATCAAAATACTACTCCACCCTTGATCTAGCAAGTGGGTATTGGCAAGTGAAAGTTTCTGAAGCTGACAGGGAAAAAACTGCATTTTGTACTCCTTTTGGCTTGTATGAGTTTGAAAGAATGCCTTTTGGATTGTGTAATGCTCCAGCAACATTTCAAAGGTTGATGCAGAGTTGTTTGGGAAGTCAAATCACAGAGTCCGCTTTTGTCTATCTGGATGATGTGATAGTATATTCACCGGATTTTGACAGCCACCTAGAACATCTGCAGGCAGTGTTTGCAAGATTGAAGAGCTATGGGCTGAAGTTGCGACCTGATAAATGTGTTCTTTTCCAGCAACAGGTGAAGTTCCTGGGTCACCTGGTGAACAGTGAGGGTGTGGCTCCGGACCCTGATAAGATTGCCGCTGTACAGAAGTGGCCGGCCCCGCAGACTATTCATCAGGTGCGTTCCTTCTTGGGCTTTGCCGGTTATTATCGGCGGTTCATTGCAGGGTTTGCGGGTGTTGCTAGGCCTCTTAACTCGCTGCTAGTGGGAGTACCGAAGAATAAAAAACAGAATATCCCCATAAATTGGGATGAGGATTGTCAGCAGTCCTTTGATCTTCTGAAGCAGAAATTGCTCGAGGCTCCTATTTTAGCTTTTGCTGATTTCAGATTACCCTTCCGGCTTTATACGGATGCCAGTAAAGTGGGCCTTGGTGCAGTACTGTCTCAAGTACAAGATGGGAAGGAATGTGTGATAGCCTATGCTAGCAGAAGCTTAGCACCCGCCGAAAGGGATGATGCAAACTATAGCTCCTTTAAACTGGACCTGCTCGCTTTGAAGTGGGCGGTGACTGAGAAATTTAAAGATTATCTATGGGGGTCTCTGTTCACAGTTTATACTGATAATAATCCATTGGTCCATTTATCGACTGCAAAAGTGGGCGCAGTGGAACAACGGTGGGTAGCCCAGCTCGCAAATTATCAATTTGATATTAAGTATCGGCCTGGCCAGGAAAATGTGAATGCTGATGTTCTGTCTAGAATGCCATTGCAGGTGCAACCCCAGGATTTGGTGCCTCCACAGAGGGTGGACGAAAAAGCATGGGTTCAGGCTGTGAACATCGATTGGGATCCAGGATGCTGGCAAGGCTTACAAGAGCAGGACCCCACGCTGCATAGAGTGAGATACTACATGGCCCGAGGAAAGATGCCATCTGGGGAGGAAAGACTCCAGGAGCCTACTGCAGTCTTAAACTACATGAAACAATGGTCACGGCTGGAGTTGTTGGAGGGTGTTCTGGTCCGCAGGGGGGTGGATTCCAACACCTGTGAGGCGTACTACCAAATCCTTGTTCCTTTGGAGGAACAGCAACCAACATGGAAGGCTTTCCATGAAAGGAATGGTCATTTGGGGGTGGCAAAGACACTTTCGATGCTGCGCCGTAGTTTTTATTGGCTTCAAATGGAGAAGAGAGTGCGGGACTGGACAACATCCTGTGAACGGTGTGTACGTCATAAAGGTCGTGGTGACGGTCAGGCCCCACTTAGTCCTGTTCTTACACACGCACCTCTCCAAACCGTGGCAGTTGATTTCCTGACATTAGGTAGACCGGCAGACTCATACCAGTACATTTTGGTCGCCACTGATTTGTTTACAAAGTATGCTTGGGCAATACCTACCAGGGACCAGACCGCTGCAACTACAGCGAAGATGTTGTTGAAACATATTATTCAGCCAATTGGATGCCCAGAACAACTGCACTCGGATCAAGGTGCTAATTTCGAGTCCGCCCTCATAAAGGAGCTCTGTCAGTATTATAATTGTCGGAAAAGTCGAACTACTGCCTATCATCCTCAGGGAAATGGGGCCTGTGAACGTTTCAATCAGACATTAATAAATATGCTGTCCACCCTAGAGGAAGAGAGGCGGACTCGGTGGGTACAATGTTTGCCCGAACTGCTCCAGGCTTATAATAACTCTGTCCATGCGTCTATAGGTTACACCCCCCATTACCTGATGTTTGGGTGGAATGCTCGTCTGCCAGGCGAGCTGTTTATGGGGACGAAGAGACCCATGGAGTCAACCACGACGCAGGAGTGGGTGAGGAGACATCATGAGCGCTTGAGGCTGGCATACCAGATGGTGGAAAAGAGCAGCCAGAAGGCTGCAGGCCGGATGAAGGACAGGTATGATGTTGGGGCTAGGGCAGCACCATTGCTCCCGGGGGAAAGGGTTCTAGTCCATACGACAAGAAGGGACGGACAGGGTAAACTGGCAGCACACTGGGAGGAAGAGATCCAAATTGTAGTTGGCCAGCCAAACCCTATGAACCCAGTCTACAGGGTTCGGCCAGAAGGTAAAGATGGGCCTGTTAGAGTGGTCCATCGTAATCGCCTGCGCATATGTACTTTCTTGCCTTCCGTCAATGATAAAACAGGAGGTGGCGCCTTAGAACCAGGAACGGCAGCTGCGCATGATATAGCGACAGCCTCAGACCAGTGGTTACTTCTATGGAGTATGGCACAGCAGATGCCAGGGCCAGGTCACTATCCGTCCTCCAACAAGTCCGCCCCTGCAACTCAGGAGGGTTTAAGGAGATCTGCCCGTGAAAATCTCGGGAAGCCCCCACCTCGATATACTTAGTAGAGTGCCCGAGGACGGGCTAGGAAAAAGTTGGGGTGGGTGTTACGGAGTATAGCATGGTGGGAAAGGACGGAGAGGAAACCCCCCCCCTAAGTTTTGTTGGTTTTGTTTTTGAGTTTGTTTTGGATTAATTGCATGTTTTTGTGTTTATTTACGGTTGTTGCACCTGTGTGGGAGGGGAGATTTTACTCTAGCCCAGCTGCCAGTGAGGCGGAGTTGAATACAGGGAGCGGCTGATTGGAGTTCCTCTTTATAAAGGGGAGAGGAAGCAGGAAGTGTGGTTGTTGTTTTTAGTAGGACCTCGGTGAAGCAGGAGAGCCCCGGAGATCCAGGACAAAGTGTGCGCATTTTTAATAGAAAGGATTTTTTTTTAGCCTGGCCTGGTTTTTGCTTTTAACGAAACGGAGGACGTGGAAAGGAGGACGTATTCCTATGGAGCTGTGAGAGGACGTGCTGGAAAAGAGAGGACGTGCTGGAAAAAAAGGGACGTGTTGGAAAAGAGGAAAACGAGCACTAGACTGGAGACCTCCTGCGCCCCGATAAGAAGAACTGGACCAGCTCGGGGAAGTTTAACTGCCGGGAGGTAATGTGGAGACCCAGCCTCGAACAAAGTTAAAGCCTGAAAAGGTGGGTGGCAAACCTGTTTTAGGGAGCTGCAGGATTGATACGTGTTGGTTGCGTGTTCGTGCAGTGACCCTCTCTCCCCTGTTTGTAACTAGGCGAAGAACTCGGACCGCGGTGGTCTTTGGGCTTTGGATCCCTGGCCGGGGTTGTCTTCAGCCGGTAGTTTGCCTAGAGGAAGAACAAATAAATTTTGTGTAACCCATTGCAGTGTGTGCGTGGTGGTTTGTTGCTGGTCCCTACTAGAATTCCTATTCTTTTTGCACGGAGGCTCTCTTAACAGACCTCCCGTAACAATTCTGCATGTTTGCCCGATATATGGTCAGCAGAAATAACCAGTTGCCCACTGAAAGCTGTCGTGCCCCCTTTGGAGATACACAATGGTTGTTGTTTTTTTTTAGAGAAAGGTCTTCCCAACTTTTTGTCTTGTTCAAATACAGTACTTAGTCCATCTTTATTCTCTAGTAGTTAAAGACTTCAGCTTGTATGAAAAAAGAAAAAAAATCCACAACCTTGGATCTAATTCTTAGAAAAACACTTTTCCATTCTTTCAAAATACTTCAGCTTGTTTTGACCTTGAACTTCATGGCAGCTCTTTTGTTCACGGAAAAATGTGGCGTGCACTTTCTTACAATGCCTTGTAAGACGCACTGCAGCCTCATGAAGGTGTGATATTAGCAGCGTGTGTGACTCAGAGAGATAATCCTCTCTCTGAAGTGATGATTCATCTGGATGTGGGGGGCTTAAAGAAAGAGGGGGAGAGAGAGAGAGAGTGCTGGAGTGTCCCCGCAGGGTTTAAAAAGAAGATGTAGGAAAAGAGACCAAACACACCTGCAGTTTGACTTCACTTCCTTCTAATCACTCAGCGTCTGCACCTGGAAACTCAGAATGAAAGAACGCAATTGAACCAAGAGATTGAAAACTAAAATGAAATCCTTTGTGTAATATGCATTTCACACTGGCAAATTTTAGGAATCTCAATATCCTTGCCTGTTTTTCACCTGGCCTCTTCGACAGCTCTGTGATCGCTACGTCATGAAAACTCGTAAGGCTGACCAGCTCTTGCCTATCCCAGACTGAGAGCTATCTTCCCAAACAAATCCATTTTTAAACAGAAGAAAAAAGATATATAATGTATTTAAATGGATATTGTGGCTGGTAATTTCAGCCTGCCTCTTTAAATTATCACTGCAGTGGGCAAATCTATTTTAATTCCCCGTGTCTATGACCTTCCCTCCATAAGATCTCCAATCCAATTTACTTAAAAGCTCTAAAGAAACAGACAATACAGTGGTCCAATGAAAATGCTAAGGTGGGTCACCTGCATTATCGGACTGTGATTATAATAATTTAGAGTATATATCATGTCTGAGGGTGGATTCCAAAAAGATTAATACCCTCTAATTACAAGTAGTGAAAGTAATGAAACCATCACCTGGCTTTATAGTTCATTCAGCTCCATAGAGTACTGCAGGCTCTTTCAGTTTATTGTTTATATTGTTATTTACTGCTTTGGTTTACCTAGTTCCAGTTCCAGCATAATTACCCACTCAAACCTAAGGCAAAACAGCAACATAAGCAACTAGCTAGTGAGTAAAGAGGAGCGTTAACTGAAATTAGAAGAAAACTGCTCTGAAAATAAGACAAAATGTTAAATACAACCATTTCATATTAATGATGATTTGGTTTAGTATTTGAGGGATGTGGTAGTGACGGGATGTCAAACTCAGTTTACATACAACGGGCTACATGCAACGCACTTTGGTCTATGAGCAGGCCGGATCAGTAAAAATCCAATTTCTGTCAATGTGAAGAAGTTTATCTGCACATTTAATCCCTGCAATAGATCAGTGGGAGAAACCAAGTGCAATTTCAACAGAATGTGGCGTCTCAGTTTTACTACATAAGAAAGAAACTGTGTTTTATTTAATGAGCATGACTCTTTGGGCTTAAATTATATTAAAAAAACACCCCTGTGTTAAGATAAGATAAGATAAGATAACCTTTATTAGTCCCACACGTGGGAAATTTGTTTTGTCACAGCAGGAAGTGGACAGTGCAAAAGTTATGACGCAAAAATTAGAATACAATAAGAATAAATACAGTACACAACTGTACAGAATAGAATAAAATAATATACTATATACAGTAGAATAAAATAGAATAAAAATATACAATAAGATAAAAATAGAATACGAATGCTATATACAACTGAGTAAAGATACAACGATGCCAGAAAAGATTATTGCACTTAGTGTTATTGCACATGTGTGGATGTGTGTGTTTGTTCAGTTAAAGTCTTTGTTGTGGAGTCTGACAGCAGTGGGGAGGAAAGACCTGCGAAATCTCTCCGTCCCACACCGTGGGTGCCGCAGTCTCCCACTGAAGGAGCTGCTCAGTGCTGTCACAGTCTGCTGCATGGGGTGGGAGACGTTATCAGCCATATTACCTTGGGTGATAGAAATAATGGCATGTTTACAGGTTCATTACCTTCTGTTGGCTTCTCCCTCACTTGCAAGAGATCATCACAGCTAATCAGTGTGTATATTCTAATCTGGACGATTCTTACTCGGTTGCCCTTCCTGAACACTCCCAGGGATTCACGTCTCCTCCTGGTCTCAAACTGGCTATCTTTTGCATGGACACAGAATGGAATAGAGCCCTGTGTTTACAGCTTCAGTGAGGCCCACAAATGAAGATTGTCACTCGTCATTTTTTGTTCAGACAATAAACTAACCTTGCTATAGGAGGCCAGTATTGTCAGGTGATGTAATGAATCTGTGATTAATTGTCAGTATAAGAGGTAGTCAGTGTTACACTATTATATCTCCACCACAGAGGTTATGATTTTGGTAACATTTGCAAGCATGTGTGTCATTCTGTCCGTAAACACGACAGTCTGTAGAATGAATTCTGATAAAAACTTTGTAATGGTGTATGGACTCATGTTAACGATCCATTAAAGTTTGGCTTACATCCACAAACGTCTTCAAGGTCAGCTCAAAGATGTATTGGACCAAAATTGACAGCAGGCCTTAGACCTTGATTCTCACACCTGTGTATGTATTGTCAACATGTAGAAAGATGTGTAAAGATTTCAAGTATCATGTCACATCTGACCTCTGACCTCTCCTTCAAGGTCAATACATTGATCTAAAAGTCAAAGTGATAATATTTCTATACAGAGCTATTTAAAACCATGCTTCTTACTGCCATTGTTTGTACTGAAAACAACAATATATGGGGATTCTAAATATCGCATTACTTTAGACCTCTGACCTCTTCTTCAAGGTCAAATAGGGTCAAACCTTCCTCTTATCTTTAAAAATATAATGAAAATTTGGCTGTCTTTGTTTGTATTGGGAGCATTTAGGCAATGGTACCTGTATATAGGCAGCACGGTGGTTAGCACTGTTGCCGCACAGCAAGAAGGTTTGCATGGAGTTTGCATGTTCTCCCCGTGTTTGCGTAGGTTCCCTCCGGGTACTCTGGCGTCCTCCCACCGTCCAAAGACATGCAGTTTGTGGGGATCGGTTAATTGATTGATTAATCCAAATTGCCCATAGGTGTGAATGCGGGAGTGAATGTGAGCGCGAATGGTTGTCTGTCCCTGTGTGTTGGCCCTGCGACAGACTGCCGACCTGTCCAGGGTGTACCCCGCCTCTCCCCCTATGACAGCCGCAACCCTGAAAAGGATAATCGGAAATGAATGGATGGATGGGTACCTATATATGGTGATTCTAAATGTATGAGTGCTTCTTGGTTAAATGGTAAATAGTCTCATTCACCTGATCACACAGCGCCTTTATCTATGCGTACGTGCATTCTAACATTTCAAAGTCAAAGTCAAAGTCAAAGTCAACTTTATTTGTCGATTCTGCCACATGTACAGGACATACAGAGAATAGAAATTGCGTTACTCTCAATCCCTAGATAGATAGCAAATGAACATTTAAATATATTTAAATATAAAAGTGATTAAAAATGCAAGTAAAATAATTAAAAAGTAAAAATTTAAATAAATAAAATTTTACATATAACAAGAAAGCTATACAATATACAATATAATGGGTAAGTGACATTGAGTGTAAACCAGGCAGAGTAGTGCAAATAGGCAAATAGTGCAAATGGAGATTTAGTAATGTACGGTAAGAGAAAGTGTAACAACAAAGTCTTATGAGGTAATGGCAGTCCAATGCTCCACAAAGTGACTGGTAACTGGTGCAGGCCAGTGAGTGAGTCAGAGAGTGTGTGTGTTTGTGTGTGTGTGACAGAGTTCAGTGAGACCTACATTCAACCTACATTCAAACTCAGTATCTTGCTCAAAGATAATTCAGCACATAGTCCAGAGGAATCAGTGATCGACCCACCAACCTTCTGATGAGTAGATGAATCAGAGTCATAGCGCTTTCTCTGAACCTTTCCCATAACCTTGCCTCACTCTATAGAGGCTCTCTGATGCATACCGTGCAGCTCAAGAGACCGATGACTGAATGATATACATCTAACTGAGCCACCTTCATTGGTGGGTTTTTTTTTCGTGATACAGTTCTGTTGCACATTGCCAAGAGGGGAATTTAATGTGTTTTTATTGTAAATAAACTGTGGACAGTACACATAGGTGACAAACTAAAAGGAAAGCCTGAACCTGCAGTGAGTGAATCTGATGACTCTGTTACGCTGTGAGGAGCATTTCACTAACATGATTATGGTCCACTTGGCCTGTAGAGTGAAGGGTCATTTTAAATCAACACAAGTTCTTCGGAGTCACCGTTATCACATAATAATAGATTTCAGTCCCAGTGACACTGCCTGCATCCATGGGGCAAAAAGGAAACCGTGAAACTCATATGAAACCTGCCACAGTGGCCTGATCTCAACACAGTTGAACACCTATGTAAGATTTTAACTGTTTCAGAGAGCGCATTGTCACCATTATCAAAACACCAAAGTGGTAACATCTTTTGAAGTACCAACACACTTTCACAGTAAAGCAGAGTTCGTTAGCCCACAACCTTGATCCTGACTGCAAAGTCTTTGTTTGAGTCAGACGTGCCTGGCTGGATGTTTCCCAGGTCACCAGCATGGCATGAATGTGCAACCAGACTGAGCTGAGGGCTCCCGCCGCTGCTGTTTGTGCCGGGGACTGACCTTGAGAAACCAAGGACATGAAAAAGCTTAGGACACAGAGCAGGGAGTCAAAGAAGTAAAAAATACCAAGAGACTATGTTAGGATATCAGGTAGGCAGCAGCACAGCAGGACTGTGGTGCTGTGTAACAATAGGTAGTGCAGCGATCTGACCACATGATGCAGTGTGTGTGTGTGTGTGTGTGTGTGTGTGTGTGTGTGTGTGTGTGTGTGTGTGTGTGTGTGTATGCGTGAATGATTGGCGGAAAAGGTAAGATGGTGCAGGTAGTTGAATAAGTCAGTGAGGGTCAGATTCCCCTGTATAACTTTTCATCCCTTTTCACTGTGAAAGCCTCATTCACAGTCACACAGTTAAATTAAATATTACATGCAAAAAATACAGCATTACACTAATACACACTGCAGGTTTCTTGCTTCATACCATAATCTCATTATCACATTTGAGAGATTTTTTTTTTTGCTGAAGTCACTGACCTATGAAAGTATACAATTCGTTTGGACACTGTTGTTGTGACACTGATTTAGACAAGTTGCTTAATAAATTGTTGCATTTCTTGTTAGCTTAAGCAAAAGAGAGAGCAAGGGAAGCTAGTTGAAGTAAAGTCACCAAACAATGGACCGACCCATCGGTTGTATTGACTTTAATTATAGCGTCTTTGATATAGCTTCATTGCTCTGGCATTTTGTTGTTGTTGAACTGTCTTTTTTTTAAAACAAATTACATTACACGTGGTCAAGGACACCTGCTGAGGTTCAAAACCAGCATCAAAATGGGGAGAAAGGGTGATTTCAGAGACTTTGAGTGTTGCACGGTTGTTTCCAGTGGCTCTGTAGCATAGTGGTTTACACATGTACCTCTTAAAGATCCCCAGCTCAATCTTAGGAAGAGGTACAAATCCTTCAGGATTGTGACAGGAATGGTATTCTGTGTAAAACTCTGACAAATCAATCATGCAGACTGACTGTGAATCACTCCTTGTGAGTAAGGGAGCAGCCAAATGGACTGGTTTGAGTATTTCAGAGATTGCTGATCTACTGGGATTTCCCCACTAAGCCATCCCCGGGGTTTTCAGAGAACGGTCTGAAAAAGAAAAACTGTCCAGTAAGTGTGCTCAACACATCAAACATCGAAGCAGACGGGCTAATGTGGCAAAAGACTACCCCTGCCCAACAAATGGACTTAACCAGATGCCACTTCTGTCACCTAAGAACTGAGTCTACAATTTGCGTGGGCTCACCAAAATCAGACAATAAGAGACTGGAAAATTGTTTTCTGGTCTGATGTGTCTCCATTTCTCCTGTGACATTCAGACAGTAGGGTTGGGCTGGTGATGCTGTAATAGTGTGGGGAAAACTTAGGCCACTTAGTACTGACTCAGCATCATTTAAATGACAAAGCCTGCCTGAATATTGTTGCTGACCATGCCCATCCCTTTATAACCACAATGTGCTCATCTTCTGTTGCCTGCATGCCACACACTAAGTCACAAAGCTCCTGGTGTAACAGAAGATTCATATAATGTGCAGCAACTGTGTGTGTCTTTGTGTGTGTACATACAGCTGTACATATTATGTGTCTGCTAAACTGTTCCAGTGTGATTTGTTAAAATTCTGCTGTTTCCTTACATTCACAGCAGTAAACAATATTGGACTCATGCATGTTCAGAGATTTGGTGCTGTGCAGATCCACTTGCTTTTCTCCCAGTTACTCCTCTCTTGTTCTGTCTTGCCTTCCCTCCGCCTGGTCTGGTCTCACAGCGCGGCTCATAACAAGCTGCAGTCACAGTCTGCTCCCCATCTGGATTCAGAAGGCACCACTGAAGGAGGGTGGGGGCACAAGAAGGAGGAGAGGAGAGCAAAGCGAGAGGGGCAGAGGAAATTTGGGTCACGCTTGAAGCTATAATGATGGCATAATGCACCTGCACAATCTCTGCTGCGGCACCGAATAAATCATGGATGCAACACCCTTCACAGATAATAACTAATGACTCCTCTCGACACCCCAAGCCAGAGCACAATATGAATCCACGCCCAACAAGTTAGACAAATGAATCTGACATGTGACACTGAATATCCACAACCACACGCTTTCACACGCCCTCACCTCTCAAACTGCAGCCAATGACATTTCTCAACTACCTCCCAGGCACCCAAACAAAGATTGATCAGAGCAAAACGTATCAAGGAGGAGATTACGGGACCCTGAGTTTCCATTACTGGCCCCTTAATCCTGTTATAAGGATATGCTCTTAATGGGCATGAGCTGTGAGAAATCCGTGCGTTGTGTGTGAAGGAGAGGTCATCCATCACGGACAGACCTCTGAGCGGGAAAGGGGACAGCCGGGAAGGTTAATGTCAGCCCGGATCTGACTGAAGCTTACATCTATACAACATTCAAATCTCCAGCGACGTCGCTGAGCGGTTTCACTGACTGCTTCTCCTCCTTATGTGGATTTCTGTGATAGATACAGGTATAACCAAAAACTGTTGCCATCTTTACCTCACCGCAACAATCCATTGTTCTTCCTACAAATGAGCTGAATTTAAAAAACCCTTTATTTTCAATCATGCAGAGTAAACCATTGATGCTGTAAAACAAGAGAAATTCTATCGCCTTTAGATAAATAGTGAAAGCAGCTTGTTGTGTGTGCTACGCTGAACATGAGCAAGGGAATCAGAATAGAAAAAAACACTTGGCAAGTGTGGTGAAGATAAAGAGCATAAGGGCATCTCCATCTCCTTATGTTCCTGTTACCTAACATTGTTAGGTCATTTCCTGTAGGTTACTGGAGGATCTTCACCACTTTACTTGGAGTAAAGCAATCTCACCCCAGACTGAATCAGGGGTAGTCTGAATGGTAGAGGACTGCAAAGAAAATTTGAAATAGATACAAACTGAACTCCAAGATCAAGCTGTGCAGCATCATGAGCTGCGTTCTGAATCAAAGTCACTCAGTAACACCCAACTTTGAAAGTGAACAGTGCAAAAGAAGTTTACTACAATGCTTGGTGACAAGTCACAATGCTTCTGGGAAAATGTCTTTTATACAAATGAAACAAAACTTCAGCATTTCTGGTAAAGCGCATCAGATTTGCTCACAGAAGGGGAAAAATGCTTTTAAAAGAAAAAAACAAAGCACCTCTATGACGGAAACTCAGTTAATTTGTAGGGTTTCTTTGTGCATCTGACAAAGATTCCCTCTAATCTGTGCCAGACACAATAAAGTTTATCAAGGAAGTCTGGAGTGACACATAAAGGTCTGAGCTCTGTTCCTTATTGTTCCTTTAAACACACTTAGTAAACACTCACAGGATGTAAAAAAGCTTTACTCTAATGACTGCTGTTGGTTTGTAGAGATGTGTCTATAAATAAAATCCTACAAAGTCAGGTTACTGACAAAGTCAGCTCTGCTCAAGAAAGACAAGCCACAGTGAGCTAGGTCTCGAAGCTAGTAAAGGTTACAAATGCAATTTGTGGCTCTTTGGAAATCAATAAAAGAGTTGATGAATCCAACAGCAACACACCTACAGAAATCTCCTCAAACTGCCTAAATCTTTGTTCTTGTAGCCACCATAGGAAAAATTGAGAATAGTGTTACTGAAAGGACAGCATAAAGAAAATCATTGTGCTCCTACTTTTCTAGGTCCTGATCTTAACCCAGTTGAGATGCTGGGACATCACCTGACAAGTGCTGGTCATTCAAGACTCTCCCAGTAATATTGATCAATGAAACCATGTGAAACAGAGGAATGCTCCAAAAACGCTTTTCATTATTGTGCAAGACTCACGAGCAGCTGCATGAAACGCCAGATGGAGGTTAACGCTGCCAAGAACTTCCACTAAATTCAAGGTTAAACTTTCTTTTCTTTTTCACCATGCCACATGAGTGTTCGCTACAGTAACCCCGAGAGGTCAAATGCAAAACACCAGCAAAGAGAGAAATGCTGCAAAAACACACAAAACAAAAGGGAAACTGATTTTAAAAAAACAAAACAAAACAAAACAAAACAAAACAGAAGTTGAATAAATAGAAACAAATATAACATAAATAGTGAAAAAACAAAAGTGCAAGTGCTTTTAGGGAGTCAAAAATGTGACGGGAACCAAAACACTGCAAAGAACTGCAGTCAGCCACACAAAATCATAGGGTTCATCAGTGCTGTTAGGGACAAAAGGATGCAGGTAATGCGTGTTTTAATACTGTAGATCACTGACTCACTAAGTGTCGGACAGGGCCCCCTGGTGGGCCGTAAAGGTACTGAAGGTCAGCCACGGTCATGATAGAAATTCAGTTTGAAATTGCTCACAAGCAGGCACCACCGGCCCTACAAGCACTGACAGCAGCCCATTGGTTCATTTTCACAACTAGCACTGGATTGCCCAATCAAATCTCTTAACACAACTGGGCGCTGTCCTTTCGCTGCACGCTCGTGCAGCTGAAAAGTTTAGAAAGCAAAATAAAAATAGATAAATAACTGCGGCAAAATGTGTCAAATTAACCGACAAGTTAGCAGTCGGAGCTGCTGCTGCTGCACCGTGAACAGTTGTACCAGAAACAATTAATAACTACGCCTTGCTCCAGCTGTGCATATAAAAGCAGTCAAGGCAGGATTTGAAAACTCCTGATCTTAGTTCACTGGAACATCTATTAAAAAACAATACAAAATGACAACCATTAAACCTGAGAGAACTGGACCAGTTTGCTTGAGTGTGAACCAGATTAGCTTCGAAATCTCATTAAGAGGTACAGAAAGCATTGAGTGCTAGAAAATACTGTGTCCCAGTATTTCTTCACTTCTGGGTCGATTCCCACCTCTTGTGCCATTTAAGATACTTTCAGTCAGTTCCTTTCAATTTGGCTGCTCTCAAATTCAGAATTTCCTGGGAATACTCGAGTTTCCCAGGCTCCCTCAACTGCCCACTTGCTGTTACTGCTTCACATCTCTGGCCTAAAAACAGATAAGATAAAAACTTATCTGGAGCTGGCCATCTCAACAAACCGCTACCTGCATTTGATAGGTGTAGATTTTACAGATTTCTAAACTCCTTTGTCTCATCATCCTCTCTGCTGAGCTATGGACTAGTCAGTTTATAAACAGACATCCTTATACCTGTAAGAAATCTCAGCCGTGTGTCTTCTCCATGTCCGCCCTGCTGTTTTAATCTACCTGTTCACTTTGAGTGTGTATAAATTTGCCTCCATACTCTGTTTACACTACACATTTTTCAGTGCATCTATGCTGGAACACATTTGTTTAAAAAAAAGAAGAAGAAATCCTTTTCTGGCAGCAAACATGTAACTCCTCCAAACTCCCCCATCACCTGTCTGCCTTCACCACGGCACGTGATTCACAGAAAGTCATGTGTGCACAAGCTTTCTTTTAGCAGATCTCGCCATAAAACTACAACCGACACGACACGGTTCCCAGGCAGCGACATGCTGCAGTGTTTCTGAAAGCCTCTTTATGATCTCAGAGCATGCTCTCATGGTTTTAGTTTGCCAAAAGGCATAAGCTTTATGAAAATAAATGGCGTGTCTGTGAGCAGGAATCATGGCAGAACACAGCCTGCTAAATATCAGCCTATTTTAGTTGCATTTTCCTGAGGTGGTATAAACAAACACGCTATTCATTTGTGTGCTCCCTTGTGGTTTTTAGAGCAGCTACACCGGCACGGTGCTTAATACAAATCTGCTGCATGCTGCTTTTATTAAACCAGCAGAACTTGAGCTGAAGGCGTTAGCTGTTCCTAATTATTACTAACATTTTTTTTACCACTTTCCACTTAGGCTTTTGATGCTTCATATTCAGATAAAAAAGTATCCAGCCTGTGGTCTTGCCCTGTACATGTGGGTCCCAAAATAATATCCCGCTCTGTTTTTCAATTACCGAAAAGAATAAACTACCAATGTGGGAAGATAAAGAAAAAATGCAAAGCAATGACTCATCTGCACATGTCACACGTTTCTGTGAGTACAAAAAGAAGTTTCCAATTAAGTACATGTGCTGCATTCTTTTTTTGCGTGTCATTGTTGCTGAGCAGATACAAATAAAGCACACAGGAAAACATGCAACCACATTAGCATTTCAATCTGTTGCTGTCTGTATTATTTAGATATTTCCATGTATATGGAGAAATGCTCGAGGATATACACTTTACTAAGAACCTTCCAGGTATCTGAAAAACCACCTTATCAGAAGCCGCAGCGTTACACGAGGCAGCAGCATAGCTTAAGAATGGATTGGCTGCAAATTGAATTTTGAAACTGTTATCAAATACACTGAACAAGTGTGATACAGAGGGGTGGGGGGCCTGCTGGTGTGTTCAGGCTTTAATGGAAAATCTCCACCTTTGAATAACTGATAACGCAAACATGCTGTTGATGCAAACAGCAGTGTAATGAACTCTTAATTAACAAGTATTTTAGATTACACAACTCTTCAACGGCTACTTTACTGTCACTTACAGGGTCTCTGTGAAGGCTCCAGCTGAAAAATCCCTATTCATTTTACCATAGCAGGGTGGCTGTGGTTCAGGGGGTAGAGCAGGTCATCTACTAATCAGACGCATGGTGGTTTCATCCCTGGCTCCTCAGGTCTGCATCCCAAAGTGTCTGCATCCTTGGGCAAAATCCTGAAACTTGAGTTGCTCCCAATGCTTTTATCAGAGTGGGTGTGTTAGATAGAAAGCACTGAGACATTGAAAAAAAAGTGCTTTGCTGAATGAGACATGTCATATTAAGTACCTTGAGTGCTCAAGTACAGTAGAAAAGTGCTATGTAAGAAGCAGTCCAGTCCATTTACCATAGTGAGAAAGAGCTCCTCAAACCTGTGTAGACATGAATCAATGAAGCGCAAATTGAAATTTGATTTTGGACCAAAAAAACCCTGAATTTTCCAGGCAGGTGTCATTAAAACCACTGTAAAATATATCGGAACAATTTAATTGTGTTGATACAATCCTTAATGGCAATAATGAAAGCATGTTGTTGTTGATATGTCTGTTTGTTTGTTTTAAATAACAGATATTTGATGTTCTTATTAGCTGCTCTTTTCTGATGTCAGTGGAAATTTATCCTAATAAGCTGCTTTATCTCCCTTCCCCCTCTCTATCAGCCAACTTTCCTTTGATTGGCTTCTCCTCACAAACGGAAGAACAGCAGGTGGGTGGGGCTTCTGTGCTCATAGCCAAAGCTGTGCCTCGGGTAAACGTATCAGGCACAGTTGTACTTGCCCATACATTTGAAACCTTAGCCATGCTTAATATGAGCATCCACCATTTTTTATGACCCATATATAGAAAAAAAAAAAACCCACTGATATGTGATTTACTACATCAGACCATTAATGTGAGACTGTGTAGAAGTGTTTTTGTTTTTGGCAATCATTGCAGTGACTTCTAAACAAACCTGGCAACCTCATTCTTCAGGTGAGGTTCTGCTGAGAGTTGTCAGATTAGAGGGGTGGCATCTCTGATCTGACATATTCAGGTCTCTCCCCAGAGGTTACATGGGTCCCACTCAAAGACACAGTCAGACTTATCCTGAAGCCACTGCAGCTTTGTCTTGGCTTTATGCTTTGGCTTAGTTTCACATATTGAAACTGTTGCTCCTGTTGCAAGCTGCTGGCATCATTTTGGAGGTGTTCTTTAAGGTCCTCTTTATAATTGATACTCAAGGTGAAACAGTGGAGAGAAGGTAGCATTACTGAAAATGAAGATGCACACACTCAGTTAAAATGAGACAAGAACAAATACATTGTTTAATTTCTTCTTCATGGAGAGGACATTGATAAATTTGAGGTTAGCATTAGATGAAGAACTGCAATAAGATGCACACTGACTTCTTTTATTTCACAATAGTAATTTATCCTTAAACCACTGGATTATTTTTTTTTATTTGAATGTTACCAGAATTATTCAAATTCAAATCAAGTAATATTTGCAGGTGACTCTATAGTGTAGTTTCCAAAGATGCAGACACAAATCCCATCATAACGGCATGTGAGGATAAAAATCTGCCAAACTGAATATGCAAAGCTACCCACTGTGGTGACCCTGATTGAAATCACTGTGAAAAGCTTTACCCTTAAATTTAACAGACAAATATGTGTTCTTATAATTATGCTATTAAGTATATGTACAAAAATATCAACGTTCAGTTTGAGTGTCTGCAGTTGAGGAACGCTACAAATGAACTTAATTAAATCAGAAAGCTTCAGATTTCGTTGAGCTTTGCAGTAACAGCAGCTTGTTTTTTGTCTTCTTCAGTCTGCCTTTTGTGCCGTACACTTCAATGAACTCTTGGCATGTGGTGGACTTTTTCAGGGAAACATTTCAATATGAGCATTTTAAATCACGCCCACGATGATGTGGCAGTTTTTCTTTTTTTTTGACTGCAGTGTGAAAAATTGTGAATTTAATTTACTTTTGAACAACAACATAAAAACAAATCAATATTTCAAACTGGAGAGACTGAGGCAATCAGCCCATCTCAGTCTGCAACAAAGCTCCATGAAATGTTTTACATCTTAACATAAAGGAAGCAGGAAGCTTAGAAAACAACAATTGTGCTCTCAGTCAGAAAGCCATCTATATAAATACGTGCTAGTTCAAATACGTGAAAATGCAAATCGATCGTGGAGACAGTTTTCACGCTAAACTCTCTATAGGCTAGTTTGGAGTGGAAACAATGGTTACATCGCACGAGTTGTACATTCAATCAGGAGAAAAGCAGCAGAAACAAAAGTCCTGCTGGATTTCAGAACAAAATACTGTCGTCGAAGGCAAAAACACAGTTGACTGTAAATCGTTGGATGGACTAAATGAAATAATTCAGAACTAGAGTTCACTTCTTATCAGGCTACATTTCGAGGTTTTGCTCAATATGACACACAGTAAAAACAAAGTTAACAATCTAATTACCAAGCATACATTTGCAGCTGCAAAGGTGGCACTTCCAGCTGACATTGGACACAATGTGAGCAACAGTTTATACCACTCTATATAATTTATGCAAGCTTTTGGTGAATTAATAGAGCATATGGTGATATTACGTCTACAATATAAAATTTCCTTTAAACTGTGACTGAATATAGATCTACCTAACAACATAGAATCGTTGTTTGTAACAAGTTAACAGAGGACTTAATTGGAGGCACTCGTGGAGCCACAAATTTCAGACTTTGTTCATTTATTTAAGGTTAATTCAGTGTGTGGAAGCTCCATCGGTACGTAGTTTGAATTGTTCATAACAGCCAAACGTTAAAAAGGTCTACTCTCCTCTGTTCATTTCTATTGTTTTGAAATTGCTTCATTAATTTTTATTTCTAAAACAGCATGTCCTGAGTGTTGTGCTGCTGATTCAATCAGCTTTTTTTCTTGCAAAAGAATAACTGATTAAACTGTTATATAGTTGCTCTGTTTGGACACTAAAACCACAAACAGAAGTATAATGACTAACATCTGAGGCTGAGCTACCACTTCCCTCCACATATCCTCATTTACTCCTTTTTCTTGACAGCCCAGCTCCTATAAACTCCTTCCTTTTTACAGCGGGAAAATGGCTATCTGTGCCACTGTGTGTCTCATCACAGGAGACAACATTTTTTCGACGTTATCCTGAACGCAGCAAACTCCCATCTATCCTCCCGGACACGTTTTGCCGAGTTTGACAATGACTTCAGAACGGCCTAGTGTGTGAGGAGAAATCATCTGTTATTCGGCCCACGACGGTCCATACATCAGCTGCCCTGGAGTGGAGCTCGCTTCCAGGAGGCCCTCCCTTTTTTGTGCCTATCCAGCTACCTATCTGGACGGCCAACTGACAACATCAAGGAGATTTAGAGCAGAGTCTTGGTGGGCCTGGTCTGAACAATCCCAGTAGATGGGAAACCGTAATTACAGCTAGAAGGCTCACTGAGAGTCTGGAGCCTTGCAGAGATTCAGTGTCATAAGGCCAATAGATTCCTGGGTACCTGGTTGCTTCAGCTGTCAGAGCAGAAAAAGAGCTACAGATTTGAGCAAATTTGACTTCAGAGGAGGTGATTTAGTGGTTTAGCTGTCTACTTAGTCCCATAATTCTACCCAGATGGGAACATTAAGACTTTACGTTGACATTATTACTTGTGTATGAGTTATTTAAGATTAATAACACTTCAGAAGAGCCAATTTAACTTCACAAAATGCTTAGCTACCTATATTATTCTTAAAGGATATTTTAAATTCTCTCATGGTGTTAATAATCTGTGTTTAAGATCACTGCAATAAACTCGTGTGGTGTAGACCAAGATGACACAATAGGGAAACAATAGGCAAAAAGGAAAAAAAAGAAAAAAAAAAGAAAAAAAAAAAAAAAAAAAAAAAAAGAAAAATTGTGAATATGCTAGCTTTATTGTAGTTTCTCCTGTGATTCAGGTAAATGTTTGCCTGTTGTACATAGTTCCTGTTCAGACATCAAAACCTGAGCTCTGTCTCATAAAGCAAGATTTTTCAGTTAGCATGTTAGCATTGGGGTTAAACGTCTCTTTTGGCTGGTAGTTAACAACCTGCTGTTGCTATGGTGCTGTCTGCATGAGCCAAAAATGTTTAAATGAGAAAAATGAGAAAATCTGCAATGCAGCCATTACACAAAATGTTCTTCCTGCATTGGTACGATCTTTTAAGGCACTAAACAAACATTTTCGTGCATTCAACCACTTCAGACAAGAAATGTTAATTGGCTTTTCATTATCAAGGAGTATGAGTGCACCGTGACTCAGTGAGGGGGAAGGAAAAACTACCTCCTACTAATAAACATGTGTTGGTGTAGCATGTGACAACAATGTGTACATATTTATGTGCACACTGAAGCCTGGGATCTGAGATTATCAGTGCCAGAACAAAAGATTATGGCATCATTAGCAAAAAATGATTTCAACTTACAATATAATCCCTTCCTTTTATCTCACATCTACAAAGCATCCTGTAAAAATGTCCTCTGAGGACTGTGACAGAGTTAGTTCCCTCCGGACCTCCGCACTCACAGGATGGCCTCCTCAGGCTACACAAACCTGTTTATCTCTTAAGAGTTGTACCCCTCTCCCTCTGAAGTCTTGGACTTCTCCCTCTAACCAAAACTCTGGAAACATCTGTGAGAAGCTGGATGTTCCTCAACTCCCCTGTGGGTAGTTAAAAGCAAAAGAAGCCCTGCCTCTGGTACCACAGACTAGTCATTCAGCCATCTATGATCGCTCCCCTCGCTGCTGTCAATCACCGCTCTGAGTCACAGGGAAAGGTGATGCAAGATAGCAGGAGGAAAAAATTATATTTTAAACCCCCGTGGGAATGTGTGAAAGCACTGATTCTTTTTTTTGATTTTTAAATATACATATGCAGTGAAACAGGCAATGTGAATCTCAACAATAAATCTGTCAGTAAGAACACAGATTGTCTGTTCCTCAGCTGCAGTGGTTTATATTTGCCAGCTCTGTTCTGAGAGCTCCCTGTTCATGCACAGAAACTCACTGGCAGTGAGAGTAGTAAAAATTCCGTACCTCATACAAAACAGACCTTGACAACATTCATGATATCAATCAAGTCATGCATAGCATGGAAAGGTGCTGGGGTGGACGTTGTTTGCAAAGCAACTGTCAGGCTAAAGCAACCTAAATATCTGTCCTTTGAGATTTCTCAGTGGGTGGCATAGAAGGGTTATAAACTGACCCATTAGTCTGATTTGCTTAAAATGATAAAAATCCAGTTTAATCTTATTCAGTTTATGTACTGCTGATTCCCCTGAATAGTCATCTAAAGGTACTTTATATATTGTACTCTACAGACCCAAGCCATTCAATGAGCCTATATGAGGTGAAAGTGGGGAGAAAAATGGTCACTTTAACAGGAAGAAACTTCTTGCAGAGCCAGGGTCAGGGATAGCAGCCATTTACCACATCCACTTAGTAGATGAGGAAGAAGAGAGGGATGAAGAGTGAGCAGGAATGAAAAAGACGGGTGTGAAGGAGAAGAGCTCAGTACATCAAAGGAGATCTCTCAGCAGCCTGGGCCTCAAGGCATCATAACTAATGGCTCAGTCACACTACAGCAAATATAAGACAACTTCCTTGCAACTAGGAAGGAGGTGGCTGCAAGGAGATTCCAATGATTGGAATTAGTGACCAGTTACAAGGAATTCCATGCTTGCACATTTAAATACATGACAATTACACAGATCACCGTGTCGGAGGCAATCTGCTTCCAAACAATCACAGCCTGACTTGGGCTGACTCAGTCACTCTCCGATTGGTGAAGGTTTACAAATAATTGCCATCTAATTTATGGATACAGATTTTGCAATCAATCAATCTGCAATCTCTTTGCAATAGAGGAGTAGAATAGAATAGAGGATGCCAGCTGGTTGTATTCTGAAAACAAGTTGCAGAGTACCTGTGTAATATTGCAGTTAAATCACTGCCCTTCAGCAACCATGTCACAAAGAGGAATTTGAGTGGTGGTGTAAGTAGCCGATGTGAAATTCTGTGTATGCAGACAGCAACAGATTTATTAAATTCCATGTAACTGCCAGTTTAAACCCATTCAATCACAAATTGATACATTTTCTTTTTCAGTAATCCTGACCACTGTTTTTCTTAATGTGACTGTAGCATAGTGGAAGGTTGAGCCAATCATTTCAATAGCTTCAAAGTTACAATATTTATTTATTTATTTTTTTTAAAAATGAATGGATGACATGTAGTGCGACATCCAAACACTTAAAATCATTCGTGTTCAAACTGAGCAAATACCAGGTCAGTATGTTCAAAATATATTTGATTACATATGTATCCCCCAAAACATTTGAATTCATCTGTTTTGCACTTTAAATTGTTAAACTTTTTACTTTAAAAGCTAGAAGTGTTTAAAGTGTAGCAATACAGTTGAGGTAATGGCAGTCTTACACATTTACATTAAAACAATGTTAAAACACGTTTGTGCGAGAGCGATTGTGAAGTTCATTTCCACAGAATCCTACATGGCGTGTGCACCACAGGATACGGATGAAAAACGATGCCGCAGGAGTTATCAGTGTGTGCAGTTTTGAGGCACTAATTAGTCCAGTAAAATGTGTTACCTCATTATAGGCAACAGACTGGAGGTGATCACTGATATTCAACTGCCACCTGGTGGTTAAAATTCTACTATACAGCAGAGATGGGAAACCATGGAGAACAGCAACTTGTCACATGTCTGAATTTAGTTTATTTAGGTCATGTTGTCATTTCATATTTCTGTATTGACTGAAAACCAAACAAAAACAACAGATAGGAATGTGATACTGAGAGGATGTACACATTTGTAATTTAATACCAGGAGCACATCTTTTTTTATATATTTATATTCATTTTTCCCCCCCTTTTTCTTAAAGTGAAGATTGAGCCAACCTGAATGTGGTCCCATCTTTACCCCCCCCCCCCCCCCCCCCTTTCAATTCCGTGTAAATAAAGAAGCCAGTTCTCTATAATCTATTCATATCTGGTTGATATCACAGTAAGATGATCTGTACTGGTGCCAAATACCTACATTACATATGTCTGTTAGCAATTATGGTTTATTCAAAAGAAATCCATGTGTAAACCACTGATACTCTACAGATACACCAAACCTGCAGAGACAGTGTAAATCAGTATCTAAAGGTGTAAAAATACACCAGTGATTTCATTATCAGTATAGTTACAGCTAACCGGGTGAACAGCAGGATATTGTTGAGTTTAACACCAACCATCTCAAGTTTGCTTCCTGCACAGATGTTGCAGAGAATCTTCAATGTTACAACTATACAGTTACTTTCTCCGTTTTCTGGGTACATAAATATCTGAATACAGATTAATTCAATTCAAAGTTATTTATCTGGCACCAAATCACAACAGTCACCTCAAGCCACTTTATATTGTAAGGTAGACCCTACAATAATACATACACATCATAGTGCCAGGCAAACAAGCTTCTAACCCTGCTCGATGACAAAACAATAGAACAAGCAGATATTTAAAATGAGCTGAAGCCTCTGATGATGCAAGGCATTCACTGAAACTGTAATCGTTCTTAGGAGTCCAGTTGCTGTCACTTCTGCAAAACACTTTCAGCAAAAGTGATTAATGAACCCTCTGCTGCTTTAATTCAGCTATTTGAGAGCTGGATGTTATGACCCCAAAATCAGAACTGCGAGAAATATGATACAAGTTTGTGCCATTTTATTACAGTATTTGCCTGGATGGTTGTTGCTGTGGTAAGAGTGAAGGAAAATGTTCAATTTAAGCCAATAACACAGATCTTCCAAGGCTGGTCATGATGCTCCCCACCACTTTGGATATTTCTTCTGATGCAAAATCTTGTCCGATTCCTCGCTAACAGAAAGAAAAACACTTTAGTAAGTAAAAACTGGCCTCTGTAGAGCAACGTATTGGCAAAGCCTAACAGATGAGACAATAGCAAGACAACAAGTAGAGAACTACTTAAGTTTTCCTGTTCATCAGTCATGAGATACATTTTTAAAAAAATGATGATGATGATAATAATAATAATAATAATAATAATAATAATAATAATATTTCACCTGTGCACGAGGCTGCAAGCTGATGTTTCAATCATCAAATAAGAAGGAAGAGGTTTGGATCCTTCGAGAATTCACTACTGGAAATTGTTTTCCAGCATTGGGTAACATCGGGTCAATGTAGGTCATTCTGCAGCAGCTCAGTGACTGGTGATGTGCACAACTAGTGAAGGTCCACAAAGAGCTGTACCAGTGACTGCAGTGTCTGCTGCTGTAGGGCTGACAGTGTTCTGATATTAAGCTGCCTGCAGAGACGAGGAAAGGAGAAAGGACAGAAAACTTTAATAGTAGAACCAATGATAAGATAACGCTTTATTGTCATTGCACAGTCAAACATAGTACAATGAGATTGGAAAACTGTCCTACGTCGGCACTACATATAACACAACACATGATGACATTATGGCAGGAATCAGGACAGCTTTCTTCCAATAGGTGCTCATATGAAGAGAAACTTAAAGGGGTGACGGTGCTCATATTCTCTGAAAAATGGCCAAAAACAACCCCATTCTGTAAATGTGTGACCACAACTGTACACACTTTTATTGCAGCAAGACTGAATCACCATTTGTCTTTTTGATTACATTTGTTAAATAACAACACATGCACGTTTTTAAAATATGATAATCCACTGTAAATTTCACATCTATAAAAGATGTATGATTTATGCCGTTTGTGCTCACCAGTTTTGGGGTCCTTCTTCCTCCACCTACTTTTGCTGGCAGAATATATTTGGGTCATCCCATGTAAGCATAAGCTGTCCAATTTTAAGACTGGGAAAATAAGGAAACAAACAAACAAACAAAACAAAAAAGGAGAAAGAAAATCAAGTGAGAAAACACCTTAAGGAGCCAGCCACTATTTTTTTTCCTGTCAGGTGGGGAAATGACTCAGATGGCCCCTGTGCACCTTGAGGTGTCACCACAGCTTGTCAGGACAGGCTGGCTGTGCCACTGCAATCACCAGCCTGACTAATAGTGCAACTCATCACTGTCACAACCCCACGTGAGAAAAAATAAAAAGTGAGTTTACCTGGTTCATTTCATGGTGAACAGCTGTATTAACTGGCATCACTAAAAAAGCTCAGCTGACCATAGGACACGTATGATGAAAGAAATTTGTAAAAGCAAATAAAGCCAAAAAAAACAGGTAAACATAATCTATGACAAACCAATCAGAGTACAGGGCTAATACTTTTTTAAAATGTTATACCAGATGCCATGTTTCTCATAAAACATGACTGATTTAAAGAAACTACGCAGTTGACTAAAATGACAGCATGCCCTTTGGAAACAAGAGAAAATCATTCCAATAGCTCAGCAAACAGATGACATTCAGACACAGACCTTAAAGAATGAAGGAGCTCGTGTCATCAGGTCATGGAGCTCGAAGTTCTGCCTTGGAGAGGGGGAAGAGGACCTTCCATGACATCTACACCACAGCATCTGTTGCCTTGTCCAAAAAAATAAATAAATAAAAAAAATTTAAAAAAATTGAGTTAATATGACAGGTGACATTAATACGGACTTTATTAAACCATGATTTTGTTCTGAAAATGTGACTTTTTTAGAGTATGGCATCATCAGCATTATGTAAAATAGATATCAAGTTTACATAATGCTTTCTAGGGTGATCACACCTGCTAATAAACAATGACATTTGTAAATTAAAGAGTATATTTAATGTAGTACTGCATGAAGTCTCATCACCTAGCCCTACAGTCTTCTGTCAGGGTTTACAGTGCATGCCAAATGCTGCATGACTGTGGCTCCATACAAAACCCATAGATTTCATTATCCAGCACATGGGAAAATAAACACAGACAGTCAAATGTGGAATTATTAAAGCAGGACTGAGGTCTGACCTCAAAACGAGTCATTACATGAAGAGACAGAATTCACACAATGGCAATAAGTGCTCCAGGATGCCTGGGACAACCTGCAGAGAGCTGTAAGCTTTTTGCTATGTGGCCAGTTGTTTCTATGTGTGTGTGCGTTTTAACTTGAAAGAAGCATACAACACATGTGTATAGAGGAGCAGGGTTGGGTCAGATGGCCCCTGTGCACATTGCGTGTCCTCAGGTTGGATCAGACTGAAGCAGTCAACTCGACACCCCAGCTGATTAGTGCAACTCATCACTCCCACACCCAGCACCGCTTCCACTTTAACATGCAGTGTTTGTTTTGTGCAGCACACAATCGAACTGGGGACCCAGCAACCCAACCACTAGATAATCGGCACAGTCATCTTACTGGGATTTGTGTCCATATTCCACGTCGTCATCCACGCGGTATCATTCGCGTGTCATCCTTGCGCAGGGGCCATGCTAATCTTCTCTGTATCGTATGCGCTTGCCGAAGCCAGCCAAAACTGGTATCATTCGCCATAGCCGCTGACATGGGTCTTGTGTGTGTGACAGGAAGTAGTGCAGAACCTTGAGTTTAGCAGGCACAAAAAATGGTCAATCATTTAGATGATAGAGAATGGAAAAGGTTCAAAATGCAAGTTAACTTGGATTCAAGCCCGGGTGGTGGATTGTGTTACAAACAGTAACGCTGGTTAACGTAAGGTTAAATAAATCTAATTCTTTTAAGCAGAGTTAGCTTTACCACTAGCTGTTTAGCAACGTTAGCGTCTAGCATTCGGTTAAAACCTAAGTGACTGTCACAAGTGAAACATTTCAAATTTTAAAAAAAAGTAATTTATCACTGTGCCTCCCATCAAACTACAAAAAATGTCACAAAAACACCCGAATAAAACTTACAAAATCAGATGAACTCTCTTTCTCGTCTAGCTTAGCCGAGTCTCTGCATATTTCAAACCCCGTGTTCACGCAGGGCGCGTCGCTAATTGGCCTAAAAGCCGGAAAAGGTGTGGGCATTTATTGGAGGAGCCACACTCCAGTGCAGCAGGTGGCGGTAATGCACCACTAAGCTGGTTTACCAACCGCTATTAAACTAAAAAGAAGAAGAAGCCCAGACAACGTCGATGAACAACAGTGCAAGAAAAACCTGAGCACTAAATGGCGCTAAAGTTTTGTGCGTGTGTCTTCTACATAAATGTTTACTGAATGGTTACACATATGAGTTTGCTGCATGCTCCTCTGCAAAACAAGTGCAAAAACGCCATTGATCCTCAGTGATACTGCACATTGGTTGTAATTTGTAACATTTATACATCCTGCATCTTTTATACTGAATACTAATGTAATGAAAGCTCAAGAATGGGTGAAGATCTATCCACCATACTGATTCCTGATAAAATTATAGGCTTGAAAGGATGATGGTGTTGTATAAGATGACTGCTATTTATTTATATTTTGTTACAAAAATGTCCAATAAATTATATAAATAACAGTTAGAACTGTTGCCTCACCGTGAGAAAGTCCTGGGTTTGAACATAGGGTTTCCATAGGGAAACCAGAGGTGAAACAATTCTAACGAGTTTGAAAGCCAGTATGTCCACCTTTGCTTCATCACAGCCTGAACTCTTAGGCAAGCTTACTTCTCATTTCTTTAGGATCGCCTGGCTTCTTGAAGGACTTTAAAACCTTTTCGTTATATGTTGGCTGTACCTTGTTCCACTCTCTGTCAACATGATCCTGCATGCTTTGAAAGCATTTGTGCTCAATTAGATTAGAAAAAACACTATTTACCAGTCCACTGTATGTATTATCAATTATGCTTTTACTGCATTGGCAGTGTGTTTGGAATCATTGTCATACTGAAATGTGAAGCTGCTGCCAATCAGACTCATGGCAGATCAAATTCTGACCCAACTTCTCCTCACAAATCTGTTTTGACAAGATCCCCCCAAACCACATGATTAAATCTCCCCTCCTATTGTAACAACAATATCTGAATTAGCACCTGAAGATTTTAGCATCCCTTTTCATTGCTACATGTCAGACGAGGAAACACGTTTGTCTAAAAGCAACGAGCGCACAGACGAGTGAGACGAAGGTTTCATTGAAATGCAAATGCAATTTTATATTAAAAGATAGCAAAGGGATAATTCACTATATCACACAACACAGCTTGTTAGTACTGCCATACATATACAGTCTTTTCATATTTACACATCAAGTGACAACGAAAACGAAAATCATAAATATCTCTTTTTGTTAACTTTACAACAGCTATACGTGACCAGTATTTCATAAGATAAAAGAGCACTATTAAATAACTGGCATCTTCCCTATCATTTACAAGGCTTGGGAACACAGTGGTTAAAATAATCCAGCAAAAACAAAACAAAAAACAAAAAAACCCAAAAACATTGTTCTTTTCCAGTGAGTAAAATTAATACAAGTCTAAAAACGGTCATGAAATCCCTTTGTACAAAAGACTATACAACTCAGCCCAGTATCAACAAAAATGTTTGCTTATATCCGCGTGATAAAATCTGTACAGTTTTAGCATTCCTGCAGCAGAGTTGGAGGGACTGTGAGTGTGGATTACTGGATCCTGGGTCGCTATGATGCTCTGTAGGCCTGCCTTCGACCAACCATCAGAGACTGTAGTCATGTAGCTGCCAAGCCCCTCTCTCATTGGCCTCAGTGCTTCGTCTAGCAGCAGATCAGCATGTTGCTGAGCTTGTAGCAGATACTTCAAAATACACAATTCTATAATGTGTCAAAGATATATTTGTCCATATAGCAATATAGTATTTTCATTTGCGCCACAATCGACAGGCAGAATGGGGCGCTAAAAATAAAACAATGCGAGATAGCCATTAAATTCACTTCTCAGTAAGCTGTCTGATAAATGTTTCAACACACAGCGTGCATAAAGTTACCCCTTTTGTTGCACTGTGCTGTGGCAGACACTGTGAGCGCACCTCACAGAATCCGATATGATGGAATTAAACTCAAACGACCAAAAGCACAAATTTTCTCATTTACTTCCAAGTGTTTCTGGCCGAGCAGATACTTCTGGTTGTATGTGCCAAGATTTTTTAATTTTTTTTAAAAATATATCTTTGCCTCTGAAGCTTGGTTGCTAATAGAAAGTGAAAAGTGGAACTTTGAGGAAGTAAGAAAACTTAATTCAAACTAGAAACGTTATATAACACTGGCCACAAATCTATGGGCTAATTTTGAAATGCTAAAGATGGCAGCAGTGCTGCGTCTGCCCCCAAAGAGCCAGACTTAGCCAATCATCTCGTAAGCACTGACCCATGAACATGGTAAAGGTGCACGCCCCCACAGGCGTATAAGGTGTGGGTAAGATACCTTGTTAAAAATCTTTTATTTTGCTGTATTCATAATCTGAACGAGCAGCAACAGCAGCAGACACGCTGATCGTGTCAGCAGTCAGAAGCAGATAACAGAACAAAGTTAACCAACGTTTTTCCAGTCAGATCTTCATCAAAAATCTGTTCACATGGCTTTTTATGGCCATATGAACATAGAAGTTAAGGACGAGGGTTTTTCCAGATACATTTACATAGAGTCTTCAAAATAAATGTTCAAAGATGGCTGCTGAGAGGCAAGACTTGCTTCACACTGTTATTTGTGGTGATCTAAAAATCGAAAACGTTTGTTACTCATGACTTGTTCATCTAATATTTCTGTTATTGTTACTTGCTATCAGTTATCAAGCAGAGTAAGAATGAATCTCATATTAGTGGAGAAGGTGAGTGGATATTACACACACTGGTTACAAAAATGTGTTTCGCAAGCACATCAGCAATGGGGGAAAAAAACAAAAATAAAAACACAAAAAAACTAATCACCTACTTAGAAAGCAAATTCTTTTCTTTTGGAAAGACCGATGAAATAAAGTGGTTTCAGAGAAACCCCCGGTGTTTTTGGACAGAAAAAAACAGACATACGTTTAATACCTGGATTCATACAACCTTACAAGTATCTGCATCGCTCACCAGCTTTATCTGTGGAGTATATAAGTGAGAAAATGCCATGTGCATGTGCATCTGAGGAGAAATAAATATACAGCTGAAGTGGGAAAAAGAATTCAACATTTGGCACTTAGGCTGTTACTTCATCGAGGTGACTTCCGCTCTGCCCGAGGATCAGCGATAACTGAAGTATAACTTTAAACAGAAAATGGAGGGCCTCCTGCAGCCAACTGAGAGAACCTGCTACAGTCATTTCTAGTTTAATCCCTTGGAGGCTGTAAAGAAGCAGATGCCAACACTGAGGTCTCCCACACCGGTGAGGTTGAGGGGGGGCAAGTCAGAGGAAACAAACATCCCAGAATGAGAATAAATCTCTGTTGAAGTGTGAAATGGAGAAAGAAGCATGGAGACTCTGAAGCCCCACCCTTTGGCACTGTCATAAATACAACTCTTGAAAAATAAAATTAATTAAAAAAGAAAAAAAACAGGTGCTGCTGCACAAAAATAAAACTTCTAGCTTAGCGCACTCATCATTCTCTGAAAGTCAGCAAACCCACTCTACAAATTAAAAAAAACAACAAAAAAACCCACAAACATGTTCATAAATATAGTTCATAAAGACATGAGTGGCATTAGAGGGAACTCTGTGGTTACGTCGTCCGGGGGGTATGTTGCTTTAGCTCCGTCCAGGATGAAAAACAAAGAAAAAGAAAGGTGAAGTGGTATACAGAGAAGCGTCGCACTGAGAGTCTGTATCCTTAAAAGAAAAAAGAAAAAAAAGGTTCCACGTTAACGCTTGTGTCTCTCTGTTCACTTCCTCCCCAGAGTCCTTTGTTTTTCTTATTCCAGCACGCTCCATTTTTGCCTCGAGGCAGCAGCACTGAGAATACTGCACTGCACGTGTGGACAAGTAGGACGGAGCCCCAATTTTAAAGACAGGACATGTGTGTTTTGTAGCTTAGTTGTGTCTAACCAGGTTGATATGTACCATTAGTTTACATATGCAGCTGTTACTGTGTTCTGTACCTATTCATCTTTGTGTGTTTGTACCAGCTCTAAATACAGGTGACTGCATGTGTATATTAGGTAATGATGGTCAAGATAAAGCACAGAGGGCCTCCTTCACACTTCGCTCTCGGTGGAGGGCTTGCGTACGGAGACCCAGCCGGTGTCGGGCAGGCTGTGCTGGGCGTGACGCTGCGGGGTGATGGCAGAAGGGGTCAGGGTGGTTATGGACGAGCATTCAGACGCCTCCTCCTGGAGGAGCTGCTCCGTCTCGCCGTCGTCTAGCGAAGCGCTGCTGGCCTGCAGGGACACGGTGTCTGTGCGCATGCAGGTGTGCAGCCCGCCTCGGGACGGCTTGATCTGTTTCAGGTCGTCCCAGTAAAGCTCATCATTGGACAGGAGGCACACGCCCTCCACGATGCGGATCTTCTCCTTGGTGTAGCCTCCGTCCACTCCCCCCTGGACAACAACAACACTATTAGTGATTGACTCTGCGTCGGCAGTTCAGAGAGATCATCCACCTTTGATGTGTCAAGTCATGCTTCTTTCTTTCATCTTTAATGCTAACGCTTTGCTCTTTTTCTTTTTAATTAAAATGTATTAACATCAGGCAGAAAGCTCTCAGCCTGTTAAAAGGTGGACAAACCTCAGGGATAAGTCAGAGAACACTCCAGAACAAAGTGTCACGTTCAAACCCACAAAACTCATGCTGCAGGAGCTCCGCTTGCTCCTGGATTTAGCTTTTTTTTTGTTTTGTTTTTTACACATTTCTACATACATTTTTAGAATAAGGTGCTATAAGTACGTAATTAGAAGAAACAAAAATCTGGACTGTTTTACAGAATAAAAACAAGTTGGTGCATACTTTTCCAAAGCAAAAAGATTGATGAATACTGGAAGCTGCTGCTAGTTTTAGATTTATTTTTTACTAAGAAATAACCTTTTTACTTGTAAATTACCAGCAGGCTCTATGGGAAATACAGTATGAGCCGAACAACTGCTGTCAGCTTGACACACTGTGTACTTAATGTTACTATTGATACATGTAGCACCTTTAACAAAATCCACCCACACATTTGGCTTTGTTGCCAGTTTCAGTGTCAATTTCACAACACAGTCACTCAGTGGGATAAAAATCATCATGCTGCTGATCACAGAGCTCTGAAACTACATCCAAAAAAGGAGGTTATTCATTAAGATTTTTCAGGCGACATGCTGTGAAAGGCAGAAGTAAAACAAAGAGACGGTTTAGAATTACACGACTCCTTCATGCTGTGTAACTACCTCTCCACAGGACAAGTGGGTCAAAAGATAAAGGGAGAGAGGGAGTTGTAGGGGTGAGAGAGCTGCGGTGAGGGAGAGAAAGGAGGGGAGGAGAAGATGAGCGCTGGTGTCTGTGACCTACTCGTGTCACATGTTACAATCATTCTATTCACAGAGACAAACAGTAAAGGGATTTGTCTCTGTGCTTAGACACAATACAGTCTGTGATCATCCTATGCAAATACCATGGATTCATGTTAAATCCATTATGTGTCCTTTTCAACTTCTCACAGATTGCGGACCGTTCGTTACCTCTTTCTTATATCGAAGCTGGTTGTATATTGGAGGCTTCTGAGATGCCTCGATCTTGACCTCTTGTGTGGACGTCCGGTACGAGGGGTTACTGTAGGTCAGATTGCTCACTCCTGGGTCAGCAAACTTTGACTTTTTGTGTCTGTTGATCAAAAATAAGACAATAAGAGCAATTACAATTTAATTTAATTTACAGGTTTACCTATCCTCTGTGTCAAATGTAGGTAATTAAACATTCTTTTTAAGCAATGTTGTGCAGGACACTGACCTGTAAATGATCAAAGCAGCAATGAGGATCAGAATCGCCAGAATGGTCAGAACCCCACCGATAACATAGCTGACATGAAGTCCCTCTCCTACAACAGACAGGACACATTACAGGGGTGGTTAACAGGCTTTGCTTAAACTGATTTGCTACAAAGTTTTACACAAACATTGCAGGTCAGTCATTAACCCAGCTAACCCCATAATACCCAGTGAGAAACGAGCTTGAGATGGTTATTGAATATTATTTTAAGTCTTTCAGACATAACTGTATGTCTGCGATGTTTGTCTTGAGAAGTAATTTCATTTAGTAAAAATAGCCAACGCTTATCACTGAATAGCTTTAAAGCAAAAGTAGCTCTTTATTGCCGTTTTTTGTGTTCTTATATCTTACATTTTTATTCACCTTCACAGTCATAACTGGTCTTTGGTTGATGCGAATGATATATTATTTAAGTCCCACATTCAAACATTACTGATGTCCAACTCTGAGTAGGGGGAGAAACTATTAGCCTAGCTTAAGAGCTGTTTTAACATTAGCTAGCTGGCTGTTAACCAACAGCTACAACCGTCTTTGTCTACAAACACATTACATTTACATTTCTGTTCTGAGTCCTTAAACAATAATCTGTGTCAAGATCCTGTTCAGAGGTGTACTTTATACTAGTCGCACAGCTATGCTAGCAGCCTTTGTGAGCTGCCAGTCTTTGAACCAAGCTCAAGCGTAAACTCAACCTGGATGTACTGTATCTCGCAGAAAGAGTGATGCCTAGCTTTTCTCTTTTCCCTGTAGGCAGACTTTGTGAATGTCTCGGTGTACTGACCGTGAGGAGCTGTCACCACAGTGTTCATACACCCCTCTATGTTTAGGTTCTTGTCAGTGCAGCTGTAACGATAAGGAGGAAAATAAATATTAATTTACCATAGACTGCAACACAGAGGACTTCATATGATTTGTAACAACTTTGCTATATTTACAACTGTGTATTAACATTAAATCTTTCAGATTCTGTGGATTCTAAAAATGTGTAAGGCAGAAACAAGTACACAAAACAGATCCATTGTATTCCAAAGTTAAAATGCCAACATGGTAGATCGACAAGTCTACAACTGTGTTCATTAGTGGGACAATTTCATTTAGATCAAACACAGTTTGGATCTAGAATGTGAACCATTTAATGAACACAACAGACTTACTTGACCAGTGAGGGTCCTCTCTGTGGGATGTCTGTGGGAGCTTTAGGGATCTTGTTAGGGACAGGAGTGCTGCTGGGCCCTCTGGCAGGAGAGGTGGGGATGTAACCTGAAACTGATCAAAGCACGAGGAACAAGGGCCTGAGTGGGCATTTCTTGGTTTGTCATTTTAGTGTTCTTCCATCCATCCATCCATCCATCCATTCGCTTCCGCTTATCCTTTTCAGGGTTGCGGGGGGTGCTGGAGCCTATCCCAGCTGTCATAGGGCGAAAGGCGGGGTACACCCTGGACAGGTCGCCAGTCTGTCGCAGGGCTAACACACAGGGACAGACAACCATTCACACTCACATTCACTCCTAGTGACAATTTGGATTAATCAATTAACCTATCCCCACAAGCTGCATGTCTTTGGACGGTGGGAGGAAGCCGGAGTACCCGGAGAGAACCCACGCAAACACGGGGAGAACATGCAAACTCCACACAGAAAGACCCCGGCCTGATGGTGGAATTGAACTCAGGACCTTCTTGCTGTGCGGCAACAGTGCTAACCACCGTGCCACCGTGCTGCCCATTTTAGTGTTCTTCTGCTATATAAAACCTATTTGTGACTTTTTACCGTTTTCAGTTAAAAAGTTCAGTTAAAACTTTTTAACTGGTACAGGCTGATAAATTACAGAGAACACTTACTTGTGGAGCACGGTCGCCCGTCTGGTTCATCAGGGCAGGCGCATACAAAACTGTTGGTCTTGGCAAAGCAAAGGTGAGTGCAACCGCCGTTATTGATCCCACAGAGGTTAGTACCTAAAGGGAAGGAGAGGGGACGTTCACATTTATGTTCAGCTCAAACTAACTGAACATAATTGAAAATAATGAGCGTTTCCTCCGTTACTTTGGTCCATTTATCAGGTTAGAACTGAGAGCTTTTAGTTATGATGGCATCAAGTAACAGCACAGTGATGAAATTAAAATGGAATCCAACCCAATTACCAGAATCTGTGTCAAGTAAAATAATTTATCTGTTTTATCTGATTATACTAAACGGGCTGAAAGAAATCCATCAGCCTTATCAACAAGAATCAGATTTCTTGCCATGCTGGAGAAAGGGTTATCTTACTCGCACAAGCAAACCACGTGAACGTCATATTGACAGACCAATTATCTAGCACTGACAATATTTCATAAATCCACAGTAGCTTTGGCTCCTTCAGCAAAAGGTAATAAACAGAGACACCTTTGGCCTCTTCCCCGTCAGATGGAGTTGTCAGGAGAAAAAGCCTCCTTACCTGTCTGTCTGTTAGGAGATACCACTATAATGTCCATGAGGCCTTCCACGTTGGCCAGCACGGTTTCCTTGTTACGGCCAGTGTGTTTGTCCACCCGCTGGATGGACTTAGTCTGCCAGTCCGTCCAGTAGATCCAGCGGTCTTGCTGCGAGAGTCGGGAGAAAGGAGTTAGAGGGGAGGACACCGGCTTCGACTGGGGAAACGAGGGAGAAGAAGAGAGGGGGAGGAAAAATACACGGACAAGGAGAAGGGGGCGAGAGGAAGAAAGGGAAGGGGGGAAGAAGAAAAATGAGGGTCAGAGTGAAAGCGAAGTAGAAGAAATGGTCACGTCGAATGGGTTCAGTATGAGCTGAAAGATGGAGAGAATCACACGGTGAGCTCATGAGTGAAAGAGCGGGTGATTGGAGAAGGCAGCCAGGGAAGAAAAGGGTCAGCCTAGCATATGACAGCTGAGGGTGAAGAGGAGAGAGGGGGGGGGGGGGGGGGGGGGGGGCTGGAGGTACCTGTGTGAGGGCGAATGGGTGGGACACCGGGCTGATGAGGACCTGACGCAGCTTCCCATTCAGGTCAGAACTCTCGATTCTGTCCAAGTGGGCATCTACCCAGAAGATCCTGCAGGATTCATTACCAGTTATTGCAGAATTCTTACACAATAATAAACTTTAAAGTCATTTACAGGACATACAGATATCTCAGTCATGCTTCAGCTAACCTTCGTGTGTCGTAGTCTAGTGTTAGGCCGTTGGGCCAACCCAGGTCTGTATTGATCAGAACCTTCCGGTCTGAGCCGTCCAGGTGAGATCGCTCAATCTTCGCGATGTGGCCCCAGTCAGTCCAGAACAGAAACCTGCAGAGGCGAGGTGAGCCTGATAAGCTCATGTCTTTCTATGGTACAAACAATTCTGCAACTATGTGATTCTTCAGTGTACAACAATGAAAACCTCGTGCTGACAGTCAGCCTGTTTGTCTGCCTATTTCAGTGCAGTCTATTTCTGACTTTAAGAGCTACGGAGACCAAACATAACCTTTTGTTTGTCAGTGAAGCCCAGTGCACTCCTCTCTCTTACCCTTTGCTTGGAAACACTGCAATAGCTCGGGGTTCATCCAAGCTGTTGTTGACTAGGACTTTGCGGCTAGTTCCATCCAGGCGGGCCACCTCAATGGTGTTGCGCCCGGTGTCGGTCCAGTACATGTTTCTGGCAACCCAGTCCACAGCGAGTCCATCTGTAGTCTTCAGGCCCTGGCTGATCACCGTCTCCATGCCACTGCCATCCAGGTTAGCGCGCCTGAAAAACAAGTTAATGTTGGACGTTGTATGATAAGGGGCTACTTCAACTTTATTGTGCACAACCAGTGGCACAGTGGCAAACTTTATTCAAAATGTGTGCTTTACAAAATTTATATCTCAAAAATTAGCATTTGCACCTTATAACATCCAGGGTGACATCGGTGTAGTAAAGTTTCCCATCAACGCTGTCATAGTCTAACGAGATGACGTTGTGCAGCTCGAGCACCGGGACGTGTATGTCAGTGTGGTCATTGGTGTCCAGAGAGATTCTGCGCACGCTCACGCGGTTGGAGAAGAGCAGGTATGTCTCCGGAGAATCGTCACATGACCTACCATCTCCCTTGAGCAGAATCCCAGTGGGACAGGCGCAGGAAGTGCCGTTGGGACGAGGAAGGCACAGGTGTGTGCAACCTCCGTTCCTTCTCCCGCACTTATTAAAGCCTTAAAAGGACACAGGGTGACGAATTAGTGCAAAGAGACAGGAGCGCACTTAAAACAGGAAGACGCACATGCACACTTTGTATGTTGACATTGTTCAATCACCATGTGAGTTGAGAAAAATTCAAAAAGTCAGAAGTCAAGGAATCATAAAGATCTTTAATGTGACCTCCACTTCCCGTCCTCCAGACTCACCGAGTGGCTTCTCCCTGTCTACAGCCTGGATGTCCATCAGGCCTGGCAGGTTGGCTCGCACTGTGATGGTGTTGGCCCCAGAGTTCTTGTCGGCTCGCTGGATGCTTCGGCTCTGCCAGTCGGTCCAGTAGATGTGGGACCCCAGCAGGGTTAAACCATACGGGTGTTGGACTGGAGTCACAAGGGTGCGGCGGTTCTGCCCATTGAGGTCAGACGCTTCAATGCGCTGCAGAGGACCAGTACCACATGTGGGATCACCACCATGACTTCATAACGTCTGACGCTTTCATGCTCAAAGCTTTTACATCTTAGAAAACAGCATTATTAGCTTTTAAATCTTTAACTGTGACTTGGATCCACTTTATTTTATTCTTGGAAGCATTTAATCACCTCAGTGTGTGCATCAGCCCACAGTAATTGAGAGCCAGCCATATCAATGGCCAGGCCATTAGGCCAGCCCAAGTTGTTACTGATGAGCACCACACGGTCTGAGCCATCCATCGCTGAGCGCTCCAGCTTAGCATGCTCTCCCCAGTCTGTCCAGTACATATATCTGGAGGACGGGAAGATAAAGAGAACACAGAAGATGAAGTAACATAGAACAACCAGAGATTTGCTTTAATTGACTATACAAGGCCGTCAAACTATCAGGCTCACCCCATCTCGTGGTAGAGGGCGATTGCTCGAGGGCTGTCAAGATTTTGCCAGACCAAAACCTTCCTCATGGAGCCGTCCAGGTTGGCTACCTCGATGCGGTTGGTTCCTGTATCCGTCCAGTAGATCTTCCTGCCAACAGCATCCACTGCTAAACCATCAGTCGTCATCAGCCCTACAGTGAGACAGTGAGAGATGAAGTCATGACACTCTGACGAGGCGGAGTCACAAGACTTTATACATGTAAGCCATCCTTCACCTGTAGATATGATGTCTTCGTGTGATATCCCATTGATGTTGGCTCTGCTGATTTTCTTCAGCGTACTGTCAGACCAGTAGACTTTTCCTGCATGAGGTGCCACACATGCAAACACATACACACAGCTGAGGACTTTATTCCTACATCGGTTATATTTATGAAACAAAAAAAATTAAGAAGACATACAAACCTTCTTTGGGGTCAACACCAATGGCAATAGTATTTTTCATGGTGCTATTGATGGCCAAAACCACATCAGCATAGTAGGGGATGTCCAGAGAAACCATCCTGATGTCAGTCCTACGTGCAAATATCAGGAAGCTGCTCATGCCTGCACACAAAAGGATCACATATCACAGCGTCTTCCTGTCGCAACACAAAAAGCGGCTGACATACTTTTATCTTCTCGGTCCTTTAAAAATTGATTTTCCTTATCGGATTTCCCTTTGAGATGGACATGTTGTTTAAAGCATTTGTTTCAGACAGAACACATTGTAAGATCTTAACACACGCTTGTACATGTTAAACTTTTAAACTGTGAAGTGTCGTTCTTTTTTTTGTTTTGTTTTTTACTAAATGTTACTGAGATGTAAACAGAGTTTGTTTTATACCAGGTGTGCAGGTCTTTCCATCCGTCTGCAGGTTGATGCCAGTGGGGCAGGCACAGCTGGAGGCTTTGGGAGCAGGCGCCAGGAGACAGAGGTGGCTGCAGCCTCCATTATTCACCGCACACGGGTTATGCACTACAGGTGGAGAGGCAAACAGACTCGGGTCACTTCCTGTCCTACTTTCTAAGTCAGCTTGAAAGCAATGAATGGGAGATGCATGAAAGAATTTGTGTGTGTGTGTGTGTGTGTGTGTGTGGGGGGGGAGAGAGAGAGAGAGAGAGAGAGAGAGAGAGAGAGAGAGAGAGAGAGAGAGAAACCCACAACAACATTGGGGAAACAAACAGAAAAACCCTTCTAGCCACCCAACAGAGCCAAATACATCACCGAGATCAGACAGGCTTCACAGGCTCTGTTCTCTCAGCCAATGATCTGGGTTCAGTTTACCTGTAATTCCCTAGTGTCAGTAGATATATTGGATGTGAGCTCAGAGAAAAGCCAGCACACATCAGAGAGAAGAGCTTCCTTTGTGTAAGATACATATTTTTATTTGTATTTTTGCTGTGTACACACTGCAGCCTTTATACCTTTGTGCCTTTATAATGAAAAGATGATTTACACTTGAAAAACGTGATGTGGCTTTTGACATCTGACTGCACTTTGGCTGCTTTAGCTAACGCTAAAAGAACAAGGCTGGCTCACAAGTCGGCACCCTGCAGTCCCATTTGGCTTCCTACAAATTCCATCAATTAGCTAGAGCAGGGGCGTAGATTTGGCATGGACGGAAGGGACATGTCCCCACCAATATCCAGCGATTAGTAAATTGTCCCCACCAATAATTTGATCTGTTCGAGTAAAGAAAAACAAACCCGATAGAAAGAAAAAAACGATCTGTCACCGTCTCATTCACCCAGCGGTGCAGAAAGAGTTAAATTACGTACTCTACTGGAGTCCTATATCATGTGACAAATATGGCCAATGTGATTGGCTGTGCTTTTCAGGGAGCTCTGTTTAGTTTTAGCAGCGGCAAGCCTGCGCTGCGAGGACCTGCAAGGAGGAGAGGAGGATGGCTGCAAAAAGAACCTGGATATAAGAAAGTATTTTTCAAAGAAACCTGTAAGTCACTTAAATTCAAGTTCACTCATAAAATGTGTCCGTCATAATAACGTTACAGGCTATGCTAGGCTTTGAATAACGTAGAGGCAGCTCTGCCATGTTGTAGCTCGGACAGAGGTGACGAGGCGAGGTCACAGGTGACTTACTGATGATTTGGTGCTATAGATTAACTAGTATTTATCATCATAACAATTGTTAGGCTGCTGATGTTAATTGATTCATTAGTGTATATTTGACAAAGAATCTGAATTGACATGTCTCACTTTTTATATGGCACGAATCAATGTGTTATTTTATCAGGTAGCAATATGTCCTAGTGCAGTCAGAGGGGAAGAGCCAGGGCCAAAGGTGACGCACATCAAGCACATAGTAATAATTTTAGTCTGAGGATAAAACGCATGTACTTAGGATGAAAGATACTTCAGTGATCTCAGAAGATTAAAAAGATGGCTAAGGTCAACAATGACTCAAATGAGATTAAACAATGCTGCTGTATGCCATTTCCACCAGGAGAGACTAGACAGTATAGATGTAAAACAAATAGGCCAGCAGTTTATCTCAGTTAACGAGAGGAGAAGGCATGTGTTCGGCTCCTTCACATAGTGGACACTGAGTTGTTGTGTGGGTCACCAGTAGTCCATGTCTGTTGCTGTAACAGTAGTCCATGTTTAGAATAAAAAATCCCAGCTCACTGATTTGATCGGGGCAATAGTGTGGCTAAAATGTTGCATAATTTTGCTGAGAGATCTGTTACTTTGTGGTAATCTTAGACGAGTAGCTTTATGGACAAAAACCACCAGGTCATTCAGTGTTCCCTTAGTGCTAATGTGTTAGAGATGTTGGTGTACTATAACTGAAGTAATGTTGTCCTTAAAGTCATATTCTTTTATTGTCATGACTGTATTTGAAGCTATTTTTATTTTTGTATGATACCTGATTTATATGGAATGTGGAAGTAAACTAAAGCCTAAAATACTTTAGTCAGTCATTTGTTTAATAGTAATTTAACATTATATAATTCACATATAAAACTATGAATTGTAATTTTAAATGGCTTAAAAGCATGTAGAATAGCATATGTAGGCAAATATATTTCTCCCTTTTTTTTTATCAAGAAGCAAAGACAAAAAGGGAAAAAAAAAAAAAAAAAGAAACGGCAGGGTTTGGTGGTTGAATCATCCGTCCCCAGCAATGCCAAAACCAAATCTACGCCCTTGAGCTAGAGGTTTAACAGTATTCAACACTGTGGTTGTAAATATCTGTTTAAAGCTGCAAGTCCAATTCTCCTTCACACACACAAAACTCTATGCTTTAGTGGACAGACACACACCTGTCTCACGGTGTCGATGGAACATATGGATGTCCATTAGATTCTCTAGGTTTTCAGCCAGTGTGTGGCGCCCCAACCCGGTGAGCTTGTCAGCGCTTTGAATGCTCTTGGATTGCCAGTCTGTCCAGTACAGCTTGTCCTCATGTACAGTTAAGCCAAAGGGGTGAGGCAGCTGAGTCCCAATCAAAACCTGTGTGCAAAAACAACAGCAGAGGTCTGATGAGCTCTTTTAGAACATGTCTGAACAGGCATAATCACACACACACACACACACACACACACACACACACACACACACACACACACACACACACACACACACACACACACAAACAAGACTTGACACATTTTCGTACTTCAAATGTTTTCTCAGAAAAAACCTAACACCTTACCTGTCTGTCAGAACCATCAAAGTTGCCATATTCAATAGTTTTCATGCCAGCATCGGCCCAGTACAGGCGTTTGGTCTCATAGTCAATGGCGAGCCCATTGGGCCACGTCAGATTGGATGAAATGATGACAATTCGGTTGGAGGCGTCCATTCCCGCACGCTCGATCTTTGGGTTGGCCCCCCAGTCAGTCCAGTACATGAAGCTGAGGAGAAAGAAGGAACAAGTTAGAACTCCATGTGTTGTCCAGGTTCACAAGCTGTTTCTGTTTAAATGTCATCATCTTACCCTCCGATCGGATCAACTACAATGTCCCGCGGTCGGTCCAGGTTCTCCCATATCAGGACAGTCCGCATGCTCCCATTGGCATTAGAAACCTCGATACGATCAGTACCTGACACCCAAAAACACGAGCAGGTTAAATTGAGGAGCACTCCCTGCTGAGCTGGTCAATGAAGAAAATGGATATAAAATGATATTTTATGTCAGAATACATGAAATGAGACTTTTTACCAGCATCAGTCCAGTAGAGCTTGTTGGTCACCCAGTCAATTGCTAAACCTGCTGGACTTTCCAGACTGGTTTCCACCACCACCTGTTTTAAAAAGAAAAAGATCAGCTCAGATCCATGCTGACAGTTACTGTTTACTGCTTTGATGGCAATATTTTCATGTCTGTTTTATGTTATTCTGTAGTAAACCTGCAGCAGTGAGTTATGAATGTGCTGAAGGCTCCTACATTCTACAGAGGATGACCAGCTGCTGCTCTTTCACCTCAGTCCCAGTAGATGGCAGTAATGTATAAACCTAAATCTGCTGCCGTCCTCCTCTGCTCCTTTTTTAAGTATGGGCCAGATGAGAAATGACGAGACTGCAGTACTGAGTTCAGTCAACCTGCAGGTATCACTGACCTCCTGCTTGGTGCCGTTCCACAGTGCTCTGTTGATGGAGTCGGTGGTGACGTCTGTCCAGTAGATGTAGCCGTCTTTGGAGTCCCAGTCCAGCGCCACGGCATTGCGCACGTCAGCCAGAGGAATGACATCATCGGACATGTCCTCTGTGTCGAAGCTGATTCGTCGGATGTCCGTCCTTCGGGCAAAAAGCAGGAACTTGTCAAGACCTGATTAAAGACCAAAGGTCTTCTGTCAGTCTTCTAGGTTCAACAGTGGGGTCAGCATTAAACACAGTAAAACAGCTCTACCACAAAGACATGTAACCACTGATTAATATCACAAATCACACCCTCTGCATTAACATAATTAAACAGAGTCATGAGAATACTTTTTATTCAATTTCAAGCAGCATGACTTTACAGTGGGGAAAAAAATGAAAACGCTGCATTTTAGCTCAAATTTTCTTCAGCTGCTCAACCATAACATGCACTTGAACTCACTTTAAATGTTCCCTAAATGAGATCTCACTTTACATGCAGTAGGTGTCTTATAATTGTCTGCACAGGCATTTTTCATCTGAAATTTTGATTCCTCTGACAGCCTACACCTTAATCGTGGGGCTGATCAGATTAACCATGTGTTACAGGATTATTTTCTCTTCATTAGTGTGAACACACGGTTCATTAGTCAAAACAGAAGACAGAGCTTTTTTTTGTTGTTTTTAATTTAAGATTCCAAATTATTGGCTATTAAAAATGACTTTAGTATGAATAGATGCCGCTAAAAACTACTATAATATTAATATAATATTAATTATAATAATATAATATTAGCAGTATTTCTGTACTTTCCACAACAAACAGTGGAGGAACTCACCAGTGGCACAGCTGTAACTGTCCACCTTCTTGAAGCCGGTGGGACAAGCACAGGTGTACGTCTTGTTGCTGGGGAGACACAGGTGGCTGCAGCCTCCATTGTTGGTGCCACAGCGGTTCCTGCCACCTAGAGAAGAGACAGGCAGACACAACTCAGTATATCACATGTAAAGTGGTTCAAAAAATAAAAACCCCTCAAATCCACTTTCTCCTCAAACCCAGGGCAACAAAACAAATAGTCACACTTCCAAAAATGTCTGCCTCCTCTTTCATTAAAAGGTCACAGCGTGTGGGCTCTGTTCACTTAGGTTCTGAGTCGGCTTTTCTTTTGTTCTGATCAGACATGAACTCACATGACTTGACTAAATCTTGTCTAAAAGTGCCTGACCTCCCCCTGCCAGCACGGAGGCAGCTCACAGTTCATGTTAGTGTCGGGGCTGCTGCAGTATTTTATCAGCACGTTAACAAAAACTTTCTCTTGGCTGGACGTCAAGTTCAACACGGTTTGTTAGCAAAGTCTTTGCTATCATGCTGATGAAAAACACACATCAACTGGCCGGTTCACGGCAGGGTCTTGACACTGGTGCAACAAATCATTCTATGGTGGGGTTCGCCACTGTGTGAGGCAAATTTTTCATTTCTGCCTGCAATGATATCCTCAGATAAGTCTCCCATTTCTGCCTTCAACTAGCTCATCTTCCTTCCTCTAATGCTGATATTGTGTTTGATGTTTTGTTGCTCACCATTTAGCACATCATCTACTGCTACAAGCTGCAAACTTGGATACTTTAAAAAGAGAGTCATTGCTCCCAGCCAGTCACTGGCAGATCTGAAATAATGGGAAGTAAACATATCCAAATATAATGAGATTAGACTAGACTCCTTCCTTTTGCTTTTAACTCAAGCTGAAGCTATGTACAAAAGAGCTAGCACAGCTTCCTGTTGCTGCTGTGTGTTACTGTCCGATCCATGAACCCAAAACTGCAGTAACAGTCTCAACTGAGAAAAACCTACACAGGTAAAATGCAACATAATCAATACAAGATCAATGCAATGTTTTCTGCTGTTTCACTGTGATGCTATTGGTTGTTCTGATTCAAGCTGCTGCTTTGTGACCTTGCAGAAAGTTGCAAACAGCTGTCAGCTGAAAAACTAATAATTCAGAGAGAAAAATGTGAAAAATAGTCTATTTAGTTTGTGTATCTGCAACCCATCCCTAGATAAGGCCTTTATTTAACCAGACAAAAACCTTATTGAGAACAAAAATATCATTTTCAAGTTTTGTACATATGTAACAAACATCAGTCTGAGTATCCAGCTGTTGACCCAGCCCGATACTGACCTGCAGGCTGCCTCTGTGGGTGCAGTGTGTGGATGTCCATGGGAAAGTGCAGCTTGTTGCGGATTATCTCTTGGTTCTTTCCTGTGAATTTGTTAGCGCTGTTGATGCTTTTGGTGTGCCAGTCAGTCCAGTAGAGGCTGTCCTCAAACACTGTGATGGCAAATGGGTGGGGAAGGCCTAAAGAGAGACAAGAACAGAGTTTAGCAAGGCGACAGTCCACAATGACATTTATGCAAACAAAAAAAAGGAGAGAAAAAAGAACCCCCCCAAACACAGAAGCTGAGTTTGTCACATTTATAATAAGCAAAGTAATGATTCAATGAAGTTTCAGTCCTAACACAAAGAATGGAAAGCGCACATGCTACATTTGTCCTGTTCCACTAACTCTCCAAACATCAGAGCTGTGGGCTTGGCTGATGTCATATCATCCCCATTTTAGAACTGCTTTCAATTACACTGCCTCAAACCACTCTGTAGTTGGTTAAGTTGTGGCAAGAGTGTCCAAAACCAGAGGCGCTTCGTAGGTTTTCCATACATAATGTGACTTTTCCATCCGGAAACTGAATGTAAGAGAACACGCTTAAACCGGATCAGACTGATGCAGACTAGTTTTGCTCATGTGTCCACAATAAAACTTTACTCACAGATTTTAAAGTGAAAATTGAACCAGGACAGGATATGTGTGAGATTTCTGAAGGAGAGATCGATGCCTGCTCGATGTCTAAATGCTCTTTAACATCTTTAACATTGTTTTTGTATTAACAGAAGTACTCTGGCAATAAGACAAAAAGCTTGCCTTTTTTTCTAACTAACCACTCAGATTCACTGCTTAAATGGAAGATTTTCCTTGAACATCTGCGGCTGAATATTTAAAAATCAAAGTTCAAGCATAGCTGTTTGACGAGGCTTCATCTCTTTGTTTGAGAAAAGCCTCTTCAAAGTTCGTCAAAGCAGAGAAAAGAACAAAGAGAAAATGCAAATGGGATAATCAGTCGTGTCATTTGTTGTTCCAGTCCTCCTTGATATTAATGTTTACACGTGAAAGCTAACTGCTTTTATTAAGGTTGGAAAAATTTGCTCCAAGGCTTTAATTCTGTGGCTATTTCTGTTCCTTACACGAATAGTTGATTTGTGGGGAACCTGTGCAGATATGTCTCCTGTGGGAACATCACACTAGGGTGACTCCTCCACACTTGTCCAAATCAATGTTCTTTTTCTTTCACCAGCCTTAATCTTCCTCCAGCACAGAAGCCGCAAAGCCCAGTCGGATGGGCACGCCGAACGGATGGAAAAAGTGCTTTCTGCTGCCACACAGAGCTGCAGTGGTGTGGCGAGTGTGCTGGCGCACAGCTTTTAAAAACAGCGTTGCTAGTTTAATGACAGTGTTGTACGGCACAGCAGAAATGTTAAGTGGTAAACGTCAAAAACTGGAGCGAGATCACAGCGATAATAAGCCACAAGGATCAGAGTATCTGGGTGCGTTTTGTGTGACTGTTCGATGAGGTTTATTCAAGAAAACTGAACAAAAGAAATGAAATAAAATAAAACAGCACCTCTACATTTGCCCTCGTCTCTTCTTTTCAAACAGGTCCAGGTGTGTGTGTGTGAAATGATAGTGGCTCAACGTGTGTTTTCTGATCTTATCTCAACATGAGGGAGACAATAGTACACCCAGTTCCCTCCTCTTAGTCACCAACATCTCAATGATTGTTTTGATATGATCAGCTCATTCCTTGTCATCTCTGCTCCTGCTCCTTTTTTGTTCTCCCCAGGACAGCTGCAGGAGCAGCTGCAGGAGGACAGGGCATCAAACATCCCACCAAGCCTTCACAGCTATGTCCTCTTTAACACACGTGGCACCTCATATTCCTCTCACAGCTTGCCTGAATATGTCTCACTTCCTGTTATAGGTCACCAGCAACACAGCAAGGCCTCCGGCTGGACAGAACGCTGGTCCATAGTGTGATGGGAAGTTTCAGGGTTAGGTTTTTCCAAACAAACAAAAAAAGCTATAGTGATATTAGGAATACCACTTTAATGCATTTTATCTGTAAAGCTGAACCATATTATAGCAGAATCTGGTTTGTCTTGCTGAAACAAGTAGGGCCATTGGTTAAAAAGACATCACTTGGACAGCAACATATATTGCCATGTGCACTAATGCATATCAACACAGATGGATTACACAACAGTAGGAAATACATTTCCTTACAGTAGATGTCTTACTGAAAGTGCTGCAACTAAATTTAATGATACAATTCTTCCACTGTTATCGTCTTCAATACCATGTGTCAACACTGTAGAGCAGCTACCTGAAGGCCGATTATCTTGTTGTGTTATATCACAACTGTGTATGACTGTGGATACTGTGCCTCCACTGAAAAGAAAGCTTCATATCAGAAGTGCTCGACTTCCCGAGCCTGGTTCTGCCCGAGTTTTCTTCTTGACCGTTCCTTCCCATTGTCCCTAAGTGCTTGCTCATAGGTAACTGTTGGGGTTTTCTCTGCATTACTGTTGGGTCTTTACCTTACAATTTAAAGCACCCTGAAGTTACTGTAGTTGTGATATAGCGCTATAGATATTAAATTTAATTCATACCTGTGAACTAAAGTGCTGTCCACAGGGGCCATTATTTCATAGTTTAATTTAAGTCTACCTACATATACCCTATTGGGTATATTAAATGTCCAGTCTTCTGCCATACAGCATTGTGCATTTGTCGAGTCCAGACAAAAAATATAAACACTCCCCCACCAGCACACAAGTATGCAATACCCTATCTCTTCCTGTTCCCTACCTCGTGGTGTACAGGTGTGCAGACAGGATAGTGGTGATTACCGTGACAACCGCCTATGCTCCAATTCCAGTTACAGAGGAGCTGGCAGAAATCCAGATAGTGTACACACACACACACACACACACACACACACACACACACACACACACACACACACACACACACACACACACACACACACACACACACACACAGAACTATAGGTTCAGAGAGATAAATGCTTGTTAACATTCCTTGACGTAGTGGCTCAGAATGTAACCATGCACACACTCAAAGACACACACAAATGTCCTATTTTGTCCTGTGTGTTGTCTGAGCAAACAGAGGCTGTGGAGGAAGGACAGGGCCAATTACAGCCTTTTATCCTGAGAGCACACATCATTAAGGAGAGCTCAAAGGGCTGATGGTGTGCACATACACACATATACACACACACTCATCAAACAGTCCCCCTGCCACTCTCTCTCTCTCTTTTCAAACTCTTAAACCCTCTTCATCATCACTGATTCCACACTTTTTAGTTCATCAGCGGAAAAAAAATCCCCAAATTGAAAGTGACTGTCAGCTGAGACCTGCACTCATCCTGATTCAACTTGTGTTGTGTAATCGCTGCAAATTGCCTAACCTTTATATTAAAAAAACCCAGCAAATTTTGAATCTCATGTCCTATAAAACTGTGACTGTCCAAATGCTTGCGGACTTTAGAGTCCCACCCATAAATCTAATAAGCTGGTGTGTGTGTGTGCATGTGTGTGTGCGTGTGGGAGTGAGTGAGTGAGTGAGTGAGTGAGTGAGAGAGAGAGAGAGAGAGAGAGAGAGAGAGAGAGAGAGAACCCATTTGGCTTTACGTCGTCATTTATAGATTGTGTGTGTGTGTGTGTGTGTGTGTGTGTGTGTGTGTGTGTGTGTGTGTGTGTGTGTGTGTCTACACTTCAGCGGTAACCACATGTGCTCTTTAATGGAAATATGTTTTTGATTAACGCCACATGGCATAATGGAGTAATGAGGCATCAGCGTGCTACATCCGACATCCATCCCTTTGTTTACCGCATGTGTGTTTCTTAGCGTGAGTGTGATAATTAATGAAAATTGAGAATGAGAGCCTGAATTCCAGCCAGACCTCTGTGCACCACATACAGCATCTCTTCTGTTTCTCCAGCCTCTCTCAGAGCTTTTAATAAAAAAGAAGAAAAAAGAATCCTTCAGCAGCTTGTGAGGTCATATGAATTATGAGCAGTATGTGAGTCATTCCAGTTTGAAGAACTCCTTTAAAGACTTGTGCATTATCGATCCTATTCACTCTGGTGGCAAAAATGAAAACTTTTTGAATCTGCTCAAGCTTGAATCTACTGTTGAGCTTCTGGTCCAAACATAATTTGTGTGTTTTTCACTTCACATGTACTTACACTTGGCAGTTATGTTGTCTTAACTGCTGAAATTAGTCACTCGAAAGTGCTTAAATGTAAAACGTTGCCATCCTTAAACCTGGTCACTTACAGAGGAAGAAGAACCAGCCACAGCAGGAATAAACAGGTAAGGAGCTGAAAGCAAGGCTGCTCAAGAGGCCCATCATTTTTGGGTAAAGCTTTTGACTTTGCAGCCCCACTCTTTAGGCAACTAAGCTAGCTCCAGCAAACGTGTGTAACAGTCAAGACTAGGAGTGTACCTTGGCTGATGACGGCCTTGCGGTTGCGTCCGTCCAGGTCAGCTCTCTCAATGACATGGTGCTTGGCATCCACCCAGTACATGCGGCGGCCAGCGTAGTCTATGGTGAGGCCGTTGGGCCAGAACAGGTGTGTGTCTGCTATGACACAGCGGTTTGAGCCGTCCATGTTGGAGTACTCGATGCGAGGTGTGTTACCCCAGTCGGTCCAGTAGATCTTACTGAAAAGAAAAATGGGGCAATCACGCTCAGTTTGTTTGTTCACAGCGGCAGACTAGATGGGTGTAAATTAGCTGATAGTCATGGTGTCCATTAAAGACAAGAGGCAAGCAGACGGCTGTCAGGATTCTAGACACAACAGATGCCTGATTTAACAAGAAAAGTCTCCTCTGTCCTCATCATTCATGTCCTCCCCATCAGCATTCATCTGTTCTGTCCGGGCTCAGAGGGAGGATACACTCTTTTTTAAAATATAATTTTCAATTATCCCATGCAAATGAGCAACCTAATAAGCTGAATGAGTTTTCTAGCTTTATATTTCTCTGGGGGTTCATCCAAAACTCTCTCTTGCCACTGCAGCTCATGAAAGCTAGGAAGAAAACACACTTAGCTGCTGCCCCTTTCATGAAAGACTTGTTCCACACAGATGCTTGCCTGTGGGTATGGCTGTGCCGCCAAACGTTAATCCCTGCTCTGCTGCTACACTACAACTGGGACACATCCAGAGGGGATATGTATATATGAGTGTGTGTACATCTGTGGTGAATTATAGACTGCATGTGCGTGCCTGTGTTTGGACTCGTACCCCTCTATGGGGTGCAGTGCAATGGCTCTGGGCTTCTCCATGTTCTGCCAGATCAGTACTTTGCGGTGTGTCCCATCCAGGTTTGCCACCTCAATACGGGACGTCCCAGAGTCTGTCCAGTATAACTTGTCATGGATCCAGTCTATGGCCAGTCCACCTTTAAAAGGAGAGAAGAACATTCTGAGTTTGGTTTAAGTATGAACCAATATTTTGTTACTAATGTTACAAGTAGACACAAGCAATGCATACTCTTTAGCTTTTTCAATTTGCTTTGTCTGATAATTATTTGTGTAGCTGTTAGTTCTTATTTTTGAAAGTGTTCTGCTGGTAGAACATCTATCATCTTGCTAATAGTTAATCTAATAAACCTTCATCACCTATTATAATGTCTCTTTTTATAAATCTCAAAAAAAAAAAATCCAGTGAACAAAGTCAAAGTTGTGGATTTACTGGGATCAAGGTGCAGAACTATTTCTTGATGAGTGGGTTGAAGGACCTCTGTTGGACTGAAGCCAAATGGTGTGAAAAATAATAATAACAATAATAATAATGGATTGCATTTATATAGCGCTTTTTGAGACCCTCAAAGCGCTTTACAATTCCACTATTCATTCACTCTCACATTCACACACTGGTGGAGGCAGCTACAGTTGTAGCCACAGCTGCCCTGGGGCAGACAGACAGAAGTGAGGCTGCCATATCGCGCCATCGGCCCCTCTGGCCATCACCAGCAGGCGGTAGTTGAAGGGTCTTGCCCAAGGACATAACGACCGAGACTGTCCGAGCCGGGACTCGAACCGGCAAACTTCCAATTACAAGACAAACTGCCAACTCTTGAGCCAATTTGCATATCATACCAGTCGCGGCAGATGGACGGCCGGAGGTTTCTTCCTGTTAAAAGGGATTTTTTCCTTCCCAATGTTACCAAAGTGCTTACTCATAGGGGGTCATATGATTGTTGTTTTTTTCTCTTTATGTATTACTACCTTACACCTTGAGCACCTTGAGGCAAGTGTTGCTGTGATTTGGCGCAGTATAAATAAAACTGAATTTAATTGAATTGCTGTGTAAATAAACTGAATTCATAACAATTAAAAACTAATATAGATGGGGACTTTTTAAGCCAATTAAACAAAACTATTAGGCAAATTACTCCTTTCCATGTTTTTTTTTTTTCTTTCTCTAAAACCGACTCATACAACCTGTTCAGACATCATCTGCCTCTCAGGTTCAAACGCTTTAGCTAGCAAGACATTGTGGTGTCACTAGTGCAGCTTTAAAACCAGCTAAATCAATGTCATGATGTAGCAAAAAAATCAAAACAAAATCAAGAAAGGATGTAGCAGCAGATTTGCCTTTGTAGCCTGACTGTAATCACAGCTAACCTCTGGTACAGCGAGAATCACGATACTACTGTATCAGTAGAAAGAATAAATCATGATTATGAAATAAAAACTGCATAACTGATACTACTAGGACAAGTTAAATACATAAGATACAGTGTGTTAGCTGGTGAGTTGTAAGCCTGTCAGGCTAGCCTTTTCTCTGTTTTAAGCGATTATGGTAGGCTAAGCTAAATCTAATATGACTCTAGCTACATGCACAACACGTGTGCTAGATGATGATCCTTTTAACTTTAAAGAAAGCAAATAATGTTTTTTTAGAAAATTTAGTGGTGAAAGAGATTAAATATGACAGAATAAGACAAAATGTAACGAACACAAATATGTATACAAAAAACACAGATTGAAATAGAAAAGGAGGGTCAGGGTTAGAAATAAAGGAACCAGAGAGAAACTATAAATTAAAAAGACAAGAAGAAAGCACCAAAGACTTTCAAGTTTCACCAGTATTGATGTTATGTTGCTTAACTCATTTATGAATAAGGTGATGAATGAAGTAGAGTGGGGCAGAGTATAGTTGGACAGAAAGCAGCAGAGTCCAATAAATTGGAAACATGATAAATGAGTCTGTTGTCCTACATCTGAACCTGCATCCCATTAGCTGTTGTACCCACCTGGGCTCTCCAGACCGGTGGAGACGACCTCCTCCACATTGGAGCCGTTGAGGTTAGCTTTCATGATGCGGTCCAGAGTCACATCTGACCAGAAGACTAGTTCAAGACTATGATGGAAGTCCAGAGCGATGGCGTTTTCCAGGTTGTTGAGCAGCAAGGTGTACTCGGAGCGATGTGGCAAAACCTGACGGATATCGATGCGGTTGGCAAACAGCAGCACTGGCTCGGGACCTAAAGGGAGGAAGAAAGAGGGACGTGAATGGAGTTGACGTGTGTTAAAGTGAAAAGGAGAAGCAAAGGTTAGCAGGTTAAAATTGGCAAGTAACTACACACAAGAGAGATAAAGAAAATTCAGTTAGGACAAAAGGTCACTTTAAATGAGACAAAGCATTAATCTGACTGGATATAAAGGTCTGGGTTGCAGCAGCTGTGTGACAGACATGTCTGACCTGCATTTAACTCTGGACCGCAGCAGATTGATGTGCTGCTGCACCAGGTCTGCCCTCTACCTATGCAGCATATCTAAATTGAGTCCAGACCCTCCGAATGAGGTGACCTCAATGCAAGTCCAAGACCCGGCAACAGAGCAGCGGATATAGTTACTGCTGAAACACGTACAAACACTATGCAACTGTACTTTTATTAGAAGTCAAACCACGACAGCTCTCTGCGGTCACATGTCAGGGATGAAACACAGTCCAGTCATTCGTACCCAGAGCTTTGCAGCTGCGCTTGTCAGGTCGGAGCTCGTAGCCCTGAACACACCAGCACTGGAAGCCCCCCTCTGTGTTGGTACAGCCCTGACTGCAGTAGCCTTCTTCAGCACACTCATCCACATCTGGAACAGACCACAGAGACAGAAGAAGGGAGGGGAGGGACATATAGATGTTGGTGTCTTATCTCCCACAGTATTAACAATGTCACACATTGTGCAGAAAGGGAAAATTCATTGATGCTTTTGGAGCATATGTACATCATTTTAGTTTTCAAGCCTTTATCTAAATCAGTTTCACAACATGCATGCACACTAACTGTTGGAAGCTGGAAAAAATACATCGAGTAGATTTGAATGTATCTTCATGATTTGGAAGTTCTGGCAAATAAAATGTTTAGCTAGTGGCAGAAATCCAAGATTAGAAGAAGACCAAACAGTCATCAATAACTTTCCAGCCCAAAGAGAAAATTCTTGTGAAATTCCAGCGAAATTTCTTCATACTTTTGGAAAACAACCCTGCTAACAAATTGCAAAACTGACTGACTGGACTAATGAACTTCAATCCCTGGCCGTATTTAGGAAGTTAAAGGCAGGACAAGTAGAGCAAAGTTGTAGTTTTTATAGGTTTGCTTAATTCACTCAGTCAGGATCTGTATTCTACTTTCAGTTTTGGGTTGGTTGCTTATTTGTTGATTTGTTTTCCCCAGACACCTCTAATTCAGTTGATAGCTTGGAGTCTCTCTGTACAATTTAATCATCTATGCTTGGCAAAAGAAAAGGCTTAGCTTAACCAAATTATATGACTGGTTTAGTTCCTAATGTGTAAATTATATTACCAATTTCCAAAAGACCATCTTCAGGCTATAAAAGAAGTGCACGTTGAATGAGTGGAGTGAGGGAGTAGAGTTGTAGCAAACTGAGAACAATTCTTAAAGCACTGTCACATGTAGGAAGTCAGTGAAGCTATCAGATGTTTAACACAAAGTAGCAACTGGCCAATTGTCAAACTCTGCAGAGGTCATGAATATTAACACTTGCTACAACCTGCTCACTCACTTTCACTCTGCTGTCTCTCTCTCCAACACACACACACGCGCAAGCAAGCAAGCCAGTGTTACCCTGGCAGGTTTTGCCGTCGTCCATCAGTCGGTATCCAGTGTGACAGGTGCACTGGACCAGTCCTCTCACCATCTGACACTTCTGGGAGCAGCCTCCGTTATTCTGGTTACAGTTGCCCTCGTTGGAGCGTGGCCCTGCGCACAACACAGAAACATTACAGGAACATAAACACAGCATCCTAGCTCAGTATAAATACAGCCGCACACTATAAAAAGTGTCTGACTCATCTACTGTTGGGCCTTAAAATATTTTAGACACACAAGCAGCTAGGCCCGTGGATGGCGATGGCAATCAGGCTGGCCCAGGTCAACATATACAGTATAAACTGCTGTTAAAATTTATGTGAGCATTTATTATACACCCTCAGCTGTTCCAATGGTTTCTGTTGACAGCGTCATCTCACCGAGTCAGCATTAGGACTACATTTTACCTTGATGAAATCGGTATTTGTATTTATAATGGCAGACCAATAAATGTAAAAAGTAAAGAGAAGACACAGAAACATCCTTCAAACATGTTACCAGTGTTCCATAATTTATTGTAACAATAAAATAAGATCATTTCTACAATTTAATATTATCTTAGTAAGGACTCATATATAACTTCACATAACAAATGTTAGGTAAATCTGTTTATCATTCTTGTGTCTAAAGAAAAAAAAGTATCGACTGATGCACTGGATACCAAATGTCGTCATTGCTATCTGCCTTTAAACTCTTTAAACTATTATGTAATCGTCATATTGGTGTCCAGATGCCGATGTCACCATTCTTACACTTACGGCAGTCATGGTGTGGGTGTTCATCAGTCCCGTCACCACAATCATTGACCTCATTGCAAACCTTCCGCAGGCCAATACAACGGCCATTCCCACACTGGAACTGATCAGGGGCACATGGAGGACTGTCTGTGAGGAGATACAACACAGATCTGATAAGTGAAACACTTTTCTACGCCATATTTATCCAAGTAGTTCTCCCTTAAATATCTAAATAGTATGTGCTATGGTTGTGACAGTCAGTTGCCTGCCATGTCTTTAATTCCCTGTTGTGGTTTAAGTCCCATGTATGTACGTATTTAATGTTGTGTGTGCGTGTGTACCCTATGTAACATGCAAGCATGAACAACAGGTGACTGTGCATGGACTATGATGCACATAAGCAGGTTTAAAAATGACACAATGGATTTGAATAGATCATTAAATATGAATAAAATGGTGTGATGAGCAATAAAAGAAACATTTCAGGTATTCACAGGTTTCCTGCAAAGCTGAACTTCTTTATCGCCATGCTTCCTTTTATTGGTGGATAGTATCCAAAAACAGAATAAAAAGTTTCCATCTAGCTTTTTCCCCCTCGCTGCCTGTTCACTGTTATTTTAATCACAATACACAGGCCTGTCTCTGCGGTTCGTCTTTCCACAGCACAGTGAAGGAACAGACCAAAAAAGAAAAAAAAAAAAACTGAACTTTTTTCCTTTTTTTAAAATGCAACTGTGTTTCCCAACAGAGAAGTTTCTCAGCAGAGGGCTGTTCAGAGCTGTTGTCATGGTTACTGTTGAAGCTTGTACTATTTTTAGCGGCTGAAAACAAGATAACAACCAGAGCCTTACCAGTTTTCTCACAGCCCTCTTCATCGCTGCGATCCGAGCAGTCGTCCTCGCCATCGCATCTCCATGACAACCGGACACAGCGTCCAGTTGCACAGCGGAACTGATCGGCCGTGCACATGGACGTGGCTGCAGGAGACGCACATAAACATACATATTACTCTTATAGTTTTAGATCAGTCATTAGGACTTCAGTCATTATGGGTGAATGCTTTTTTGAAATAATGACGGAAAAAGAAGAAATGATTAATTTTTAACTGATTTGTTCATTAATTCTGGACACCGGCTACTCACTGCAGTTCTTCTCATCTGAACGGTCGTCACAGTCGTGCTCGCCATCGCACCTCCATGCAGCATTGATGCACATCCCGCTGCTGCACATGAATTCCACTGATCTGCATGGCTGATGTGAAGCTAAATAAACACACATATATATAACTGATTTAGCCTGGAGTTATATATAAATCTAAAAAATATATAAAAATATACACAAACTGTGCAGGTTACAGGTCCACTTCCTTGCTATAGCAAGCATGAAAAGGAGGCTCGTTTTTAATGGTATGACAGTCTTTGAACATCCCTGTATTATAACCACTGGTAAGTCCAGCTGTTTAATTTCTTATTAAATAATCACCTTTTTGAGTCATGCCTTTTGTGTGAGACTTGCATGTTTTAATTTGATGAGGGCCAAGAAACATGTAAGATGCTGTCTCAACATGTGGGATAAAGTTCTAAAAATCCTGCATAGTGACGACACAAAGTGAGACTAGCGACAGCGGATAGGTCACCTTAGCTGTCAGCGGAGTTCTTTTTTTGCGTATTTGTACTTTACTTGCACGCCACAAATGCTCAGTAGCGCCTCAAGGTGGTGCTTTTCTTCATTCCTGCTGTATTCAGCTACAGTCATACAAAGACACTGATGGAAATTTGTTCTGCCACAAATGCAGTGCCACGCAGAACTGACATGGTACAAATGCTGTCAAGTACTGCATAACAAAGCACTAGTTCACTGTCAGAGCACCTTCTCTGGCTAAAGTAGCCCTCTTATTGTTTCTCCATACTTCCGAGAGGTCGTTCTGCAACCACAACTCTGCAAATATATCAGCAATCACAGGTTCATCGACAGATAATGACACATACTAACAAGCATTGTGGTGTGTTCAGGTTGACCAAATTTCGATCCCATTACCTTTTAGTCTATTCAGATCAGGTCTCTTTTGGTACCCTTTTGTTTATTTTGGAAAAGTAAGTCATCTACAAGTTTGCACCATGTCTGATCCCACTTATGCACCTTTGAAGAGTGAAAGTTTTGTCACAAGATCACAGAATAAACATTTTTACTCTATCTTCTCTGAGCGCATTCCACATACCTAAACATATATTACTTTTCCCACATATAGTAATTAGATCTGCTTACTTAAGCTGCTGCATGATCATCTCTAAGCGGAGATCATAAATGTCCCACCTTTAAATCACCCACCATCATCGCTACATGTGATCAGATCAAAGTGAAGCTCAAACTGGCAGCAGATGACGACGGAGGTGGATGAGAAGATTAAAGCTGAATCAGACATAAGCATCTTAAACCCTTCATCCGTGTGTGAGCGTGTGTGTATTTCTTCGACGCGTTTCCTCATGACAGGACGAGTCGGCTCCCATCGAAGCTACAGCAGGCATGTGAGTCAAGACAGTTTCTAGCAACGCTGTGCAGGCCTGTCAGCTGGGCAAGAAACGATCAAAACAGCAGGTGGCTTTCCCACAAGAGAGAAGCTGAGAGAGAGAGACTTATTGGCCAAGGGAATTAGCGTGGGACACCAACTAGCACACCGACACCCGCGCACACACCCAAATGATTCATCCCCCCTTTTCTTGTCTATCTCTTATTCTCTCCCTCGCGCACACATGCACACAAAAACAGCAACTGAGCTCTTTCATCTGCTCAGCCACGCAGCCCAAAGCGGCATCAGTGGTAACGAGGCTTGCAAGTGTGATCTCTTTTGGGTGTGTGTGTGTGTATTCACATAAGGGGGAGAGAGGGAGTGAGAGAGAGTGTCGACTTCTCTAACAAAGCGCCCTTCATGTGTCTGGAGAGTCCGTGCCAAGGAATGCTGTCTGAGGATGGGCTGTCTTATGCCTCTCAGAAATGCCTTCTCTGTCTAAGTGTGTGTGTGTGTGTGTGTTTGTGTACAAACTACAGCATAAAACAGAATTTACTAGGACTTAAATTACTAAAAAGAAAAAAAGAACGCTCTCGCCCTGAACCATTCTGAGTCAGAAATAAATAAATAAAACAGGAAGAATAACAGGCAGTGTGAGAGTGAAGGACAGCCACAGGGGACACGCAATCATCAGCGAGGACCTGAAACAAACCTTGAACAACACTTTGTTCATTTAGATCTGTTATGTGCCTCTGTATTTCCTACACACAGTTATCTAAAGTATTTCTTAAGGTCTTTCTGCTGCCCCTTTTGTGCTTTCCCCCCCCCTTTCAAATACGCTTTGATGCCAGCTCAACTTTCGAAAAAAGTTCGACACTTCAAAAGTGAGGCAGCAATTAAAAAACCTGGATGTGGGAGGAGATGAGAGGAAAAAACAGAGAGCTGCTCAGTTGAATAATTTGACCTTACAGATGATCAAACGATGTTGCAAAACTTTGAAGCCGTGCTTATTGCGCTGCAGATAAACACATCAAAGTGGGGGGAAACCACTGGGCTCGAGCGCATGTGTCTGTGAAAGAGCTGGATGTGGTGGGCAGTTAAAAGATGATGAGCAAATGAACGTGAGAAATCGGAGACAAGGGAACAGGGAGGGGAGAAGCCGAGAGATTAGTCAGCAGCAGGCAGCGTCTCTGGAGCGAGGCGAACGAAACATGATAGTCTATGTCAGGACTGTGGCTTCCCTCTGCGTGTGTGTGTGTGAGCGTGTGTGTGTGTGGGTGCGTGTGATCGAGAAAGAGAGAGAGATACAGTGACAGCACAGATCTAACAGAGTGCTTTCCAGTTATGACACAGGCTGTCGAGCAACAGCTGTTCCTGAGCCCAACCTGCCATCAACAGAACGTCGGGATGTGAAATCAGCACTCAGTGTTTTACAATGAAGCTCAATTTTCGTGCAGCTACCAGAGGGCCTTTCTTACAACACATAAACACTATTATCAAAGAATCAGCTTTCAAGATTACAGACAGTGAATCAACAATTCACATTTTTTTCTTCTTCTGTAGAGTCACTTTGCATCAAATCCAATGGTAAAATACCCACCTTATCAACCTCAACTATGGCAAAAATGCCACTTCCTAACAGCTCTTTAGTGTTTCTGGGGACACAAAAACATCATGGAAGTGACAAGCTAACAGTAAATGGCTGAAAGAAAATGTGTATCTACAGTACTATATGACTCATGTGATTAAAACATACATTTGATAACCCTGCGCTTCTTTTAAGCTTCTCAGCGCTTTGGTTTCTGTCACTTCTGCAGATGGTCCGTCACATTCATGTTTCCCCACAAACACTTTAATTTTGTTTGGTGATTTTTTTCCCTCTTTTTTTTTTTTTTATATTTGTTGGTGTTTTCCTAAGTTGCGGCCCGTGTGACCTCTCAGGGCCACCATATATTTGGTTGCTTTGAGCAACAGGTGCAGGTAGAGCAGTGGTAGCTGCTGGCGGTGTGAAAGGTGTCACCTTGACCAATTTGAGTTAAATGGACTGAAACTTTATGGCTGTTTGTGGTTTCAGTACCTTCTGGAACAACTTCAGTGCAATTACACAAGATGTATTCTCACTTATAAATGGGAAATCATTTGATTCTTAGACAGCCATCATTTTCTGTTATTAGTATTAATGGACAAAAACAAATAATACTCAAGTCAAATTATCAAAATAACCAGTAGTTGAAGCAACATCAGTTACATGCTGCATCTCTTTTACAGATGTTTTACTGCACTAGGGCTGTTCGATATAAACTTTACTTTACTTTACTTTATAACGATATATATCGGATGACGATATAAAAACGTCTATCGTTTCATTTTACGCTATCATTTGTTTCGTGGTGTCGCAAAATAAACTGTTTACGGCAATATTTTTTCATCGTTTTGATGGTCACTGTAGTGGCTATATTAATGTCTTAAAGTTCTCTCTTTCTCTTATATTTTATATAACCACACTACGGACGGACAAGCGCCTGTTTTTATGCATTGTGGTTAGCAACAACGACAGTAACACCATCGCGTGTCCGCTTGTTTATGTTCTACATAAACCTTTCACAATAAAGCTCAAGATCCTGTTGAGATTTTTCAAAATAAACTGAATCACGTGAAAGAGCAGATTATTTACGGATGAGAATTAAAAAAGAGCCGCCAGATGCTAAAAAATAAATCTTAGACTCAAACGTTAGAACAGGCTTTTCCCCGTAGCATGCCATGTAATAAATACTCACAACTTATGTCTAAAATGTATAGTTTCATGCATCGGTTAAAACACGGGACGATAGATGTCTTATATCGGGATATGAGATTTTGGTCATATCGCGCAGCCCTATACTGCACCATGCTTTAACTGTCAGCGTTCAGTATCTGAGCCCAGTTTGGAACAGACTCGGTCGGTGTAACCACTAAAAATGATGGATGTTAAACTTCCTGTTCAGATGAGCCTTTAATGTACTTTTAAACTCCAGCTGAACTAGTGCAGGAAGCTGTAACACATGAATCTGAGTTGCACTCAGAGGAAAGGCAGAGAATAAAAGGAAGGAGAGGGAAGAGAAAACGGAAAGAGCTTTGCCTTCATCCACCATGCACAACACAGTCTAGTGAGAGCCACGATCACTGGCAGGGATCCTAAGAAATGTTTATCTGTACCTGTGTGTGTAATCAGATGACAGCAATTCTTTACACCAGCCGGAGAGGCACGATTGGTCTGGATCACCTAGCTAAACACTGAGTGCGTTTCCTGTCAAATCTTTACTTCTGCCCAAAACTTGGATTGGTGTCTAAGAAGTACACTTTTTTTCCCCCTGGAGGTTTGAGACTAGACCCTGACGTCTACAATGCTGCAGGTGTGTTTCTAGCTATGCGACGGGGAACTCACAGCAGTCCGATTCATCCGACCAGTCTCCGCAGTCATCATCTCCGTCACAGTGGTAGATGTCCAGGATACAGCGGCCATATGCGCACTGGAACTCCTCCACGCTGCAGGTGGCTGTCATCACATCTGAAGCTGCACAGACACGCAGACATGTTAAACAGATGCTGGAAAAGATGGTGCAGCAGTTGGCTGTCGGAGGCACTTTGAAGTTTTGATGCTACTTTGCTGAGTCTGTCAGAAACTATACATGAAATGAAGCAGAAGCTCAGCTCTACATTGAGACAGTGAACACATTTACATGGTCTGGGGTAAACTTGTTACTGTGAGATCTTGGTTTACATACAGCTTTACTGGTAAGCATATTTGCCCCTTTCTGAGGCCACAATTTTGACTTTACATGCTGCAGTGTACCATCACTCTGATCTGACTTGAGTTATCGTGGATGATGCCCTACAAATATAAGCTGGCCTGTCAATGTGTCTACAAAACAAAGCTTGTGCATACTCTCTCAGTAACTTACGGCAATTTTCCTCATCTGATCCATCTTTACAGTCCGTGTCTCCATCACAGTACCAGTGCTCAGCAATGCAACTCCCGTCCGTGCAGCGGAACTCCTTGTCTGAGCATTTACGCATGTCTGCCATGGAAAGAACACACAGGCTCATATACTATTACAAATACTGTCGGAATGAATAAAGGCCTTGCATGCTCGGGCTTAGGTGAGCCTCTTTGTGTGTGTACCCACCACACTGTTCATCACTGTTGTCCCCACAGTCGTTGTCGCCATCACAGTGCCAGAGGCTGCGAATACAGTAGCCGTTTTGACAGTGAAACTCGTCCTCCTCACACTCCCTGGGAGCTATGCAGGCAGAAAAAAGTGACAGACTTCAGAACACCATATAACACAGACACAATGAAAAGACACTAAAGCTACCCTGAAATCTGGGCAACTCTAATTCTTTGAGTCAAACTAAGAGCAAAAAGCTGTGCAGAAAAAAAAAAAGCCCTCCATAAACAGGCGGATCTTTCAGAACACTGCAGGTCTGTGACTGTGAAGCTTTCAGGCTGAATGTCTTGTTGCTCAATATGAAAATCTCTAATTTACACGCATTGCAACACAGTAAGCGATAAGGTTGTGTAAAGTGGTCTGTGTTACAGCTATAATAAATTTCCTTTTACAAAGCACATTTTCAACACCTCACAAAAGGCACAAAATAAAACCTTAAAAATAAAAAAAAACCAAAATTGGCTCTAGCTGAATACATGATGGTTAAAGTGGATGTTAATAGAGACGAGCTTTCATGGAAGAAAAAAGTCAAATGTTTGATTTATTACTCAAACTGCATAAAAGCCTTAAAATGATCGTTGCATTTCAACCTAAAAATACCAAGCTAACAAAAAGGCTACTTTCTTATTTGTTAGGAAACATTCAGAGAGGCTGTGAAGCTGCAACTGAAGAACTTTTTTTTTTTGTCTAAAAATCCAGGACTGGATGTGTTATTTCAAGCAGGAACCAGAAAAAGAAGCCAGCATGAATGTGCCAAAAGCTGCCATTTCTCAACCAACTACTTGGGACGGGCTCCAAAAACGAGACGGCCCCCAAACACTCCCGTCCAACTTTACAGAACTGCAACATGTTTACAGCCTGGTACTAAAAAATAGTTTTGATAATCTGGCTTGTTCTGTATTACAGAGCATCCAAGAAGTTTGTGTTTCAGTCAAATTTTGGTATTTTATAGTCTGTTACTAATATAATTTAAAGTATGTTTGTCTGTGTGTTAGAACTGAACACTTTACTGATTTAACCCACTTTTATCTGACTTAGAGGCAGATTCTGAGGCATTATGGTTGTGGGCACACTGCTGTAAAGTTGCTTTAATGCATATTCTTCTAGTCCAGCTCAAATTTTGGATTGATTTCTTTCACCAAGCTCTAGCAGCATGCTTTATATCTTAATTACACATAGTGCTAGCTGTACATTAGGAAGTGTTTCATTATGCAGTTAACCTTTAGACTGGAGATAAAAGGAACATTAGTCATTCGTACAAACAGTTGACACAACAGAGAGACAAAGTCACTCCCTCTTGTGAGAGTTCAGCCCTGTGACAGTGTTTTACTTTCATACCCTTTCATTTATCGAAACAACTGGTTCGCCTTGCTTCTTTCATCACACTTCCAAAGCGCCGCCTTCTACCGTTACTGCTGCAGTCGATGGCAAAGCACGGCTGGAGCCGAGCAAACAGGTTTGCCAAAGAAAACCAGTGATGTCTGGCCCCTGGCAGTAGGCAATCTATAATTTATCACTGCTGTGTGTGAGTGTTAGACAGTTACGACAAAGCAAGAGAGATAAGAAGAGACAAAAACAGAAGGACGCCCACAGAAGAGACGACCCGACAAAAAGGAAAAGGGTAACGCTCGTCTTTTTTCCACTGAAAGCTTTCATCTTTTCTCAAGAGTATTATAGCACCACACAAATACACCTGAGAACCACACTTCACTTCTCAGATGAGAGACATGACATAAGAACCCAGAGCCATTGCACGTATATATGATCTGGGTCCAAATTAATGTTTAACAAAGATCCAAAAGGGAAGCATCTTTCTAGAATGTTTTCCATATAAAAACATGACATATTTAGAAAGTTCTGACAGGGATCCTCTACATTTGGGAATTATTACACTCATCATTGGAACTTGCTTTACACTACAAAATCATCCACTTTCTAAAATTAGTTGTTTTAGCTCCATTTTCCCTCCCTTTAAGCCAATCCTCTTCTGATTGGCTGCCCTTCGCAAACAGAAGATTCGCATAACAGGTGGGTGGAGCTTTTATGCTCAAAGCTTAGGGCTGTGTGCCTTAAATGACCATCTACTCTCAGTGACATCATACAGAGCCAAGTGTATTAAAATAAATATCTAAGACTAAACATTCATGAGCATGCTATTCATTCAACTGCTAAATTTCCGCTGACCTCGCCCCCACCTCAGCCAGTTCGCCCCCCCCCCCCCTTAAAAAAAAAAAAGTATTTTGGTGGGTTCCAATGAAAATTTAATTTTACCTGGACAATTGACAATCAAACTCGTTCCATTATTCAGGTTGCAAGAAAATAATTGATTTGCCCCCTATTCTCTGCCTCTCCCATGCTCTAGCTCCCTTCATAAGCGAAGTAAACAGAGTAAGGTCAGAGGTCAACAAGCCCTCAAGAAACTCATCATTCACACAGCAGCCAAAAGTCAAAGGGCAAAGAGCACTGGGAGTCGATACCACGCTCTCTACATGTGCGTATGAGCTGAGACAGGTGTCGAAATATTTATTTGCCAGATTAAAATATCTTTTGAACGTCAAGATTTCAAACCCCTTTTTTAACACACACACACACACACACACACACACACACACACACACACACACACACACACACACACACACACACACACACACACATACACACACACACACACACACACACTGCTCTGCACCGAGGCACACCTCACTCTCCATGTTTGTCTGAAATCTTGACAGCTACTACTTCGGTTCCAGCCAAGCGTGGAGGATTGTCTCCCCAGGCCTAAATAATGCAATGAAACCACCTCATCTTAGGGAGAAACCTATACTGGCCAGCACATATTGGGAACGGAGAGCCAAACCAGGTAGGGGGAAAGAAATGGAGAAAGAAAGAAGCATGAAATAATAAGTATGGGAAACAGAGGAGGGAGGAAAATTTACTGGGCATGAAGATGAAAAATTCATAGCACCCTCATTGCAGACAGACACCCCCCACCCCCATCAGTAAGTGATTCAGTGTCTGGCTGCTCATGCTATATGTGGGCCAGCACAGGAGGAGGAGAAATCACCAGGTGACAGAAAAATCATTCGCAAGCTATCCTCTACCTGCTGCACCTATAAACTACTTGAATTTTGAGAAAACAGTGAAAGTGGCGTCTGTGCATAGGCCATTAAACAGATTCTATTGTATTTAAATACAGCAAGATGGTCCCTGTAATCCTATGCACATGTCCAACATTTAATTGGCTAGAGTGACCAAATGGTTCACAAGACTCAGTGCTACAATCAACAGATTAGCTCTACAGATTTAATGCTAGTGGTTTGGTGGGGAGTTACATATTCATTTTATTGGCTTCAAAATAGGGCTGCCACGATTAGTCGACTAGTCACGATTACGTCGACTATCAAAATCGTCGACGACTGATTTAATAGTCGACGCGTCATTTGAAGCTTTGTAAGATCCCAAAAGCAGGAATAAGAGTGTAATAACGGACTGAAACAGAAGATGGCAGCACTGCATGTACAAGGATGCCAGCTGCCGTTAAACCCCGAAGAAGAAGAAACTGTGTCCCAGAATTCATAGCGCGGCCCAGCGCAGTTGTCAACAATGGCGGCAGCTAGTTAGTTTTAATATTACTCTTATTATTCTTTCTGGGTCACAAAATAAACGTTTAACATATTTTCAGGCGAGAATGTAGCTGTGTAAACCTCAAATATCTGCTCAGTTTATCAAGACACCACATATTTTCAAAAGCGCTCCGACGTTTTCGGAGGCGTCTGTTACCCACTAGCTCGATAGCTAGCCGGGGGCCATGAGAGCACCGGACTCCCGGCAGATCGTTTTCAAACCCACCGCCCTACTCAGGTTAAACATATACAAGTCACTTAGATAACTTAAAAATGTTATTGTTTGGCTTTTTTCAGTATTTTATTTGTTCCTGAGTAAATCGGCTGAGTTTATTAAACTCCACCGAAACAATCTGCACATTTAATTAGAATTCAATTAACTATCATCTTGTCTTTATTTTTAGTTAGCACAGACCTTAAACACTTAAAGCTATAAGCTAATGATAGTTATATAAGAGCAGATGCTGCTGGTGCAATAAGCTGTACTTTTACGTTCAATGATTAGTCGACTAATCGCAAAAATAATCGGTGACTAGTCGACTATCAAAATAATCGTTTGTGGCAGCCCTACTTCAAAAGCATAAGAAGGTGGTTCCAGTTTATTTTTTAATCAACATGAAAAGAAAACACACCAAACTGAGCAAAAATATTCATACACTTTTGCTTGCCAAAATATGAACCTCATTTACTATCACCGTGACCCTATGCGTCATGTTATCAAGCTATCCAGCCAACACTAGCATTAGTCATATATCACTTTTTCTTACAAAAACAGGCCTCGCTTGCATTAAAATAAAAACAAAATGGGAAGGCCAGATTTCTACCATACAGAATTTATAATAGCAGTTCCCAATCAAGATATGAGGTCATTGTCATCTTTGATATCCAATATATATGGAACTACAATACTGTTAAAACCTTTGATGTGTATAAACTAAAGACGCACAGTTTCAAGCTACTGCTACCAAGACCAGGAGCTACCAATAGGACTGTCACTCTGGTCTATAGTTACCAACCTGCTGAGTCAGAAGCTTACTAAGCCAGCCAAAAGCAAAAACGTTCCTTCTTTTGATTAATAGCTACCTTCCATCAAAAGCCTACCCAACCCAGCTACCACTCCTCTGCAGAGCCAGAATCACAATACAGATTTTGTGATCTACTCTTAATTCCACATTAGCCAAAATATGCTGAAAGACGAGTTGTTCCCGATCTGATGTACAGAATTATCAAGTGGAGTTACTTTTGCCCTTATTTTGTTTTTTCTACTTTTCTAGTTCTACCACAATGGTGAATGATCATAAAGTTTCAAATAATGAGCCCAGCATAAATGTGAGTTCAAATACTTGCAGCTCTGGCAGGAAGTATCTGTCCGGGCCCCACCCACCTAACGTTCTGTTTTTGAGGGGCAGCCAATCAGAAGAAAAGCTGAAATTGATCACCCCTAGGTGATCAATTTTAAAAGAAGAGTTCTTTAAATGGCTTGTTCAGAACTGGTTTAGAGGCGGCATAATAACAAAATATACAACAACCAGGATTATTATGAACTGTGAATCAATCAAAGTTACTGTAGCTGAGTCCAAGAAAGAAGGTTTATGGTTGCAAAGAAGCATAAGAGGTCTATGTCAAGTTCTCGGTATTGTCACCCTTATACCACTTTTATTGGGGCCAAAGTAAAAAATACAATCGCCAATAATTGATATGAATTGTATAATTTAAGCAACATGTTGTTGGTGGAAGATCCTTCACAGATCTAGAAGTGAGTTACTTGAAGGACACTGCCTAACTGCCATGTGTCGACTCCATCAAGGACATGTCACTGCTTGTAACTATTCCAGTCCTCCGCACAGAGTGTTAAAGTTGATCGAACTGAATCGCCGAACTTGCTTCTGATGCTGTGATAGAATGTCCAGCCTGCAGCATGCATCCACCCCGATCAGGTTGCACACACAGAGCCTTCTGAGTTGTCAGGGGTAAATATAGAGACTAAATGTGGATTCAGAATCTGACCACTGGCCACACCTCAAATAAAGAAGAAAAAAACCCCACACAGACAAGCAGTTGTACTCCTCTACTTCTGATGACCTCTTTTAAAGAGCACAACTCCTATTCTTAACCTCAAATGAATCTAAAACTGACCTTCGTTAAAAGGGCAAGCACATTGTTGAGTTAGTAAAATAGGATGGTTTCCTTATCATGTTTATCTGACAATTTTCTGAAGGCTGCATTAACCCATTTTTTTTAAAAAAAAGACGGAAGTGAGAACAGAGAAATTACCCTCCTCTCTCAAGAATGTCCTCAAAATCAAGCAAAATGTCTCACATAGCAACACAGAGACCACAGATACCCTCACTGTAGCGGTCAAAGCTTCAGGTTTTTCCTTTTAGTTTAAGTGTTGTCACGATTCTGCCTGGTAGGAAGCTGAGGATACTTCAGCAAGAACACACGACTTAGAACACAAATAACTCCTCAAAACAAAAGAGGAGCAAAATAAAGTCAAAGGTCAAACAAAGTCTTGTGCTGTGACCGTGGGAGAGCTGACCTTTTGCCACAATGTTTTCGTGTGCACATGCGATTGCCCGTGTGTTTGTGAGTGCAACAGACAGGCAACGCTTTTAGACTCTAAACAAACACCTCATTGCACATGGCTGCCTCAAACATCTGTTCACTTTAATAAGTCATCCCCTTGAGTAAAACGGAGCAGGTCGAGTGTATGTCTTTGCTACTGTTTGTGTTTTCAAGAAAGACAAAGTGTACTTACGGCAGTCTTGTTCGTCGGAGTCATCCTCGCAGTCGTTGTCTCCATCACACACCCAAGAGCGACGGATACATTTGCCATTGTCACAGTGGAAGTCCAGCGGTGAGCAGGTGGGGAGCACTGCAAGTAAACGAGAGCAGACAACAAGGCTGTCAGCAGAGAAAACAAACAAACACACTGAGCAGCTGAGAGAAGAGGACCACAAAAGAAAAAAACTCAAACAACATGGATGGGACGTGCTAATGTCTTTATGAGGATATTATAAGCAGTGTTGCTGACCAATAAATTTTGACAGTTTGCGTCAATGTCCTCTTTTTCTGACAACTACAAGACAATAACTAAATAAAAAGTAATGCATGAGGACAAAAACTACGATGAAATGTATTCACACTTTTGTCAACGAATAAAAACGAGATGAAAATATTCTGAAGTAATCTTAAGCGGTACGGTTAGACACGGACATTTGATCTGCCCCTGGGAAACTAGCTCCCATGCTCCACGTTTCTCATGAAAACACTAAATGTCAGCACTCGTGAGGAAGAGAAGAGCAGACACATGGACATATTATACATTTGTTGTCAACAAATGACGCTTTGTAAACTGTGTGGAGCAACTATCACAGCTAAATACATTTTTTTTTACTCCATAAAACTAAAAGAACTTAGATTATGATGAAAATCAAATGACATTTCATTCAAAAGACTGCGACTAAATTTAAATAAAAATTGTCAAAATGAAAACTAATATTAAGTACTTTCAAAATACCTACTAAACTATAGGCCAGATACTGTTGAGGCTTCAAGTGTGCTAGCATAGACAGCTACAGCATTTAGCTGCATCTAATCTGGACCTCTTCATGTTTGTGCTGTTAGTATCAACTGCAGCATTTTAATGGAACTATCTGACAAATAACATAGTCTGCTATGTGGTAAAAACAATTTTAGTAGTTTATACTTTGATTTTGGTATTTGATTATAATGTGATTCGTGTGTATGCCATATTCCTGTTTGCTAACTATACTCGCTAGTTAGCTGCTAATTTCTGGCTCCAAGACACCAATATGGCAGCAGGCTGAACACTAATCCTGAGGCTTCAAAATGCAGAGTCTAGAAGCAACGATCATTTTTTATTTGCAGTTTAAAAAGTTTTACCTCTGTCTGTTCCATTTGGGCTTGTGTAATTATCTAGATGATTGAGGGAGCTTGATAAGAGCATGTTTTCATGCTGCAATCCTAATGATTGACGAGTAGTGACACATTTGTGCTCTCACTGTGCGACACAGGCCCACAGTTTTGGAGACGCGCACAAAGATATAGCCTCCATTCTTCCACCCTGGTCATATTTCATCTGGGTCAGCCCCGAATAGCAAAGTGTGTATGCAGCTTCAGATGAAAAAAACAAACAAACATACAAATATGCTAACTTAGACAGTGTAATGCTGCAGCAGGCATTTTCAACATTATTTTGACCATGCCACAGATGGGACAAGTACTCATCACAACTAAAAATAATTATTAATCATAACCTAACATAACACAGTCATCACTCTTGCGAGGCTACTAGGTGCCCTAAAGGTCAGTTTGCCAAACAGCTGAAATAAAAAATCTTCACTCTGTATCTGGTCTAAGTTCATTGCGTGAGTCAGGCCTGGATCCAGGCATCCTCTTCTTCCCCACCTTTTTTCTCCTAACAGAGGTACTGAGCTCAGCTCAGCGCATTCCTCCTTAACTTCATATCCGCTCTACAGAGTGCAGCTACTTGCTATCTAAGCACCACCCGAATGACTGGCCCTTTGTCATCTGCAGACAGAGCTAATTTAATTACAGGCCAGAGAGGGATGGAAGTAGGAGGGAGAGAAGGCGAAGGGAAAAGAGGGAGCAGCGGCTCCTTACTATGGACTCTCACCCGACTGTCAATAGCAAATATGAAATATTGACCAAGCAATGCAGACTTTATGAAAAATGTATGACGTCACGCAGCGAGTTAACCAGCCAGGCAGACAAGCCAGGACTTGGGGAGTGAATTAAGCAAGTGTGCATCTGTGTGTGTGCTGGGGTGTGCCTTTGGTCTCCAGGGGGAAGTAAAACCCCACTGACCCATATACCCCAACATGGATACTACATTATTCAGAGAGAGAATCATAAGCAAAGAGAACCTGTCTCCCTCTTGGTCTACACATTCTCTTCACATTCTGAAGATCTCTGTCTAAATCACACAGTCACCCCCCCATTCAGACAGCCACTGGATTCAGTTCAATATAAGATGTAAAATCACCTTACAGAGACATCACATTCATTTGGTATGTGTCACTTTATCGCAGGAAGACATTTTAAGCAACTTTACATTTTTGTCAGCTAACAACATATTTTATAGAATCTGTGAGCCCCTTTCATAAAGGCAGTCCTTTCAGGTAATCTGACAGCATCTTAACATATCAGCTTCATGCCTGAATGCTCACACCGGCTACTTTTTCTGTAAAAGTTGAGATTACAACCTTACTGAGGTGGATCCAGTTTTTTGCCGTCGCTTATCATGGTACGAATGTCAAATCATGCCGCCTGCACGAGAATGCAACTGCCTATGGATCTAAACCAAACGTGTTGCTCGAGACACTAAAACACACAACAGTTTTTGAGAATACTCTAAACAAGAAAAATTTGAGGAGGAAAAAAAAACAAAAACACTAGTCCATAAAGATCACAGAGCACCAAAGACACTCGCCTTTAAAGGCCAGAGACACGTTTTCTGACTTTTCCAACAAAAACCACAAAACTCCTTTCATGTATGTTGAAATCTAAAATCTCACGTCTTATAAGACTGACATGTCTTTAAAAGACTTTAAGTACAAGTCTTTACTGTGATGAAGAAAGAGTCTGTGACATGTCAGAATAATAATGATCACCAGTAATGACTATAATCTACATTTTGACAAAGTGTTCGCAGGGGCTGAAGTTAGCTTGTCGCTTGCATCTGTGTGTAGAAGTCATCATTTTGAGTTTATTACATATCTGTAAAATCAGAAAACAGGAGAAATCATCCATAAACATTTCCTAACAAAGAAAGCTTTGTAAATCTACAAAGGCATTACAACAGTGTTTACTTTATTATAATAAATTATTCCTGAAATGGAGACATGATCCGTCACAATCTAAGAGCCACATTTTATGAACCACAGTAAAATAGTTTATCTGTTTCATGTGCAACCATCTCTTACAACATTACTGAAATACAGCCAATGAATTATGAAAACTACAGTACAGCCAAAAGAGTCTTGTTTAAATGTACTGAGTCACCCTTAATTTCTTTATACTTTCCCAGGAAATTGGAAAATAAATGCAATAATTAGCAACTAAAACATGCAAACATACATGCAAATATAGTCTATAAGGCAACACTAGACTTAATACAATTCCAATATTATCTTTATTAGTTCTCCAGGCTTCTTGAACGACATCTGAAGCTCTTCTTTGGATGTTTGATGCCTTTAGTTCTGTTCTCTGTCAAAATGATCCCACACGGCTTTAATAATGTTGAATCCACATTCTGTGGACTGATAAGTTTCCATTGTGTGGGTTTTTTTTTTTTTGGTTTGGTTTTTTTTAAATTCAGGTATGCTTTTACTGCATTGGCAGTGTGTTTAAGCTTTGGACCAAAGCCATTGCCAGTTGGATGCTTTCCAGTTGGTATTGCAGGGCGGTTCAAAATCTGATCTGATTTAGTAATCTTTTGATAAGATCCCCTACACCATTGCCTGAAATGCAGCCCCAAACCACGATACAGTCTCCACCTGAAAACTGCCAATTCTTGTATGTTCTACCAGTTCAGTTTCGCTGCACACCATGGCAAAGTATGTTAAATTTTGGGCTAACAACAATTTGGGAATTACTTTGTTGGTGCAAAAATATTACTTTACGCCTGTCAAATTGTGTATTTTTCATAGATTGAGCTAAAAGCAATGGTTTAAATTGAAAGATTTTACAGCAGGGTATTAGTAACAAAGAACCTCACCGATTCCTCTGGAAATGGTCTGTTACAAGAACTGAACTGAAATTGAGAGAAAAAGCAGCAAATGTCCAAACAAATATTGAAAGACCTTCAGAATGCAAGCAACACTGTAAAACTAAATAATAATATAATAGCATACAACTTTAAAGCTTAGTAAGCTTTTATTTGTTGTATTTGAGTGTTTCTTGATAGTTAGGGTTAGGAGTTGAAACCACTAGTGAAAGTAAACAGGAAATGACATTTTGTGAAGACTTCTATGGTGTGGCTGAAGGGAGTGATGGCTAAATCAAGTACAAAATTTAAAAAAACAAAACAAAAAAAAACAGGTCAAGTAGTGCCGTTTAGAATAAATTTTACAAGATTCACTCTTAAAAGAAAATCTCAGCTTAGATAAAATAAGAGTTTAACTCATAATGTCCCAAACAAGCAGAAACCCAGCATTGGCACAAATGTATTTAAACTTGTGATATCCTGAGAGCCTATCAGAAGACTGATGACAGCTGTGAAAACCTCTTTTTTTGTTAAGTAAAGTGATCGAGCTGCATTCCTGTACATTTCCTGGTCAGGCGTCAGCAGATTTATGGCCTCGAACAACAAAAGGAGGAAAAATGCTGGGTTGGAAACGTTTCAATAAATAATTCAGCTTATCTGAAGACTTAGAGATTGTGGTGTTAACGCGCACGCAAAAAAGCACACATGCAGACATAAGCCAACCATCACTGCACTGGCTAAATAAACATATTCTGCTTAAGTGCGGGATTGTTTAAGCACATGAATTGGGAGATATACAAAATGCATGCAAATAAAGAGTCCAGGACGAATCAGCGAGAGATACAGAGAGAGGGAGAGTATGTAGGTGTGGCCTGGTCCAGGTATCAGGTGGATCAACAGGGAGCTTGCTAGGTAAGTTGATGAGGTCTCCTGGAGCCTTGATCTCTCTTATCACATGGATTCGGCTCTGTACGGCGCTGCTCTTCTCTGGACCGCTGCATTCCTCAGAGGCTGACACTCACGCATGTGCGCGCACAGACGCACACACACTTCAACGCTCACAAGACCCTCCATCCGCTGTGTCATCTTGTGCATTCCAGTTATCACTTTATGATGAACTCAACTAATATGAACTCCACCTGCTACACTCCTACATTTCCCAGGATTGTGCGAATATTATTAATAGCTGCAATGATGTACATGCTTCCCTCAGCCCCACAATAAAGTAAGACAGCTCAGAGAATGATGTCTTAGCGAAACCCTGGTTAAAGATGGCATCTAACTTCAAAACGGGTGCACAGCTCATTGTGATCATGAGCGGCCTCATGAGCATCTTCACATTTGCAGTTGGATAACAGTTGCAGCTGATATCCATTTACACCCCCCCCACCACCACCACCACAAACTTTTTTTTTTCCTTTTGAAATTTATATGGTTGTTTGACCAGTTCATTCACCTCCCATAGTTACACTTTGAAGTGTTCCAATAGTACAAAATTTTTTGTCTCAGTCATGCTTCAAAGCCTTTCAAAAATATTGCTCCTGAACATTTTCCATTTATTCTTCTGTGTGATGCTGTCCTCACACGTGTAATAGAACACACACACACACACACACACACACACACACACACACACACACACACACACACACACACACACACACACACACACTGACCTTCACCAATGAGCTTTTCTCATCCAAGCTAAAGAATTCCCACTTGCATACTATGTGTTATTCCCACACAAACAATGATACACACCTGCAAGTCTCATCATCAACACCAGCCTCATTCCTTTCCCCAGTTATTCTCTGGTGCACACGCACACATACATACACGCAGTGAAGAAACAAGAGTGTAAGTGTAAAAGTTGACCTCTTTAGCTATACTGAGAGTTTACCTGCATTAAATATTACAGTACAAAGTTAAGTCAATTCTTAAAGCCTTGTTTTTCCATGAATATGTGCAGTATTATTTTAGTCTCCGTATTCTGTAACCATGTAGCCAACAGATATTGCTTGATTACGCTGCTTCAACTTTTAACAAACAAATGTGTGTGAATGCATGCAGTCATTTCCTTATGTCAAACCTAGAGCCAAAAGACTAGAAAAAGTAAACATGGGTCTCCACTGTGAGTAAATGTTTCCTGTTGAGAAAATAGTAACATGGAGATGGAATGACCCATTTTGAGATGAAAGAGAGGGGAAAAAATACAGACATAATCAAAGGTGAACTATACTTGTTAGTAGGGCTGCCACGATTAGTCAACTATCAAAATCACCGACGACTGATTTAATAGTCGACACGTTGTTTGAAGCTTCAGATCACAAAAGACGCAGGAATAAGTAGTAGGATTTAAGAGTGTAATAACGGACCGAAACAGAAGGTGGCAGCACTGCATGTACAAGGATGCCAGCTGCCGTTAAACCCCGAAGAAGAAGAAGTAGCTCTGTCCCAGAATTCATAGCGCAGCTCAGTTTCCAACAATGGCGGCAGCTAGTTAGTTTTAATATTACTCTTATTATTCTTTCTGGGTCACAAAATAAACTTTTAACATATTTTTAGGCGAGAATGTAACTGCGTAAACCTCAAATATCTGCTCAGTTTATCAAGACACCACATATTTTCAAAAGCGCTCCGATGTTTTCGGAGACGTTTGTTACCCACTAGCTCGATAGCTAGCCGGGGGCTAGGCTCACTAGAGCCCGTGAGAACACCGGACTTCCGGCAAATCGTTTTCAAACCCACCTACTCAGGTTAAACATATATAAGTCACTTAAAAATGTTATTGTTTGTTTTTTTTTTTTGTATTTTATATGTTCCTGAGTAAATCGGTTTGGCTGAGATCAAAGTTATAGTTTTTGCACAGCTGAATAAACCTCAAGCAGACAGCTGATTATCAGAAGCATGAGATGTTCAAGAATATACTCCGGTGTCCCGTTATATTTTAGATAGCAAGGAGTTTATTAAACTTCACCGGAACAATCTGCAAATTTCATTAAAATTTAATAAACTATCATCTTGCCTTTATTTATAGTCAGCACATACTTTAAACACTTAAAGCTGTAAGCTAATGATAGTTATATAAGAGCAGATGAATGCTGGTGCAATAAGCTGTACGTCTAATGTTCGACTAATCGCAAAAATAATCGGTGACTAGTCGACTATCAAAATAATCGTTTGTGGGAGCCCTACTTGTTACATGTGCAGGCACATCAGTCCTGCTGTGAGATTTCTGCCTCCAGCCCCAATCAATGGGAGGATGGAATATTTGAGGAAAGTCTGAATTCTGAACAGTTTCTTAAAAAAAAAAGTGATTATCTTGTTAAGTTTTTCTTTTTCTGCTTTCCAATGCAACTTTCAGGGCAGTAAGCACCGCGAGGCTTTAGTGACCTTCATTACAACAGAAGGCGCAAATCTCAGAAACAGACATTTAAAATACAGCCAAAGCTGTTTGCATGGCTAGATATCCATAGAGATAACAAGAAAATGGAACCGTTTTCACACAAGCTCTGAAGCCCTAAACTTTTCCATTAGGCTTCAGCCAACAGAGCAGAGTGTGAGAATGCAACTGTCACACAGTTCTTGGTGTTTTAGGGTTTCTGTGCCTCCTTTTGCTTTGACTTTTCCTCCCTTTCTTTCTTTTCTTGCCTGTGTTGGTAGACACATGATCTAAGAGAACTTGTACATTGTTACATTATGTTACAAGTGATAATAATGAGCTCTGTTAAGTGTGCACGCTTACTGACTGCACGTCTGACTTGCATATGCATGTGTGTCTTTGTGTGTGTGCGTCTTTAGGAAGATGTATGTGGCCGTCTTTAAATGGCCTTGAGTTAATGGCCTTCCTCCTCACTGTAGAGTAGCTGAATCAAGTGGCTCTAATGGGACCAATATATCTGCCTAAGCGCCGCTTATCACACCAGCTCGACGGATGGGAGGATGAAAACATGAGGGAGAGAGGGAGACAGAAAAACAGATGTGCACTCCAGAGAGCGACACAGCTTCTTTCAAGCTTAAAAAGTGCAAGGATGTGCACGCGCATGTCACAAATATAAGGGTGTAACGGTGAAAATTGATGACAGTCTTTAAAGTGTTATATAGTCACTTCAGAGGACGAGTCACTGGGATGTCCTGCCATGGTGTACTCGTGTCTGTACACTGTTTGTTTGTTTCTGTTGGCTACTGTACAGCATCTAGCTGGTAAACCTGTGTTCTAATCAAAGCGCTTGTGTCCCATTTGGAAAATGCCTTTCCCAACGCCAGATGATATGTGAATCCACCGAAAGCCGAGATGGTCCAGTTTCCACCGGCACTTAAACGCAGCATGTATTTGTAGATCCGTGTGGAGCTGCACACGTGTTTATTTGCCAAGTTGTTTTGCACGTGTTCAGATTGCTTGGCTTTAGTGTGTAGACTAGCACGTGCATTTGTGAGAACTAAAAATGCTGCACACATCAGTAAATCTTTGTTTTTCTCTGTGAATCATGTAGCGTGCATCTGTGTCTAATTGGGAACTACAGCTTTTTTCTTCTAAACGGATTCATGGTCAGAGGGTGTGAAAGTCCTGTCTTTCATTGCTTAACCCACTCTGGACTTGTGACATGGCGGCAAAAGTAATTGTGAAACTGTGCATAACCTTGTGTCTTTAATTTTGTTTCTGCAGGCTATATGACGATGATGATTATGATAAAAAAATGTTAAAAAAAATTCAGCCTTTTCACTGCTGAATGGAACAAACTCAATTTACATTTGTGTCAGTAGAAATTCCTTAATGAAGACCTTAATACAATCAGTGGCATAAAAAGAACCGTTAACAGTCTGGAGCTGCCATACTTCTGATTCATTTCCAATCTAAATGCAGGAAGCACACATTGAAAAATAATACAAAAATGTCTCAAAATGTAAAAGTACGTCCCTCACCCTTCCTTAAACCCAGACTAATCCCCTCTGTCCATCTCTTTATTTTCCTCTCACAGCCGATCCCGACAGAGGTGGCTTATCTGATTTTGGGCAGCTCTGGTTGCTATCCAGCGCATATTTGAGCCCGTCAGAGCACAGTGGTACTGCCAGCACAGTTTTTTCCAGGAGTGTGTCTGGCGGCTGCTTGTGTAATGGACTTTTTCCTCCACCTATACAGTAAACAGACCTCGCCCTGTCCACAACGCCACTTTGCATTCATAAAACCCACTGAAAACTCACAGCAGAATTGTGTTTACTACCTGTCTGAGGCAACATAATCAACTCTGTCCAGTGTTTATCATAGTCTGCTGTATAAAGCAAACCCTCAAAACAAGTCACCAACAACTGTTTATTCCTGTTTTTATTACCTTATTTATCACCAGCTCTTTTGCACAAACTACAAAATAAAGTGCAAGACGAGGGAACTATGCACTGCAGTGGCACAGAAATTATTTGAATCTAATACTTGCTGCAAAAACAGCATCCCGGGAGTATTAAAGCAATCCATCACAAATATAGTTACAGAACAAACTAAAATATTTCTTATCTAAAAAGCCCCTATTCAAAGAGCCATTTTACAGCATATTTAGCATATTTTCTATGCTTAATGCAAAGAGATTAATGCTTATGTGGCATTTTAAATGTTGCTGAGTCTATAATATATCCTCTGATACATCAAGATTAAAATGTTAAACTTCCAACAATAATAGTCTCCATTATGAATGAGCATGATCAAGTAAAACGCATGCTCGACCAATTAAAGGATGAAGCAAATCCAGCCCTCCCAACCACAGCTGTTCACTCCATCATTCTGCCTGAACTTTCCTGGACTAGTCTGGACCAGCAAGACTGTTTTGTATCTAAAGCTACAAAATAAATAAATTAAACAAAATTAAAATAAATAAATCACTCAAAGTACAAATGAATCACAAGAGTGGCTTTCCTGAATGACTTACAAGTGTGTGTAAGATTAGTGGTGATACAGCACATTGACAGGACATTTTACCGTCCATTATGGCAGATTAATGCTGAAGCGTTTGCTTGTTGCCATGACAAATCTCTGCGGAGCGCTTGACACCAGTGAGTAACACTTAAGCGCTGTCATCCTCACAGCCCACATATTTTCCTCTTAAGAAACTGAATGACAGGAAATACTCTGGTGCAGACTAATTCAGCATTATATGACTATTAGGATCATCAGTCTCCAGCTGAATGAATGCATCCATTTTCTTATGTTAGCTTTCTTGAAATTTTATATTTAACTATCATATTCAGCTCACAATACACAGGAAAGTGCTTGTGAGAACATGACCACAATTTGGGTGAAGACCTATTAGGCTATCACTGTGTGTAAGTTTCACTAAAATCTGAGAAATATTCTAGAGAGATCCTTTAAAGCAATTCTTAGGACCGTGGATAGAGAGATGGATGTGTCATCATGCCATAAGCTTATCAGCTTTCTGGAAGGATGAGCTAAAAAGGATAAAAGGATAATAAACAAAGTTAAAATAAAAGAAACAGGTTTACAAAGATGCAAAAACACACTGTGGGGGGGTGGGGGTAGTGTAATTGTGTTAGGTCCTGGAGGATCAAAGAAGAAGTGAAAGAAGGAACGCATCCGTACCTGGGGAAACTAAAAGAGAAGAGGGTAAATGGAGAGACTTAAGACTTAAAACAAACTGAAAAGTAACAAACTAATAACAGAAACTATTGTAAGAAATTGGTATAGGCATTTTTTTTTAATTATTTTTTTGGGTGGGGTTTCGGGGTGGGATTGGTAAAACTTTTGCAGTATCATTTTATGAATGTAGTGTTGTGACACTTCGAGAGTGTAAGTTGTTAATGATAACATGTGAGGTGACAGCTGATTCTCACATCATATTACAAGTATGGAAACCTGCCACTGTCTGGTTCATGGCCCAACAAATTTATTTATTTATTTTATTTATTTATTTATTTATTTTTTTACACACGGCACCATAGAACCCATACGAGGTAAGCTAGCCCCTTATTGCTCTCTCTCCACCTATATCACATTTGATTAATGCAAACGTGTGCTTGAGCCATCAGCAAAATCAACTATTAATTCTGGCATTTATTCAGAAAAAAAATGAAAAAGCCGCTCCAAGATGTAGAGCATTAGAACCTTTAGTAGAAAAATCAAGAAACCCAACTACCAGGTGAAGTACATGTGAGCACCAAAACACACGTGTTAGCTAAATAACAAAAAAAACAAAACAAAAAAAAACTACAACTACAATACAGTTCCACCTGGAAAGAACTAAATAGGATCTATAACCCTCCTTTGTTATTCTTTACTTTTTACCAGCACCCACCAATCTATCATTCCCTACTTTCAATTATTCTATTAATTGTGCAAACCGCACGCGCTCACAGCCTGAGGTGATATCTGCAAAATGTTTATTTAGTCTGGCTGTCAAAAAAGTTCAGCAGAACTGCTATAATTGTGCAATTCATTATGTATCAATGCAATTTAATTAAGTGCAGCGACGCAACAGCACTCTGTGTTTGTAAAACTATTTTCAGTTCTGGCTGCCATTTTCTTCACATAAAACGAAACGCCGGGATCTGCGGCCATTCCCTTATTGTTTGGCACCAAGCCCAAACCCTGCAGTAAACATATTATTTTCAGCAGGCGGCTCTTTTCAATCTCTCTGATTTGAGCTGTCATGTGAAAAATATACTATTGCGCCACTTAAACACCCCTGTGTACCCCAGTTTTGGACAGCACAAAAGCTCTTATTGATTTTTAAAATCAACAAATCAGACCCACATTTTGTTTTCCTCCAAATGACTTAAAACCAACTGTAAACCACACCAGCTAAACTCTTGCTGGGGTAAAGTACAGAAGTTGAAACTGTGTCAGATTAAGATGTAAGCCAGCAGATTTGGGCAGCATTTATTAAACATTAGGACTGCATCAACACAGCACTCCTATTTCTTTTCATCAAACTAAAGCGTGGGCAGAATCTCTGACAAAACAACACAGGGTTGGCAAGGGAACAAAAAAAAAGTTTAGTCTGCCAATAAAATCAATATCAGCTGGCAGAACACAGCATAGGCTAAGACATGTAAAACAATGTTAATATGAAACTCACCAAAATCCAGAAAAATGTGATGGGGTAACACTTGCCCAGCTTCAGCTTGAGGCATACAAATCACAAGTACTGTGACTTTTTTGCATCAAAATGAAGATTCATAAACTATATGCTAAACCAAATAAATACTTTAAAAAGAAAAAAAAACTACCACTGTTAATGCAAAAGACATATATAAGCAGTATTTTCTTTTAACAAGGGTTGCAAAACATCAATTCTTAAATGTGCTGGCTTACACAGTTAAGCCCTCTAATATGATAGTGCACTGATTACACTTTTAAAGACTTTTAAAGCTTAAATCCACAACCTCTGCTGTAGTTAACATTGAAAACCTACTCAGACAAGTTTGTACAAGATTTAAAAAGAAAGTAAAGCCTGGCCTCAGTCCAATAACCCCTTTGTCTCTCCCTCTTGCTTCTGTTACTTTCTTCTACCCTCGATTACCCTCTAATCATGCCCTCTTCTGTGTGAACAAGTTTGCCCGCCTGGTTTACAGAGCAGGGAGTAAATATTTAGGAGGGAGGTGGAGGAGAGGACCAAGCGAGTGTTGGATAAATCAGAGAGGAGGAGGATTATGTTAATGTGTCCAAACAACTACGGTCAAATCCTGGGACAGAAAGAAAGAGACTGATGAGACAACAACAAGGGAAAGGAAGGGGAAGGGAGATGAACTGAGCGATGCTAGAAATGCAACCGCTTAGTGAGATATAAATGAGAAAGTCTTGGATGAAAAACAAAAAAGCAAAGGGAGTTGGGCGTGCAGGATTCCTGTGGTCAGAGGGCAGAGACAAGGAGGCTAAGGAGGCTGCAAGGACAGAGGGGCTCAGACAGAGAGAAAAAAACATGAGGGGGACGCAGAGAGAAAATCAACACATAGAGAAGGAGGGAATGGGGTCCTAATCTTCTTCGCTCCCACCTTCAGATCAGCTGAGCTCCTGCGGTCACAGCTGCTCTCTGATTGGCTAAGACTGCAGAGAGTGGTGGATTAAAGGACAGGAGGGGGTACTTCTTAGTTTTTGGTGGTTTGTGTGTGTGTGTGTGTGTGTGTGTGTGTGTGTGTGTGTGTGTGTGTGTGGGGTGGGGGGCCGTCTATATATGAATGCTCTTGTGAGAATCACTTTAATGCAAGGACACGGTGGTCACTCCTCACTTATTTTTGTTGAGAGGATTTGATCTTGAGTTAGGGGTCAGGATTAGACCAAGTCCTGCACATATCTGAGGCATTCCAGTATTTATCAATTCCCTTTAAAGTGTAAACTTGTCTGCACTTTTTTTCAAGTTCAACTGGGAAAAGTTCATTTGAAAAATACAAAAAGACCAGACTTCAAACTGAAGCTAAAAAAAAAAAAAAAAGACAAAAATTAAGACATTTTAATAATTTTAAAGACTTAGATGACAAATATTTGATAACTCTAACTAAACTTAATAACTCTAAAAGACACTTGCATAAAAGGTTTCATTAAAACATTTACTGGTGGCAGTTCCAGAGGTCTTTTAAAACATTTACACTCACAAAGTCGTGAATACCAAGTCAGTGAGTTGTTCAAATGACTTCTTCTCATGAATATGGTAAACATTACACCACCTGGAGGCCCAGTTATCCTCACAAGTTGGAATGCCAAACGTGTGTGTGTGTGTGTGTGTGTGTGTGTGTGTGTGTGTGTGTGTGTGTGTGTGTGTGTGTGTGTGTGTGTGTGTGTGTGTGTGTGTGCATATACCTGTGAATGTGTGCGTTTGAGTTTTTAGTACACACACCCGCTTCCCAAACCTCACACGTACTTGTGTGAGCTGACAGCAGAGGAAGCCAAGTCTCATGCAGCGCTTTCAATCTCACCCAACAGAGATTTTCCTCTTCCATTTCATTTTACATTCACGGTCAACACACACACACACACATATACATATATATATATCTCCTCGGCACCCCCTGTCTTCTCACTAGCTGAAATCGTTTACTCTTTCGCAACCTCGGCCGCTTTCAACTCAGCAGGACTCCAACACTGTTGCAACGCGCGCGCATGCGCGCGCGTGCGTGCGTGCGTGCGTGCGTGAGAGAGAGAGAGAGAGAGAGAGAGAGAGAGAGAGAGAGAGAGAGAGAGAGGTGCACTTAGCTCAGTGTAAGTGAAATGCAGAGAGAGAAATAACTTGAAGGATGACCTATAACAGTGAGGGAGGATGATGCAGTAGGAGGAGATGAATGGTGAAATAACACATGATGTATTAGTTGTCCCAGGTTATCTTGTCTTATCTGCTGTTGTTATGAATATCCAGTGTTACTGTGTGCTAATAAATTGTATTGCCTTGAACTGGGAAAAGAGGTCAGAGAAATCGAAAGCCTGATAAGATATGATGGAAGACAGAAAAATGAGTCATACTGCAGCTGTTGGACGGGTCGCAGTCAAAAGGTGAGCACGGCTCTATGCCAATCACATTCACTGTGAGAGAGGACAGTCACAGCAAGGCCCAGGGCTGGACTGGGACAAAAAATCGGCCCGGGCATTTTGACTAGAGACCGGCCCACCAAGTATTATAGCAAAAACCATAAAGCCGTTGAATGAAAACAAACACTGTTGTCACAGTGATGTACAATGTCTCGTTGGTATATATGCATCAGTCTAATAAACTTAAACCTACACCATCCTCCCTATTCTGGTATTCTAAACAGTACCCGAAAGTAGACTGCTTGGTCGAGTTAACCTCCTGAACTATCTACAACACATGGTGAAAACCTGAAATTAAGACAGAGAAGACTAGAGGTGAGACATGATCATTACAGATTACTGATGACAGATTTACATATATTTTCATAAACAATTAATTTGCCACATCAATAAACAGCATGGCAGGGCAAAATATTTTTTCTAACATGGCAACCTTTAAAAAGTGAAAGGAGACAGAAAGACAGGTGAGAAAGAATAAAACTTAGTTGACTTTTTGATGGCATTTTACACACAGTACTGGTACAGAATCTAGAAAATGTGGGAAAATACTGGCATCATATGCAGTACTTAGCTACTTCTGAAGAAATTATGATGGGACCCTAAAAAAATTACTATGTACAATAATGGATTTCTATACATTTTACATCAGATGAAAATGTTTGCTCTAAGATTCAGATAATTATTTGTTAAAAGCGAGACATTTTAAATGAGAAAAAGAAAGAAAAGTATTTCCTTGTGCCCTCCTCTCCCTGTTAATGTCTTACCTGGGTCCCTGGCAACACTTTGCTAGACCCGCCCCTGCACAGTCACCAGCTGTCAGCTACTTAGAAAAGGATCCTGGTGTTATTTGTCTCTCAGAAACAGTTCATAACTTCCCTTCAACTCATTCATGTCACCTAAAAGGTAAACCTGTTTCTCCTTCACCTGTTCAGCTCTGATGATTCAGTAAGAACATCTCCTGGTTTCATCTCACCAGATAACCAAACCGATATCATGACCAGCAGCTTTTACAGCTGTGGCTCCAGCAAACATCAGCTGATACTAGAAATTAATATTAAATAAATTCTAACAACAGCTGATCAAGCTTAAACGTGCTGCTGTTGTTTAGCGCGACATCCGCCGGTTTCCTCTTTCTGGCGCAAGGTGGGAGATAAACAAACAAGAGAGAAAAGCTGATCAGATGATCATTGATCAGGTTCATGATTGAAGTGAAACCTTTATGGGGAGGGGAAAAAAAACAAAAAAAACAAAAAACGAAAAAAAACCCATCGGCCCATAAAAACAAATAATTACCATCGGCCCACCGGCCAGTCCAGCTATGGCAAGGCCTGATCACTTGAACATTAACAGGCCTGCAGCATGAAGTGCAGCAAAGAAACCAATGTGGGAAATCGCTACTGTAACTGTAAGAAGGTCAAAACTACAAGGATAACATCAGGGTTACTAAAATAAAAAGAATGGCAGCTTTTCTGAAAGTTTTAGGAGCTTTTTGGTGTCATGTGCACTCAAGGTACTTGGCACATGATTTGGTAGTCCAGAAAGTGCTACGCAGAGCTTTCTAGGCCCATGTTTGCATGTTACAGCTGTGCACTGTCACCAAGGGCCAATGTCTAAAATATTAACAACAACTAATGTGGGCAATCCTTGATTATGTTTATGCTGTTGTTAGCTGTTTAGCTTAGCCCCTGAAAAATTGATAATATACAATGATGGTTTTGTTTTTTCCTGCCATCATTTCCTTTTGTTTTCAAGCCTACTTTCCAACCAGTCAGCAATTGAGCTACACAAGGAGACTTCCTAAATGGGCAATTTGCTGATGGCTTTTGGACTGCACACACGTGCGTCTCTGTAGCCTCTGTGGGCACTGAATCCTTCTTTCTACCACAGGGCTGCACCTTTCTGGTCCCCCTCAAGAATATGACCCAGTCCCCTTTAATGTCTCCTTAATCATTGCTCATGCTGCCTGTGTGCATGCCCAAAGTTTAAAACTAATCATAAATGTCATAATCTTTTTTTTTTATTTTTTCCTCCTAAATCTTTTTCCGAATTCCTAAACTAAGGTTTGAAAACTTTAAAAGCAGGATCAAATAGGTTCTTCCCCTCACTTCTTGACACAAGAGTTTCAGTGAGGTAGTGAGTGGATTTATGAAGAGAGCAGTAGGAAGGTTAGGTGAACGCGCTGACCTCAACACGAGGCAAGTGTCATTCTTTTCAGATATTATGATGTACTTCCTCTTTATTCACTTTCTGCTTCAGTTTGCCCTCATCTAACTGTGAAAACCTTCAACACAATAAGCCCTTACAGCCATTTCCATAGGAACCACACTCACAAAGTATGCCCTTCCTTCTCTTGTGTGATTGTATGGATGTGAAACTAGAGTGGCAAGAACACAAACACATTCCTCCAATGGAGCAGCACTTCATGCTTCTTACAGCTTATACTTACACCCTGCAATCAAACATAGTAAAATGTGCCTATGTTGCCACATTTAGACGAGCACACCCCCTGAGCTCAGACAGCTCTGTCAATGAAAGAATGGGGGTGTTATTAATTTGATTAAACGTCTGTGAGTTATGCCTTCATTAAACTTCATCAAGGCTAATTAGTATCCTGGCATTGAGATGTGCGACCCACTAAAATGCTCTTCAACTAACCACCTCTGATGACACTGTCATAATAGTCACCCACTTTGAACATGTAACATAATCATGCTCAGTTATTAGTTAAATCTTTAGTTAGTTTTACGATCATTTCTACACAATAGCTCAAAATCATCCATGCAGATATTTTGTCTTTATTCTGAAGTTTGAGAAACTAGCACAGACTTTAATTTACTGATCGCCACTTACAAACCTGTTAAACTTACAGCTGAATAACTGTGGGTAAAATAAAGCAATACAACTTCAGAGAAAGTATCTCTTTTAATGTGGGCATTTGTACCAGACTGTCACTGCGAAAAAGTACCGAGGATGAAGTCCTCGACTTGATTTACCAGCTGATGTTCCAATTCTATTGCTATTATGCAACCAATTCAGTATGCGACCAGATGTGAAATATAGACACAACCTTTCCATCTGTGAAAAACAGCCAGGAAACAGTCTTTGGAGAACACAATGAGGGACAAGGCTTCTGGGACATGGCTGAGAAGCTGAGAGGCAGGAGCTGTCTAGGTTACTTTAGTGTTTTTTTTTTTTTTTAAATTCTTCTGGTACCTGACTGGGTTGACTAGTGTACTTTTAATAATAGTTACAAATCCTGTTTAATGACTCCAAGTATCCAGATGCCAGTCAATGCCAGTATCCAAGTGAATGAGTAATACAACTCCCCCACTCAGAGCAGTTATAAAGGGGCAAAATATCCATAGAGGTCAAAACCATCTCCTGTACCAGGCTGTAACTAAGCGTTTTGTTTACTTGTAATGCCCCAACTTACAACCTAATAAAAGGCAAGTGAAGCAGCAAATCTTGCAAACTAACTGGTACAACTTGAGAAGTGTTCTTATAAAAAAGGTGAAATTTATGATAACACACCCTCCCCAGTATGGTCCAGTATAAACAGGCCAAAGTAATGGGAGGTGAAGAGAAGACCCATAGCTGTAAAGTCAATTTCCTTCTCACCTTCATGCAACAGCAGCTCCTTCAGACTAAAGTTACAGCACTGACATTCACAACTCCACATATTTTATCCAACACACATGCACGCACGCATACAACCACAACAAGGATTTTTACATGCTCCTCTTAGTCCCCTGTGTTCCCCTCTGCTCTCTCTTTGGTCTCTGTGCAGCTATGAAACTTTATCTGGGGGAACACAAGTGCAAGATACACACACACACACACACACACACACACACACACACACACACACACACACACACACACACACACACACACACAGCCACAGCTGAACTGCAGTTTCCACATGATCTCCAAATTGTAATTAGATCAGACGTTTACACAGATAGCTTCATAGGCACAGTCCACTAGGCCACTTTGCCTCCACTCCCATCTTCATGAGTTTCTCTCAGACACACACAGACACACACACACACACACACAGACACACACATTCCTCCAGCGTGATTCAGGAGAACTCTGCTTTGTCTGGAAATTGCTGAGAAATTAGTTAAGGTTCAAACAACACAAACTATAATGCAACAATTCTGCAGGGAGGACAATGTATCTTTCTGTGTTTATCTGTGTGGCTACTGTCGTTCTGGATTCTCACGGTCTCACACACACACACACACACACACACACACACACACACACACACACACACACACACCTGCAGATCAAGAACAGTCGAGAAAACCAACTTGGAAAATGTTGTTAAATAACATAAAAATTTCTCTTCTCGGTTTTACGATCCATTTCCCTCAATCCAATCAGTCAAATACAGGGAGTGCAGAATTATTAGGCAAATGAGTATTTTGTCCACATCATCCTCTTCATGCATGTTGTCTTACTCCAAGCTGTATAGGCTCGAAAGCCTACTACCAATTAAGCATATTAGGTGATGTGCATCTCTGTAATGAGAAGGGGTGTGGTCTAATGACATCAACACCCTATATCAGGTGTGCATAATTATTAGGCAACGTCCTTTCCTTTGGCAAAATGGGTCAAAAGAAGGACTTGACAGGCTCAGAAAAGTCAAAAATAGTGAGATATCTTGCAGAGGGATGCAGCAGTCTCAAAATTGCAAAGCTTCTGAAGCGTGATCATCGAACAATCAAGCGTTTCATTCAAAATAGTCAACAGGGTCGCAAGAAGCGTGTGGAAAAACCAAGGCGCAAAATAACTGCCCATGAACTGAGAAAAGTCAAGCGTGCAGCTGCCAAGATGCCACTTGCCACCAGTTTGGCCATATTTCAGAGCTGCAACATCACTGGAGTGCCCAAAAGCACAAGGTGTGCAATACTCAGAGACATGGCCAAGGTAAGAAAGGCTGAAAGACGACCACCACTGAACAAGACACACAAGCTGAAACGTCAAGACTGGGCCAAGAAATATCTCAAGACTGATTTTTCTAAGGTTTTATGGACTGATGAAATGAGAGTGAGTCTTGATGGGCCAGATGGATGGGCCCGTGGCTGGATTGGTAAAGGGCAGAGAGCTCCAGTCCGACTCAGACGCCAGCAAGGTGGAGGTGGAGTATTGGTTTGGGCTGGTATCATCAAAGATGAGCTTGTGGGGCCTTTTCGGGTTGAGGATGGAGTCAAGCTCAACTCCCAGTCCTACTGCCAGTTTCTGGAAGACACCTTCTTCAAGCAGTGGTACAGGAAGAAGTCTGCATCCTTCAAGAAAAACATGATTTTCATGCAGGACAATGCTCCATCACACGCGTCCAAGTACTCCACAGCGTGGCTGGCAAGAAAGGGTATAAAAGAAGAAAAACTAATGACATGGCCACCTTGTTCACCTGATCTGAACCCCATTGAGAACCTGTGGTCCATCATCAAATGTGAGATTTACAAGGAGGGAAAACAGTACACCTCTCTGAACAGTGTCTGGGAGGCTGTGGTTGCTGCTGCACGCAATGTTGATGGTGAACAGATCAAAACACTGACAGAATCCATGGATGGCAGGCTTTTGAGTGTCCTTGCAAAGAAAGGTGGCTATATTGGTCGCTGATTTGTTTTTGTTTTGTTTTTGAATGTCAGAAATGTATATTTGTGAATGTGGAGATGTTATATTGGTTTCACTGGTAAAAATAAATAATTGAAATGGGTATATATTTGTTTTTTGTTAAGTTGCCTAATAATTATGCACAGTAATAGTCACCTGCACACACAGATATCCCCCTAAAATAGCTAAAACTAAAAACAAACTAAAAACTTCTTCCAAAAACATTCAGCTTTGATATTAATGAGTTTTTTGGGTTCATTGAGAACATGGTTGTTGTTCAATAATAAAATTATTCCTCAAAAATACAGCTTGCCTAATAATTCTGCACTCCCTGTAGAGGCAGCGTTACATGCCACATGAACACAAATACACGTGCAAACACTTGCTTCTAAGTGGCCTGCACTGTGGGGTTTTCAGCCACACAAAAATATGTTATTACATTTCAAAAAGTCGTTGAAATCTTACTTACTTGAGAAAATGCATAATTTAGTTAGCAGAACAATAATCTCAGAACTGGAAGACACTCTAAGACAAATATGCTCTTTATCTGAGGGAGTGAGTGTAAGCGCCTGTCTTTGATGAATGTACTCTCGTCTGATATTTGGAATACAGATCAGATTTCAATAAAGATGAAACAATAAATTTAATGTCAGAATTTGGGAGTTGTGATCGCTTAAAGCTGTACGACTTGCGGTGCTAGTGGAGACGCAGCCAATCAGGACGCATTCTTGTTAACACAACTCATCAACTATGTGTTATTTCAAAGTGTTCATTTAAGTAGGCAACTTTCCATGGATGTATGCGTTTCTTCCAGTTATCAAGCAGTTTGGACCAGTCGTACCGGCTTCAGCTGCTAGAGAAACTGAAGCAGGCTGAGCAGAGGTGCTAAATAAACTACAAATAAACCTAAACTGACAAGGGAGGAACCTACACAAAGAAGGAGGAAATAGTATTATTGTAGGGTCTTTACCTTGCAATGTTGCGAATCTTGCAAAAGTGTGTTGTTGCTATAGAAATAAATTAGTGGCTATCCCAGCTGACATAGGTAGGCGTGGTACACCCTGGACAGGTCACTAATCTGTTGCAGTGCTAACACAACATGACTTAAGTAAAAGTCTAATAATTGTTAAGACTTGTTGCAGTGCCAAGGAGAAAATAGATTCTAAATATTATAAAGTATTCAGTGTTTCTAAACTATAAATACAGGCATATATCAAGGGAAAAAAGTGATACTTTGTTTCATGATTTGTAGTCTTCGCTGTTGGAAAACTGAACTGCATTAAGTTGATATGTGATGTGATCATTGATCTAGTGGATGCAGTAGCAAGAAGAAGCGGTGCGTTTGCTTGACAGTATCTACGGTTTTTAATGGCTGACTACTACAACAATACAAAATCTATGTGATATGAGAATTGCGATTATGATATTGACTGGACAGAATCCAAGAGAACCAGCGTGGAACTACAGAGCGGTGGAGCAGAGGATCGATCAGACAGTACTAATGGATTAGAAAGGTCCAGCTAGATGCTCTGATATCTGTCAGCTGCTTCCATGCGTCTCCTTAAATAAGTAACAAGATGCAGATCAATACACGGCAATCTGACACACTGAATATTCAACTGGCCAGAGATCAATAACGCCTCTCCCAACCTCTAACTAGCTTAATATGACAGAGGAAGACTGATGGAGAAAGCATATCAGCACATACACAAACACAACCACGCAGCTCTAAAGGAGGTTGGGGAAGTGTCAAATAAAAGGGCAGCTTGCTTTTTTCCGCTGTGAGCAGGCGAGGAGAAAGAAAAAGAGAAGACTCGCATTGACATTTCACACCAATACACCGGTGTTTAAAAAAAGAAAAAAATGCTGTGGAGATCTCCTCCACTTGACAAACTGACATGCTCTACAAGAGAATACTCCTGTCTGCCTCAGCTGCCAAGACTTCCCCTCCAGCCAAACTTCATCTGTTGCCAAAAGTCACTCAAGCATTTTTCTGCACGGGGCATACACCAAGCAGAGCGTCTGGCTCACAAGTACTACCCCACCTGACCAGTGACCCATTCACCGTTTCACCGGGTGATGATGGGATCCATATGGGTTCAATTACAGATTTTTTTTTACTTTTTATGGAGGGAAAAAAAGCCTCTGCCTGAGAACATTTCTACATTTATAGAAAAATTCAGAAGTCATCCAGTTATGTGAAATTAGTGCCAGAGACCTGCCAAGAACAACCAGAGTCTTGGTTAAGTGATGGGATTTTAATGCCTTGCTCATGGGGCTCATGCATAATATTCAGTCGGGAATAGCTGATTTACTCTTTAGAACCGCATCTGGCACGCTGGTTGATGTAACAGCTTAGAAAATTGATCTAGATTTAAATTAAACCTTTAAAAGGGAAATTACATTACAACAAATTACGTAAATACAAGTTCATTACAATGGAAAAAAGAAATGTTTTAAGAAAAGTATCAAAAATGTTCAAGTGCTCAAAGTATTGAGAATGTCTTTTTATTTCAATTAATTTAATAATCAGGTAAAAATCTTCTTCAGATGCTTGTTAAGATTTCAGAAGTTTGGCTACCTAAGGAAAGCATTTGAGGAAAAAACATTTTATGGTAAGTATAAAAAAATAACGCTTAACTTAAAAACCGACAGATTGTATAAAATATATTTGGCAAATTTACAGTGTCTTTGAAATGAAAAACTCAGAGGGACACACTTGGATTACTGTCACAGGCGACTTACTAAACATGCAGTGCTTTGACTTCAATGCCTCCTCATCAACAACCACGTGCCCATCAATGAGGTGAGTTTAACACGGTCATTGAGTCTTTATGCGATTTTATTTATCTGTTTCTTTTTCCTCCTCATGGTAGATGAATAAGCAGAGAGAGAAAAGAGAAACTGAGGATGATACCAACAGCAAAAAAAAAATAAAGTGAGAAACAAAGACTCACTGCATCCATCCTCGTCACTGTGGTCCCCGCAATCGTTGTCTCCGTCACACTGCCACTGGGCTGGGATGCAGGTACACTCCCCGAATGCACTGACCGCACACGTAAAGTGGTTCCTCCCACATGAGCACTCAGTGCTGCCCTGAACTCCTGCGCACACACACACACACACACACGAAGAGAAGATTAGAGTTTATCGCACATGCTCAGGTTAACTCAGGCACTGGAATTCATATTACCACAAAATGATTCTGCCAGATATACATAATAACTGTAAAGTATTGAGACAGGGACTTTTATCCCTGCCCGTGACCTCCTGCTTTGTTTCTCGCTTTAATCTTGACACTCCTCAGCTGCTCCCTGCTTAGTATGTTGGATAAAAGCCTGAGAATGCCACAGTTTTTTGTTATAAACAAAAACACAGTTTCTTTCACTTTAATGTAATTTTCTGTTTCATAACTCTCAACAGTAAACTTTAACAGTAAACACAGTAAACTAGGACTCTGAATAGATTCAGTATAACCTTGCTTCTGAATTTTATGCTCTGATATCTGTCATATCTATTTTACAGAGTGATCGAAAGACTGTGCTGCTCATGTAAAAAGACGCTCCTTAGCTGCAGAAATAACAGAAGCACATCAGTGCCTTGGTATACACATACAGCACTGCAATGGTTAGTCACTCAGTTATTCAACACATACTGAATATATTTGTTGTTTTTAGTGTTTTAATATCCTTGATTTGGAAAAGGTTTCACGTGCAAATCTTTAGTCCTCCCTCTCACAAACCACTTTGATATAGAATAAAGTAAAATAAGCTAAAAGGGTCGTGTTATATCAAGTCAGCGAGGCCAAGCATCTCGAAGATTTTCAGCTCCCAAAATGACAGAGTAATTAAACTTTTCAAGGATGTGTGATTGTGCATTTGAAAAGCTGAGACCATCTCCTCTCAACACATATGCCTTACTGAAATATCTAAGCTATGTGGTGATGCAGAGGCCACGTGTTGCTTTCAGCTGAACTGGGCTTAATATGCGGGAGAGAGTCTCGGGGAGTAAAGTCTACTGTTAAGTTTAAAGTGAGCTAAACAACAACAAAACAAGCTACGATACACAGAAAGTCTGACTCATTTCAGCTCCTGAGAGCGATGATGTTTAGAACATCTGTATGTGTACACATGTCCTGTGGTGTTTCCAACTGAAATCCTCTGTGATAAGTAGGATGGGTGTCTTTTAAAAGCATCAACAAGTGACTGAGTAAATTTTCCCCCTGAAGTTTCTTCCTCAAAAAACAAAACAAAACCCCTGACAGTGAAATATGCATTGTTGTTGGACTGTACTGACACTAATGATTAACAAAGTGATTGATGAGTTCTGTGTGCTAAAAACTGATAATTTAGTCAATTTACTCATCTGACAGAGAAATCACTAAAATGTGACTAAAGACTGAAGTTTATTATGTTTAGGTTTTTCTTTTTAGGTCGACTATCAGTGAAATGAGCATGTTCTGAACTATTGAATCCCCATTCAGTGGACTGAGACAGCCTTCCAGTGTTTATGACCAATCTCTTGTAACAAGCTCAACTTTTATTGTTACAAAACATATGCTGTAAAAAGAGTAATAAATAAATATGCAAATAACATACGAGAAATGTAAATGTGAAATTTACATTTCTATTCAGAACACAATTGAACACTGAACTGTAATACCAAGCTAATATGTAGCATTACAGTATATACCGTGGCTTTTCTCTCAAGTCAGAGTTGAGTCTCCATCTTCAGTGCACCCAATTATACATTCCCTCAAATATCCCTGCGTAAATAAACACAAAACATCTAAAAGAGCAGGGGACAACATTATAGCAAACCAAGCAGGCGGTTGCTTCAATTGTGGAAACTTGCACACTGCCGAGTGCAAAAAACTTTTGCATATTTTTTGCAAAAAGGTGCAAAAGTTATACTTCAAATAATTTACTCATCAATATTTTTTTTCAGTTACATGGCATTTAGCTAGCTTACATTTAGTTAGCAATTTGCCAGTGTGACTGCTACAGCAATTTATCACAGCAGCCAGTTTATTTTTAGGGTGGTTACTGCAATGTTGAATACACCAGTGGTCCCACACACGAGTCAAAGAGAATGTCAAAGCTTGTATCTTGTGGCGGTCCAAGAAGGAAAAAGAATTATATTTACGGTACACTGAATGTAGACATGCTGATTCAGAACATTGTTAAGCACGGGAATAGGCGGTTTTATTAATATAGGCATACAGCAATTAAAATATTAAATAGTAATAACATTTTTATGAAAAAATAACATGGAAATACTAAAATAAAAATACAGTAGTAAGCAGATGACGGTATTATACTGTAAAGCTCAGAATCTACAAGTAAACTACAAAATAACCAATAAAATCTACACTGAACTTAAAAAAAGCAAAGAAAATTTTGATCTATAAAACATCTTCAATTTATCTCTGTTGCAACACGGTTGATTAGATGGATCGAATATAAATATCAGTTACTATCCTTTTATGTCATACACTGGGCATCTGTATACCAATAAACACTGGGTCTGATTTACTACCACAAAAAAGGAAAAGAAGGAAGAAAAAAAAGACACCACATCTTCAGACACATCACAGCAAACCATAACCAGGGGAGGAAATAAATAAAGGTTTCCCGTTTTGCTCTCACTTTGAAGCCCATTAATGGCCATCTGTGTGTGTGTGTGTGTGTGTGTGTGTGTGTGTGTGTGTGTGTGTGTGTGTGTGTGTGTGTGTGCGTATGTACACGTCTGTTTTGCTGAAGCTGGCCTGCCGCAACAAACCCAAAGTTTCTTGGAGCACGCATACGAATGTGTGTGCGTATGTGTGTGTGGTGTTCCTGGCCTCCTCACAAAGGCATCAGTCAACCCAGGAGGGCCTGGCAGAGAGAGCTCAGTAACCTTCAGATCCCTCCCACAGCACTAAATTAATGGCCTCTTTCTTTTCATTTCCCTCTCTCCCTTTCTTTCGCCTCATTCTTGTCTTTCCATCATCTCCTCTTCACACTTTCCCCTCAGATACCTCCATTATTCCCCCCTCTTCCTTACCCTCTGCTAGACAACTCTTCATTTACATCCTGTTACATTTGTTTTCATTTTCATGAATGCTCTATAATTCCTACAGTCCTCAGACCCTAGGAGTGGGACATTTACTCTCAGAAAAAAACAAAATGGGGCTATCAAAGACAGACTACCTGTCTGCTGGACAGACTGGGGTCTGAAACTCCCCGTGTTAAACTTTTTAGGTTGACACGGATCACTTATATTGGCTTTGTAGCGTTAAGCTTATGCGTATTTTACTCAGATGTGAGTGTGGGCTTGTACTGAGCTAAATTAAAGTGTGCGAGCTGGAGCAGAAGTCTTGTCAACATGAAACCACATCACAGGCCGCACATTTGTCAAACATACTTTGAAAAGCATAGGTCACTGGCTTCAACCGCAGCCAAAGAAACTTATTGACTATAGCAGGAAGCAATCAACCACACTGTCTTACACAGTCTCACATATTTCCAACCGCTTAGATCAGGGGTGGGCAATCTCAGTCCATGAGGGCCAGTGTCCCTGCAGGTTTTAGATCTCACCTTGGGTCAACACACCTGAATCACATGATTAGTTCGTTACCAGGCCTCTGGAGAACTTCAGGACATGTTGAGGAGCTAATTTAGCCATTTAAATCAGCTGTGTTGGTTCGAGGACACATCTAAAACCTGCAGGGACACCGGCCCTCGTGGACTGAGATTGCCCACCCCTGGCTTAGATGGTGTGGCAGTCTAGAAAATGTTCAGATACAGACACAGTAACATCATCAATATTTCAGTGTCAGACTGGACAAAAACTGCCTGTAGACTGAAAGAGTTCTGGTGAAGGAAAGACTGTATCACATGTTCCTGTAATATAAGAGCCGTTGTTTTACAATGTTGCCAACACTATGTCACAAACAAAAAGTCACACTGCTGAGGTGTAGCAAATGTGCTTTATGGTACTAATACCCTTGACACACAAAGCTATCAAACCAGAAAATCAAGTCATCTAATGTTCATCCTGTGAACTGATGTGAACATGGAGCAAAATGGAAAAAATAAAATCTTAAGGGTTAAATGCCAGTAAATACAGCAAACGTTCGTGTAACCCCGTCAGTGAAAGTAATCACAACTTTAAAACCAAAAATGTATGAAGCGAAGAAGATGCCGATGTTCCTCGATGAGGCTTATGATGACGGGTAAATGCTCGGTCAGAGGGCATACAAAAAGACATTTATACCGTCTATAATGAGAGGGTGAACCTAGCAGGAAAATAAAGAGGGAATCATCACCCCTAGATTGTTATGTAAGGCTGCAGACAAAAAAAAAAGTAACAAAACAAACACAAACACTATGCAGCAGCCAGGCCTAGCAGGCCGGTGCTTTCAAGAGCGCCAGCATGACAAGCCTCTGATGAATCACACAGATAGCAGATCACAAGCTGGGCTGTTTTCTAAAGACAGAGGATCACTTTGAGTTGTAAGCACAAGTTTAGCAACAATACATCATCTGAATAAAGGCTGAGGAGCACGTACAGTATAATCACCTGAAATGTGAGTTTGGAAAACTGATAGCAACAAGTTTCAGACACAGAAAGCTCCAAAACCAGTATCAACTTTTTTTAAGGGAAATTCCTTGATATTATCAAACTTGTAGACTTTCAAAAGGTTTCCAACAAAGAGAATCTGGATTGTGACTGTGATTGTGTGGGTGATTGTGAGTGTGTGTGTGTGTGTGTGTGTGTGTGTGTGTGTGTGTGTGTGTGTGTGTGTGTGTGTGTGTGTGTGTGTGTGTAGCAGAAGCTTTGCTTTGTTTAGTGTTACTCAAGGATAGACGTTGGTCTAAATGTACATGTAGATATTTTTAAGCTATATCCCGCTCTGTGGATTGGTTTGACAGTCATTTTTGAGCAGAGACACAGATAATTAATCTCTCCCATCACCTGCTGCTGGTAGAGCCCAGTGTGTGAGTTGTGACTCAGGAAAGAAAAAAAAAAAAAAAAAAAAAGACCTCAGGCAGAGAAAAAGAAACCAAAGACCACCAAAGATCCTCCACTGCCGGTCACTATGGCCTTACACTGTCTAAACAGGCCTGGTATGGAACAAGACAGGTGGTCCCCAAAAAGGTAAACACAGACAAAATCCCACAAACCAACGTGGATGCCATGTTTAAACCCAGACCCACCTACAGCAAGGACCGAGCCGGAAGCTGGGGTGGCGCGAGAGCCTCAGATCTAACCAGGTGGTATATTCAAGCTATGTTTCACCATTTTACAATTTGCTGTTGTTAAATAGCTCAATGACGAGTGTGAAGTGTTGAAGAGAGAGCAGTTGGGCCAAAACACACAATGGTAACTCTGGCCTGGAGAGCGGGTGGCCACATGCTTTGAACAATGTCAAAAGGCTGCCAGTTAATTAGGCGTGGACCTCCCTGGAGTCTACCTGGAGGGTCGGCGCGGTATCTTTTTTGCAGTGCGCGAGTGCGTGGCTGTAAAAAAGTGATAAGCAGGAAATTGGGTTTGGGCAGAGGGATGGGGGTTGGTGGGGGTGAATCATCTGATGCAGAGTATAGGAGGGGAGCGCACAAGGAAGGAGTCCGGCCTTTTGTGTGCGTCTTCTGTTCTTCCTGCCACCCTTCGGCTGCTGGTGCCGCGCTGTAAAAGCACAGCTTAAGAGAGAAACAGCTGCGACTCAGCGTGTCAGCAACTGTTCAGCCCGAACCATCCAAAACCGGCCACATTCATGCAGCACTGCGCAGCGCTGCATACTGAGAATGGACACAACTGGCGTCCCGACTTGCTGTCGGCCAACAGCGTCCAGCATTCGTCACTCCTCCTCGAGACTGCGGACAGAATGAGACGCCTGACTGCTTGCATACACGGAAAAGCTGTTCACCTGCAGTGGTTCTCATTCATGACTGACAGAGAACAAGAGAGCTGCAATGCTGTTTTGGCTTCCTGAGGGAGACAAACTTCATTATCAGTATATTCGGATTTTCCTAGGCCTAAATGACCCATCCTTAGTACACAGTAATATTTCTGCAGTAAGTAATCTTTTTTCTAGCATATACAAGCTTATCCAAGTTTTAATTTCATCCCATTTCAATCCCATCTTCTATTTAAATTGGCTTTATATCCCAATACAAAAGTGTCTGAAAGAACATAAATCAAATTTATACGCTCTACAGATTCAACCAGATGGTTATTACCTTTAAAAGAAAAAAAAGTCTGAATGTCTATAATTTGATAATCTGTGAACAAGACAAGATCAGAGCAGAAAAGTACCGTAGTTTTCGGGTTATAAGCCGCTACTTTTTCCCCACACTGTGGCTTATACTGATTTGCGGCTAATGCATTTTTTTTCCATGCGGCCAAAAACATTTTGCCTGGTAACAGTAGACCAATAAAATTGATAAGTAGTATATATACGGTATATATTTTTACCGGTTGTTAAGAGACGTTGTAATGTTGTTTGTGCACTGTTGCGTAAAAAAACATAAGCAACGTAATTTGTGTGTTAAGTATACGTATGTATTGGTAAAGGTAGCCGTGTTACAGGCGCTGTTCGAGGAAAAAAAGCATTTTTTGTATGTTACCATAACGTTTATGTTACCTTACGGATTAAATTAAATGTTAAAAATCCTCACGTGTAATATTTCTGTGTAAATATCTCATATTATGAGTGAAACGCATACGGCTTAAAATCCGGTGCGGCCTGTACAAGTACAAAATTGATTTTCTTTCTAAAATTAGAGCATGCGGCTTTTAATCAGGTACGCTCTGTAGTCCGGGAATTACGGTAATATTTGCTGCTAGAAAACGTCGTTTCTTTTCCCACCTTTCTGCAAAAGGAAAGCTTCTACAGTACAACAGATTGTCTGCGTGACACCCTGTAACAGCTCGACCAATCAATTCAGCTTCTTCCTGCCCATGTGATGATAGTAAATCAGATAACAGCTGCACTTTCAGCTCCGCTTTGGTCTCATCCACTTTTCTGGCTATCTGGTAACTTTCCGCCGTCTGGTCTGGGACAGGTGGCTCATACTTTTTGTTTTCTGCGGCCGCTGCTGAAAACACGGCCGATGACAGTGGTGAAACTGAACCGCACATTAAATGGCCCGTAAAACCAAAACAATACACTTAAAAAGTTTAAAATGGTCCATAAAGACTTGATGATCATTCTCAGAGGATTTATTACCTTTCAGTTTTTAGACTCATAGAAAGAAATCGATTAGTGGTGCATTTATGAATATAAACTGCGTACCTCAGGCTATGAGCCCTTTCTCGTGATCTGGATCTCTCTCTTTCACGGCATATGGAAGCTGTAAAGCTGCTACCAACACTCAAAGAACACATTCACTGAATTCTCTGTGGTCACCATGGCTCCGGGTTATGCTGACCTGGCTTCATGATGCCGAACAGCTCATCATCCCTGCCAGTACCTCTCCTTAACATCGGCTCATCTCCACCTACTAATTTGCCGACTGTAGGTCAGACCGCCCTGATGTGGCAAGCCGTAACCACAGCAACACATGTTGAACCGTGCTGGGGAAAGGAAAAAACAAGTGTGGGGAACAACATGTTTGAGAAGTCATATATATGCAAAGCTTTATAAGCTTAAAATGCTGTCAACATCCAGTTTGTGCACTCGAGTATGTAAACAAAGTAGCAGACAAACAAGCTTAGAGCTGACGTCAAATCTTTCTGGACAGCTCCGTCATCACCAGCTCATCCTCCTGGTTTGCTCAGTAACACACACACACACACACACGTGCACACACACGCACAGAGACAGGCAGGACTGTCTGAAAACGAGGCAGTTGGTCCAGCAGCGGGGTTCTTTTCGCGCCTGCTCATCTCAGACTTTCATTAATAACACCAGTCTTATCACACTGCAGCTCTCAGTCACTTTTTTATAACATAACTCAGCAAGAGGGTGTGTGTGTGTGTGTGTGTGTGTGTGTGTGTGTGTGTGTGTGTGTGTGTGTGTGTGTGTGTGTACACTTAGCCAATCATTGCCTAATAACTACATGTCACCTAAAAGCATGTGGGTGGATACTGTCCTTCATTCCCTTAAAATGAACCAATTCAACTTAATGACACACACAGTGAACATTACCCTGTTGCCGGTGAAGTTTTATAAATTAAAGGCTATAGAGGGAAGCTGTGTACAGTACATTCACCCACAAACACACACACACAGACAGTGTCATGCAAGGCCAGTCGGCAGTCTCCCTCTGAAGTCACTTCAAAGATAACTCTCTTGGCCAGGGATGAGTGGACGGCCGCTGAACAGGCATGTGAGTGGACATGAGGTGGGGGAGGATACATGCAAGTTTGTTTTCTTCACTGAAAAAGAGAAAAGGAGATTTCCTTTTACAGGGAGTGTGCGCAGTACTATACATTTCATTTTCTGAGGCTGAAACCGTACTGTGAGGACTCCGGCTGCTCGGCACTGCACTTATGTGGTTGGGGGTCCCAATAACTGTGTGCATGCGTTCATGCGTATGTGTTATATACAGGATTTGAATGACAGAAGGATTCAGTGCAGTAATCAAAGCAAAAACACTTGAAAAATCCATCAGGACAACCTCCATTTCCTCCATTTCCTTCACTACAAAGATGTTTTTGAGGCTTGATGGGAAACCGGATGAGAGTTTCTCCACAAGGGTGACACACGTGTGCTGAAAGGAGTTGACGGTGATAATGAAGCCGTTGCACAGAATGGTGGAAACACAGGCAAGGCAGAAGAAGAGCTGCAGGTCTGACAGTTGTAGGCCTGTGTGGGAGGACTCCTGTGGTGTTTTTATGAAGAGTGGGTGAGAAAGCAACAGTGTTGTGTGTGGAGTCATAGAGGAGGGCAAAGACACAGAGAGTGAAAATCTGGTTGGCTTGTTTAAAAGCAGCAGTGTGAACAATTCCGCTGAGATGAAAAGGTTGCACAAAAGAAAGGGCACTTGCAGTGCTTTCAAATAATTGAAATCATATAAAAAGATGCTCCTGTGGAAATAACAATCAATAATTGCTGCCTGTCTCTCATTGGATGCCATCTCCACCAGCAGCTAGCGACAATAGTTTTGTTCTCCTCTGCAGCCGGGGTCAGCTCTGAGGAACCCCTCGTGAAGTCGTTCAGCAGTTGCAATCCAAGCTGGTGCAGGTGGAGCACATCAAGTCAGAGGATGAGAGAAACTACAGAGAAGGGCCAAGGCTAGCTACATAGGAGCAACTGAACCTTGAAAATAAAAGCAAGAGGCAGTATCCACTAGTAGACCAATCATGCAGATTTCATTCTCGGGGGGGGGGGGGGGGGTTAATGAGAGGTTAAATATACCGGGAAAAGTATAATCAATAATTTTCTGGCACTAAATGAAAGGTTTGAAGAAAAGGTTCAGCAGTTTCTCACGTCTACAGATTAAAGAGCATCGCTGCAGTTAGAGTGAGAGCATAAAATCGTGTCACGGCTTTAGCACCGATAGGACTGTTTGAATGTGCGTGCGTCTGTGCATGTGTGCATGCATGTGTCAAGTCCGACAGTGTAAACACAGCAGAGCTCTGAGCTCTGTCTCTGGCTGTGAACGCTGCACTTGCTGGGTAATGTGCTGAGCTAGCACTTGGTGTCCAAGCCTGCTCTAATCCACAGATTGACTCTTTGGCCAACTGACATGCCCCCCTCTTCCCATTGTCACACACACACACACACACACACACACACACACACACACACACACACACACACACACACACACACACACACACACACACACACAAAATTCAAATCATACTCATTCCAAACACCAAAATCCCCCAAACAGGGGCCTCTGCCAGTGATTCACAGGTCACAGCATCAAATGAGCCCCTCTTTCCTTCCTGAGAAGAGTTCCATTTACTAGCCGGGGTTCAATTTTTAATAGCCATTCCAGTATATATGTGGTTTTCCACTAATCATTATATGTAGAGGTCCTCCCTACAGGCTTCTGAGTTGGCATTATTACCAGTGTTCATTAGTCAATTCAACAGTTAATCAACTGAAATATTTTAATGATCATGGCTCCTGAGTACCCACAGCATTTTAAACTGGTAGCCTTCAAGCCATTGGCTGGCTAAAGAACTAGGGTTTGATGGTTAAGAAAATAGTAACCCTTCTTCAGTACCAGTTTCACAGCTCTCCTGACAAAGTTCAAAGATTGGACTCTGGCAGCGTGAGGAATTTTTCAGTACTATATTACATCTGTCAGGTGAAAAACAGTACACCAAGTTGTGAAACTCGCTAAATATTTGCGGAATGGCAACGGAAGCCAAGACGAGATAAGACAGGACGTCAGGGCCAAAGTCTGGCCCTGAGGGGAACAGAATGACATCCGGCCAGTGCTGTGTTCATGGTGCATACATTACTACTCAAAACAAAATTTAACAGAATAACATATCTATACCCAAGTATGCAAATCTGAAAAAACAAACAAACAAACAAAAAAAACCCCTGAAGCTAAACCAATTGATCCACTTTCCATGTTTCCAGCCGATAGAAGCAGCAGAAACTAGTTAGCTCAAATCAAAATAGCTGAACCCACCGTTGTAGGTAATCCAGAGTATAGGCAGAATATACTCAGATATGTGGACGACGTAAAATGGCTGTCTAAAGTCTGAAAACTCTCAGCAGAAGTTTTACATATTTTTATTTCTGCTTGTATGCAACGAGATCACATCCAATCCAGTGGAGTCAGTTTCTTTGCGCTACACGAGTTGCCTGGAGAAAAACACCTGATCTTCACCCTTCTGTGCAACACCCCCAATTCATCAAACTGTACACGCAGATCATATTTTACCCATGCCCCATTTAATTCTGCCGCTGCACACATCAGAGCACCTGAATAAATTACACATGTAGCCAGTGCCAGCTAATTTTGTCATCTGTACAAACATTCATTTGAGATGTGTAACGCACCAAACAAGCACAGCACTCTCTCGAACAGACTTCAAGGCAGTGCCTCATGCCAGATCAGTATTAGCAGCTCAGTTCTGTCCATGTCTGTGAATGTGAACTCACACTGAAGGGATAAGTGTAATAAGAGGAGATTATTCCATGTGGGCAAGCTGTAACTCACTTTATGGGCTTTGACTGGATGAGGAGAGCAGGCGCTGGGGTCCAGCTCTGTAATATCCAGTTATAAACTGACGCAGCATGAAGGGCTCCACTAACCTCCCCCACACTGGCACCAGAGCCTCTATGATGTTAACATTTGGGATTTGGGGCAAAAATTGGGCTTGTAAAATTTCAGATCTCCGAGTGAGAGTTTGCCAGACTCCGTAAATTCAACTCTTTGTTTTCTACATCACTCCAGTGGTCGGCCATTAAAGTGAGCTGTCATATTAGGAGGCTTCAAACAAAGACACACATGTAAAAGACACTTATTTCTGGGCAAGACTCAGTCTGGCAATTAAATCTCTGATTACCAGTCATACTAGTCAACACAGATTTGAAAACAGCTGGACTCCCCCCCCCATCCAAGAAAATAACACTATCCATGGTTTTATTACACAATAAATCAATGCTCTTATTTTGAAAGTTTAGTTCAGTAAACATAGGCCCTTCCCGTTGCACATTGCCATACTGGCAGGCTAACCAGTGGTGGTTCTAGATATCATTCAGCGTCTGCGCCAGCCAATGAAATCTCTAGTTATTAGTGAAATAAAGAGTTTGATGTAAACTAGACAGACTAAGTAAAAATCATACTCTCACTAGGTAGGCCAAAAATTTGTTGACAATATCGGCGATTCTCTGAATATCATTTGGATTTACGGCTGTTTGATATAACGATATATATCAGATGATATATCGTTTCATTTTACACTATCGTTTGTTTCGTGGTGTTGCAAAATAAACTGTTTACGGCAATATTTTTTCATCGTTTTGATGGTCACTGTAGTGGCTATATTAATTTCTCTCTCTTTCTCTTATATTTAATATAACCACACCACAGACGGACAAGCGTCTGTTTTTATGCGTTGTCGTTAGCAACAACGACGGTAAAGGTTTTTCCCCACAGCATGCCGTGTAATAAATACTCACAAACAGTGGCCATTAAACTTATGTCTAAAAATGTATAGTTTCATGCATCAGTTAAAACACTCGACTCCAGGTACATGACGCCCAGCTGGAAACACTTCACGCAAGTCAAGCTGCCCGAGATTCACAGAATTTACAGAAAATGTTAAATTTTTGTGATTTATATCGTTATCGGGAAGTAGAGCTGGGCGATAGAACGATAACGATATGTATCGCGATATAACTTTTACTCGATAGAGAAATTAAGCTATCGCGATAGACCTCGCCGCTCTTGTCCTCTTAAAAAAAAAAAAAAAAAAAAGGTCAGCCAATCCAAATTAAGTAGCGCAGAGCCGAACCAATCACAGCCGCAGCGTCACGTCGCGTGACTTGTTACGTACAGCACAAGTGCCAAGCCGCACGTGTGTTTGTTTGGGAAGCAGCCAGCGGGTAATGGAGCCAGCGCGTAATGGAGGAAATGAGTGTGCCGACTAGAAAAATCAACCGAGCGTGACCGAAGAGAAAACAGATGATGGTTCCAATGCCGGAGAGATTGTCAAACGGAAGAGCCATAGAAGTTCCGTAGTGTGAAGGTATTTCGGCTATTTCAAGTCTGACAAAAAACAGAGTAGCGTGCACTGTAAATTGTGCCGAAAGCAAGTCTGGAAATACAATAAACTGGTGCATGCGTCACACTGTGCGCCACGTTATTGTTTCGGTGAAATGAATTTCTACAATACTGTTAATTCTACTCTCTGCAGTGTTTAAATGCTTACATATACACACAGTTACTGTCCCTCCACACATACGACTCGGTTCTGCTTCTATGCCCCAGCTTTGTTTACTTTTTCCCACCGAGGCTTCTAGACTTCTGATTGGCCAACATTTCTGCACGGTTAGGAATCTAGCGCCACCTGCTGCTTTGGCATGTTCATAGCAGCGTTTTCCTTCATTTCTGCCTTTTATGTGTGGACGGGATTATTTTTTAAAACGAAAACGGAAAATCTCCGTTTTCAAAAATACCCGTGTACGTGTGGACGTAGCCTCAGTCTCTGACTGGAAGCGCTAATTCGTCATTCGGCTTTTGTCAGACTAAAGTAACTGTTAAAACTGTTTGAAAAGCTCAGCTATACAACAAGGAGAGATTGAGAATTTCCTTTTAGTTCTCAGTTTATTTGATATTGACAAAAGTTAGTCAGTTTTGTCTGTTCTTCTGTAAAACAAACTAAGATTTATTTTTAGAATTAATATTTTGTTTCTAAGTGGAATTGACAATTTAGTCTGTTTCGTTTGTTCTATTTTGAAACTTAAACGCTTTAGCGGCTGCCTTTTGTGTAGTTTGCAATATTTGCCTTTATTTATCTGAAAAAGTCTCATGTTCCTTAAGTACATCTACCCTGTTGAACTTATTATGGGAAATAAATATTTAAATAAAAACAAGCTGCTGATTATTTCACATTTTATTTGTGAGCAACGGCACATTTAAATCTTACAAATATAGTTATTTGGCTTATATCGTGATAGATATCGTTATCGCCTGAAATGAAAAAAACATATCGTGATATGAAAAAATCTCATATCGCCCAGCTCTATCGGGAAGATAGATGTCTTATATCAGGATATGAGATTTTGGTCATATCGCACAGCCCTATTTGGATTCATTTTCTATCCTCCTCTTCTCCAGTGAAGAAGATCTTAAATGTTTAGAAACCTTGTAGGACAGCCACCCTGGACCCTACGGGACAACAAACCCCTGAAGCATTCCAGAGGCGGTGGGAGAGCGGAGAGTTTTTTAGGGCGATGGGGGTGGAGGGATGTTAAATTGGTGACTTGGAAGACAGAGGCTTTCCAGAAGCGAAGCGGACAACCTGTGGTTGGGGTTGAATTCTTTCCCTCTCTGGCTCCTTTTAGAAAAGAGGAGAAAACAGCAAACACAGACCCCTCCATTCACAGTAATTTATCCCTATGACCAGGCCTTCTTTACCGGCAGCAATAGCCCCCTTCCGGGGCTGCCCAGCAGGATGCCTGCGAGTGGCGTGTGAAACTCTCCTGTCTCCTTCAGCTCAAAAGGGAAGGATGAACAATGGCCCTTGCCAGGCACTGGCTCTGAACAATCCCTCACTCTGCTTCACTCTCTGCTTTACTTTCTCTGTCTCTAAAAGCAACCACAAGCTATTCCTCTCAGAGCACACATTCCTTTATCCATCCAATATACTGTCCATCAGAGGCTGGTTCCTGTTACCTGAAAGTCCTCGCCTGCATTTATCCCATCCACTTGTCTTTGCCTCAAACTTTATCATCGCTCTTGTTGGTTAACACACAGAGACACACTGTGTATCAACATGAAAGGCAGCAAGAAGCTCCCCACATTTTTCGGGGTTCTCAGGACCTCATGTGACCCTCCCACTAACCCAATCATCAAAACGTGGGCAGCTCACCATCGCTGTGCCTTAGCCCAACCATCTTTCCACCTTTGAATAAAGCCCTGCTGGATCTTTCCAGCCTGAAGGCGTTTGGATCTGACTCAGAGAGCGAGTGAACAAAGCAATTATTGGTTTGATCAGAAGCATATTTGCCTGAGACGAAATTACGACTGATTTTGATTTACTGTACCCCATGTGAGATTTCCACAACACATGGAACCCAACAGTGAAAACAAAGAAAATGAGTGTGGACAGTGAGGCAGCTTTGTGCCATTACAATAAACGCCACAGCAAGTCTTTCTCCCCAAGGCCGAGGATGTTAGCGAGTAAGCTGGGCCTCTGCGAAACATGTGGCTCATCACTTCATAGGGCGACTGTCCAACTGGCTCCAGGCTGAGAAACAGGCAAACTGCATGTCAGTCTGATCAATCAAAAAGAAAAAGAAGTGTTTCTGAACCCCTCTGTGGGAGCCAGCAGTTGGGGGAAAGAAATGTGGACAGTTTCCCGACAGAAAAGCGCCTCAGAAACAATCTGCACAACTATTGCGGGAAGCCATTTTCTCCCCAGCACTCAACCATTCACCAGCGGCTCCTACAGAGCTATTGAGCATTCACCAGGCACCTCCACATCCCCGACAAGCGCAACAAAAAGCATTTTAAAGTAACACTCCCCGCAGTTCCCACACTATTTCACCTGTCAAATGCTTACAAAACAGTCGAGGAAGGCCAAATTCTCCTCAGGGGCACTACAGTGCACCTCTTGCCAACCTCAGCCCCACTAAAGATGTTGTTACTTCTCCTAAAGAAAGAATACACAATAAATCTTTCCCACCTACTATCACGAACAACTATTCTGAGCCTCAAGGCCCAGACGGGACCTTGCACCTTGACAAGCATCACCTAAAGTAGAACAGGAAACCTAAAGAAAGCATTTCCTCATGGAGCCAGACTGTCAGCGCTCAGAGAAAAAAAAAAGGATGAGTCATCTTGGGAATGATGCTCAGGAAATCAATAGAAACCAATTGTCTGTTTGAGGAAGGAGACAACAGAAAAAGGCAAAGAGAGGGCAGTGGTAGAAATTTGTTGTTGTGTTGTAGGAAATTAGAGGCATCTGCAGAGTCAGAACCTTGACCAGCTGACTGATCTTAAACTAGAAAGATATCAGGGTCTGACAGAGAGAGTAAGAGCAACTGTTGGCATCAATCATTTACTCGAGCCTTCATTCGGAATTCATAAGAACACAGCTCTGCAGGCGAAGGGTGGCGATGATACAGTCAGCTTCCAATTCAAAGGCGGTGTTGCCCTGCACGGAACAAACGGATTACTCCTATGGGCATGAAAAGGGATCATCAGAGAGAGAAAACTATGGTTATGGAGTTTTAACTTCTTAACTCAAACGCATTGTTCAACTTTTCAATGCAAATAGTCAAATGCACATATTGGAACCCTAATGTCTAAGAAATCATCTGAGGCAGCTGTATGTTATGTTATTTGTTTACCTCACTGGTCACAGCTTCTCAGTAAATGTGCAGCCCTCAATTTAACACTGATAGCAAAACTCCCACTGATGATACTTTTTTTTTTCCAATTTTCCACTGTGTGTGTAGGATGGAGAGGTACAGCTTCACTTAAGCTAATTATAGACATCTCTAACTGGTTTTGTTGCTATGCTGTGCATGTTCCATTTTCTGCGTAGCAGGAATGCGAAAGCACTTGATGTCTATAAACTAGAACAGTAGTTCCCAAACTACCGTACGCGTACCCTCGGGGGTACGCAAGTGGCTGTAGGGGGTACGCGTGGGTTGGGGTTGGAGTGGGGATCAAAAGTTTTAAAAGCCGAAATTTGCGCTAATGCAGTTTTTTTTGCCTGTCAAATACATGACTATATACCACCCTCTGGTGTTCAGCAAAAAAATAGCTCTGACAAAATACATGGGCGTGATTTGCCCAAATGACTGACACCTAACAGTTGAAGTTGCCTCCAAGCATTCAGTGCAGCGCGAAAATGGACAAGTGGTTAACAAGAAAAAAAGGCCCTACCACAGAGACACCGGCCACAACAACCAATAAGCTCATATCTGAAGATGCATTTTCCAGTGACCGCACAGGTGATTGTTCAACAACAATGTGTTCGTCAGATTTGGATGCTAGCAGTGCTAGCAGGGATGTATCTGTGGTTACTAGCCAAGTGGCTAGCATAGCTGGAGCCAGCCATGTGGAAAGTGATGAAGTGTCTGATGCGGAGCGTCAAAGTGGGAGAAAGCATGACAGCACGGACTGTAACACAACCTCATCAAAGAAGCGCAAATATGATGACAATTATATTTCGCTGGGGTTTACGTGTATAAATATTGGTGGATTTCCCCGGCCACAGTGTGTTATTTGTGCAAAAGTATTGTCTCAGAACTCAATGAAACCTTCACTTTTGCGCAGACATTTAGAGACAAATCATCCCCATTTGAAAAATAAACCAAGGGAATATTTTGAGCGACAGCTAAAATCACTTTCAACAAGTAAAACCTGCATTCAGGTGCCAGATCTTATGAATAAAAACAGACTACAAGCATCTTACATGGTCAGTTACAGAGTGGCTAAAAACAACAAACCCCACACTATTGTGGAGGACCTCATTCTCCCTGCTGCTTTAGATATGGTAGGGACAATGTTGGGGGAAAAGGCAAAAAAGACGATACAGTCCATTCCATCATCAAACAATACTGTCTTACGGCGCATCAATGCAATGTCAGAAAATGTTTTACAGCAGCTACTTCTGCGCATACGCCACAGTGAATGTTATGCAATACAGCTAGATGAGTCCACGGATGTGGCTGGCCTGGCGCATCTTCTCGTATATGTGCGCTACATTCATGAAGGAACCATCAAGGAGGACATGCTGTTCTGTAAACCGCTGGAACAAAGGACAACTGCCGCAGATATTTTTCAAAAGCTGGACACATTCATGAACACACATGGACTCGTGTGGGACAGATGTGTTGGCATCTGTACTGATGGCGCACGGGCCATGACTGGGAGACACGGAGGTGTGGTTTCGCGTGTGCAAGCAGTCGCGCCAGATGCCTCCTGGGTACACTGCAGCATCCACCGAGAGGCTCTTGCTGCAAAGGGAATACCTGTCCGTTTGAAACATGTTTTGGACACGAGTGTAAAAATGGTTAACTTTGTGAAAGCCAGGCCGCTGAACTCCCGCTTATTTACTGCGTTGTGCAATGAGATGGGCAGCGAGCATGAGACATTATTACTCCACACAGAGGTTCGCTGGCTATCTAGAGGGAAAGTGCTGACCCGTTTCTTTGAGTTGAGGGATGAACTTAAAGTTTTCTTCAGTAACCATCCCTTTGAGCTGTCTGAACATTTGCATGATGAAGAGTACCTTACCTGCCTGGCTTATCTGTGTGATATATTTTCTCGTCTGAACGAGCTCAATCTCGGATTACAAGGCGTTTCTGCAACTATATTCAATGTTCAAGATAAAGTTGAGGCCATGATAAAGAAGTTAAACCTTTGGAAGAACTGCTTGGATACAAACAACACTGAAGTCTTTCCTGTGCTGCATGATTTTCTGTGCTCTAATGATCTCACACTATCTAAAAGTGTAAAGCGCGAATGTAACGTGCACCTTGAGGAGCTGGCGGTGCAGTTACGCCGATACTTCCCAGAGACGGACGGCTCAAATGATTGGATACGTCACCCGTTCACCGCCGTGCCTACTTCGTTATCACCGTCTGACCAGGAGAGCCTAATTGAAATCGCCACAGATGGATCTCTAAAAGTTGAACACGCTCAAAAGAACCTGGCGGATTTCTGGATAGGGCTGCGCACTGAACAGCCCGCGCTGGCTAAGCGCGCTGTCAAGACTCTGATGCCTTTCGCCACCACATACTTATGCGAAAAGGGATTTTCTGCTTTAACAAACATGAAAACAAAATACAGAGCAAGACTTTGTGTGGAAAACGATTTAAGACTCAGCCTTTCCCAAATTGAGCCAAACATTGAAGAGCTGTGTGCCTCTGCTCAAGCACATCCATCACATTAAATAAAGTTCTGTTTAATGAAAGTTCATGGCCTTTATGCTCTCGACAAAAAAGTGAATTCTAATAAATCCTTTGATACACTGCTAGTATTAAGTAGTAAAGTTTGTTATTAAAACTCTGTCATTACTAAAAAATATTGATAAATTCATTTGGTGGTGAGAAATAATCGACTGTGCAGTATTTATCTTTATGCATGCGATATTGCAATGTATTTATAGACACTAATTAAGAGTCGTTCGTAGTAGGGGGTATGCGGCTGAGGGTGACATGTCTCAAGGGGTACGTGGCTGGAAAAAGTTTGGGAAGCACTGAACTAGAAGATGCAGAGGTTATTTAATAATAAGGTTTAATAATGTTGTTTTGAAACAAGGTATTCAGCGTCTGTCCTAATTCATGCCACCAGAGCATTCTACAGCACGACAGTTCGGATTAACTCCGGGAGGGAAAGTTGAACATGACAGAAAGCTTTTCACGCGTCTGGAAGGAGAAATGACAGCAGCCCACTCCGCTGCCCTAATAAACCTCCTGTTTAAAGAGACGACACAAATATTTGCTTTGTCAGTCTGCGGCGCTTAACCTGCCACAGCCTTCACATCACACTGCAGTGAAGATGCGAGTTATGGATCCCCTGAGGTTGGAGAATAATTATGCAACTGCACGATAACAACTGTCAATAGAGCATCAACCCCCATCAGAAAGCGAAAGAACAATGCCCATCAGAGTCCTGGTTTGTAGATGCTGCAGTCATCAAATTAGAACCTGATCCTATTTTTCGATTTTAGCTCCCCACCTTGATCAACAATAAAAGCTAAAACAATGAAGGGTTTTTGTGTCCCAAGCCGTTCTCCGTCATTTAATATCTGCCTTGGAAGCTGTGGTCCTATTTTAGACTCTCATAAAAGCAAAATTTGGATGTAACTCAATAAATGTTAATTTGGCCCGGGGCATTTCAGAAAATGAAGACATCAATCTTCATGCAGCAGCCCCCCCACACACACACACACACACACCACCCCCAAAGACCCAAAAACAGCAGCAGTATAATGAAAGCGAGAGAGAGGAAATAACACAAGAGGAGAGTTTTATCAACATCACTCTTGTTTTAAAAGTCCAGGCCCTCTGTACACTTTTATTAAATCCATCTTTCAGGATGACAGGAAAAGCGGAAATGTCATAACAGGCCAAATCGCTAAACACAGATCCAATGAGGCAAAAAAGGAAACATTTACAAAATGTTTTAAACAGAGAAATGGTTTTGGCAAATCTATTTGGAGTAGGAAATCAAGACAACAAGACAAATATAGCTAAAGCTTTTTTTACCTGATATAACCCAAGTGATAAAGACCTACTTTATGTAACTGGATCTAAAGCTGGGTGGTTGTGGCTCTTTACAGAGGGTTTGTGGTTTGATCCCTGGCTGTATCCTTGAGCAAGATACTAAACCCTGATTGGCTCTGCAATGTATTCATCAGTGCGAATGTTAAACATGTTAATATGTAGAAAAAAAGTGCCATGTCCCCACATCAATGACAGAGTGACACAAAGTGTTTACATTCCCTAACACTGACACAAGCCCAAACACACCTGAGAGCAAAAGCCACGTGCAAACCTCCGCTGACAATTTAGTGCCTAAAGATGGAGATCACTTCCATGTTATTGAAGTGATTTGGCAACAAAAGGTAAAAACCCCCAACAGCAGCGCAGCACAATACTTTCCAAAATATCCAAGAAAGCTGTTCCTGCTGAAGATGGAAACAACAAAACTTGTTTCACTCCTCCAGGCACAAAAAACACACTAGAGTAGAACCAGGCTGTGACGGCACGTGAGGAAGGAGGAAATGCCAACGGCTGGTGATGTGGGACCCAAATATAAACAAATGACCTGACCAGACATCACTGGAGCACCTGATAGATGCCCTCTATCTGACAGGAAGAGCAAATAGTGGATGCTAGTTACCAGTTCGGTTACATGGTGGAAAAGGAGCACTCTCAGCAGCTCAAGCCAGGATATAGAATTCCAGGTAAAAAATATTTTACAGTTTTACAATGTGACAACACAGGTCCACCCTAAATCATACCCCACTTTATCATCCTGGTGGACACTAATGCCAAGTGTAAAATACAAAATGAAGAGCATGTTGAACACAAAAACACCTGAAACTGAGGCTATAAAGCCACTAGGAAAGTGTTTACTAAGGTCATAGATTTAGGCAGCAGAGTCCCATACACTTTTATTTAACCAAACTTCATCAAGCAATCAGAGGATCTGCCCCACACTGGTCATAAGAAAGAAAATACAGGTTTAACACATTTTTCACTGGATATATATATAGAAGTAATACTAAAAAAATCTGTTAGGTGCTAATGAATTCAGAACACTGATTTGAGTCCCAGCTGATCTTTTGCTATTTTCATGCAAAGCAAAATATTTTCCCATGAGCCCTAGCTGCAAGACGAGAAGTTAAAGGTCAATCTTCCTCATTTTATTTTTACTGTATTTGCACTGTGAGCCCGACAAGTCTGTCTTGCCGTCTTGACATGTCTCACTTTAGATCCATTTGTTTTGGGCTTAGCCATAACAAAAACCTGAGAGACAGCCTGCCTTTCGGACAAATGGACTGACGGCGTAATATTTTACTCTTAGTACAGAGTGGATCGTTCTCCCGACACATACATGCCTCAATTATCCGCTCTGCTCTGTACTTGCCACACCTCCATCTCACTGTCCTGAATTTCCTTATTGGTGCCACAGCTCCTTCCCACCAGTCCTCTTCATTCTTCCTCCCTCCTTCTTATACCGTCTCTATGCTCCCTCTGAAGCTCTTCCCACAAGTATGTTATCGGTCCTGACTGATTTCAGACACCCTTGATTAAAAGAACGGCCCTGTCTGGGCCACTTTGACTCACACACACACCATGCAGGCAGAAGACCGGCAGAAGAAAGAGACGCTGCCCAAGGTCTGATCTTAGCGCCGGGCCTGTATGGGCCTGCCTGCCAGCTTAGATGCCTGCAGGGTGCTGGCCGCCATGCTTGAGAACACACACTCTGAAACACATGCGGCCTCCCCTGTTCCCATCAGTGAGCTGAATGTGGCATAACAATCATTTGTTAAGCGAAACTGTAATAATTGCCTGTTATTGTTGGCTGTTGTTGTTGCAAAGCAGCAAAGTTTTGGGGAAAAGTGATAATGACAGAGTACGCTGCAGAGTATGTTACAAAACACACAGATAAGACACAGATCAGGGTTATAAACTGACAGTGTTACTTTCCAGAATTAAATGTAACCTTTTTTTTTTCCTCTTTTTTTTTTGCCACTTCAGATTTTCATTGGCTGGCTGTCATGTTTTTTACTTAAGAAACAATTCTAAACTGAAAAGCTCTTCCTCTGTTTCTGCTGGCAAAAGCTGCAGACAAACAGCTTCTGTTGTCTGGAAGTGAGAGACAATGAACGTAACCCCCAGACGTGCCTAAAGAATTCAACCCGTAATGATTAAAGCAGTTTTTGGTAACTCATTGGCTTGATTTTGGTAATAGCACCCTCTGAAGCTGCCTGAAATGTCTTCCATCCATTCATGCACACACACACACGCACACACATTCAATTTAACATATAAAGCATGTGTTAGCACAGACAATAGCGATTTTCTTTTTACTTTTGCATTTTGTCTACTGCACTTTCCCCCGTCCTCCTGCCTCGTTGTCACAATTCGTACTGCCGTGTCTCTTCCTCGTTCTGCTGCATTTGAAGATTCTCCACACAACGTGAACGCGGCCCACTTTAGAGATGAAATGAAAGGGAGGAAAAAAACAAGACGATAAGTGCAGAGAGAGTTACAAACCACTGTGCTTTGGAAGAGAGGAATGTGGAGGAGGAACACTGGCAGCAATCGCTACTGATGGAATATTCTAGACTTTGATTAAAGACGGAATCAAAGGAGAAACTCAGACTTTCTCTTTTTGTTCTTCTTCTTCTATTCTACCAGCCTCCGACCTCGCCATCCCTCAGCCCAGATTTTTTTTAAGTCAAAGAAGTGAATGAAGCAGAGGATTGTGGGGAAGCAGGCAAGTTAAGAGATGCAAAAAAAAAAAAAAAAAAAAAAGCAATCCTTTCATGACTGCAGTGAGCTGGGAGATCAGATGTGTGCTGAAAGCAAGCATCATGTATTCACTGTATTCACAGCATCTGCGGGTGCTAAACAGAAGGAAGATGATGGTGATGAAGCGGCTGGGAGAGGAGGCTGGGGACGTAAACAAATTTGCTTTCTTTCTCTCTTTACAGATGATGCCGTTTGCTTTCTGACTTTTTTATCTTTTCTTTTTTTAAGTAATGAGGCTTTGAGGCAGACAGGTTTCAGCAGGATGCCAGCTTCATTGGTGTTTTTTTTTCCTAAAACAAATAAATAAATAAATGAAATATTCTTTTGTGGATCTCTTTCCTGCCCTTTCTTCAGTGACAGAACAGCATCTGCAGCAGCACATTCTGCTGGAACACGAAACAGCTGAGATTGGGAGCGATGTTTAATGAACAACCTGCTGATCCTCATCGGACCTGCAGGCAGACGAGCCCAGAGTTCTAAACTCTCCTCCTCTCTCTGCTGTCAACAACCTGATGACAAACAGAGTTCCTTTTGTGTAAGGAGAAAAAAATAGAAAAGAAATGCAACAATGAGACTGACCTCCAGACAGGCCAGAGAAATAAAACCTGTAATGATTAAAGGACCTTTTAGTAAATCATTGCCTGCTTTGCACTGCAAAACCCTCTCAAGTCTCCTGAAAGAATGGTAAAAGTGGAGGCGGAGGAACAGATAAAGAGAAGGGCAAGCTTTTCCCTTTTTCTTTTTTTAAGTGCAGCAGCCGGTGAAACGATATGTGCTTGAGGCTCATTAAGACGAGAGGCGCTGGATTCATTTAATCTCCCTGTACCCACAAAAAAAAGAAAGAAAAGAAAAACGCTTCACAATCGATCAGCTGTGGCCATCTAGGTCCTGATGGCAAAACAGACAGCCGCTCATGCACGTGCGCACGCACGCAGCTCTCGTTAACTTAACAAAACTGTTGCATTGGTCGTTCTCATTAAGTGAAAGACAGACGGACGTGTGATGCTCATTTAAGCTTTAAGACGAGGATTTAGATACACTCTCCCTCCTTGGTTTCATTTGCCTGGCATCATGCTCCTGCACTTCTGATCCGATTAGGATGTTTGGAGGTGTACAGCGCTGCCGCAATGAGATTTGGATTAGCGGCAGCTGAGGATTCGGGTCGGGAAGCATACATCAGACCTCGACTGGGGAAAAAAAAAAAAAAAAAAAAGGGAACAGAAGTTCACTTTAAATGAGGAAGCAGTTGTGTGCCAACTAATCTCACATCAGATAAAGACATAAGACAAGCTCAGCACTACTAAAATAATGAGATTTGGGAGTGCAGCAAACATTCCTGCAATGGACTCCAAAGGAACAGGAAAAACCACAGAGTCTACACAGCTGCAAACAGACACGTTCTTCTGAACTGTCTGAGAACTAAAGTGAAAACACTGAGCCTGCACAATCTCCCAATCCTAAGGAATCAACACACACACACACACGTTGGGACAACAGCCTGGGGGTGTCCGATTGACTATAGGTCTAACATGCAGCACACTCTGTTCATTATTACATGTGAGCAGGATGCTCAGGTGTTTAAGAGGCGTCCCAGAATGATGTGGTTCAGAAACCAAACCCGCAGATTAAGGAAATGAAGCTGAGGCCTCTTTGTCCGTCTTCACACTTCAACACTGAGCTGGGAGCAATTAGCCACTTACGGCAATTGTGGTGAAACACACACACACACACACACACACACACACACACACACACACACACACACACACACACACACACACACACTCAGGACTGACTGAGAAACACATGTTCTTTCTCCCGTATCTTGTATTCACGATCTGTCCCTGTCCGAAGCACACATACACCTCAGGTCTATCCCATTACATGAGCCCCCAGGCCCAGCTTGCAGGCTGAAAAGCCCAATTTGTTTATTCCTGTGGGGATTACGGGGAGGGAGGGTAGAGGGGGTGAAATGCATCTAACAGAGCGCAGGGGCCCCCTCGACCAAAGCTCTTTAATTACTGCTCCTCCTTGCCACCACCCCCCCCCATCCCTCCCCAACACCACAGCCTCCCGGAACTCAGCCACAATGAACTTGAGCTACAGTTAACTGCACAGCCACTCTCGAGGTGTGTGTGTGTGTGTGTGTGTGTGTGTGTGTGTGTGTGTGTGTGTGTGTGTGTGTGTGTGTGTGTGTGTGTGTGTGTGTGAGAGTGAGAGATATATGGACAGAAAAGGAGTAAGAAAGATCACCAACAAAACTCACATCCCCCATAATACTTCTTTCCTCCTCAAAGCATTCCAGCTTGGCAGAGGCCAGCACAGAGCAGCGAGCTTCGACTAAACCAACATCATCCAGCTCATCACACCAACACCACTGCTTTACCTGTACAGTTCATACACCTGTGTAAAGAGCAACAAGAAGACAGTTTCAAAAAGACACTCCTTTATTCACATATTAATGAGAGTTTTCGTTTTGGAAAGGTTGGAAGATGCAGCTGCTTAAACTTTTTCCTCAGCGCAGCATCCCTCATAATTGATCCGTGCCAGCCAAACAACCAGCAAGAATACCTCCTAAAGGGCTAATAACAAGGAATGTTTACAATATTATTATAAATATTAATATTTATAACCTGCTGATGTGGTAGACTTTAGAACTGCTCACTTTCACTTTGCTTTCAGTTTCTGTAACTCTCCCTCGTTGCATTTTTTTTTTTTTTATATCTCCATAGAAAATTTTTCTATGGAGAGTTCCTGCAGTTATTGTGGTTGTTCCACCATGCACTATGCAGCTAACTAGGCTAACCCCCAGGAAAACAAAACAGTTATCCTCTTCCTCTTTCATAACTGAAATTCAATGGGAGAAACGCTGATGCAGTACTATAGTAAGTAAAGAACATTTCTTTCACAATGGTAAGTAATTCCCAAAAGGGAAAAAAAAACAAACAAACCACAATTTAAATAAATCACACATCTTTAAAAAATATGTCAGAAACTGGAATGCAAATAATAAATAAACAATAACAAAAGAAAAAATCTGAAAACTCAGACATCATCTTTCTACAATAGGTTACTTTTGTAGAAGCAGGACTATGTTGGGTTATATTTGTGCTTCACAGATGGTGACTGATTTAAAAAGAGCACCAACCTAACCAGCATCACAATCGTCTAATTAACTAGCCTAAAGCTTATTTCAGCTCCTCCCACACAAAGGGTCGCCACAGTGTATGGATCCAAGTATTTGCTTTGGCAGATTTGTACATCAGAGGCTCTTCCTGGATTCGTGTCACCAGGGATCTTTCCCACGTTAGATGAATCTGTCTAACCACTATACTATGGCACCACAGACAGACAGACCTGCCTGAAAGTGACAAAAATAGTCAGAAAACAGTGTTTTTAAGAGGCAGGTGTCAGGTAATTTCAGCTATCATCTCCTAAGTTAGCAGTGGTAGCACCTGCAGCATTCTTTCCTTGCAGACTGATATCTGAACTGCTCAGGTTGCTCTGGTCTCGTGGTCGGTGTACTGTGACGCAGCTTAAATGCAACCGTTCCTTCTTTGGATCAAAGTACTGCTGAACTGTGCTGTTTGCACCACTGTCGTGTGTATTTGTTTACAACTGTCCATCATTGAGACACAGACAGAGAAGGATGCTGTCATCTGTCTGTGTCTAGATAACATCTCAGACCCAACAGCTAGCTGAGATTTTACAAAAACAAACTATGGCTAATTCGTTCAACTAGTGGTACCAAATTTTGTGTCCCACAGACAAAAACAATTCTGCTTTATCTCCAAAACTGACATCAATCAGATACATGTTGCCCGTAAAAGATTATATAAATTTCCCTCTGCAGTGCTGTGCTGTTCCCACAATGCCTGGTGGGGCTCCAAACAAAAAGACCCCGGGCAGCCTCGACCACAGTTAACCATGTTAAAGAAACAGTGGAGCAACTCTTTTTCTTCTTTGTGCACTCATTTCTGTGTATTTCACTCACTCTCCCCCTTTCTTTTCTTCACCCCACCATCACTGCCACCAACCTCCTCTCACACGAGGAGGTACAGAGGAGAGAGGAGAAAGAAAAACAGAGGGTGGGGGGTAGGCTCGAAGATTGATTAGAGGCAGAGAGGAGAAATGGTTGAGTTGCACATGAAACACAGAAGCAGCCAGAGATGACTCTATTCACACTCATTAAAGAGCACCTTTCAAAGACCTCCTTCCCACACAGATATATGGAAAACAATTGTTTCTTCTCTTAAAGGCACTCTGTCAGCATGAAAATTGCTTTTTTTGTTTGTTTGCTTTTTTTGCGGGGGGGGGGGGGGTCCTAGAAAGACTCCAAACATCTTGCCGCACCTCACCAAAAAACAAAATCTCAATCTGGCAGACTTTCTTCTTATATACAATCACTAAGCTTAACTTTGATACCAAGTTTATCACCTAGAAAAAAATAAAAGGCGTACTGCTAAACGACACGGCTCAGATCTTTTGGCCACTTAGACATCAAATGATTAGTCACTGCCTTTTTGAGCTTACCATGAAAACACATTTAAACTAACTTTAGCAATAAATCTCTCTTTTTCTGTAAGTACATTTATTATTGCTGCTCTTTTAATACATCTGACACTAATTTGACACATCTGACACAACATTGTCTTTGTCAAGAGCACTTGGTGAACCCCAAATCTACTACTGTTTTCAGCTCAAACAATTTCAAAACTGTAAAAAACACCAAACAGTGGCAACCTCTTGTCCCCATGCCAGGCTCCCACCACGATTTTGATGATGAAGGAATGAGAACAGGTGGCCCAGTGGCTCCAGACGCATTGACACGCAAGTAATCATCATGACAGGGGGATTTGGACCCAGAGCAGACCGCCAGAGGAAACATGATATCCCCTGACATCATGCTAGACGTTTGTTCCACAATGACACGTTTTTCTGTGCTTGGGCACACATTGCAAATACATAGGGTTTTTTAATAGTTTGTTTTTATTTTTTTAACCTCTGATTATATCACATTTTCACAATACACAGTATTCTGAAGTGTTATGCATGATGCAAATATTTGGCGTTATTTCCTGTGATTGTTAAGTGAAAGTATAAAAATAATGCTGCAAGAACTCCTTGGTCACATTTGCACTCCTACAGCCTGGCAGTTACCTACAGTATACAAACTTCACCAACACCAACAGAGGAAACAATCACAGTCCTGCCCTGAGTGCTTTCTAGGAAGCGTAGAGACACTACAATGAGGAGCACTGGGCAAAAAACACAAGAACGACTTTGGACAAGAACACAACTTCTTCCAGGATTTCATAATTTGGCCTCTTTTTGTTCTTCAATGTGCGTACTGTAGACTTCTCTACAAATACCAGCTCAGGGCTCAGCATCTTTGAACTTAGTTAACTAAGCTGCCACTGATAGTGTATAAGCGCAACTTCCCCTCAACTAATCCCCTCGTAACGGTTTGCCTTGATAACCTTTTCCCTTCGTCTCTTCGCAGGCCCTTTGGCCTTTCCATAATTTCATCGTACATGTACAATGACAATAAAGGGCTATTCTATTCCTCTCTTTCAGTTGGTTTTTCTCTGCCTTCTGCACCAACTGGACCTTTAACCTTGCTCTATTTGTTATTCTCTTCAGCGTTCAAGTTCCTCCTCTCTGACCCTGGCTCAATTATTCCTTACTCGTTCCTTAGTGCGTCGTCAAAGAGTAAAGACCGCAGTTTTATAGCACTGGCTATGTTTTTTTCCCCTCATCGAACAGACATGCAGTGGCCTCCAGCTTTAGGACATCTCATCCTGACGCCAGCAGAGTAGCCCATCTCTTTTTTATTTGCCTCTTCAGTTACAAGAGAGACGATTGTTTAAGCAGAGCTGTGTTCCAGCCAAGACCTGCTATAAATCTGGGCTGATTTAGACTGCAGCAGCTTCCCGGAGAAGGCCATGGCTTTGGGCATACACTGAGATTTGATGTGCTTGATGGTCTGCCAGGGGATTTAGCTTAAGCTAGTGTAAGGATTTCAGTCATAACATTAATAATACAAATACTGCATCAATGTTGAAGCACATATAGTTACGGTTTGTGTGTGTAGGTGGAATACAGGGTAAAAAAAAAATCTTCTACCTGGCTATATGTATTATTCAGGGGTTTTTTTTTACATTATTTTATTTATAAAAAACTGTAAGGCAATGAAATCCTAGAAAACTAATGTCATTTCGCACTGACGCTGTCCAGAGCCAGTCTGACATAAATAATGGAGAAAAAGACACACTTATGTTACATTATACACATTGTCAAACCACCCAAGATTAACACCGGAGCTACCAGCTAAAAGTGTATGCATCCATAAGCTCCAAGTAGCATATCAGCCATCAGGGCATTTGCAAAGCTGGTCAACGTCCTGGGAGGAGCTTTGGGATCAATGGGCCTGCCAAGCGGCATTAGTCCTCCTAGCCCACAGGATCCGTCTCTGCACACAAGAGCACAGGGACTTTAACTCTGATCTTATTTATGTGCACACAAAGGGCAGCACAAGGGGTCTTTTGGTGGGGCCTGTTCAAACAGAAGGCCGATGCGGATGGCTCTTTAAGGGGGCCGGCCTACATTGACTCTGGGGAAGAGAGAGTGGCTGACAGGTCAGTCTTAAAGCTTTAAAAAATGGGGCCGGGATCAAGGGGTACCGAGGAAAGGGAGAGAGAGGGAGCCTCAGCCTTCTCCCTCTTCTCCCCAGAGACCGAAGGGAGGCTTAAAAACAATGAGTCTGTGCTGTCGAGCTAAGAGGAGCCAAGAGTGAGTGCTGGCTAGGGGGACGTTAAGGCAGGGAAGGCTGCCTTGGCTGGTGGGGCACAGGGGACGGATGATCTAGAAAAAGGGCCTCCACCTTGTCCCAGCTGTCGCAAAACCCGGCACAAGTATGCGTCACATCTCTCCAACACTTTTGCCTCCTCGGGCCTCTGTCCCCTGTGCAGTGCTAAATCAAGAAATGACCCAGCCCCTCTCCAGGATGGCAGGGCAGGCAATGCTTTGGGGGATGAAGGGCAAAAGATCAAAGCCCTGAGGAGAGCACCACAACAGCTCCATCCAGCTGGACGCTTCACTCCTGTCACCTTAGTGTGGGGGGTGCTGACTAGGGAGCCGTTTTGTGGGTGGGGGTGGGTTTCAGAATCATAAACCAGCATGGCACTAGGTTGTATAGCATGTGGGTGTATATGTGTGTTTATGAGGGAAAGAAGGAGGGGTTGGCTAAAGTCAGATGTGACACTGTGTGAGCCAAAGCAGAGATCTGTCATGGCTGCCATTGTTGCTTAGCAATGAGACGAAGACAAGGAGATAGATCCAGAAAAGAAGTATGCGGGGGCAAAAAACTAACAGGAGGAAGAGAAGAGGGCAGAAAAGTAGACTGAGTGGAAAGAAAACCTCAAAAAAGATCAACATAAGTCGAGAGCCGGGCGCACGTGTTCTCTCAGCTCTGAATCCTAAGAAACCCACGTTCCTATATTTTTATGCACGTGCAACGCACATCTGCCCATGTGGTTGCGTGTGTGTGTGTGCGCTCACCACAAAAGGTTCCCAAATTCAAGCAACACAAAAAAAGTTGCCATGTCGTTCGTTTTATGACTGCCACAACCCAAACGTGACCCACTCACCCCACGTCCACTGACCTGGAAGTTACGTTCATTTGGGGCAGCCATTTCCTGGGTCTATAAAGGAGAAAGCGGAACTGAAGGAGACCGGGGGTGAAAATGGAGGGGCAAAATCATTAACTGCCAGCACAATGACCGTAGCTGTGTCCGAGTCCAACCCAGTGTTTTGGAGAGGTCAACCTCTAAAGATCTGACAGTCCCACAAGCAACACTGAGCCTTCACTAAGGGGAAAAACAGCCCTCTGACAAGACTACAGACAGAGGCGAAGAAAGTCTATAAACAGCTGGCTGCTCACAGACAACAAAGGAAAAAACTGCCAGAGGCACCCGCTTGCTTCCAATGAGTTAAAAACTGAGCCAAACTGAATGAGTTGCTGCTTTGAGAATCATGCATGATAATTCTGGTGTATCAGACAAAAAAAACAGAAGATCTCCGACCTCAGCTACCGTCATTGGAACATTTCCTCATTCTTGCACTTCAGCTATCAGCCTTCTTGGTCCCATAGCATCAGCATCCAGCCCCAGGGGCCATGAGGTAAGGCCATGCTGGAGTCAGAAACTCTTGTCTGGGCATGACAGTCTGGCGCAGTTGTTCCTGGCTTGGAACAGATCTAGAACTTGAGGTCTGCCGGTAAAGCAAGCTCCAGAGCAGTCAAGGTTACATCAAGGACCAGACAGTCAGACTCAACTGAGAAACTCTGGCAAAGCTCCAATCTTCTTTTCAGTGCCAACTACTGCTTAAATCTAAGCTACGTTCAAGCCCAAGTCCAGTATGGCCGATAACATTCATGGTACTCTATCAGTGTTGCTGTCCCTCATCCCCAAGTCACCCCGTGGTGCTGTCCCAATGTTCCTGCAAGGGTTACAAAATATAAGACGTGGTTGGAAATAGCTCAGATTAGCCTTTGGCAAAGTCAAATGTGTGTTAGAAGAGATGTGTGTGTGTGTGTGTGTGTGTGTGTGTGTGTGTGTGTGTGTGTGTGTGTGTGTGTGTGTGTGTTGGATAAGGAAATAATCAAGTGGCTGGATAGGAGACAGGGAAGAGAAAGAAACTCAATAAATAACAGCTAAGAATCACAGGTGAGGCACTTACTCTTACCCTTCGTTCACCTTCAATTTTTCTGATTTCTTTTGGGGTTTACTATATATCATCACTTCAATACTTGACAGTTCGTCCGGTGCTGTCTGACAGAGCCACATCTGAAGTGGTTATAAAAAACTATCAAGAATAATAAACCTATTTATATTTCAAAGTAAATGGAAGTAAACTAAAGCACAACACAGCCTGGTAAGAAGCTAGTATTGCAGCTGTGTTATGTGCAGGTTGAATCCAACACTGAATTAGAAATCAATTCCTACTCAAAAAGGCACCTTACGGCGGAAACGCTTCTATGTCGAGAACCTCTCAGCGGAGTGAATCAGTTACACGTTGATGGTTCAGCTTCCTCTCGTGAAGCCCACACACTGAGATATAGATGCACATGTAGAGCCAAAAAAAGGGATGAGTATATTTAGCATCTCTTCCTTTTGATGTTCACCCCTTCGCCTCCCCCAGCCTGCATCTCGCTTTCGCACTCTCTCTCCCTTTCTAGTGCCATTGCTCTGCAGATAAGAAGCGCTTCTTCTCTCCCAGAGGAATGGAAATATCTGCAAGGACATTGTAAACACAGTAAACAGGGCACAACACCATTAAGTTGTCCGTGACTCAGCGCTGGCACAGACATCCTGAGCTGCTGCTGCTGCTGCTTTTAACAGGAGCAGCAGCAGCAGCACACTTGTCTTTAGGAAAGATAAAGCAATTTCAGTGCAGAATGGGAAGCATATTTGATGTAGCTGCTTTCATGTCACTATTCTTTGGTCTCGCTGACCCATAATGCTTTTCTGCAAAGTGATCCAAGTTAAGCCGATCTTTAGAAAAACTAAACTGCTTGATAGGTCAGCAGCCTTTCAAAGCACTAAAACAATGAGACGAGTAAAGAGATGCTGATGTGTGTTGTGAATGATTTTTTTCTTTTTGACTTTTTGACTTTAAATACTATTTAATAGACTTGTCGAACATTTTAATAGACCGGGCAGCAGCAGAACAGGACGTGTTGTATATTAACTAAAAGTGTTTGGATCAAGAGTAGTTTGACAAGAAAGCATCAGCACTTCTCTCCTGCTATTCATCACAATTAGTGCAAGCATTGTTCTCAGGAAGAACACAACAGAGCACTGCTGAATTCAACATGCCTGGGCTCCTTCTCTTCAAGAGGAAAACTAAGACAACTGTAAGCCTAAACGGTATAAAGAACATAAAATCAATTGCTGAACATTACCATTTGCTAAATAAATACACCAGTTTTGTTTCAAAACAAATAATCACCGCTAGCTGAAAACATGGAATGACAAAAGGATTAGGTCCTAATTTGGTCTGAAGCACTTCCTTCATACTCTCTGTACAATGTTGCACGTTTCAATTGGATCTGAACAAATTAGTGGTGCATCATGTGTTGCATCGGCGTTAGCCAGTCTGACGCTGCACTGAATGGTGGCTCTGTTGCAGAGCAGCGAGCCCTGAGCCGTCTGGCTGATAAAGAGCACGAGGTCAGCACTTGATGTCCCCTGGACATTGTCTTACTTTTTATCTCAGTGCTCTGTCAGTAGTCCGTTCGGGTAAAAAAAAGGAATTAAGGAAATGGAAAAACTACCATTTTTGTGTCTCATACCATATGACCTGACCGACAACTTTGCTGAGAAGAGACACAAAAACTAAGTATTTGAATTAAAAACAGGTTATTTCAGGTTCTCGCTGCCTTTGTTCTCTGTGAAGTTATTTAGGTCAACTTTCCATTTATTAGTGATCAAAGATCAAGGAGTATCAGATGAAGTGTAGCTGGGCCAAAATAGCAGAGGCCCATCCAGGATATTATTCGCATATCAAGTGAGAGTTCTACAAAAGCCATGGCTCATCTCTTCATGCTGCAAACACCATTCCTAATTCTTGCTGGTGCCGACCACACCACTGTGTATTTTTGTGCTGGAGTAACAGCTGTGAAGCAAAATGATACGGAAGAATTGACTCCAACCTACACTGGGCCGCATGAAGGACATTTCACACTCCAGTTGCTCCTACTGAGAAGGCACCAGAAGGTAGATGACAGGTACAGCATCCACCCATCATCCTGACCGCCGCTCCCTTCCTGAACACGAGCAGAGGTTAGAAGCAGTTCAAGGGTAGGGGGAGGATTTGTTTGCATTCCTGGGCCGTTTCTGTGCTGCCTAAGTGGTCAGACAGGTGTTTGTGCATCCTGGAGGCACATAACCTCTGCGTCCTCCTTGGAAGGGGGACAGGTCACTCGATGCGGGGGAAGAGCGCATTTGTGCACAAGGGGGGCCGGGGGGGGGGGGGGGGGGGGGGGGGGGCGAAATGATCAAGCACACTCCTCCGTCAAGAATAGCCTTCACCCAAAATCCCCGAGGCAGGAAGAGGAGGAGGCAGGGTGCTGACACCCTACACCTGAGCCCGAGTGGGTAGTGGGGGCAGTATGCAAGTGGCATTTGAGAGACTGTGTAGCATCAAGCCTTCAAGTAGACACCGAAATGGTCACAAGGGTTTCATTCCAATAGCTAGTTCATTTTAAATGTGGTTAAAAAGAAAATCTCGAATAGGTTTGAAATTGGATTTGACATTCTGATTCATTTGTTTCAAAAAATAAAATAAAAACAGTCTCATCCCAAAATCTAAACATCTGCTCCTTGGCTAGTTTGAAAAAACAGGGCCAGCAGAACAACTAAAACTGACTTCTAATCAGCTTATCAGATAAGAGTGAGTAATAAAATTATATCACATTTGCTAATCTAAATTAGTAGAAGTCACAGCGCCACACAGCTTGGTGTCAGAGGGGAAGCTAGCAGAGAACAAAGCCGTCAGAGCAGTAGACTGCTTGTATGGCTCCGTCACATACAAACTCGCAGGCCTCACTCATAAATCAATTCTATCCGGCTGGGGTGGCAGAAGAGAGCCAACACTAAATCCAATTATAAAAGGAACTGGCACCACTCAGCTTGATGACAGTATCCACCTTAACGCCCGAGGGGAACGGCCGTATGAGGGGTGCCAGCTTCAGCTGTGGCACCAGAGACGAAGGCAAACAACAGGGGGGGAGATGTTGGGGGTACATATGCGCATTTATTACAATCAACAGGCTGAGTTGAGTGGTTCCTAGCTGGTGTGAGTATGTTTTTGTGGCACTCTGCCAGAGGCACATATCTAAGGGCTGGACAACGATCACCGGGCACCAGCTGAACCTTTTTATTCCCGCAACTGCTGGGCAATAAGACTGCACCCTGGCACCTGTCTCACATACACGCACACACCCTAACATAAAAACGAACACAACAGAGGCAAATGCAAGCGGCATGAGAGAGACTCACATTTGAGATGCAGCACCTGTCGAGGATTTGCTATGAATGAATGCAAATGTACAGGAAGGAGACACCTCTGATTTCCTAAAGCCACATGTCGTGACCTTTCTCTCCCTGCTACAGGATTAAGCTCATCTCAGAGTCCACCCATGCACCTAAAGCTGAGCGTAAAGTTAATGAAAAGTTATTATGAGTACTGCAAAGAGTAAAAAGCCTTGAGCCTTTTCCACTGCTCTAACTGAAAAAGGACCAAACAGCAACCCTATTATATGAGCATTTTCAGAAGCAAGTGTGTTTTTTTAAACACCGCTCTAAAACGTGCTTTTGTCTTCGTTTAGCTTCCAAGGTTACAGCAATCAGTCGAGCATCTAAAGTCGTCAGCGGGAGGACACGCAGTCACAAGGGCCGCTGACTGATATTGTCAGGAGCTCTTTAGAAGTTTTCTCCAAATGCTGTTTATATCAAGTGAACACACTCTGCAGGAAATTTAAGTTCCACAAGCCACTGTATACAGTCCCTTAGGTTGAAGGCTAAAGACCCCGGGCTACAATTCCAGTCTTGTTACCAATTGTAGTATAGAAGCAGGTAAGAGAGATGAGATTAATAGCAAGGCATGGACATGTGTGTATAGCGTGTGCTTTTAGCTGATCTGGGTCATATGTATAACCAGTATTTAAATACCTTAATATTGCATGCACAACAAACTCGACAAAATCCAACAAAAATCAACCTTTGAAATGAAATTTGATGACTGAGCAATTCATTTCAGTGTGGTCTGTATGGTAACAGTTGTGCCTCTTGGTGAGATTGAAGCCATCCGACTAACAAAGTTGGATAAAGACTGAAAAATCAATGTGCAACTCTGGACACTAACCATCGTCTTAAAACAGTCTTGCATGCTGCTCCATTCAATAGGACTGAGTCCAGTCCTGGCTATGCTTTATGCTTAATTGAAGCTACTGCAATTGTGACCATTTGTGATGCATTTGCCCACAGAGAGGTGTTTGCAATCACCGCAAACTCCAAAATCCTAACTTCACATTGCTCAGCATGGATGATGTGCGTCGGTTGAATGCTGATTTGCTGACAAGTGGGCCGGAACACAGAAGGGCACAACAACGGAACAAAACAACAACAACAACAACAAAAAAAACCCCCATCAAAGATAAAAAGAAAAAATACAATATCAAGAGTACAGACAGTGGCTGCAGTGTTTTCAGTTGTTTAACACTCAGTTTCACTTCGGCTCTTCGGCTGGCGGAGCAACAACAGAACAAAAGAGGCCCAGGGACAGTCTTTTTCTTAGAACTGATTCGCAGATACGTGTTTCTGTGTGTTGCAGAGTTTATAGGTGCAATATTCTAGCCTTAGCTGACAACTTAGCTCTCCACCTCCTAGTCCATATGTGGTCACTTCTGGCTCCAAATGAGCAAAATAGTGGCAGTCAAATGCTAATATCGAGTCTTCAAAACATGGAGGCCAGAACAATCAGGGCTGCCACAATGACTACATATTTTACCAACAGTCTGTGATGTGGACCCCAAAATTGTATCTGCTCTATTCCCAATGACTTCATAGCTTAGTAACTATGGACACTCTAGTAATCTGGCACCAAAGCGATACTCATGTCTTCCTTTGTCCATGCAGGAAATGGCATGAAAAAACCATTGTCTTGAATGCAGATATACTATAAGGATTGGCTTTAAGAAAACCACATAACCCATCACTGTTACCAGCAACAATCAAGTTGGACCAGCAATCAAATCCTTAGTTCTCATATAAAACAACAATTATGCCCATATGGGCTTGTAGCGTCATTGCCATTTCTGTCGAAAGAACACAGGCACACAAGCCCAAGGCCTCCCGGGTTGAAGGCCATATATACACAAAAATTACGAAAGACAAAGTCAAGCAAGTCTTTTAGAGAACCCTTTTGGGCCACGACTGATATGGAACAAGATCTCTAAAATAAATGTGAGCTAAGTTAAAATGAGGACAATGTGAGACGATGGACTTTGCCCAACATAGACTGATTTGTCTCTTGATGGCCAACGCAATAACTTTAGTAGGCGATTCTCAGAATAGAAACCCCATAGATCAACCACCTAGCAACAAAAGTGGAAAATCATGCTGACCCAATTAGTGTCGACTCTCAGCAGAATATTGTTATGGCCCGCTTCAGTTCACTACCATTCAGGCAGATGGCTCCCCTGGTTCTGGATGAGAGTTTTGTTGTTGTTGCTTTTCTTGTTATACTCTTCCATTAATTTTGGCTCATGGCCTAAAGGATAACTTTGGCCCCTGGGAGTGCTACCGTAGCTCTCAGCTCTCTTTTATTCTTCCTGTATGGCTATGCCTTTTCTTTTTTTTCTTCTTTTTTTTTAAATGACAAAATATATGGGCTGTGATCAATCTATTGAACTTTTCAAAATACATTTAAAAGTACAAGGCACCAAAAAGATTTGCAATTCTCTGTTTTTTAAAACTCCATTGTTTACTTATGATTTTTTTTTCCAGGATTTTCCAATAATGTGGCCCATCAGTACAATACTGTTTGGCAGCTGACACAAAAATCTCTGTACATTTTCCTTCGTTTTGAAAGCAACATTATAGTCAAGACATATAAAAATAAAAAGCCAGAACTCCAAGATAGACATTCACATGAAATTCAACCTTCCCAACAAGTATGAGCCAAATCACTTTAATACATCAGTATCATATCACTTCGATAAAGAGATCTGAGCTTCAAAAGCCTTGACAGACTCGACTTTTCAAACATTCCTTTAGCTCTTGTTGACCCCTGTTGTAATCACACTGCTTCATTCGAGACATTCAATGCATGTGATTAAGACAGGGAGGTGCAAGTTAAATCAGAAATCCAAGTGCAACCTTGCAAGCAGACAACACCGAGATAGACAGCCTTTATTTGTGAGAAAGCTTTCAGTGTTTGGCGAGAGAAGAAACATGTTCATCTGACACTTTGTGTAGCAAACACAATCATGCATGCCTACCGACAGACAGTGGGTCAAATGAGGATTACTCTGCTACTGAATAATGTATTGCTACTTTAAGCATAGCAAGTGCCACATATAATTCCAACGAATGTCTCACAGTTTCCACAAAAAGCAGGCATGAGTTTACATTTGAGCTGTGATTTGACTGTTTGCTTCAGCAACGGTTAAGCCACCGTTGCCTCAACAGTCCTTTAGCCCCGTTTATTTTTTACCAGTCTGTAAATGTAATAAACATGAATACAACACTGTCTGCTACTTATTATAAACTCTGTCCATAAAACAATAGCAGACTTTTATGGCACTGACTCTCAATCAGTGCACGGTAAACAAGGCCCGTTATCAGGCCCTGCTAAGCTCAGCTCTATTCTGATGGCGTTGTTATGAAACAGAGTGGGAGTTGTAGTATTATACATAGCTGCCTGTGTGTAGGCCAACTCTTTAATCAGTCACTGTAATTGCCGGGATGGACTTTGAACCACAGACATATTTGTCTCCGCTTTTCATCCATGGCTAAACAACTCGGGGCCCGGCAGTGCGCGGCTCCTGTCCCAGCCCCGCAAGCAGCCAAGCATGGAGGAGGAATGGAGGGGTCACAAGAAGAAGAAAAGAGTTTTGGCTGAGAGTGGAAAGAAGAGGGAGAGAAGAGGAATAGAGGGGGTGGAGAGGTACAGAAAAGAAGGAAGACAGCAAAGTAGAGGCGGTGAACAGAGAGGACATGATGGTACACAAGTCCCTAGTGGCAGATTGAGTGCTTTGAGGAGCCCAAACAGAGCTCTCCTCTGAATACTAAGACTTTTCATAGAGGCAACACTGCTACAGAGATGCAAAGCCTCTCCTCTGAGGCCCCTGCGACATATGGGGGCTTTCAATTGCTTGTGCAAGAGCAGGTCTAATTGGAAGCTGAGGCGATATTAGAAGGGGAGCTGAGGAAAAGAAGAGAGGCAAGGAGAGGTGCTTGATTTAAGGGCCCATTGTTTTAACAAGTACATTCTGCCTCCTCCTCCTTTCTCCTCATGGCCTCCGCTTCAGATGCCCACACTCCACAGAGTCAAAAGGCGGCGTGTAGCCCCTCTGAACGAAAAGGGGCCGGGCTTGTTTTGACACTTTGTCCTTCTTGGCTTCTGTGAAAAGGCCGTTGCTTCTATGGGCCACTCGAGTTCATTAGGAAGTGCTGCTCTTTCAGTCGCGTCCCCATTCCGGCTCCAGGTTTCAATGGAGCCTCCACAGCCCTTCACTGTTTGTTTAATAAAGACCCTTACCACCTCCACAGCTACCTCCTCCATTTCCCTCATCACAAGCTTAGCTGAGTTGGTGCCTGCAGGGTAGGGGTCCACTGACAGAAAATAGCGAAGAACAAAGAGCATTGGATAGGATGTGAAGAACAAGCGCAAAGACATATAGCAATGGTGGGAAATGAGGGAGAAACACTTTTGCCCTGAACCCATACCGAGCTTCACCTTCATCACAGCGGCAAAGCAACCACTCTCTTGCAGGTTATGTGTGTTTGTGTGTGTGTGCATGTGTGTGTCTAGAATTAGATTTCAGCTCTCGCACTTTTGGGTGACATCACTGTGCGTCAGTATCGATGGGACAAAAGTGTGAGATGTCACTCTAGAAGGGCAAAAGCACTCTGAGATCATATGAGCCCCAAGGAAGCTTCTCTCTGTGAGTGTGTGTCTGTGTGTACATGGAGATAATTGCTGTGGGAGAAGTAAAAATGGAGTGACTATATACCTGAGCTATTACAGACAGACAGTGTTTGCACAGTCACACATCTTATACAATTGTTCTTATGTACATCAGCAAATTAATGAGAAATACAGCAATCGTGATTTGACAAAACTTTTTGCTTTAATTCAAAGGGTTTACTAAAAATAGTTCCTTAAACATTTAGATTAAGTGGCTCAAAAGTAACAAACTGACATAACTATACAATTTTTTTGATGATTTTAAAACCTCCAAACTATCTGAAACTTTTAGTTTTATCTTTAGTGAATGTAAAGCAGGATCTGTTGAGTTGACTGATTTAGACATTTAAAAATGTTACATTTCTTTATCTTGAGGAGGTATTGGGGTTCTTTTGCATTATGTTTTTGGTTATTATTCATGTATACAATGGGGGACAGCCCCGTCAGCTTTGCACCATTTAATTATGTCTGCACAGTGAAATACCATCACTCCAGAAACCTCAGAGTTCACTCTCCTGCTTCTATCAGAAGTACCATCAGCAATAAACGTAACAGACCCAGGTCCACTGGGAGCTCTACATGTCCATACCATAACACTGACTCTGCCATGTTTGACAGATGATACTGTACGCTTTGCTTTTCTATTCCACACTCTTTTCTTCCCCCCTTTCTTTCAGTCATCCTTGCATTCATCTGTCTAAAGAATTTTCTTCCAGAACAATGCAGGCATTTTTAGATGTTTTTTGCTGTTTATTCCTGGTTTGCATCTTGGTGTAGACCCTCTGTATTTACACTCTCAAAAGGCATGCGTTGGGTGCAGACTCCGACAATGAAATGTCTACTTCCTCGACAGTTCTTGACCTCACTAGATGTTCTAAAGGATTCCTTTTTACAGCATCTTGCCAAGTCCACAAAGATCACTCTGCAATCATCCAATTTAGTAGCCTGCCATTTCCTTTGAGGCTTGTTGGTGTTGCTTTGCTCTCAAATCCAATCTTTGTTTTGAGGATTTAAAAAAATAGTTGATATGGGCATTCCTAAAGCCTCTGCTCTCTTTCTGATAGGTCTTGTACCCTGTTAATAGCCTCCTTCAATTACATCCACACTGCTATTACTGATAGAAAAAAACAAGACCCCACATTTACAGTTTCCATGAACAACTATGGAAAACTCCAGACCTTTAATGTAGGTTTCAAACCAAAATGTGGTTTTAGCGTTACAGTTAGGTTATGGTTAGGTTTAGGCTGAGGGTTAGATTAGGCATTCATTTTTGACGCTTAGGGTTAGGGTTAGAGTAAGCATCTAGGGAAAACATATTTAAGTCAATGAGATGTCCTCACTAAGATATGAAAAGGAATGTGTGTGCGTAGATTTAATTCCATAAGTGGTACAGCATATGCCTGCTCCTGGTTGATTTGGGTTAAACTGCTGGGCATGGCTGAGCGTAATTACAGTCATAAGCCATTAATAACAGTTGCTCAGTTATGGTAAAATGTAAAAACAAAGGACAGAGGTAACAAGGATTGTGCTAGTGACAAAATTAAGACTACCAAGGAGTCACCCACAGGTACATCTTTGCAGGAAGTCTTTTAAATCCATTTTTGGCCTGGTGACAAGAACAGGAAAGGCGTTCACTTTCAAAACTCTTCCATGTATCCCTAATCAATAGAGCTCACTTTATTCTTATGGTTGTAAAGTAATTATAGAGTGAATTTGGGTGACTTTTATTTAATTTGCCTTTTGTTGTCATTAATTTTTTTCGTGTGCTTTAAACGTAGGACTTAATGTTTAAAGAACTGACTGAATGTGCGTGGGGTCTAAGTAAACTCATATCTAACCCTAATCTTATCTAAAGCTAGAGATGGAAGCTGCGAGTGTGTGTGTTCCTAAAAGCAATGTCTGAACAGGTCATTTGTGCATGCAGGCATGTTGAGTGAGGTGAAGAGCCTTCATTAAAGCACCTTTTTAGAGGTAATCTAAGAGACAGCTGCTGTCTCCCATCTGCAGGACCCCCACTGGCAAACAGGAAGGGTGACTGAGTAATCTCAGAGTATAAGGTGCTCAGCAGAAGAGGAACAGAAGATATGATCTGAAAAACATCAAAAGACGCTCTGAGCTGCTTTTTCAGCCAAAACGCTCTTTTTAGAGTCTAATACAAACCAGGTTTACAGCTTACCCAAAGCATAAAATAGTCCAAAATATGATAGGTATTAACAGAAAAGCACAATGGAAATTTTACAGTACACTGTCCTCAGTAATTTTCAGTTTACGGATTAAAAAAGGACAGTTACTTGATATGCTGTAGTAGCCATTTAAAAGTAAATTCTAGCAGAAGAAAAAAGGTATTTTGGAGTCTGTGTACAAAGAGAGATGTTCAAATCCAGATCTTCTCTGCAAAAGGGGAGAAGACATGACAAAGACGAATGGAAAGGAAGCTAAGGGGGTGTGTGTTCAAACAAACTTGGTGGGCTGAAGATGAATCTTGTGGAGTACAACAAAAACCAGAGTCACGGCTTTGACATCAATTAAGAGAAAAATCTCCCTCAATCCATAAACCGCATTGATGCCGGGCTGTTTGTGAGCTGCCAAGCAGTCTAGAACAAAACATGTGCACGTGCACACACACAAACAAACTTAGTCCATGACCTCAGCGTAGTGAATGAGGTCATATTCAGTTAATAAAGAAGCATGTCTTTCACTGTTTATAGTTATTTATATCTTCAACTCTCACCCAGTCTGCTTTCTGTCTACTGTCTAAATGGTGAGAGGAGGACAAAGACAAAGTGGTTCTTCTATAGTGTTGGCAAACATTAATCAAACAGAGAAACACTGAGCTCCTATTGGAGACCATATTCCAGGCCAGATCCATTCAGTGCTATACTATAGTATTTATTGATAACGATGTATGTGAAATTGAGTCAAGATAAACTACAGTGGCTGCATACTGAGTATTGACTGAACATGTCCCCCAGTGTGGTTCACTGATGTCTTTTTTTAAGTAAAAGATGTCCTATAGCAATGAGTAATAAACCACCTAAATCCCCCATTCTAGACCAGAAACAACGTCCCTTGGGGGTTGCATCAAGAAACGCATCCAACATAAAATCGGCCACATCAAAATATGCAGGGCAGCCTGCTGTGTTGACCTCTTATTATTATTAGCTTCAGTCCCGTTGACAGTTATTATTGCACTAATACATTTGTGGGTCTATTTATCTGTTAGGAAAGCAACGCTGCCTTACACATTTCCCTGAAAGTGGAATGCAGCTCATTGATCGATCATCAGATCTTTACTTGGCATCAGCAGCTCTGTATCATACGGAAACTGCAAAAAGGTACAGTACATTCCTAGTAAATCTTTAAAAAAAAAACACACACACACACACACACACACACACACACACACACACACACACACACACACACACACACACACACACACGACAACAAAGACATTGTCCAGTCCTCAAAACTTTGTCAGACGTTTCTCAACCCAAAAGCCATTTCAAAACCATATGTTTGTGTGGGCCCTGCACTCTGCAGTTAACCCATTAGACACGGTGAGTATACGCCTGCACAAATTTCCCTTCGTGCCCCCGCTAAAGACTGAAACCATGCAGACACTGGCCACAGACAAACGTCCTCTTTTTGTCTGGAAAGAGTGTCCCATGATGTCTCGGTTACCCAGATAATGCATAAGAATGAGCGGCTTATTTCAAATTTGTGGCTAAAACCAGATTTAGGGATGGCAAGAGGCCTTTCATGACAACAATCCATTGATGCCACAATCATTTCACACTAATGTCTTCCACCAAATTTGACAGAATGTCATTAATGTCCCTGTAGAAATTTCCCTATGTCACAGCAAGAAAGGATGGAGAATTAAGTTACTATGGATCCGAACGTGTGAGTGACCTTCAGAATGTCTTTGTGTCCCTGCCCCCCTCCCCTGGTTGTGCTCAGACAGTGAGTCTCCAGCCCTGCTTATCTTTCTGTCCTCTACAGCAGACCCCCGCTGAGACAGAGAAGTAGAGTTTATTACAGTCCCCAATAATCTGCAACCCCCAAGGAACTCAGATTCATACTACATGGCCTAAAAAATGTATTTTTTCATTTTCAGACCTGTGTGGTGACAGGGCATGAATTTTATGCCAGAAGAATTATAAAAGACAGCAGATGCTACGAGTTTTGCACTACTTTCAGATTCAAAGAATCACTGTGAAACAATGATGGGAACTTTTTTTGTTCCTAGCACTTAAACATGAAACTAACATTTGTATTAAAACTTTTTTGCTGTCAATGTATCGATTATATCACATGGATGACCAATTTCTCAAATGAGTCACTTGGGGTTTGGTTTTGGGGTCCAAGGATTCAACAGTCAAGCACAGATTGCGATGTGCTTGACTGTTGGACAGACAGTAAGCCTGATCTGTTCACATATGTGTTACCTTATCAGTCAGAAAGCTATGCATTCTCATTTATGAAAAGCAGAAAAAAGAAAATGTGTATTATGGTTGATTTAGTGAAACGCTAATCTATACAAACACATAGCTAACATTAATATGTAGATAGAGGCAAGACTTTTGGTACTAAAACCTTTATGGTTTCCATTTGTACTTCACTGGTAGTCCAAGTGCTACTGGCCATCATGTTTGAGCAAGCTTTGGTTACATGGATGCAGACAGAAGGTGGAGAGCAAAGGAGGGCTGATATTTGCCTAAATGTGCTGGGTAACATAAGCTAGTGAATGGAAATCTTTCCATTTCAAATGGAAAGGACATGAAAATCGTGCCTCAGATATCTACTAACTATACTGAGAGTTCCCTAGCACCAGAAAACAAACAAACAAACAAAAAACTCAGTGGGTTAGCCATTGTGTTTCAAGACTCGTGGAATCACAGCTAACAAAACATGTTAAAAATTCTAATTCCATAGCAAAACTGGTGAAATTCACTTGGCTTTGACAACGCCTGAATGTCAAAACTGAAAACCAACAAACCAACATTCAAGGAGTTTTCTGCTTTAAAATCACTGGGTAAAGCACAACCCACAGCTGTCAATCATCCATCCATCCATTTATCCAGTTCAGGATTGACACCTATTCCATAGGGCAAGAGGCGTGGTACAACCTGGACAGGTGCCAGTCTGTCGCAGGGCTGACAATCAACTATATGAAATGTAATGCAAATCACAGAAACCCTAATTCTGCTGATCTCATATTTGCTACAGTGGATGGAGCTGAATATTTTGATCTGACACAGCTTTTTATATCAGTTGCTCTTCCTGATGCAGTCCTTCCAGGGATTTGTGTCTCCTCCCAATGATGAACTGGGGATCTTTTGCATGTTAAGCATACATGTTAACCATTACACCATGGATACAAATGAAATGCTAATAAAATACATTTTAAGATCTGTCCAACCTGGACAGATCTTAAAATGTATTTTGACAGATCAAAGTCTGCACTTTAAATTCCACCAAATGTCATTACAAATATCACAAACAAAGACACACAGATCTTTTTAGCACGCTAAAGAAGCAGCAAAAGCAGAACAAGTCACAACTTTGGCACAGAGTTCCACCAGTGGATCATTTCTGCTGTTAGACTGGGAACCAATCTCCAGAGTGCTGCCAGCAGTTGACTTTGTTTGTTTCCTTGCTTTTGTGCTGTAAGACCTGACATGTGTAACACTGAATATTAGTGCGCTGAGCATAAGTGAAATGGGCCCAGAGGCAGTAGCATCATGTTCTGAAATCTGAAACGGCCCTAAAGACGAAAGCCACCCTCAGGGGTCTCTCTGAATGGAGTCAGGTCTTGCAGGGAGAGAAGCCGGTGATTTATAGGAAAGCAGAGGGACACGAGGAGAAAAAGGAGAGGGGTTAGAAGTCTGACATTTATCCTTTCGAGAATGTTGGAAGGGGGGCTGGGAATCAAGTAATCACAGGTTACCTCCACTGCTACCTTGGAGGTGCAATTCCATCCCCGCAATTCCATCCCCTCAGCACCGACAGACAAAGCACAGTGGGGGTATCAGGTGGCCCACTTTACCTTCCCCTGGTGAAAGCAAAAGGCTGGCCTACACCAACCTAATGAGCTAGACCAGAGGAGGGCACACACAAACACACTCATTTAGGCCACAAAAATCATATGCACTCATCTAACACAGCAGCTCTAGTCTCGCATCCATTAATGAAACTCTCAATTCCCCCAAAGCCCCCCAAAAAGCTTCTGCCAAAACAATCAAACCTTGCCAAGACTAAAGACAAAGCAGTCGAATTTACTGACCCAAACCACGGCCACATCCTCCACATCAACCATTCCCCGTCAGAGAAAAGTCGTCTACAGAGTGGAATCCGTACCAAAAACAACTTATGGCACGCCATCAATCTGTCTCTAGGCTGAGTTATTTGGAAATATCAACGTTGCAACACCATTAATACCAACACAATTACTCTGAGGACATTTAATCAAATGTGGTGTTGGAGGCATTTTGCAAGACAAAGCCATAAATTTTTTGCTGCAAATCCATGCCTGCAGGTTGTGTGAAAAGGAGACTGCATTTAAATATGTGTGTGTGTTTGTTGGTCCAGGATGAGGAGCGGCAATGTCAAGGGACTAATCAATCTGATAAGGCAATACAGGTGGCAGGGAAGGGCACAGAGGCTGGCAGACGAAAGCAAGCATGGGGCCAAATTCCCCACCTCCCCTTTCAGGCCGCTGTTCCTCCAACTGCCACCATCCACTGGTCTTAGGATTGTTTGACTTTCTTCTCTAAACTTCTACCTACTTCAAAAATCTGTGCCAAAATCATCTGCTATTTGATGAAACACGAATAAAGAACAGTACGAATCCCTGACTAACTGGATATTGCAAAGTACATTTTTATGACTTGAAAAGGGGGAGGGGAATCAAATTTTTCAGACCAAATCTTTTTCTCGTATTTTACTGTCATCGTTGCCTTTCTTTTTTATCCTCTTTGTTTGGCTGCTGCAGCAAATAAGACAAAAAAAAAAAAAAACACTCAAGGAAGGAGGTTTTTTCTTGGATGGCTGCCCAGCTGTCAGATTCATACAGAAGCACCGTCTCACTTTAGTCCTGTTCACTTGTGCAGTGTACGGATCATCGTGTAAGAAGAGCATTTCATCCCATTCCCAAAGGGTCATGGATTTTACATTTTAATGAGGCTTTATTGCCCACACAACAGTGATCGAATGTTTGGCGATCTTCAGTGGAATGACACCACAGCCTCTGACTCAAACTGCAAGTCTGATTGATAGTTGATCAGTAAATGGAGAGAGCACAGTGGAGATCGTGGGAGTTTGTGAGGGGGTGCGGGGGGTTACTGTCCCAGAGCACATAATTAAAGAGTGTAACACTCTCTCCAGCAGACCATTAGTCCAACACAGCCTATTACTGCGAAGCCACTAGACTTAGCTGAGAAGGCATCTTGACCTCAAACACGTTGAGACTCAGTTACCCACACACCCACACTCTCAGTTTGATAAATTATAGCCCTGGGGCATCTTCTGTCAAATGGGACCAGCAGCTGGCCTTCATAATGTCATTTACTGTACACAGCGTAGAAATTATAGCCTTTCCCATTTTATTCATCTCCACATGAACCCATAATGTATATCTTAAAATACGACAGTCAAAAGGGAGAAACTCATATGTCGATGATAGACTGGTGCATCACTTGGACAATATTTATGGCCAAGATGATGAACATTTCATGGTTTAGACCCACTGGAATTGAATTTACTGTCCCCATATAAAGATGCATTTATCGATGTCAGGCTTTCATTCATCCTGGAGTTTCCCCAACCACTGGATGGCTGTGGTATGAGATCCTGCCCTCAAAGAGCCACTAGTCTTAAAATAATCATTCATTAAGTGCAAGTCTTAGCTGTCCGAGTCAAATTACAGTTTGAAAGCTATTTCAGAGCCTTTTCCACACTGACAAAAAAAAATGAAAAAAATAAACCAGAGAGGAAATAAATACTAAATTTTTGGGATTCCCAAAAGGAAAGTGCTCAGATTTAAGGATCTTCAATTAAAGACTGGAATGCAAAACCACTATCAAGCAGAAGAATTACAAAGCACTGGAGCTGTGGTGTTTGCTACTCGCCACAATGGAAAATGCCAACAGCAGCAGCTTCCATTCATACCCAGTGCACAATGAAATGTTTCAGACATGATACAGGCCCGGCAGGCTTAATTGCTTTATGACAGAACAAGACTATAATCAAAGGAGCGCAGGCCTCCGCCCCAGATAAAGTGGGGAGGTGCAAGGAGGGTGGGGGCATTGATAACCATATCTGGAAGGATGAAAGGACCCGCTATATATAGCATGTCATCCAGGGTGACTTTTGTTTTCAATTGGATATTGACTCTTATCAGGTTGACATTTTAGATACAGTCTTCTGGTGACATTTAGAACTTGTTACAATTACACCAACCTCCATTTGATGTCCGACCAGCCAATTACAGATGTCATTTTCGCTATTCCTGTCAGGTAAATCTTTACACAGCATGTCAGAGTGTGCAGCACCCATGTGTGTATGACACTAAGCTCAGTGTGTGCTTGTGCACGTGTCTGTTCAGATATTGCCTCTGCTGGGTCCTTGCATTCCAGCGGCTGTTCTAACATGTTGTAAATACAAGGTGTTAGAGAAACATAGAAAGAGAGTAGTGGAAATATAGCAAATACTGCTGGTTATGGTGTGTCAGCGGGGGTGTGACAGAATCTAAAATATCTCAAATGGATATTTGCACAAAATAAAAGGAGATTTTTTTAAAGCCACTGTGCATCAGCTTATATGCCAGCCAAAAAGCAAATATTCTCTTAAAAATAAAAACCCTTTCATGAGTTACATGACCAACTTTCAGCTTCTAGGTATCCAAGACAACAGACAGATTAGAAAAGCAACAACATCTGGTTGCTTATTCCAACATCAGCCAAGAAATGTGTCAGATCTGACAGAACATCCCCACCATTCACCCACCGCGTACTGTACCAGCCGACGTCCTCAACCTCCATAAAACACCAAACAGTAAATAAATAAATAAGACTGATGAAACCCCATTTAAGCCTAAATCAAAGCGGCACGCTAACATTTAACACACGCGCACAAAATAAACAGGGTACGTGAAGGTAAACAAAAATAAAGAAACTAAAATAAGTAATAAAAATAATAAGCTTCACATATACAAAACGAAATGAGTGCTAAAAAATGAATATATATACACATTTTCACAAGTTTCAGGTATTACCATCCAAAGGACTGCTGCTACAGATCTGTGAGCTACACAGGTATGTTTGTCAAACAAGACTTTAAGAAAACAATGAAAACACACTCGAGCACATTTTCCACTGTTTTAACCACCTACATGGCCCCTTCTCTGTTACAGGGAAACTTGGCTGTAGTTTGAATGCGCTTATGAGAAGCAGAAAAAAAACAACCTAAAACTAAATTCTAGTGCCAAATAACAGTGGTGCAAAAAAAACAACCCTCCGTCCACCTCTTGCTCGGACCCACTGACATGCAGATCCAAGCCCGGTTCGCGCCGTTGTTGTCCGTGCATTTTCTTACCTGGACTCCGGCTGAGAAGCAAAGTTAGGAGGGCGCCCCACAGCACCGCGGCCAGCTGCATCGTGGACCCCGCTTTTTTCTCGCTTCTCTGGGCTTCCCTTCCCCTTCTTCCCTCCTCCTCCTCCTCTTCTTCTTCTCCTCTTCTTCTTCTCCTGTGCACAATTAAATATCAACGGGCTTCTTTTACAAGAAGACGCTCCGGCTTTCACCCTAACCTCATAGCATGACTGGCTTTTTATCCCCCTTTCTCTCGGCGACCTCCTCCGCCTCCTCCTCTTGTGTGCGATAACGCGACAAAACCGGGATTAAAAAAGTTAACTCTGAGCTGAACGGCTCGGCTACGGTCTCCAACATGTTGTGCTGTGGTTCCCGACTCTGTGGACACGAAAAGGAGCTGTGGACTGTACCATGAGAAGGTTTAAGGGGGTGCTCCGTATGTATGATTCGGTTCCGCTAAATTAAAGTAAAGGTAATTTGCTGAAAATGATTTATTATTATCGTATAATAAGTTATATGACAGAATAAAGCAATAGTCTCCCTCAAGTTCTTTCTTTTCTAGGTGTTATTTTTCTTCATACCGCTTTCTGTTCCCCTATCCCGAAAGAAATCGAATCGACCAAAAAAAAAGAAAAATCTCTGCTCTCTGTATCACATTGTAAAGTTGCGTCTTTTTAAAAGGCTGGTGGTCCACAGAGGCGAAAGAAAGAAAGAAAGAAAGAAAGAACAACAACCTGCATTTGGGGCAATGAGTGAACAGCTTTTTTCTCTTTAGGTTTCCTCATTCTTACTTTGCTTTCCTTTTTTCTCTCTTTTTTCTTTAGACATTTGGTTGCAGCACGGGGTGGGGGGGGACTTCCCTGTTGTCACTTCAGTCATTGGAGGCAAATGACAGAGCAGTGGTTTTTACAGTGTGGTGTAATGACCATGAGATGAGGTCATTACACAGTCATTATTCAGTAGGCCTACCACAGATTTGCAAAAGTTGCCGGAGGGAAGTAATGGCTATATTAAAAGGTAATTAATTCCAAAATAAGGTCGCTGTGGAAGCATTATTTCTTTCCCCTGAATTAGCTTACAAAACGTTCCAGTGGGGATGACATAGTTACACCACAAATTGATACCATGCAGTTCTGTCCAAAAAAAAGGTCACAAAACTCATTAGGAGACACACATTGCACAACCCTGTGGTAACATGAAAGAGATTCCACCAAGCATAGAGAAGTTTTTAAACAAAATAAAGCGATTTTACCTCAGACTGCAAAACTAGATAGTATATTGTAGCAATTGCACATGCACTGAATTACATTCAGATGAGCTTGTAATCTGAAACATGTGACATGTTTTGGAAATATTTATTTATATGTAAAATTCATAAAAAGGCTGATGGTAGAAGAAAACCAGCTTCCCTCCCTCTGCAGCGATTCTCTTCTATTTTCTTCTATTTTGTTAGAAATGTATAAAAAGAGAAGAAAAAAATCCCTGTTTCGTAAATATCCCAATCACACCCTTGTTAAAGGGTCCCAAATTGAATACAAATTATATTTGCGGTGGTTGAAAATCAAGGCTAATTGTAAACTTTGTGTATTTTTTTTATTTTTATTTTGCTTCAGCCTGACATTCATTATGTTTCTGCACTGCAGAGAGAACTGGTGCCAGCGGCGGCAGAAAAGAAGGACAAATAGGTCTACAGAAGATGCTCAGAGTGCAGAGAGTCAGTGCAGAACGTGGCTTTAGTGTCAGTGAAAAGTTATGAAAAGCTTACAGTAAGCCTCTAAAAAACACTCATGAAAAAAGCAAGGTTTGCAGTATGACTGTAACCACTGGGTACTTGTTAGCTGCAGTGAGTTGTGATACTCAGAATTTTGTTGGAATTTATTATAAGAGTGTGACTGCATATTTACAATATGAAGATCAAATTTTAAACATACCGCCCAGCACACTCACATGTCCACAGTCTCTTTGACTGGAAGCAAGGCTTTAGACTCCACTTTCTAATTATGAGGCAGCTTTAGTTGGGATGTGAGCTCCCGCCTTCCTAAACAGGACATCATCATTCAGCACACGCATCCTCTCCACTCTCCTGCGGCGTATCCATCAGAGTATTACATTTCATCCCAATAAAAGTGCTCTGCAATGTCACTTATTCTTGATTCGATGCAGAGCATTTTAATGAACAATGCTTTGGACAAATGACTTAGGCTGTCTTAAGAGAGAAAAAAACATTAAGCCACTGAACAGTTCACTCATTTATTGCTTTTGTAGATAACAGATCTATATCTTGAGATTATATTTGTGTGTATAAGACTCTGTAAGAGTATAAATATACAAGAGGCACAAATACTACAGTGTAGCACAGTGGCACATTATATAACCTTTAAGGAAACTACTTCCTTCAGAAATGTTGGAAAGACTTTGAGATGAAGGGTGGTGCTGCCACTCAAGCTATTAACAAATGATCCTTAGATGTAGCTGGATGCAAAAGGTGTATCCTCTGCCAAGGCCAATTCCCTATTTAGCACTTTTAAAGAAAGTAATGGAGATTTACACCAAAAGTGTGTGGGTTCTCCCTGTGCTTGTCCATCACTAAGTTACATGACATTCGACTGTGTAGCTTTTGAATAATCTTGTCAAAAGACAGATTGTATGCACTCCATACTGTATATAAATGCCACTTGTTTTGCACATATTCAACTCTGTATATTTTATATATTTTATTATTATTATTATTATTTTATTTTTATTTTTTTTACTATTTAATTTGTAAAAATGTGTATACACACACACACACGTAGGAAAATATTTAGTATACACATCCAGAAATGCATACACTATTATATATTGTACATATATTTATTAGTTTCAGGTTGGCCATTCTTGTATTTTGCTCGTTTGTGTTGTTGTGTTTGCACATCTCTGTTGCTTGTGGGGCTCGCACACAAGAATTTCACTCGCATGTGCTGTGCCAGTGTGCCTGCACATGTGATGTGACAATAAAAGTGATTTGATTTGATTTGATTTGATTTGATTTGATTTGATTTGATTTGATTTGACAAAAGAGCACTGATCACATACTGGAGCTCAATGTATATCATTCAAGGACCACAGACATTACAGAAAACAGTTTCTGAAACTGCAAACACCTGAGATTAATAAAAGTGATGCTAGGCCATATTCATATTGCAGCAGTCTAGAAGAGCCCAGAGTTATGGCTTGAAAATATTTCCCCTCTGTGCAATATCTACCACCGACTGTGATGACAGAGGGGGATCAAGACCTGGGTGTGGTGAACTCTGGGTGGCTGGCCTGGCTGGAGCGTGAGCCTGATAGCAGCTCTGGCCCTCTTTCACTTCCCATCCTGTCTCTGTGTGAAGAGATGGAGACATTTAATTATAACCTGTGATTAATGCGTCCGCAGTGGGCCGGGAGGCTGTCTCCACAGCAGCAAGGGATTTCGTTCAGGTCTCAGACTTGTCTCACAAACGCACACACTGGGAACGACTTTGTATGGTCTTGCAAGCACTGCTCTTACTATCTTCCCAGAGAACCTCATCATTTAAAGTGTCAAAATGTCACACCAGCTTTCCTCTGACTTTTATATTCTCTGACCCATTCTAGGATGCCACTGGTATCTGACACCTTTTGGCCTGTGCAACATATGGAGTGACAGTGTGAGTCTGTGTGTGTCTGTATGTATGTGTATGTGTGATGCAGGGAGAACAGCTGTGGGTTAATCACTTTAGCTTCCGCTGATAAATAAAGAAGCGTGCTTGGAGAGGACGAGGCCACCGCAGACAGAAAATCAGGCAGGTGCTCTAAGTTTGTCTTGTACTTTTTAAAACTGTGTGTTATTTGCACGTGTGTATGTGAATGTATGTGTGTGTATCAAAGACACAACCTTCTTTTTTTGCCACTAGCTTATAATAAGTCTTCCCTGAGACGTATTCGATTCATTTCTTACCCATCTTCCCTTCTCTCTCACGTGTAAGTTAATATACAGCATAATAACTCGAAACAGAGCTCATAGGAAACAGAGCTCATTTTTGGAGTGTAGCAATTATTAGCAAAGTAGGTATATTATTCCTATGACCTCATATGGCCTGTGAAGGAGATATATTCTAGACTTTTAACTGTGTTTTCACATTTTTCCATCTTTTCCCACTGATAAAGAAGAATAATTTCTTTATCATGTAGAAAAAGTGAACTGTTGTGTTAGATTAAGATATCTCATTGATTAATTGTGTAGTTAAACTTCTTTTCACTGACAGAAGTTGTAGTTTCACTTGTCCAGCTAAGCCTAGATTTTCAGTCCCCCAAAAAACTATGAACACAGTTGTCTCATTGCATACTCAATCATCCAGTTACCGGTAAGTGTCCAAAAGTTGATTCTGTTCATCTGGACGTAGCGTTTAAAACGCTACGTCCAGATGAACAGAATCAACCTTTGGAGATTTACTTTCCTGGATGATTGAGAATGCATTAAGACATCCAGTTAAGTGACTTCCTCAGAGACTGAACAAGTCTGAAGACGAAACGTTTCTTCCACTGAAAACACTATGCCCAGATAAACTCTGGTCGTGTCCAAATTCATGGGCTGCATCCTCCTGAGGCCGCATTTGTAGACCAATTACGTCACAGTGACGCGCCGAAGGCTGTCCAAATTCTTAGACTCCTCCAAATGCAGCCGACAAATGTGTCCTCCTTTTCCCTGAATTTGAATGATGGGTCGGGTGTGTCCTTCGTGGCCCACCATATCCCAGAATTCATAGCGCGGCCCAGCCAAACTCCAGTTTCCAACAATGGCGGCCGCTACTAAGTTTTAAAATTACTCATACTAATCTTTCTGGGTCACAAAATAAACTTTTAACATATTTTCAGAGGAGAAAGTAGCTGTGTAAACATCAAATATCTGCTCGGTTTATCAAGATATCGCATATTTGCAAAAGTGCTTCGACGTTTTCAGAGACGTCTGCTACCCACCAGCTCGATAGCTAGCCGGGAGCTCGAGGGTCACTGATGCAGCCGAGAACGGCACAACTCCCGGCACATCATTTTCAGATCACCGCGGACTTTTGCTACTCGGGTTAAACGTAATATATAAGTCACTTAGACAACCTAAAAATGTTATTGTTGGGCTTTTTTCAGTGTTTTATTTGTTCGTGAGTAAATCGGTTTGGCTGAGATTAAAGTTATTAGATTAGATAAAATAAAACTTTATTAATCCCCCGGGTGGGTTCCTCCTTGGTTTTTACACAGCTGACTAAACGTCAAATAGAAAACTGATAAAACAGAAGTATGAGATGGTCGAGAATTTACACCAGTGTCCTGTTATATTTTAGATAGCAAGGAGCAGGCGGCTGAGTTTATTAAACTCCACCGAGACAGCGGTGACGCTAATCAGAAGGCTAGACCGTCCAATTTCCCCAACCGTTTACTTACGGCCTACCCGACCTTCTGAGGACCCGGCCCACGTAGACCGCGACCGCCCATGAATTTGGACACGACCAGAATCTACCTTTTGGGTATGAACAGAATTGGTGACAAAGGGCACCCCTGATGGAGTTCAGCACCCTTGAGTCTAACTGATTGCGGACAAAGCTACATCAGTACTGGGATCGAACATGCCATACTCCTGAAGCACCCCCCAAAAGTATACCTCTAAGAATGTGATCAAATACTTATTCCAAGTCCACAAAACACACTTCAATTGGTTTGGAAAACTTCCACACATCCTCAAATATCCTTGAGAGGATGAAGAGCTTCAACTAACAAAGCGACTCTCCTCTCTAGTACCTCTAGCCACTGCCACACACAACTCTCTGCATGTCCTCCTTCACTACAACCATGAATCTTTGCTTTATATGAGCACAAAATGTAACACTGCTCTAAATAAATGCCAATGTTTCTGTGTAACTGCACGACATGTTAGAAGTGACTTTTATTTTAAGAATGTGGAATTTTCTGAGCTGAGAGGCCAAACAGTATGAATGCAGCTTTACGCTATATGTAGCTTTTAGCAAAGTTAACCATATCAAACCACCAGAATAGTCTTTTAAAAATTATAACGCTGATGGAGGATTCTTTTACTTCTTCCAGTCTCCCTCTTTTCTTTCTGTTTCTTTTGGCCATGATGTAAGCAAAGACCCTTATTAAATTTAGCAGGGGAACCCGACCACACCACAGTCCGCATGGACAGGATTGGCTGCTGTGCCACCACATAAACTCGCGCGCGCGCGCGCGCACACACACACACACACGCACACACACACACACACACTGCATCCTGCTGTGGCGTGGTTTGGAGCCCAACAGCCCGTTCTGTGGCCATTCTAACTACAGGGCTTTTCTCTGTGAGGTTTATTTTCGTGGATGCTCTGCTTGCTCCATGTTCTTCTTGTACAATGGGCTCATTTACATGTGGTCAAAATCAAACACACACACTGACATGGCTTTCACTTTGGTTTATTGTTTGAGTTCGAAGCATTGAGCTGTTTTTAATTTTCTTTCTTGCCCTAAGTTACAACGAGAAGGGCCTTTATTCTCAAAAAGAGGAACACTGGTGTTATTTTAGATTAATTGAAAATGTGGCTTTTGTCTTACCAAAGAGTACTGATGTTATAAGGAGTTTATGTCTTACATATACTAACAAATGTAAAAAGACATAAGTGACTGACATAAGTACTGCTTTATTCTTGATGACTGGTTTAAATCCAGACTTTTCCAAATGAAACTTCCTAAAAATAAAAAAAAACCCAGCTGTCTTCATCAGTAAATGTTCTCCAAATAAGAACTCATGTATTTCACTGTTTGACTGTTTCTTTAAGGGTCAGATGTAAGTGGAGACAGGAAAAAAAGTAAACTGTGAAGGTGCCAAAAAACTCAATCTCCTCAAATTACTGTATATAGTATTTTATTTTATTCTATTCTGTACAGTTGTGTACTGTATTTATTCTTATTGTATTCTAATTTTTGCCTCATAACTTTTGCACTGTCCACTCCTGCTGTGACAAAACAAATTTCCCACGTGTGGGACTAATAAAGGTTATCTTATCTTATCTTATCTTATGACCACTTGAGAGAATTTCCAAAAGACAATTAACCACCCCTATGCATATACCAAATTTAGACTATCGTGACAACTACAGGGTGTGTGGTGTTACCTCCCATAATTCCATTTAAATTGTGTTAAGTTATATGTTATTTAAATGACAGATGTTTCAGGACAGGTGGCTGTAGCTGGTAGCTCTCTGGTAGGCTACACCTCCACTATCTTAATTGTGTTTATACAGTTGGTGCCTTTTGGAGATTTTTAATGTATTTTTCTAACAAAGAATATATCTTGTGCATTTATATTTCAAATAACTGTACAAAGGGAGTACAATTCTAGTTTTTTTAATTTGTAAATTTGGCTACTTAGCTAGTAAGCTTTAAAATTTAGCATTAGCTTGTGCTATCTTGGAGCCATACAATCAAGCTAGTGACGACGAGCTAAGCTAACCATGATATGTAACATCTCATAGATGGCTGTCTTTTATTTATACTTGACAGGCATGTGGCTCTGGCTGGCTTTGCTCATGTATGAAAACACAGACATGTATGTTAAATTCAAAGCACGTTGTGCGCTATTGTCCTGCGTGCTGCACAACAACATTGAATATTTAGTATTTACTGCTGTTTACACTTAGCTAGATTAATGCGATGGTGTTGTGTTTAGTATGTTGCTTTGTTTTTTTTTTGCTTGTTTTCTATTCTCTCTCTCAACAGGTGATCCAGGAGATTGTTTTTCCCTTTCTCACTGTCCCTCTCCCCTTCTGTTTTTCTTTTCCTTCCTCTTTCTCCCTTTCCTATCCCTCACTCATGTCTGTCCCGTCTGTAACAACTGAAAATAAAATAAAAAAAATAATTAAAAAAAAGGTCGATCAAATGGACCAGTACGGCAATGCCATGATGATGTCATGGATCGCTGTGTGGCAGGCAGGAGGTCTGCTGCTGCAAACACGGATGAGGTTGCTGGTGGGGCAGCGGGTGGCTGGACGGGCCCCTCGGACCCTCCAGCGGAGACGGGTGCAGGAGTCGGCAGGGTCACGGCTGACCTCACCCGGGGAACCGGAACCGGAGCAGGCAAAGGCTGGGTGTCCATCAACCCCACCCGAGGAGCAGGTACGGGTGCCGGGATGAACGGGGCCTCTGCCAGGCTGGGGACAGAAGCAGGGACCAGCGGGACCTCAGCCACCCTCACCCGAGGAGCTGATACGGGTGCAAGGGAGAGCTGGGCCTAGGGAATAAAGTACAAAACACACAAAAACTGAGAATACTGGGCCCACATGGCCCAGGACCATGACAGATGATCCATTTGGCAAAATAAATCCATTGTGTATCCTTGTTGGTCTTCAGACAACAATTCTGACGGCTAAATAAACAAATGGGACAGGCAAAAAAAAAACCAACAACAAAAAAACCCCCCGTCATGTTATTCTTTTTTAACTTTTGTTACGCTTCCTCGAGGGCAGGAGGGGGTAACACAACAACTGCAGAAACTCGGTACAAGTGTAATAACAAAAACGAGTTTAATGGCAGCTTTTTCACAAAAACAATAACCCAAATTCTTACAACAAGTGTGGGGGAGAAAGGGACAGTTAAGTTGTGCCAAAAAAACCCACCAAAAAGACAAATCCAAAACTGAACTGAACTCTTACCCTAGAAAAACAAAAAAAGGGGAAAAGACCTTAATCCTCAACTCAAAACAAGCTCAAACTTACATGGGTGGCACCAACCTACTTACCTAGTGTTTCTAACAGAAAGGACTCTACGTGAGTAAGTGTATGGGGTCCTCAGACTTGCCTAGTCCTCTTTACTCCCACCACAATCTTCAAACAAAAGAAATACACCAGAGCTCTACACATGTGCCAAACAACTCTAAGCAAGGAAGCAAGAGCTGCACCCAGCCACAAGTGAGTCTCCTTATCAAGGTGTGCACTGTGTGGTTTGTCAAATCAAAGCCTCCTTCCTCTGATTAGCTGGAGATCCCCAAATTGACACCAGCCTGCAGTCTTCTTCTTTGTAAGCTGTCTATTCATTGTATGAGACAATCAATCACATGTACAGCTATGTACACGTAATGTACACATAACACCAACAATGTAAATTTAATGTAGATGTAATATATTTCTTTTGAGATGAGCTACTAGCCACCCTTTGCTTTGTTGACAGCGCTGCAAACTCTTGGCCTTCTCTCAGTGAGCTTCATGATGTAGTCACCTGAAATGGTTTTCACTCCACAAGTGTGCCTTGTCAGGGTTCATTGTAGAATTTCTTGCCTTGTTAATGGGGTTGGGATCATCGGTTGTGATGTGCAGAAGTGAGGTTGGTACACAGCTGACAGTAATTTTTGACAACTGTTGGAATTCATATTAAGGCATGAAACCCATCAGCTAAGTGAAGAGAAGCGAAGTCTATCATTATTTTAAGAACTGAAGGTCAGAAAATTGCTAAAGCGTTGAACGTGTCTCCAAGTGCAGTTGCAAAAACCATCAAGTGCTACAACAAAACTAGCTCATGAGGACCGCCCCAGGAAAGGAAGACCAAGAGTCACTTCAGCTGCCGAGGATAAATTCATCCAAGACACCAGCCTCTGAAAACCGCAAGTTAACAGCACCTCAGATTAGAGACATGTCTACAGGGTGGGCCATTTATATGGATACGCCGTAATAAAATGGGAATGGTTGGTGATATTAAAGTCCTGTTTGTGGCACATTAGTATATGTGAGGGGGCAAACTCCTCAAGATGGGTGGTGACCATGGTGGCCATTTAGAAGTTGGCCATCTTGGATACAACTTTTGTTTTTTCAATAGGAAGAGGGCCATGTGACACATCAAACTTATTGGTAATGTCACAAGAAAGACAATGGTGTGCTTGGTTTCAACGTAACTTTATTCTTTCATGAGTTATTTACAAGTTTCTCTTTGTTCACAGCCATTGACATGTCGAAGAGGTTAACGCGTGAGGAGCGGATCGAAATTGTGTTGATATCTGGTGAACGCAGTAACCAGGTCATTGCAGCAGATTTCAGTGCAAGACACCCTACAAGACCACCCATCTCCCATGCTACAGTTAGCACACTGCTTGCTAAGTTTCTCTAGCAGATCATTACATGAAGGAACCTTTTAAATACAAGCGCGCTCATGCTCACACGGGTGCTCACACACACAAACTGTTCTGGGTCATTTTGAACCTGCTTTTTCGGTTTCTTGTATTTTGGTGTGTTTCCAGATTATGCTAATTATAATTATGTTCTGATTCTTTAGCTATCCTATGATGATGATTATTTCTGGGTTAGGTTTTGTTCTCTTGCCATCATGTTTAGTTTAGGTTTTGCTTGTGCTTAGTCTTCTCTGCCCGTATGTCCCTCTTGTCTGGTACTCTGTGTCTGTTAGTTTCCTGTTTTATTCTGAAGGTCGTTGTCTTATGTGAGTGTGTTCAGTTACGTTTCCCCTGTCTCGTCAGCTGTGATTTCATCCCGGTGTGTTCCCCTCCTGTCTCTCATCCCTTGATTACTGCCGTGTGTATATAAGCCCTGTGTTTTCCTTTGTTCTCTGTCGCGCCGTCAATGTCTACTCACCCTTGGTTTCCGCTGTGTGTTCTGTTACCTGTTTTTGCCTGCCTGTTAGTTTATATTTTCTAGTTTAGTTAGTCTTCTGTTTGATCAGCAGCCTGCAATAACGCAGTTTATTCTAAGTTTACTTTCGCCTCCGTGAGTCCTGCGTTTTGGATCCTTCCTCTCTGCCTGCCTGCACACAGCCATGACACAAACTGCACCCTTTTTGGCTCCTACCTCAAAGCCACTGTGCGCTGTCGATCTTACACAATAATGTTTAATATTTAGTATTTACTGTTATATTCCCATAGATCATCGTGATGTTGTTTATTATATTGCTGTTTTTTTCTTCTGCTTGTTTTCTCTTTTCTTTCTCAACAGGTGATCCAGGTGATCGATATATGCATTTTTTTTCTCTGCTTATTCTGTTGGTTTTTGTTTTTTGCCCCTCTCCCCCGTCCCTCTTCTCAGCTGTTTTTCTTTCCCTCTTTCTTTCTCCCCTTCTTTCCCCCAGTCAAGTCTGTCCCGTATTCAGCAAATGAAAATAAAATAAACAATAAAAGGTGAATCAAATGGACCATTATGGCAAGGCTGGGATGGTCAATTTGGTAAAGTAAATCCGTTGGGCATCTTTCCTCGCCTTTAAACAATAATTCTGATGGCAAAAGAGCCAAACGGGACAGGCAAAAAAAACAAACAAAAGAGTTGCTGGTGTGGCTCCTGAAGAAGAGGCTGTGTGGATGGTTAAGTGACACCTACTGTGATTCACTGACAAACATTGTGTGCAGACACGAGTATATTTAAACCTGGATCACAGTCAGTCACTTAGCTAAGGGATTATTTTCACCTGTTTAAACATCCAGTTTCTCTCTCGTGGGTTTGGCTGGTTTTTAATTAAGTTTTATACAAACAGCTACATGAAAAATGTTTTACATGAATCAGATTTCAGTTGAAATCTTTTAACACGAGTGATCCACCATGAACATCAGCAGTTGATGCAAGAGAGATTTAGACATGACTGTACATAATTAGCACTTATGTAAGCAAACACACACTTGTTCCTGCAGGTGTACATAATGTAAATGAATCCATGCGGTCACACGTAAACACATGCACATTCTTCCAAAGTACACACAGTGAAAACCCGCCTATACAGACTCACACACCTGGCCTGTTGGCACCACATCTTAAAACCTCATTTGAAAGCTATCAGATCTTCTATGACTCACAGTGCCGGGGGCACAGCTGCTACTAAAGAGGCCACAGCTCTGAGACTCTGTACCCAGAGGGGAGTGCAGCCAGACTGTGGTTGAAGAGAGGTGAAACCTGTGGAGCTCTGAATGAAGCAGGGCCTGGACTTTCTGTTGAAGCCCCTGAATTGGAAACGGAGGCAAGAAGCTTTTATATGGCTTTGTGGGCAGAATTATCTCTTAGGGTGGGATTACGATTTTAAAACAGGATAAAATGCTGCTAATCATCTTGTGTCATCTTGTGCATTCTCAAAGTTTCATAACGCACGTATACATGGATCTCATGCTGGATGATAAATCTTTAGTGGTCCTGTAGGGAAAATGGATACCAATTAGAAATGAAATTGGAAGAGGAGGAGGCAATAATTTGGATGATATGTGATCTCAGTGCCATGGGATTTAAGGAGTAAGCCTCAGTGTGTAGTAAATGTCCTAAAGTTGGTTGAAATCTGAAACATTTTTTTAAATCATGGCTGGGTTAACCCTTTTTTTTAAATGTACTTAAGCTTTTTTGGAGTTAAGAGATCCTTTATAATCTTGACACTGATTAAGTATATTCTTACAATTTAGCACTCTTGGATGCTATTGGAACTATTTATATGTATATATAAAAAACACAATTGCTATAAAAGCGCGTAATAAGAGGTTCCACATCATATCAGAGTTTTTGTTGTCCCAAACACAACTAGGTTTGACTAATGGACACTGTACTTATATCTATTGTTTCAACATGATTAAACATGCTCAAAAGCATCATTGTGATTCATGTCTTGCTTTGTTTGTAATAAGATTGATTGAGAAAGAAAGAAGAAAGGTGAGTAAAAGCAACAAACTGACTGACACATTTGCCACCTTTAGTCTGCACTTGTCTGTTCATGCTCATCTGGCAGGATTTGCAGTATCATAGCTTATAGAAAGCTAAAACAGAAGCTAGCATGCAATACGCTTTAATTATCAATTGTTTTGTTGCAGCAGTACACTTATTAGTAGATTATGCATCGATGTCATACAATGCATTTCAGAGATCATTACGTTATATTTAATGTAAGTGTTTATTTAGTTATTATTTTTTAGGTACATGCAGGGGGAGAATGAAAACTGAGCCATATTGACAAAAGAATCCTGTATTACCTCTTTTATGATCAGAAAGGGGTGTCTGTGTTATAGCAGTGCTTTTATAGCTGCTTGTGGTTAGGGGCAATAGAATAATAAGGCATTGTGTTTTCTATTGGAACGTGCATTGTGGAGCAGCTTGGTGTTGTTATTTGTTCGCTGCTGGCTGGATGGCCTGTGTAGGGCTGCTGTTCAAATCCAACTCTAAATGCGTCACAGCCTCAACCACAATGATTGGGACCAAATATTTACATCCAACTCTGAAATCCAGAACTGCTATAAAGCTTGCATGTTTACCATAGAGCCACTAACGACTTGGTGTTCTTGTTCACCAGGATCCACTCGGGGAAGCCACTCACCCTGCCTGAAGGGCAGCTTCAGCTGCTACATTTCAGCACGGATCATGGTTTATCCCTGCAGCACTGAGGACTTAAGCAAACCTCTTATTAAACTATTTTCAAACGTAATTGTTGGCTAAGCAGTTAATTTCTTACATTTTACACTTCTGGAATACCAAATTTTGCTTGTATGATTTGTTGCAACTAGATGTGTCTTCTCATACTAAAGGCATGTTTTTAAAATGTAAATAAATGTAGAGAACATTGCCAAAGCTGATTGTATTTGAGAACTGTGGGTGTTTTAAAAGGGCTGTATGTCGAGATCTAGCTACTTACTTCTCCACGTATGCGGTGGTAAGATGTCCAACATTGTAATATTGTACCAACAAAGAAGCAGGGAGAGGAAGACTTTTACTGAGAAAACATCAATATAGAAAAAAAACTCTCATCCATCTCAAAATGTTCCAAAACTGGTCCAAAGTTTCATGGAGGTGTGGGGTCCAAAAACCATTAAATATAAAGCTGCTATCTGGAGAGGCCAGAAGGAGGGAACTGCTGATCTTGCCAGCGAAGGATCTAGATCTATAGCCAATGGCAGAACTGCCAATCAGTGACTACTTCAAAATGGGTATATTTTGAATCTTACAGACCATGTGCAAGAAACACGGTGCATGGCATGCTTTCAGTTAAAAGTCGTGTCTTTTACATGTCAGCAATACTGAAACACGTCTGCCATTAATGCAAAGATTTGAAATTGGATGAGCACATCAGCCTTCCTCTCTACTAAAAGGCAAAAAAAGGCAATGCGCTATTTTTTACACCATACATGCTCTTATAAGTAACATATAAAGTATTATATTAAATTACATTATTGTATATTATATAATATTATTATATTAAAAGTTTGCTTATCTTTTCATCACTGTTTATCATCCACCTTACATAAAGAGTTATAATGGTAGGTACAGATATTAAACATGGCCAAAGTTTTAAATAATGAGGTCGACATATATGACATATGAGATTTCAAACTATTCTAAATGCTCTGTTTCATTCTGCTCTGCTTCTTTGCATCATAAAATGTCAAACATAGCAGATAGTCTTAGGCTACGTCAACACGGATAGATTTGAAAATGGCATTTTCGTATGAAAACACTCTGCGTCCACAGTATCCTTTTCAGTCATTTTCACAGAGTTGAAACGGCCGAAAACGCTTATGTTCCAGTACTGCGCATGCATGAAACACAAGACGATTCGACCTGCGTCATTTCTGTCTGCCGTTTATTTACTTTTCGACTCTTTGAAACGTCGCGGAAAAATGTTGAAGAAAACCACAGAGTTTTTTTAAATGGACTAACAATGAGGTGGAGTTGTAACACAAAAGTACAAAATTTTCAAATGTATCCACTTTGGAGAGCAGTTTCAAAACGCTGCATTTTCCTTGACCAAAAACGCCGTCTCAGTGTGGACGGAAGGCCAAAACGGAGAGAAAAAGATGCGTTTTTCAAACGAAAATGTATTAGTGTGGACATGGCCTTAATACAGTAACCTCAGACACCCACATCCAACTGCATGTGCTTAAAGTCCCACCCACCTGCTGTTCCAACCTTTTGTTTACAAGGGACAGCCAATCAGAGAAGAGCTGTTTTAATGATAAAGGGCATTTAATCGAGGCTCAGTATAATAAAAATATTGGATTAAATCATGCAAAGCTACTTTACTGAGATAAAAATTTGCATTAGTATTTGTAAACAAGAAATAGGTCCCATTTAAACCTTCAGCATAACTGCCATTGATTTGTGAAGAGTGTGATTAAATTAATGGACCAAATCAAACTAATATGGCTGGTTAGCCTGCTGAGTTTTAGATTTGTGAATCTTGTCAGTCTTGTGCTGTCCTCTTATCATAGATGGAGCCTGAATGTGATAAAACCCTAAACAATTTAAGTGGTCCACATAAGTGTGGATGTGGCTTTTCTCTCACTTGGTGAGAGCAGAGCCAAGGTTGTTAAACCATCATTTTCTTTGCCTTTAGAACTCAGTCCCTTATGTGCAGTGATGCACTTCAGTTTACGTTGAAGTCACTCACAGATGATGTAAACTTGATTAAAACCCTTTTTTCACTCCCTTCTCTTTGAAATTCCCTGCCATCACTGATAACAAAGCTCGCAGAGAATAGCCCCTTTCGCTTTTCGACAAAATGATAGGTCACAAGCTTAACAGGGTGCAATTATGTGACAATTTCCTTCATCCACATGTTCCATCACAAACACAAAAGTGGCCGTCTATAAAATGCCCAGGAGTTCACTATAAATAGGGCGTCTTTTCTATCGACCCGTCCACCGCCGCCTTCTCTTTGTGCTCCTCAGAATGGAACTTATAATTGTGTGCCGCTTCTTTTTGAAGCAACAGCCTCAACAGCTGGGGAATGACAGTACACACAAAGATCGCACACATAATCAAAACCACACACGTACTATACACGCCAACGTATATGTATATACGTATGTGTGCAGGCATGTGTGTGTACACAGAAAACCCTAATATACTGCTTACAAAAGCTCTGAATCCTCTGGGGGCTTATAAAGGTTGTTGGGTTTTTGTCTGGCTTCTTCAGAATATTTTCTACCCACTTGGATTTTCTTTTAACTTTAAAAATAACAGATTGCGGTGCGTGCAGGCTTCCATGCAAACTTCTTTTCTTTAGGCGATATGGGCAGAAGGTGGGGCATGCAGCTGTGTCAATAGGCTACCGAGCTATCCTAAAGTAACCTCAAAACCCTGCAAACCGCCTTTTATGTTGTCCTCCTGGCTAAACGACAAGCCTGTTTACATTTTGCTCTTTGTCAAACGTCCGACACCTGCACATGGGGGAGGGAGGGGTGTGTACAGCTTAGTGTGAAGGTGTGTACACTTACCTGTTGAGTGATGAGCAGCACCTGTTGTGTAAATGGACTCTGTGAACTTGGACAAGTCTTATATCTACCGCAATAAGTGAAATGTCTCATTTTAACAGTCTTGAATTGTTCTTTACAGATGTCCCCTAAACACGTCACACACAGGTAGTCATTAAGCCACTGTTTTATAAAGGCTGCAGATGCTGTATGTGTGTCTGTGTGGTCGTTCCTGTGGCTGTGCACACATGGCAGACTGTGGGATGTAGTTTTGCAGTTTTCTCATTTTTCATCTAAAACAAAATGAGTGAGTGATCAAACCAAAAGCAAAGAGAAAAAGAAAAACATGTTAGGCATGGTTTTAGGGCTAAAATTAGAATTAGGTTCAGGTAAAATGAGTTCAAAGTTTGACACTTTTAAGTCTAAAACACTAATTATAATATGCTTGTGTGTGCACACAAAGACACAAACACCAAGACACAGAGTTGAGCAGGCTGCAGTCATTCCAAAAGCCATTACTAGGGGTGGGTTTTTATAATCGATTCACCGATTAAAATCGATTCTGGCTTGGATAACGTAAAATCGATTCATTAAAATCCTGAATCGATTTTTTAATATAAATTTATTTTGTCCGAAATGCCAGAATCTCTGGTGACATCTCACAAAATTTCAAGAACCACCAAACAGTAAATGAGAGCAGGTACAGGGATTCTGCACATAGACTTAAACACACAGCGCGACCCGCGGATCAGAATCAGTTAGATGTCGCCTTTCTCACAGTCGGGGCTGAAAGCCGACAGCTCGCTGATCCGGGTCCGCGCTTTGTGTTCACGCCCTTTATGCGCTGATTCTAAAGCTGTTAGTTTGATCTCTCTCCAAACAATATTGACCGAACCAGCAGCAAAAGAAGATCCAAACGCTTCACATAAACATCGTCATGAATTCTTTTACTGTTTTGCTTCCATTGCGATGCGCAGCTCTCTCTCTCTCCCTCCCCCTCTCTCTCTCTCTCGAACAGTTTCGCTTTCTTCATTATTCGCTTGCTTGTTACGCACAAGTCTACTGTTGTTTACAGCGCTGTCGGCCGCTGTTTTTTTTCCCTTTTACATTCTTCCGAAAAGAAAACCTCATTTCTGCTGTTCAATACTGAACAAATTTAAACTTTTTAATATTATTCAAAATGCAAAATGCTTAGCCGTGTGTCTAATAAAACCGCTGTAACGTCAGAGGTAACGTTCATTAATTAATGGTTTTCTTTCGTTTTTGATGTACTGCAGAATATTTTTATAAAATCCCAGGCCAGGAAAATCACCTTCACGTTTTTCTGTGTTTTATCTTCAGCTACTTTGACACAAAGGCATCTGCTGTGATGCTCACACCTTGGATAAAGTCTTGCGAGTGTCAGCTTCCTTTTTATAGATACAAAAATATGTAAATGTTCTGATCTGAATTATACTTCTGACTGTCAAAATTTCCCAGATTTAAATCGAATCGAATCGAATTAAATCGAATCGTGGATCGAATCGATTTGGGACCTTGTGAATCGGAATTGAATCGATTCTAGAAATCAGTGACGATACCCAGCCCTAGCCATTACACCAGGGGTAGGCAACCTTTCTGATGATGAGTGCCATTTAAAATTTCCTCAGAAGTCAGTGTGCCATATGATTGCATTAGCAATCATATGGCACAATCGTGGGGCGATCGTGGCTCAAGAGTTGGGAGTTCGCCTTGTAATCGGAAGGTTGCCGGTTCGAGCCCCGGCTTGGACAGTCTCGTCGTTGTGTCCTTGGGCAAGACACTTCACCCGTTGCCTACTGGTGGTGGTCAGAGGGCCCGGTGGCGCCAGTGTCCGGCAGCCTCGCCTCTGTCAGTGCGCCCCAGGGTGGCTGTGGCTACAATGTAGCTTGCCATCACCAGTGTGTAAATGGGTGGATGACTGGATATGTAAAGCGCTTTGGGGTCCTTAGGGACTAGTAAAGCGCTATATAAATACAGGCCATTTACCATAGCAATAAATTTAATAACTATATTAACGGTTACTCACTATATAGAACCACTTTATAGAATTATATTTATTCACAGATGTTGGCAGCTATCAGCGAATCGTTATCAGCTATTTTGAAACCAAAAAAAAAGACAGTTTTTATCCATAACAACAACTCCAAAACAGCGAATGAACTGTACAACAGAAAATGCAAATGCTATTTATGGTCTCCTCACAACAATGATAAGAAAAATAAACTGAGCCAATATGGCATGTCTGTTAATACAGAGACACACATGTTAATGTGATCTCTGGTCTCCCACTCAGAGACACAGGTCTCCCAGTGTCCAGCATTCAGACGGCTACCTGAGGACACTCTTCATGTGAGAGAAAATCTGCTCACACAGATATGTAGAACCGAATACTGTCAACAAGGCCTCTGCAATGTTCTGAAGACAGTTAAACTTGTCAGGTAGTGATGTCCAGAAGGTGAAAATGCAAGCTCCATGAACACGCACAGCTGTGGATTCCAGCTGCTTCGATGTTATATGTATGATTTCTATACATTTTACGTCAGATAAAAACTTTGGTTGTAAGCTTCAGATAATTATTTATTAAAAGCTAGACATTTTAAATGAGAATAACAAAGTATTTCTTTGTGCCCCCCTTTCCCTGTTAATGCCCTACCTGGTAGTGATGAGTCGGTCGCGAACGAAATGGCTCTTAGAGCCGGGTCTTTGACTTGAACGACACGAGCCGGCTCCTTATCGCGAGCCGTGGGTTTTTTTTTTCTTTCTCTCACCCTCTCTCGCACTTATTTTCCGCTTCACTCCGCAAGCGAGCCTTGTGCTTTACGCTGGGAAGAGGGGGAGGGGCGGTAGTTACACTCAGTAGCACAGGAACAGAGCCAGAGGGAGAAACAGAGAAAGAGCCAGGGACAACAACGCCACATTAGAAAGGTATAGTAATCATCCACAACTATTTTCAGTTGCGGATGATAAAGGATTCAGACAGTTTATTCATGCAGGTCCATATGACAGAGAATATGCATGTTCTTTTTGTTTTCATATTATAATTTATATTTAATTGTGTTGTGGTTTTCAGTGTTTTGTGTCGTTTCACTTCAAATTTGTAAAAGGAAAAAGCTGAAAATTTAAATAGTTAAAAGTTGAAATGTGAATAGTTGATTTCTGTATTATATGATTTATTTATTACATTTTATGTGGAGTGAATAAATAAAAGTATATTTACGGTGGCCCCTACAGACAAAGCACATACAAACTCCAAATCACGTACTAACTCTGAAGCGCGTGAAAACTCCAAAACACGTACAAACTCCAAAACACGTAAAAACACGTTCAAACTCCAAAACACGTAAAAACTCAGAAGCACATAAAAACTCAAAACACGTACAAAAGACAACAGAAGTGCTCCAGGATCAACCCTGTTCTCACTCCCAAAGCGTAACATTTTACGCTAGGTGACAAATCGTCACCATATTACGTTTTCGGCTACCCACCACGTTCCTAAATGACGACCTCGGAAAAAAGAGGAAATATGAGAACCGTCTGGACTGAATCTACGCATGTTTGCTCTTTTTCTTCAAATCGCTTAGAAACACGCTATTTAACATCATTATAGTCCTGGTTAAGGTCAGGAATAAGGTTATGGTCAGGCCTAGGGATAAGGTTAGGTTAGGTTTAGGGCTGGAATACAGGGCTGGAACGTCTGTTACCGCGGGAGCGTCATTGCACTGGATTCCAGCCATAACCCGCCATGTACCATAAGAACGCCAAAGGTCTCCTTTGGCGTTCATCAGGAACGCCGCGGGACGTGACAAAACGTCGACATGTTACACCTCGGGAGTGAGAACGCTCTGCCAGGATGCTAGGGGAAGTGTTGAGCTTTTGTTACCTAGTGGCTACACAAGCCAGCAAGTACCAACGACTGGATTTGGTGTGTGGTAATAACAGGTAAATGAACATTTTTTTTAATCTTATTATTTGACTATATATGAATGCTTGTGTATAAATACACAAACAATACACATATGCTTTCATGCTTTCAATTGTGTAATTTAAGTGATCTAGGTAGCTCTATTTTGCAAGTTCAGTTCATGCTAGAAATGTGTTTTGGAGTTTGTACGTGTTTTGTCTCTAGGGGCCACTGCATATATTTATATATAAACATATATATATATATATATATATATATATATATTAGTGCTGTCAAAATTATCGAGTTAATTGTTAAGATCAACGCGAAATGTTTAATGCATTAAAAAAATTTAACGCTGATTTTGTTTTTTTATTAATTTCCTGTAATCTAAGACCTTTAAATTCATGAGCACCTCTGGAGGAGGGGGCAACAGTGTGCTATGCTGGCGTTTGGCCTGACAGAAATGATTAGAAGAAGAAGAAGAAGTGACACCATGCTACTATCTAGCTAACACTAGCTAACACACGCAAGCATGGACGAGGGCGGACTTTTGGGTGGAAAGTTTCTCTTTAAGAAGTTGCCTGATGGCTTGTTGGACAAAACGAGAGTAAGATGCACAATTTGCAACGCTGAATTCAAGTACCACAGAAGCAGTTCATCACTGGCGTATCACCTGAGAGCAAAACACCCAACTGAATCCACCTCTACGGGACCTCGCCAGTCTACGCTTCAGGAGTATGGTGCTTGTGGACGAATAACAAAAAATGTGAGAGAAAAGGTAACCAATTCCTTGGTTGTTTGGATAGCTAAAAACTACCGACCAGTTAGCATAGTAGAAGATGATGGACTGAGAGAAGTCATTCGTGCTGCATCAGGAGATGAGTGTTACAATCTGCCCTCGAGAGGAACCATTGTGTCGAGACTGCACACTTTGTATGGGGACCAGAGGGCTCAGCAGTCCAGCAAGCTTGTGCAAGTAAGGAATGTCGCTCTCACCGGAGACCACTGGACTTCGGTGAACAACGATAATTACTTAAAATATAAAGAATAAAAAAATGTAATTGGAGCCAGGCTATTAATAAAGTAATTGAGATTAATCGCAATTAATAACAGAAAATTGTGAGATTAGTTAGTTAATTTTTTTTAATCTATTGACAGCACTAATATATATATATATATATATATATATATATATATATATATATATATATATATAAACATATATAAATAAATCTACTTTTTTTTTACATTATTAATTCCTTTTGTGCATAATTTTATATTATTGTTAATAATAAATTAATTAAAGCAACAAAACAACCTGAAGAGCCGGTTGGGAGCCGAAAGAGCCGGCTCTTTTTAGTGAGCCGAACCGAAAGAGCCGGTTCTTTAAAAAGAGCCGGAAATCCCATCACTACTACCTGGCCCCCTGGCAAAACTTTGCTAGACCCGCCCCTGCACAGTTACCAGCTGTCAGCTACATTAAAAAAAGGATCCTGGTGTTATTTGTCTCTCAGAAACAGTTCATAACTTCCCTTCAACTCATTCATGTCACCTAAATGGTAAACCTGCTTCTCCATCACCTGTTCAGCTCTGATGATTCAGTAAGGACATCTCCTGGTTTCATCTTCATGTTTCCCTTTCACCAGATATACAAACCGATATCATGACCAGCAGCTTTTACAGCTGTGGCTCCAGCAAACATCAGCTACTAGTAGGGCTGCCACGATTAGTCGACTAGTCACGATTACTTTGACTATTAAAATCGTCGACGACTAATTTAATAGTCGACGCGTCGTTTGAGGCTTTGTAAGATCCCAAAAGACGCAGGAATAAGTAGTAGGATTTAAGAGTGTTCCAGCTTCTGAAACAGAAGATGGCAGCACTGCATGTACAAGGATGCCAGCTGCCGTTAAACCCCGAAGAAGAAGAAGCTGTGTCCCAGAATTCATAGCGCGGCCCAGTTCAGTTGTCAACAATGGCGGCAGCTAGTTAGTTTTAATATTACTCTTATTATTCTTTCTGGGTCACAAAATAAACGATTAACATATTTTCAGGCGAGAATGTAGCTGTGTAAACCTCAAATATCTGCTCAGTTTATCAAGACACCACATATTTTCAAAAGCGCTCCGACGTTTTCGGAGACGTCTGTTACCCACCAGCTCGATAGCTAGCCGGGGGCAAGGCTCACTAGAGCCGGTGAGAACACCGGACTCCCGGCAAATCATTTTCAAACCCACCGCCGTCTTTTGCTACTCAGGTTAAACATTATATATAAGTCACTTAGATAACTTAAAAATGTTATTGTTTGGCTTTTTTTTTTTAGTATTTTATTGGTTCCTGATTAAATCGGTTTGGCTGAGATTAAAGTTAGAGTTTTTACACAGCTGAATAAACGTCAAGCAGATTAAACTCCATCGAAACAATCTGCAAGTGTCATTAAAATTTAATAAACTCTCATCTTGTCTTTATTTTTAGTTAGCACATACCTTAAACACTTAAAGCTGTAAGCTAATGATAGTTATATAAGAGCAGATGCATGCTGGTGCAATAAGCTGTATGTTTTACATCCAATGGATGCATGATCTGATTAGTCGACTAATCGCAAAAATAATCAGCGACTAGTCGACTATCAAAATAATCATTTGTGGCAGCCCTAGCTACTAGAAAGTAATATTAAATACATTCTAACAACAGCTGATCAAGCTTAAACGTGCTGCTGTTGTTTAGCGCGACATTCGGCGGTTTCCTCTTTCTGGCGCAAAGTGGGAGATAAACAAAGAGAAAAAAGCCGATCAGCTGATCATTGATCCGTTTCATGATTGAAGTAGCAACAGGCAAGAGACGGGGAGAGAATGGAGAGAAGAAGAGGCAGCTGTGCAGCGTAAAGACATAGAATAACTCCAGCTTTGTGTCTTTTTCCATTCTAGCTGAAGTACGGGACAAACTGTTCCTTTTCACCTCAACACGGAATGAGTAATATTTTCTCTCAATACGGGACGATTCCGTGTTTTTACGGGACGGTTGGCAACTCTACTAACTAACCTTATGAATAAAATAAAGTTCACTATCAGCAACATCAAAGCACCCACCCATCTGTATAGAAACTCCATCATGCTAGCTAGGACGCAGTACTATGGAACGCCAGGACTGCCATAATGAATTAATTAAATACACCATTAAATAATTAATTAAATGTGGCAATAATTAATTAAAATTGGAATTAATTAATTAAATAAATAGTTATGACACATGTAATTAATTAATTCTTGACACATTTAATTAATTATTTATGTATTTCACATTTTAATTAATTATTGACACATGTAATTAATTAATTATTGACACATTTAATTAATTATTTATGTATTTCACATTTTAATTAATTATTGACACATTTAATTAATTAATTATTGACACATTTAATTAATTATTTATGTATTTCACATTTTAATTAATTATTGACACATTTCATTAATTATTGACACATTTAATTAATTATTTAATGATATATTTATTTATTTCATTTTGGCAGTCCTGACGCCTGGCTCTCATCATGAAATAATTTTATCTGTCAGCCTCACCCATCAAACTCAGGGGGCGGGGTTAACGCTGATCGAGTCAAAACCATTGCTTTGGCCTGGTGGCCATTGTTTCTAGCACACAACAACCGGCATGAGGAAGCTAACAGAACTGAGCTTTGAAAAACCCTGTTTGTGTGTTACCAAATACCGTTTTAATATTTTTTTAGCCGAGAATGTAGTGGTTTAATCTTCATGTGTCTGGTCGGTTTGTCAAGATACAGCCTCTTTGCAAAAGTGTTTCGATGATTTCGGAGATGTCTGCCCAGTCTCACGGCAAAGCGTGGGATAGACCCGCTCGCCTCGCAAGCAATCCCACCGACAAAGCGCAGGCCCCGGTACACAGCTGTAGTAACCCCCGCTGACTTCTTTTACTGAGGTTATATTTATCGATGTTTTATTTCCTGATGTTCTTATGTGTCCTACGTGTTTCAGTCGCCAATTCTGAATTATAACTAACATTAAAAACATGTTTAAGGAGGAGAGAGAGCAAATAAATCTGTTTAACATCTGATCTTTGGGTTTTTGTTCAGTAATCAGCGTGACCTGTATAAACACATAAAAGAGATAACGTTGGTGTTTCCGTCATGTAGTAACTGCTGGCTTTAACTGTACAAAGGTTGTTCGACACTATGAAACACATACAGACTTCATGATGTTCGGCTAATATTTTTATTGTGAATATTAATCATGCTGACCTCGCTCTGTACACCACGCAGCGAGGTCAGCATATCCACGATATCCTCAGCTCCATGAGTTAACACAAAGTTTCCCAGCTGACTATCTAACTGCCAACTATTCCAGAGACGTGAAAATATACAGCATAAAGAAAAGTGTAAGAGACTCAGCAGCAGATTAGAATAACAGTTATACATTTAATAAATCACCAAATGAATCCAAGAAACGAGCAAACCTGTTCCGACAATTTGAATTTGTATTCCCTCAGCTGCAGACTCGCTGCTGTTTAAATGTTTGAAAAGGAAGATTAGATATAAAAAACGTCAAACATAGACTCAGTCTGCCTTCACATTTGATATGAGGCCAGCACGTATAGTGGCCTCAGCAGGCTATTACTGAAATACACGTGCTATATCATAAACTATGATATAAATAGGGAGGTCCTATTAACATGTTTAGTTTTAAAGGACACCTTCCTGCCTTTAGTCTCATTCATGAGCAGTATTAGTTTTCTTCTAACATCCAGAAGTCTGCACAATGTGTTTCATAGTTTGTAACAAGCCTTTGACAGGTAAACATAACATGACCGAAAAAGAAAAAAAAAAGAAAAAAAAAGAGAGAGAGTGTTGACATAAGAAGAGAAAATTCTCTCAATTATGGAGACAGACAAATGGTTCATTTATGTTTGATGTGTGTTTATTCCTCCCTAAATATCGTCGGTGAAGTTCGCCATGCATGTCAGATTTTCCTGCGCATTTTTATACCTCTGCCAACAGAGAGAGAGAAAAAATCACATTCTAACAGACAGCTGGTGCTTAGAATACAGTTGAATAACTATTAAAAAACAGATGATATTTAGATGATAGTTCAGTCTAACACATGTGCCAGTGAACCATTAAACGTCTGTGAAACTATGCAGTTATGAAACGTAACTTTAACCTCAGCCAAACCGATTTGCTCAGTTGTAAATAAAACAGCGAAGTAAACGTGACCCGACAGACAGAACCTGAGTGAATGAAGTCCAGCGTTTAACCACTGAGAGCTAAAACTCAGCTGAGGTTTGAAAGCTGTGTGCCGGTGATTGGACATCAGCCGCTGATAAAGCTGTTCGCCTATAAAGTGCTCTGTAAGGAAACGAGCTCCAGCAGCTCTGCGCTCGGGGAAAACACTATATTTACTTATCTTGTGCAGAAAAATGCGCTGACATTGCGTTATATCGAGCACCGGCTGCCCAGTTAAACTGTGACTATCACCAGGTAACTAGGCGTGTTTCTTGAATTAGCAGCAGGTGTTAAACAGCTGACAGATGAGGAGGAGGATGCATGCAGGTAAACTGAGGGTCTGTTGAGCTGATCACTGGTTTCGTGAGAAAAATGTCAGCTCGTTCTTTATGTTACAGAAGCACAGAGACACAAGACCAGGCGGAAAGAGACGATCGTTCGGTGAAAATGAGAATCTGCGAATGCAACATGTGGAACACGGAGAGTGGAATATGTAAACAAACCGGTTAACGTAACCCCCTCGGTGCACTCTGCATGCTAACTGTTAGCAGAGCTAGTGAAATCTCTGAAAACATCTGAGCACTTTTGCAAACATGTTCTATGTTGACAACCTGACCAGACATACGTCGCGACATTCGCGGCTAAAACACTGTTAAAAGTGTAGCTGGTGACAGAAAAACGGGGTATTTTAAAACTACACCACCACCATTGCTGCTTGTGATTTGATCTGCATTCTGGGATAACTGGCTGCCCCAAGTCTACACAAGCAATCGATTTTCTAGGATCGACCTGTTTTGACTTACTTTGCACGGCAACCAATCAAATGTTAGAGAAGCTGCATGGGCAGCGTTAACCCCGCCCCCTGAGTTTGATGGGTGAGGCTGACAGATAAAATTATTTCATGACGAGAGCCAGGCGTCAGGACTGCCAAAATGAAATAAATAAATATATCATTAAATAATTAATTAAATGTGTCAATAATTAATGAAATGTGTCAATAATTAATTAAAATGTGAAATACATAAATAATTAATTAAATGTGTCAATAATTAATTAATTACATGTGTCAATAATTAATTAAAATGTGAAATACATAAATAATTAATTAAATGTGTCAATAATTAATTAATTACATGTGTCATAACTATTTATTTAATTAATTAATTCCAATTTTAATTAATTATTGCCACATTTAATTAATTATTTAATGGTGTATTTAATTAATTCATTATGGCAGTCCTGGCGTTCCATACAGTACGAGTTATTGTAACTGACTGTAAAAAGTCAGCACAACGAAAATAAACTCCACCTAAACTTGGTTTATATCTGACGAAGATAGACTGCAGGTCATAACTTCTTACCTGAAGTTCAGTTCACCTGACACTCGGACCGGCAGCCGCTTCGGGTCTCTCCTCTTGCCTCCCCTTTCCCTCATCCACCTGCTGGCCTCCACCACTTGCTAATGTTACTGAATCTGAGGAAGCACCGCCACAGCTACCACCAAACAACGGAGTTATTTTTACACACCGACCAGCATCTGGCCAATTCACCACCTTTCATTGTTTATACCGTTACAAAGAAAAAAAGTCATCAGGCCACCGAGCAAATGCCCAGTATGCCCAATGGCCAGTCCAGCTATGGTCGTGCCATCAGTTAACCCTTCCTAGGGTTGCCGACCCCTGCATTACACAGTAAATAAATTAAAAAAATGACACTATGTAACATATACACACAGCAAGCCTGATACAATATTGCCAAAAATTTGTCTTTACAATGTGAACTGTGTGCATGCGGTCTGGAAGAATGCAGGGTTATGATTGGTCTGATCTGTTTACTAGCATGCGAAAAATCTGAAAAAGCAGCTGGATTAAGAATAGGTGAGTCTAAAAAAATATTTATGAGACACAAATAATCACACAATAATTGCACAAATTTCGTGTGTAAAGGCCTTAAGGGTAACAGTGTCATTGTTATGGATGGGGCTTGCAGGCGCGCCCAATAAAGTTAGTACTAAATTTTACTGATACATTTCAACTATAAGTTACACTAATTCATACGTTTGGTAATGAAAAAACGTAAACATCCACATTAATGACTTACTGCATTGTGAACTCAGTTTAACTATTAGGCTCAAGAGTAGTAGAGTAGTAGTAGAGTAGTAGTAGAGTAGCACTTCTGCACCAATCGTGGTAACAAGCATGACAGTAGAGCAGATGTGTTGATGCAGGTCAGAACACAAATCTTTATCATGACAACTTAATTAGCAGCATGTAATCTCTGATTTGCAAAAGAAGAATTCTTTCTCTTCTTCATAATGACAGGTTTGAGTGAGCTCTTTATAGACCTTTGTAGGTTGATGAAAGGTTTTCAGTTTTGAATGAATTACTGCTCTTGTTGAAGCTTTTTATTATTAATGTTACAAAATGAAGTACCAAAAGACAAAAGAAGCATGGAAAAGGAAAGTAGCGTTGCTAGCACAAAAATCCCTTTACATACTGTAAATAGAGTATATATATAGTTTTGTACAAACACATACACATTATAATGTTTTAATGTCACACTTCAATACTTAATTGAATTTACATTTATACATTTACTATTTTCCGTGTGAAATGGGCACTCCTAGGTAACATGTCTCGTGATAGGTGATTCTGTGTTTATGTCAGGTTTGGGTGGGGTGGTTGAGGCCGTTCTGTGGGGACTGCGTGTTGTCCACACACCTGTGTGAGTTCTTTCTGGGTGTTCGCTTAGTTGGTGATTCTAAATTGGCCATGGGTGAGAATTTGAGTGTGAGTGGTCGTCTGTCTGTGTGAGATAGTGGTTACCTGCCCAACGTGTTCCCCGCCTTTTGGCCTATGACAAATGGCATAAGTTCCCACCCTTTCCCCATAACCTTGAACTTGTCTTGATGCATTCTCAATCATCCAGGTAAGTAAATCTCCAAAAGTTGATTCTGTTCATCTGGACGTGGCGTCTTCAGTGGGAAAAACTTTTCGTCACTCATCCAAGTGACTTCTTCGGTCTCAGCTGACTGCAGGTTTCCCTTGTCTTATCTTATATCTTATAAACAGTACATTTGTACTGATGAGCTCAACTTGATGAGCAGTAATGAAACTTGAAAAACATAATAACTATATTTTATTCATACTTATTATATAATTTTTCCTGTGGCAGTAAAGATATTTTTGAGTAAAGTAGACTGCAGATTGTGCTTAGTTGGGCTTTGACTGAGCATTACATGAATATTTGAAAGTATGCTGACATAATAAACAGAGGTTTATGCTGACAGTGCTCATTAATCACCAAGAGAAACAACTTAATAGCAAAAGCAAATAAGTGTCATGGCACCAACCCCGGCCATTGTATTGGCACAATCTAAATCCAGCTGGCCCAGCCAATGGCCACAGAATTCATTTCATGCTTCATCTCTTGGCCTAAAGAGCCGAGACAGAAAAGGGCACAGTGATAATTGTACTGCTGAATCTGGCGTGAACAAAACATATTTTTTACAAGGAGGGGGCCAGGAGGGGGGAGATGGGGGAAAACACGCTGACACATCCATAACTCTCACCCACTTGGACAAAAGAGATTTTTAATCAGCACTGGCTATTTAACATGTCAGTCACTGTCTACAGTGCAATAGATAGATAGATAGACTTTATTGATCCCAAGAGAAATTGTTGCATTACAGCAGAATGATAAAGAATAATAGTACAGTCTACGACAGACAGCAACAAGAAAGTTTTTGTTATAGCATTATTTATCCTTCTTTCTGAACAAACACATGATTGGACAGTGGTGTGCTCATCCCTCCCAAGAGGCCATCTAATCTACTCAGTCACAAGTAGTGAAAACAGTATAAGAAGAAAATAGGAAACCATATAAAATACCATCATTCTGACTGGATGGGTGCCGTACTTACCTTCATAGTCTCTCCCTGCCAGTAGCCCTTTCTTGCCTTGTTCCCAGACCCGAGCCCACCTAATAAAAAGTCGCTTTTCATTATGCTAACTAATCATCCTCTGTCCTGTGTGTGACACAGAGAGCATTTCCTCTCACCATCATGGAGAATCTTTGAATTCCTTAACTGCATCTTAACACAACACAGGGAATATCATCTATGGAAATCTTTGACTAAGTGGCAAGATCTATAAATCCTTTGCAGTGTTGCTTCTGAGGATCAACAAATAACGCAACAGTTCATTTTAACAACAAAATGTACATATACAATGTGTATGACTTAATGTGAATGATGCTATTTTGATATTGCATATGCTAAATCTAATTCATCATAATATGTGGGATAACTTAATAGCAAGAGCAAGTGTTGTAGTAGCACCACACAAAGCAGATTTTTAAAATTATTTTTTTTATACACTTGACATACGTAACATCTATGTGTTTTATTGTGAAGATAACAATAATACAAGAAGATAAATGTGACATCTTAAAGCATGTCAGTAAATTTCCAAAATTAACTGGGGGCTTTTATTTTGAATGATGAATCACAGAGTAACTAATGATAGAGCACTATCACAACAGTGTTGTAATTCCTACTGACGATACAGTGATTCTGTGGTACCCGATACACTGTGAATCTACGATATAACACAAAATTATTCAGAAAAAAAAATGTAATGTCAGATTTAGGAGTTTATATACTGTCCTGTGGTGTCTGTGCGTATTTTCATAAACATTTAACTTTAATAATGTGTGATTTACTTTTTTTTCATTTTACACTCATTTAAGTGCCATCTTGGAGTTAGTTGTAGCAGTAGTATGCTTTATAATTCACGGATATTTGGCACCAGCATATCGTCAAGACACTGCAGTCAAGGGGAATATGTTGCTCTGTCAATACTTTGTCCCACCATTACTTGAGAGACACGCAGTGCTCTTCCTAACATGCTCACTCACTAGATTAGAGGTGTGAAGTGCAACAACATTGTGAAACATGAAGTTCTAACTCCATCAGTGCTACTTCTCTTTACACTGTGAGCTCTGTGAAATCCCTCTGAGGAATAGCCACAGTAATTACACACTGTCTGCTCAGTCTAATATTGTAACTGGGTGTTCTAAATTCCTGAAAATTTCATAAAATCAACTCTGGCCCGCAGCAGTTCCCTTGACTATTTCATTTCATATGGTGTTATTCAAGCCACCATGTGTTGAGCTCATCTGACCCAAACAGTTCTGTTCTCGAATTATAAGCATGGTAGGGGTCTACGGAGCTGTCTGGCGCCACCGTCCTCTTAAACATGTCATTACTGTAACCACAAGGTCAGCACAATACAGCCCCCGCGCCCTCCAACACACATATCCTCTGTGCTAACATTTAGTCTTGCCACCACATTAAAATATGAGAAATATGTCAATAAAAGCTTTATGAAACATGCCACAAATAAACCACAACAATTATGTCTGCAAACTGTAGTCTCCCGAGCGTTTAGGATGATGTTTTGCAATAATGACTTGTCATGTCTGATGAGAATTGTTCACTGGCATAAACTTTTCACAGCTATAAAACAAATGACAGTGCATGGCAATTGGAAAAATAAGATGAAAATAATAGAGTGGGAATATATCAAGATTAAGCAACTGTAGGAAATAAAATAGTACATGTTATAACATCTGTATAGCATCTATTGTTATCCTATACCCTATATAACATATAACATAAGTGTTATATCCCAAATAGATGCTGTATTCTGCGTACAAAAATCAAAATGTAAAACGTTTTTGGGTTTGTTTTTGTATGGATTCATTCAGTTCAATTCAGTTTTAATTTGTAAAGCACTAAATGACAGCAACGTTTCGTCAAGTTGGTTTTTATGTTGTTAGCTAAAGAACCTACAATAATAACAGAGAGAAAACCCCAGAAATTAGACAGTTTCAAATATTGAGATCAGCATATGTGGAATTGCATGTGCATTGCATGTTTGTACTGCATATGAACCAAAAGCTTAGGTTTCAGACAGTTTTTTTTCTATTCTTGGCTCTCTGTGATGTCGATGAGTGCCCCACCCATCTGTTGTTCAAACCTTCTGTTTGTTGAGGGGCAACCAGTCTGAAGAAGGTTGGCTGAAAGAGATGGTGGCTTTCAAGGGAGAAGAGCTAAAGCCTAAGGCCTACTGTCATGGTCTGGGTGTGTGGCTGTAAAATTCCACTGAAGGTCTGGACTTCCCTGGTATCCACCCATGGGCAGGGCCTACAGCCTCCCTCACCTGAAGCTGATTGAGGCAATCAGGTTGGAGATTTAAGCTACCTGCTGACACTGCTTCGTTGCCAGTTCGTTGGTAACCAGGACTTCATGTCTATGAATCTCAAGTGTTCTACTAACCTTGCAATCTTGTGTTCTAGTTACTCCTGGAAATTCCATCACACTGAACCACTCATCTTGGAAATCTGGTTAACCCGCCTGCTTTCAGAATCATATCCTTGCCTCACCTGCCTGGCCTCCTGCACTTAAACAACCTCGGGAGCTTCACCGCTCAGGACAGCTGCCACCAGTGTTGATCAAGTTACTTGAAAAAAGTAATCAGTAACTAATTACTGATTACTTCTCCAAAAAAGTAATCCCATTACTTTAGTGATTACTTATTTTCAAAAGTAATTAATTACTTAGTTACTTAGTTACTTTTTAAAAACACGATTTACAACCTGAATAGGTAATAAAGTGATAGATCTTACAGCCCAATTCTACTTTTTCTGCATAATCCATCATAAAAAATGTAATCAAATGGAAAAGTCTCCTTTTAAAACTTGTTTTACTAGTTTTAATCTTTTAACTTTATGCATCAAGTAAAAATTTAATTATATGCAACATTCTCTGACTGGAAGAAACTTGTTTAAAATTTAAACCTATTTTCTGCACATTCCTGCTCATAAAATGATTTTTGTTTTGTGTGTTTACACTCACTCTTTCAAATAGATGCAAGTAAAACACAGCAGAAAATAAATAAAATCAAAGACTAGTGGTCCTGTTGCTCTATTTTCACCTGTAAAGCAGGAGTGGGGTAGATCTGCACACAGCTGTTGTCACGAACGTCGCACTTGCTTATATCACTGTCATGAGAATTTCTCGCAAAAAATCACTGTTTTAGTAACGCAGCGTTCCTACGGGAAAGTAACGGTAATTGAATTACCGTTTTTGCAATAGTAATCCCTTACTTCGAAAAAAGTAATCGGATTACAGTAACGCATTAGTGCCCATCTCTGGCTGCCACACACCACCAAACCCACCTCCACCTCTTCTCCTTGGTAAATGGCCTGTATTTATATAGCGCTTTACTAGTCCCTAAGGACCCCAAAGCACTTTACATATCCAGTCATCCACCCATTCACACACTGGTGATGGCAAGCTACATTGTAGCCACAGCCACCCTGGGGCGCACTGACAGAGGCGAGGCTGCCGGACACTGGCGCCACCGGGCCCTCTGACCACCACCAGTAGGCAACGGGTGAAGTGTCTTGCCCAAGGACACAACGACCAAGATTGTCCAAGCCGGGGCTCGAACTGGCAACCTTCCAATTACAAGGCGAACTCCCAACTCTTGAGCCACGATCGCCCTTCAATACTTCCATCTCCCACCTGCACAGTAAGACGAAGATTTTCATAGCTTCCACCCTCTCCAGAACTCCTCATTGGCTACCGCTCTAACACTGCTCTCCTCTCTTCCAGTACATACCTAATCACCAGCCAGCTGCCATTGCTTTCTTGGACCTGTCCCCTTGCTTATCCCTCTCCCCTGGCCAAGACCCTCATGCCCCATGTGTCAAGCCTTAAGTCAAGTACTATCGTAAACGTCATTTTTGTGCTAGTTAATAAACCTTTGTTAAATCTTTTCCTCAGCCTCCGCTTTGGGTTTTCTGCACGTGGGTTTGATTTTTGGTACTCGGCCTTCGGCCGTTTTGTGACACCTACACTACACTAAGGCCTGGTGAAATATAAATAAGGATTACAAATTGTCTGATCTTATGTTGATGAGCACTTATTCGTAACACCTACGAACCTTTGATCGACGTGCTGAACCAACGCTACTTTATTTCCATCCCATATGAAGAATGCAAAAAGAGGAGGTGCTCAAGAAACTACCTGGTACCAGACCCACCTGGCCTTTTTGACGGCCACGTCTGGCCCATGTACCTGAAACATAAGAACATAAGTGTAACTTATTAAAACCTTACACTACTCTTTTTTTGAGCATGTAAATTGTTGGTATATAGAATTATTCATGCAATTCTATATTTTTGTTAACTTTTACTTCGTGTTTTTGTATTTTTACATTGTATTTTGTTTTGTATTTTATTTCTATTTACATGTTAGAAATAAAAACAGTCATTTTTTTCAATCAAATGCAAATCATTCACACTAGTAGCATTGAATCCAAGGATAAATATGGAGCTGGAAATGAGTGCATGCCCCCTTAAAATTAATGTTAATACTGCCAAATATAACACAATATATAGATATTATATTTGGTATCGAACTCAAAGTGAATGGCGACATTGTGTCTATATTACATGTACATTGTTCCCTGCAGCAAGATCAAAATTCATTTGAAATAAATGACTGACATGTTAATAATAACTTTTTACCCTAAATAGGTCCCTGTTCTCTAGTAACAATAGCTAGTCGAGCAGATTTTAAGGGCAGTGCTATCTGTGTTTGAATGCTAATCTTTACTCAGTAAGCACGGTGGCGGGGAGAGTGTGAAGAGGTAATTTTGTTCTGAAGACTGGAGCCAAGAAAAAAAAGAGGTGGAGGAAAACCTCATACATCCCGGTGTTGGAAGAGAGTAGGACACAGCTAGCTGCTCTGTGGTCTCCAGTTCCCCAGGGTCTCATTTAGCCTTATTTCTCCTCGCTACTCCCCTTGTCCCGTGCACTCTGGCTCTCCCCCTGCACCCTGACAGATTGGAGGAAATGAATGTCTGCAAATTGGCCTCAGTGGCAAGGCCAGGGCGACTCCGAGACCACGCTGGCTCTGCTTTCCAACCAGCAAGCGGTCTCTCGTCCAGCTCCTCTGTCTCCCTTACTAAATTAACATCAGAAAGCGAGCCTGTTTGCTGATAATGGTCTTTGGGCTTTGTGTTTATACTGGACCATGTGAGAGCGCGCATTAGTGGTAATATTAATAGTACCGTGTAAAAGACTGCAATGTGAACTATTTTATACCTTGAGCAGCCTCCCAAAGTATGTGTGTATTTAAGTGCTTCAGACTGTACAGTCTTGTGCTTGTTGTGAGTTGTGTGCGTCTAAAACTTTTTTACAGTTTTGCAAAAAAATAAAGAAGCAGTCTCTGAGTGATCTTACTCCCCGTCTGTGGCTCAGTTTTTCATTTGCTGTGCTGATAATGTTTATTTCTTGTCATCACACGAGTGCTCTTTTCATCGCCTGATCTTATTTCTCCTGCTATTATGTTGTGTCTTTAAACAGGCAGTGATTTATTGCACTGCTGGAGGAGTTATATACAACAAATATATATTGCCAAACTTTAGCTACCCTCAAATATCCCACCCACTTTTCTTCCGTCTCTTCCCTCCCCAGCCTTACATATTGCATTCATGCTATTCTGGTGTAAATGCATTTTCAGTAGTGGTTTATCAACATTATTCTTCCAGACATTTTGAATAATTACAAGTAATTCAATTTCTTTGTCATAATGAAGAAATAAGAGATGAATGGAAAACATCTGTTGAGGCTGTTGGATTTATGCGGGTTTTCAAAATTAGTCCATGCACTAGAAGGGTACTCAGAGAGCCTCTGCCAAGGGCACATTTGGCAATTTTATGAAACGTGAGCTGCACTTCTGCCCACACCAAACGGTTCTTCCTTGGCCCATGTTCCACCTCTGTGCCAAGTGACATGAAATTTAGCTGGGAAGTTTTTGTGTAATCGTACTGACAGACAAGCAAACGAACAGCTTTGAGCACAGACCTCCGCCTCTGCTCTTGCACTGTCTGAGGAATAAACAGATTGCACATCACCATCATTACAAACATGTTCAAATGATCATTTCTTTTGGCAAAACGGTTGGACTGCCACCACTTTACTGGTGCTTCACTCATATCCACGTCATTGTAGAACTATAAAGGAAATTTGCAACTAATGGCTGACTACGGGCCTATAAGTTTGCTCATGAGGCTCCATTTGTGCTATTCACCTAAAATTTATTTTTACTAATTTTATGTGATGGTAGATACCAATAACAACTCGAGCTCAAGTAATATATAACACCAAAGTCAAAAGTGTGTTGTACAGCTGGCAGAGCTATACAACACACTTTTAACTTTTTCAAAAGGATGCCCTACAACGTCACAATGTTCACATAACAGGTCAACCCAGTATCACGGCAAAACGTGTTATAGACATGCCACTCCACCGTGTCCATTTCACGCTTTGCCTCTCCAAAGCGTGAAATGTACAGGCATGCAGAAGCTGCACTACCAGCAGGAGGAGATTTAAAGTCAAGAAGGCGGTAGTGTGCAGAAAACATACATTCCAGGGTCCTTAATTGTCAGAAAAGATTAAGCTAAGCGGCTAATATGTATTTACATGTAAATGTGTTAGCAATGCCCAGACATTATTTTCATGTTGGCTTAAAATAAGCTAATAAGCTAAAATAGGCCCTGTGCTGTTACTGCAACTTATTGCAACTTCTTCAGGCGTGTATATTTCACACTTTGGAGAGGCAAAGCCTGAAATGGACACAGTGGACTGGCGAGTGTGTTACACACTTTGCTGTGATATCGGGTTGAGCAGGTTGACATCAGCATGTTAGCTATAAAAATTAAATAGTAATAAAAACATAATGAAACATGAACCTTTTAGTATAGCCTTTGCCGTTCGGTAGTAGTTGCGCTCTCTGAGTGCACGTATGTGTTATGGATTTTCCCTGTGGCACCACCTACAATATTTCAATGAAGCAGCCCCTTGTGCTATGATACAGTTACTACATATGTGATATTCTGTAGGTTCATAAAAAATGCCATTTTGGAGCCATCCCCTAAACCCAGCTAGAATTTAGCCATTTTGCATTTAATATGCAACTTTGGCAGCATCTTTGCCATTTTCAGGTCTTATACTTTAACAAACTCCTCCTACAGATCTTATTGGATTGAGGTGATATTTGTTTTGCAATCATTTGAGTGATGCCATAAAGGTCAAAAGGTCAAATTAGTGAGTGTCCATGATATTTTTAAACACTGTCTAAAATTAATGACCATAGACTTTCTGTTCTGAATTACATTACACAGCATTTTTCACCGCTGCTTGTTAGGCTTTGATACAAAAAAAAAGAAGGATTTTAGGCCAGTAAAGATCAGTTTAACACAGATACGTTTTAAATCAAAGTTATAAAAACACAGAGGTGGTATATAAAAGGCTATTATTTTGAAATTTCAGTTGCTGAAAGACAAGCCTTGCCTGTCTCGTATTTCTCTACCTGCAGGCTAGCCAGGTTGTCTCTGCAACATTCCTTGTGTCATTCCCTCTATAGTTTCAATTTCCATTAGAGGGGTTTTCACAAGTAAAACAATCCTTCAAGCAAATGTTGACATTTTTCACAACTGAATGTTTGGACCGAACGGGGTCACAGACAGAAAACTTCATGACAACAAACACAAATTCTCCAAGCATTGTCTGGAAATTGGTGACGAAGTTAATCTAAGCACCTGATAGTCAACTGTAAAGTGCTGATTAGGACTGAATGTAAAGCAGGCCACCTGACCTGTCATTTGAAAGTTACTATCCCATATGGAAAAGAAATAGTAAAAACTTACATGATTTACTCATGAAAATGGCCACTTTCTCATTACTTTCATATATTGTTTTAGTAAGTATCCAAAACATACAAGTTTCATTATATAATTTTTCAATGGATCTTATATCTGGTTTCACTCTTGAATGCTTTTCATACAAGTTTCAAACAAGACAGATACAAACTTTATAAGATTTATATATATCTTTTCCATATGGGATAGCTCCACCTGCCATGCACCATTTTACCTGTGCCCATCTCCACTCTGTCCTATTGTTTTTATTATCCATCCTTCATATGACCAACACATCTAAAATTGCTTTAACTGGATTGACTTTGTAGCTTTTTATCTATAATTTATTTTGCGTTGTTTGTTCTAAAGACAAATGGAAATGGCAGTCACAAAAACTGCACCTCTAAACGTTGATCAAGTGTGATGCTGATTTGTCTGTGGCTTAAAACAACAAGTGAGAGAAAGGCCCACTTTCCTACTTTGCTTTCTACTCTCTGGTTTTGTCTATCTTTACTGGTGGTTGGGCCTCCCATTGCCTTGTAGGAGTAGGATTAAGTTTGCTGCTGCTGCCTGTTTTTTTTTTTTTTCTTCTGAAGGTGGAAACTCACAAAAGCCTCAAAAACCCTGCAGGCAAGTTTTCTCCCACTGCTGCTAGATTACACATTGAAACTTCTACTGCGAGCCCCCTCGAAAAAGAAAAGGAAGAAAAAAAAATCTACCCACACATATATACAAATGATCCCACACTCTCCCTTGCCAGTAGTCCTTTAATAGTCAGTACTGTCCCTCCCCACTCACACAGGGGACAAGTATGCTAGAAGCTGCACAAGACCCAAGTCTGAACCTGTCTCAAAGGAGCAATTTGTTGTAAAAGACGAATAGACACAAAGAAATAAAGAGATATTAAGCATTCCCTCCCTGTATTCACGATCCATAAATCCACATTGTGAACAGAGCAAGCAAGACACATCAAAGAAACAAGAAGCAATCATCCATTGATGTGCTCAATTATGCAGTTTTTATACACTTTAAAGCTTAACAAATCACATCAAATGGACTTTGATCTTATTCATAGCTATTATCTTTGACAGAATGTATTTATGGATATCAGTTATATGTAATTTCTTTTGTATTTTTGTATTTTTTTTATTTTGTATAATAGATCAAGACATTAGATAGCATAATGACAGCAGGCACTTTGTCTTAGCAACTCTGCAGGCTACCTTATGCTTCTTCATGGAATAATACATGTTAAACTTATTATTGTAAAGTTTTTGTACTTTTGGTACAAACTAGGGTACAAAAGATATCTGATCATTTCAAAGCAATCTCTTTTTGAACATGCTTGATAACAATTTACACTCATTTACATTTTCTTCCACTCTTCAGTTGCTATTTTTGCAATAGAAATGTAGGATGTGTGATATGTAGAGGACATTCTTACCATTGGGTCTTAATTTTTGGATTTGCATTTTTCTTTTACCCTGCCATGCCATTGTTCACTGTTAATTGTGCATTGTACAGCAATAATCGCCAGGCTTTGGTGCACCTCATTGTTACTAGCTAAGTAACTTTGCTGCTAGAGTTATCAACTTTTAATAGTACTTTAGGAAGTATTTAAAAAAAAGCCTAATGAAAATCTATGGACAGCACTGCTCTGCAATCAAAGGTCTTGCTCTCCTGCTGCAGGCGCAGCTTACTGTCTGTCTGCTCTGCTCTGCTCAGCGAGTGACAAAGAGCAGTCCTGAGGCTGTGTACTGTGCGACTGTAAAAATTATGAGACATTCTGCTGCTTCGAACTTTCTCTCTGAGTGCTATTTTTTCCACTAAAGTATGTTCAAAATAAGAGAAATTATACGCCGATCAGGCGCAACATTATGAGCACTGACAGGTAAGGTGAATAACACTGATTATCTCTTCATCAGCTATCAAAAGTGATCCAAAGAAGGAAGAGTGGTGAACCATGCAGCGACAGGGTTATCGATGTACATGGGGAGGGAAAGCTGTCCGATCCAACTCAAATTGCCAGACATAATGCTGGTTCTGATAGACAGGTGACAGAATATACAGTGGCTTGCAAAAGTATTTGTCCTCCTTGAACTTTTCCACCTTTTGTCACATTACAGCCACAAACATGAATCAATTTTATTGGAATTCCACGTGAAAGTTGAGAAGAAACTTGAGAAGTGGAATGAAAATCATACATGATTCCAAACATTTTTTAAAAATAAATAACTGCAAAGTGGGGTGGTGCGTAATTATTCAGCCCCCTTTGGTCTGAGTGCAGTCAGTTGCCCATAGACATTGCCTGATGAGTGCTAATGACTAAATAGAGTGCACCTGTGTGTAATCTAATGTCAGTACAAATACAGCTGCTCTGTGACGGCCTCGGAGGTTGTCTAAGAGAATATTGGGAGCAACAACACCATGAAGTCCAAAGAACACACCAGACAGGTCAGGGATAAAGTTATTGAGAAATTTAAAGCAGGCTTAGGCTACAAAAAGATTTCCCAAGCCTTGAACATCCCATGGAGCACTGATCATTCAGAAATGGAAGGTGTATGGCACAACTGTAAACCTACCAAGACAAGGCCGTCCACCTAAACTCACAGGCCGAACAAGGAGAGCGCTGATCAGAAATGCAGCCAAGAGGCCCATGGTGACTCTGGACGAGCTGCAGAGATCTACAGCTCAGGTGGGGGAATCTGTCCATAGAACAACTATTAGTCGTGCACTGCACAAAGTTGGCCTTTATGGGAGAGTGGCAAGAAGAAAGCCATTGTTAACAGAAAACCATAAGAAGTCCCGTTTGCAGTTTGCCACAAGCCATGTGGGGGACACAGCAAACATGTGGAAGAAGGCGCTCTGGTCAGATGAGACCAAAATGGAACTTTTTGGTCAAAATGCAAAACGCTATGTGTGGTGGAAAACTAACACTGCACATCACTCTGAACACACCATCCCCACTGTCAAATATGGTGGTGGCAGCATCATGCTCTGGGGGTGCTTCTCTTCAGCAGGGACAGGGAAGCTGGTCAGAGTTGATGGGAAAATGGATGGAGCCAAATACAGGGCAATCTTGGAAGAAAACCTCTTGGAGTCTGCAAAAGACTTGCGACTGGGGCGGAGGTTCACCTTCCGGCAGGACAACAACCCTAAACATAAAGCCAGGGCAACAATGGAATGGTTTAAAACAAAACATATCCATGTGTTAGAATGGCCCAGTCAAAGTCCAGATCTAAATCCAATCGAGAATCTGTGGCAAGATCTGAAAACTGCTGTTCACAAACGCTGTCCATCTAATCTGACTGAGCTGGAGCTGTTTTGCAAAGAAGAATGGGCAAGGACTTCAGTCTCTACATGTGCAAAGCTGGTAGAGACAGACCCTAAAAGACTGGCAGCTGTAATTGCAGCAAAAGGTGGTTCTACAAAGTATTGACTCAGGGGGCTGAATAATTACACACACCCCACTTTTCAGTTATTTATTTGTAAAAAATGTTTGGAATCATGTATGATTTTCGTTCCACTTGTCACGTGTACACCACTTTGTATTGGTCTTTCACGTGGAATTCCAATAAAATTGATTCATGTTTGTGGCTGTAATGTGACAAAATGTGGAAAAGTTCAAGGGGGCCGAATACTTTTGCAAGCCACTGTAAATGCATTGCAGTTTGTGCTGTATGGGGCTGCTGACCAGCCAGGATGCCCATGCTGATCCTGTCCACCAGTGAAAGCATCAACAATGGGCACATGAGGATCAGAACTTGACGATGGAGCAATGGAAGGTGGTGGCCTGGTCTGATGAATCATGTTTTCTTTAACAACACTAAGGATGGGTATCGTTTAGGTTTTATCCGATAATCGGTACTTTTGAAACGGTGCCAGTGCTTAAACGGTGCTCGAACCACTGCTTAAAGAATGGAGAACACAAGCTTTGTCCAAAAACCTCTCATGTTTAGCTGTTTTTTTTGTAAAAAGAAAATAATGTTAGCCTTTTCTGCTGCTATAGGGCATATATGGTATCACTCTTGGCTGGAAGCAGTGCTTAAACAATGGAAAAAACACAAACTTTGTCCTAAACCTCTCATGTTTAGCTGTTTTCCACTTTTTCTTTTTGGCCAGGGTGAAGGGATATCTGCCATCAAACAAGAAGACAGTGGCATATAACTACGACGGTAAATTACACATGAACAACATTAAGCTACTCACCCAGAGAAGAAAAGCTGCTGCTACCATCATCATCCGTCATTATTTCTGCTACACTGGCAGGGCTAGGGGCCAGGACTCTTCTCTTTGGGTTCTTGGGGGAAGTTGCTAACTCCAGGTCCGATAACAGGCACCACACCCGCAGTAGATGTGCTCGGTGTGAGGTCTTGCAGCAAGCTATCAAATACAGTGCATTTCTCGGCTTTTAAAAAAACGCTATGCGTCACCAGGTGTTTCATCAGATTTGAGGTGTTACCTCCTTTGCACAGTGTCACCTTAAAGCACTTGTTGCAGGCTGCTGAGTTTGCATCTTTTGTGTGATGTACAGCCAGACTTTTGACCGCTTCACCTTGGGCATTTTTCTGCTCTGCTCTAAAAGAACGTACGTACCCGGGCCCGCCTACTATCCTTGGAAAGGTAAAGTGATTGGCTAGAATCCAAAGTGTATGACATCTCAAGAAAAAAAGCACCGAAATAAAGCACCAAAATGTGTGCTGCTTTTCGGTCTGGTTACTACCGTTTATGTCATGGCACCGGATACCAGTACCCATCCCTAAACAACACGCATGACCCTGGATGGCCAGGTTGTGTGTGTTGCTTACCTGGCTTATCTGCACACCTGACACCAGGATGCACTATGGCAAGAAGGCATGTTGGCAGCTGCAGTCTGATGCAGCAGCAATGTTCTGCTGGGAAACCTTTGGTCCTGCCATCAATGTAGATGTTACTTTGACATGTAGCACCTATCTAAACCTTGTTGCAGATCATCTATACCTTTTCCATGGAAACTATATTACCCAATACCTGTGGCCTCTTTCAGCAGGATACTGAATTCTGCCACAAAGCAAAAATAGTTCAGAAATGTGATTGAGGAGAACAACAATGTGTTTGAGATGTTGATTTGGCATCCAGATTACCCAGATCATCTGTAGGACATGTTGGACAAACAAGTCCAATTGATGGAGACCCCACCTCACAACCTACAGGACTCAAAGGATCTGTTGCTAACATCTTGGTGCAGACTACACCTTCAGGGAGTCCATGCCTCAATGGGTCAGGGATGTTTTGGCAACAAAAGATTGACCAGAACAGATTTAGACAGGAGGTCATAATTTTATGCCCAATCACTGTATGTAAGTATAAATGTGCGTGTTGTAATTTTTTTCACGCAAGATAACAGTTACTGTATGAAAAATGATACATTGCCACAGTTAAGAATCTGACATACTCACATACAGGCATGGAAATCCCATGAGCAAAAATCTGGTAGTTTGATTTCAGTTTAGCAACAGTTAAAAATTATGGAGCTAACATTAAATCTCACCTGAACCACTGCTCGTGTATCTCCATTTGTATAGTGACTGAATGAGATCATTGATCAGGCCAATGTCTGGTTATTTTCTTATTTTCCACAAGGGTAGGCGTTTCCTTTCAGGTGGCATCTAAGTATTCATTCATCAACAAAATTAATGCAGGCGTGTTTACTAAATGCATTATTCAAAATGGATCTGTGCATCTGTCATGTCTGCAAGATTTGCCGATTTTGCACTGTTTTTTAGCCACTCGCTCCAAATATGGCAAAGTCAGTCAGTTACCGACAGTTTACCAATGTCCAACTAAATGCTTTGAGATTTAGATTAAAACACATTTAGGACTAACATGAGTCATAACAAAAAGTTGCTGTTCTTCAGCAAGGCAGTAATTATTTAAGCAAAAATATTTATTCTTATTATAGTCTTGCAGAAATCACATCCAGTGCAACATTACTACTAAAAGCATAAAAGAATACCATGTTTCAACAAAGGTAGCCTTTCTTTACTTCATCTAGGCATGTAAACAGGCCCACTATTCCACCCAAAGCAAAGCACGAACTACTACTAAATACACCATGTACGCTTCAAAGTTTGACTGGCATTATTCACTTTTTCTTAATGGATTACATATATTGTTATTATAATGTTTATTTAAGAATTTACAATAGCCACTTAAAAAAAAAAACAAATTCTACCCAGAGTATATTTTGCATAGAAATGTTGCATGGATTTTCCCATTCACATTCACCAGTAGAACCTGGATGCATTTTTCCACAACTGCATGTTGACTTTCCTTCAATATATCCATTATCCATCAGTATAGCAAGAAACAAAGAAGGATACATTCTAACTGCCATTTCTTTTTCACTTGATTAATTTGGCCAAACATGCTGTGTGTGATAACCATTTTCTTGCTGAGAGGGGAAATCCCCCCACTGCCCAAGCTTAACCAATCACTCGCGGGCAAACGCAAATGCTGAGGTAGCAGGTGCTGGGAACAGTTAATTAACAGTTTTTCATTTTTTATTAAATAAGGATATTAATTAATGACCTTAATAATATTACTCATTCAAGGGCTGACTTTCAATAACTGGCAAGCTACATCGGCTTCATTCAGAGCTATTTCTTATTTTCTGTAGTTTAAAACCCCCACTGCAGTTATGCATGTATACATGATGATGCTGGCTGTGTTATTTTCACCTGCTAAACTATTTGGAAAATTTCTAAATTCCAGAATACCTCTGTGTGAATATTAGATTGTAGTTGAGCCATAGTTGTACATCACTGGCTAACTGATAATGTGGCCGATATCATACACTCTGCTCTTAATGGTAACGGTTGAAGATTTTATTCAGCGTATAAAGTTTTTTGAAACATTTTCTTTTTTCACCTGTTTATATTTCTAAACCAGAGAAACCGTAAAAATGAATTAATAATTAAGTGATCTTTTTATTCACTTTTCATGAGTGGGGGAGGGGAAGCGGAATTACATTGTGCTTCTGGGATGCTCTCTGAGTGTTTCAGCACTTAAGTGGTTAATTATTAAGTATGTAACGGCTCTTAAATTGACACAAACTCAGTCAAGCCAAAATGAAGAGTTGCTATTTGAAATTTAGCCAAAGCTGATCAGGTTAATCAGCAAACTCTTACAAACGAGATCATGTGAAAGATGGCACTGACACTCAAAACTAAATAACAAAGCACTTGAAACCCCTGACAACAATCTTGTCCCACACAAACATTTATACCTTAACCCCCCACCCGTGGTTAGCTTGCGCTGGTTTTCAGGTCCTATGTGTGTTCAACAGTGATGGTGTTAATGGATGGGAAAACCCTCTTTGTGGATTATTGATGAGGTTCTGGTGACCTGTTTCTGTGACTGAATCTGAGATGAAGCGACTGAGCAGCATCAGACAGTTTAAAGTCTAAATTATTCACGATCCATGTCTGGCCACCAACAGATTACGCTCACTGCAGATTTTGCATTAAAAAATAAAAAACATATAGACAAACATTTCATGTGAGAAAACATCTTTAGGTTAAGTTTATAAACCAGAGGTGAATTAATCTGCGAGGCATTTGGAAATGGGTATCCGCATGGAAGAAGCGCCATGAGATCCTTGTTTAAGCTCCAGATCTGATTATTCTGTGATGTTCTGTACCAATCAAGAGTTATTTTTTTCAGATAAAGTGTAAAAATTTACATTTTTTTAAAATGAATCCTTTTGCTTTCCCATTAGTACTAAACTACAATGATTTTCATCCAGTTTTTATGGGGCCAACCATACATGGTCTTTAGATTCAAAACACCTCATATAGAGTTTGTGTCCTTGGTGAAGCATTCTGATAACCCAGAGACTGAATCTCCATGTTTATTCTTTAATAAATGTACCAGCCTGTGAGAGACTTAAACTATAACAAGTGCTCTTTTGTAGGTGATTGATTTTGAAAGCTGCAAAAATGACACCTGAATGTTGTGAGTGTTCCTTAATGTGTCCTGAACGTAGAGTATGAATTGTAACAACTGGCAAGGGTGTACCAGATGTACCTGCCTGAATACCTGTGAACCACATCACATATACGTATTCTTTCTTCTCTCTGGAGTAGTGAATGTTCAACAAGGCCGATTCATACCATCATGCTAATTTTTAGCACACAGCCGCCATCATTCTAAACACCACACTTATACCTGATGTGCTCTGAGTAACACAACATATTTAATGTTAATGTTAATGTGTAGACTTTCAGCCCTGACTGAGGGGCTAAGAAGAGGATATTAACCACACAAGATTTACAGCCACCTCTTTAAACAGTGTCCTCATACACAATTATTTTCCCTGAGAATCTGTCTTATGAACAGATGTGGGCCTTTGTTGTTATTAAAAGTATGGTGGCATTATAGATTTGAAAACTGTTGCTGAGAACCCACAACATGTGACTAAAGGTCCTCCCAGTCTCATAAATAGACCTTTATTAGGCAAAATCCACCAGAAATGTAGCAAAGGTAAAGCAGGAGCATTAAAAGTGGCCAAATCAAATCAGCAGAAACATCATTGCAGGGTACTTTGCATGGTGTGGAAAACGCAGATCAACAACATCCAGCCTGGTGAAGAATACTCTTTAGAGGGGCTGGCATATCATTATCCAAGTCTTCAATAAAGAGTAACCTTAACAAGAGAAAATACAAAATGTTTATAAGGTGAAAACTGGGATTGGTACAGAAAGGCCACATTAAACGTTGTCAGCTATAAACGTCAGAACAGTTCTGGAGCTGAAATCTCTAGAGAGATGAAACTATGATCAATTAGTAGTTGTTTGTGTTAATTTGTCTTTACATATATTTCCTAAAACAGGAGAGTTTGCACACAAATGGGTGTTATTTGTCAAATTAAAGAGATTTAACCTTATATTCGTGATAAAACAGTAAGTTTTTACCAAAGATATTTGGACCCAACTGTAGTTGCTTAGCATTTGTATAGTTTCAGCTCATAGGTTTTTTGTGTGTTTATGTGTGTGTGTGATCTCTCCACTAAGAACCTGGAAACCTCTCTAGTTTGTTACTTAGTATCTACAAGTAAGTTCTCAATCTCATACAGTAGCATTCAAAAAACACAAAACATTTGCCACATTTTAAACATTTGTGTTTTACTGTGGAGTTTCCCTTCATGACACCAGTAAGGCCTTTAGCACTATGTTAGAGGGATGAAAAATGATTGCAGCTGAGTTCCACAGGGTGGTAGATATAAAGATGAATGCACAAAGACACTGAGGTGGAAAAGTTAACCATCCCCTCACTATCATAAATTTGTCATCAGTGTTAGTGCTACCATGATAAGTACAGGCATGCTGTGGTCTGCTCGTGAGATCCCACAGCTAAAAAGTTGCATACAGTATAGCTGACTGTATAAAAGATGTACAATGGAGTTGTGTGTGTGAATGAATATAACTGGCAGGTTCTCACATCAAACACTTTTTCATTCTGCACATCATTTTTGTGTTCCATCTGTGTTCCAGCAGGTGGGAAAATCAGGTGTGTTTATGGCTGTTATATGTGTGTGCGTGTGTGTGTGACAGAGAGCGTGTGTGTGTTTGTGAGCATAACCCATGCCTGTTAAGTGCCGCACGCCTTAGGAAAACATTTCCACTTCTCCAGAGCTATAACTGCTTGCGCTAAATCATCACTAAATCTCCCACACGCTCCCCCTCACCGCTCTATGAATTACATGCTCTCGCACACTCTGAACAGCCCCAACCCCTCCACGCCACACACACACACACACACACACACACACACACACACACACACACACACACACACACACACACACACACACACACACACACACACATGCATACACTCACATTATTTACATACAGTTTTTAAGGGCCTACTCTAATGTTAACCTAACCTTATCATAACCTTAAAATGTCTTCATCTTAAAATTTTTACTAATATGGGTATTTGCCTTAATAATATGCGTAAACAAATTTTACATGACAGAACAACACATGCTAAACCACATACACACACCCACACACTAACCCTTAGCCTAAACCTAACCATGACCTAACTGTAACCCTGACACTAAAACCACGCTTTGAGTCTCATAAATGCCTTTAAACTTGCAGGGACGGGCATTTTGGTCCCCACAAGTATAGCAGCATTCAAATTTTTGGTCCTCACAAAGATATCTGAACATGGTACACGGGGACACGCACGCGCATACTTGCATCTCCGTATGCAAGGCACACAATTTTTCTGGCTTCTCTTTATCGACTACGTAACAGGAAGTGTTGATCTGGTATCTTCCGGCTACCCTAAATCCATAATTGATAGCCAGTGGATTCCTAGGTAGAGTCATACCTAATGCAGTTAATTTGAATCTCTTTGTTATCTACATCTTTCTGTTACCTTTGTGCCACATCGCAAAAGAAGTCTTCCTCTTCTTGTCTTCCTTCGTCTGATTTTACTCATATTCAGTTAAGCACACAAAGTGCAGTGTAATGATAGTGTTTGACTCCACATGCGCCTTAAGGAGGAGAGAATTATTGCCACCTGACAGAATATATCCCCGCTGTCAACCTTTCTTTTGAAGAAGCACCGAGTCCTAAACAACCTGACAATAACTCAAACAACCCACACAAGAGGAGTTTACTTTTATGTAAGCAGCACCTTGGAACAAGAAAAAGAAAGAAATTCAGCCATGATTCCCATTCTGCTCACAGTGGGGGTAAATTTCCCTCCATTTTCTTTCCAGTGAAACCAAACAAACACCACCAAGTTGGACAGCGGGTTTCTTTCAGGCTTTTGAAGTGGTATGACCATCAGATGACTTACCTGTCAAATTCTACATTTACAGATACAGCAGGTTTCACATTGCAGTTAATGTGAGTTGTTTTGGTTTAGGTGTTTCTGTTCCAATGATCATTTCATGGCTGTGAGCTGTAACCAATCACAGCTAATAGAGTCCATAGCTGTCAGAGATAGAGACAGCTCCAGACACAGAGCAAGATGGGGGGGTGGGGGGAGGGTAACGTCTCTGAGGTGGAACAGACAGGAAAACAAGGCAAAAGAGAAGCGGCTGAAGAGATAAAATTAGAGAAAGGCAGCGGCTGGGACTGGCTCGACGTGGCTGTTTGCTGTGAAATTACTAAGCCATCATTTGATGGTGGCTTAAACGTCCCGTGCCTCCTCCGCCTGCCTGTAAGCCCGTCGTGGACCCACACGCTGAGGAAACTATTTCCAGGTGTGAAATGGATCAACTGTGGCACAGCTTTAGGGATTTTGCAGGGAAGGAAAATGAAACTTCAATTTGATGAAGACTTCAGCGCAGACAGACTTGCACTACCTTTACCGGGCCTCTGCGGCCCAGCCATGAAGCTGTTATGACTTGCTCTAGCTGAGTGGATGGAGGGAAAAAAAAAAGCCAGCAATATACCACAACCCCCATTATCCAATAATGGTAATACAGATACACACCTCAGTGTCAGCCACCTGAGCCTGGTGATAAAAACAAACCTGACAACAGTCATAAAGCCAAATGCCTACAGTTCGATGGGTTCATGGATGTGTTTGTATAGTTTTAAGATAAGATAAGATAAGATAACCTTTATTAGTCCCACACGTGGGAAATTTGTTTTGTCACAGCAGGAGTGGACAGTGCAAAAGTTATGAGGCAAAAATTAGAATACAATAAGAATAAATACAGTACACAACTGTACAGAATAGAATAAAATACTATATACAGTAGAATAAAATAAAATAAATATACAATAAGATAAAAATAGAATACAAATACAAATACTATATACAACTGAGTAAAAATACAACGATGACAGAAAGGATTATTGCACTTAGTATTATTGCATATGTATGGATGTGTGTGCTTGATCAGTTAAAGTCTTTATTATGGAGTCTGACAGCAGTGGGGAGGAAAGACCTGCGAAATCTCTCCGTCCCACACCGTGGGTGCCGCAGTCTCCCACTGAAGGAGCTGCTCAGTGCTGTCACAGTCTGCTGCATGGGGTGGGAGATGTTGTCCATCAGGGATGACAGCTTAGCCGCCGTTCTCCTGTCACTCACCACCTCCACTGGGTCCAGAGGGCATCCTAGAACAGAGCTGGCCCTTCGGATCACCCTGTTCAGTCTCTTCCTGTCCCCAGCAGAGATGCTGCCGCCCCAGCAGACCACGCCATAAAAGATAGCAGAAGCCACAACAGAGTCATAGAATTTCTTCAGGAGTGGGCCCTCCACTCCAAACGACCTGAGTCTCCGCAGCAGGTACAGCCTGCTCTGCCCTTTCCTGTAGAGGGCGTCTGAGTTATGAGTCCAGTCCAGTCTATTGTTCAGATGAACACCAAGGTACCTGTAGCTGTCCACAGCCTCAATGTCCATACCTTGGATGTTCAGTGGTTGCAGTGGAGAATGCTTGTGCCTGCGGAAGTCTACCACCAGTTCCTTGGTTTTACTGGCGTTGATCTGGAGGTAGTTCAGCTGGCACATTCACAGAACAGCAGCAGCGCTAAGTATGAACAGAGATCTCTGCAGAATGTGAGGCATTCCTCAGATGAATCATGCCTCCCTAAAGCTGTGCAGTTTTTAACCAATACATTTTCTTCACATAGTTTGGGTTTCTGATTGAAAGCATAATTTCATACAATATAATGTCTTGTTTTATTTAACACGTGAAAAACAAAATAAATATGTAATAATAAGTATGTACTGTATAACCATTAGAGCTATACAGCTGTTAAACACTGCTGTCACTGCTAGATCACAGAAAAGCCTACAGTTTATGGTTATCAATATGAATTCAACTTTCAGTGATATTAAATACACAAAATTTTCTTTTTGCAAACTCGTCTGTGGTGTTTGGTAGGAAACCTTGCGTGAGAGAGATTTGCACGTGTTTCCTGCACTCACTGAAATGGCAGCTCAGGTGGTTTTATAGTCGTCTGACTTCTCCAGCCCTCTCCTTTGATCTCTGTTTTAATATCAAGTAGCTCTCAGTTGGCTCAGAATAAATGGATTCCAAGTTTTGTGATTTTAGATATTTTTGTTACATTGGAGGTTTGAATGCGATGTAATGCACTCACAACTACATATTATTAGTTTTACTCACCACTCAAAGTGCTTTTAACAAAAAGTCACACTTTAATTATACATTCTTAAAGCACTTTATCCTATAGGCTTCAAGCACTTCATCTACCCCACATCCATCAAATTCAGATTCACCATTTAACCAAACATGCATGTCTTTGGACTCGGGAGGAAACTGGAGTAGCCGTAGTCAGGCACTCAAACTCCACTGCTGCGGTTTGAACCAGTAACCTTCTTGCTATGCTAACCACGGTGCTAACCATCAGGCTGACCTATTACAGCTCTTGTGTCTGTTCTTGTGTCCATTTCTCAAGGCACCCTCTGACCTCTATATAAAGCAGCCTGTGCAAATGCGGTGAGAACACAGACTGATCTTGTGACAGTGTTGTGATTTCATATTTTGGTTTTGATGAATTTTGGGTCACTTCAGTAATACTCATTCATTTTAAGGCATAAAGATTGACAATTAGGTTTTTATTTATTATTTTTTACTGTTGTCAGATGTCAAAACCAGTGTTGGTCAAGTTACTTGAAAATAGTAATTATTTACCAATTACTGATTACTTCTCCAAGCAAGTAATCCTGTTACTTTACTGATTACTTTTTCAGAGGTAATTAGTTACTTCATTTCTTAGTTACTTTTAAAAAACATGATATACAACCTGAATACGTAATAAAGCAATAGACCCTTGAGTCCAATTCTATTTTTTCTGCAAAAAAGTCTCTTTTTAAAATTTGTTTTATTAGTTTTAATCTTTTAACTTTATGCACACATCAAGCACAAATTAAATTATATGCAACAGTCTTTGACTTGAAGAAATTTGTTTAACATTTAAAACTATTTTCTGCATATTCCAGCATATTGTGTTTACACTCACTCTTTTAAGTAGATGCAAGTAAAACACAGCAAAAAATAAATAAAATAAAAGCTTCAACGGCACTAAGTCCTGGGTCTCTTAAGTCTATTTTCTCTTGTTTAGCAGGAATGGGGCCAGTGGAGAGTTGCCTGGTGCTGCAGTGGTCATGTCAGCAGGGGGATCCGGGGGTTTCTCTATGAATTTCACATTCCCGTGGTGCTTGCTCAGATTTGAAGTTAAATTTTTTGTTGTGGAAAATTTTCTTCCCACGCAGAGTGTACAGCGGACGCTAATGTTTTTTTCGGACTCAAACTCAAAGCAATGTCAGTACTTCCAAGCTTTAAACGCTGCATGGTCGTACTCTCTCCCGCACTCCATATTGTCTATTGTTGATCTGCACACGTCTGTTGCTGCCACGAACGTCGCACGCTCGTACGTCATTGTCATGAAACACTCTAACAAACAAAATCACGGTTTAGTAACGCAGTAACCCAGCGTGCTTACAGAAAATTAACAGTAATCTAATTACTTTTTTGCAATAGTAATCCATTACTTTACCTTTTCTTTAAAAAAGTAATCAGATTACCGTAACGCATGCCATCTCTTGTCAAAACTGATCAGAATTGACTCAGTACATACTTAGAGTATGTAAGTATTAATTATTTGGACTGGTAATGCAACACAGAGCACCTGTATATAAAATCCCCCAAAACACTAACACTAGGGTTCACGCAATCTATATTTTGAACTTAAACTCATTTTTAGTGTGCAAAGAAATCTCTAATGAAATTGATGATATATACCTACACTTATTTTATGTTTTGGGTGTCCCTGAGACATTTATATAAACCACATCATGTCCATATAGAGTATATATGCTTCAGTGTCACTACTGTAAGGGCCTTTTATAGGAGTAGGATGGAAGACTCTGCAGCCACACAGCATCCATAGTCATCACTGCTTTGATGTCTCCACCCTCACAATGGTTCACTTACTCAGGTGGTCTCACCTTGGAAAGAACATTCATACCCCCAACCCCCCACACCCACCCCTGAGCTCAAACAGTGCATGAATTAGCCTCGAGTCCGGGCCACTGACTGTGGGACAGTAGGAGACAGCAAGGGCAGTTAATAGCGCTCCAAAGGCAGCACAGATTTAGGATGTTTAAGGTTTCACTGTTGGATCTTGAAAGATAACAGCATTATTCATCTGCTGGAAGGCAGCATCTTTAAATATGAGCAAACTACACTATATTCATAGGACAGAGCCCAACAACACACACAATATAAAAAAAAGATTTTGGAGTTTACAAAACTTTCAGACTTGTGGACTTCATTTGTTACCTTAAACCAAACAGAAATTCACTCGCAATAACTGTTTTATCATGTGTGTAACTAGTTTCGCTTTATCCCCTTCATAATCGCAGTGCTGTCCACTTCACTTTTCCCCAAAGTTTAGATCGCAAGGCTCTAGGTTTTAAATGTATTCCAGATGATGTGTTTTCATGTTTGCTTACTTAAGCTCATTGAATAGATAACACTTAAACTTGTGAATGTGAGGACAAATAGAACAATGCAGAGTGCAGTTCATGGTGCCATGTGAATGACAAATTTTTTTTAAGATGTCACAACAAAGGGGACTGGAAGGCTAATCAGTGCAGAAACAAAAACAGAATAAATACGCTACTATGCAAACGAATAGAGAGTGTGTGTAGTAGCATTTGCATTTTGGCATGAGAACAAAATGTGTTGCACCACGTTGACGAGCTTCTGTTTCAGACTAGATTTATACTAGAAAGACCTTTTGATTGCTGGAAATGTCAGTGGCACTCAAAAACTCTCAGAGGCTGCATTGGTTATTTTCTCTTTAGCAAAGTTGTTCTTGATTCTTCTCTAATCTAACTCCAGCCTTTTTCAGATCCGTGTACGACAAGCTGCTGCCTCTGTGACATTTTCAAGCATGCACGCCACACTTTGTGACATTTCATATCTGGACTTCGACAAGGACAAAGTCACCTGAAAGGACAGGAGGATGGATTCTGCTTATTTTGCTACTCAGACAGGCATCAAAAGCCCTGGGCCTGCTGCTTTCCTGACAGATGAAGGCTGCAGGATGTTTAGTCATATCACCATTAGCCTCATTAAAGCTCACCCTTGGGTGCTGTAAACATAGAGAGGACGATTAGTCTGTGTTCAAGGCACAGTTTAGCTCCAGTCTCTGCTCTCAGTGGGTGAGGAGTCGCTACACACAGCTAGTCATCAGCTTGTCCTCTGTAGTTTGAGCTGGGTGGCAGTGTCATACCGACCACATATAGACGACAAACACAAAGCATGCCTGTAAGTGAAATATTACCTTCTCAAAGCCTTAAAAGGAATTTTAGTGTGTTAACGTGTTAGATAAAGCACCAAAGTCACACAACAACATATATACATAGAATGTAAATAAAAGATGGGTGAAGTCTAGCCAATGGAGCAGTGGGTTAACCCTGCATTCTTTCTAATGGCCAAAAGGGGGCAACATCTCTGTTTTTCAATAAAGACTTCAGGCTGTGTAGAAGCTTATGGGAGAAAGGTCCTTGGCTCTTCAGCATAAAAGTTTTTTTAAGACTTAGTTGCAAAGTGACGGTAGGGAAAGGTAAGTGACGGAAGTGACGGACAAGGTAAGCGACCCATGTTGTAGGTGACGTCAGACGCCGGAGATTTTGGCGGAAAAAAAGCAAATGGTAGCATAGAGTTTAACAAAGGTTTTTCAAGCTTCAGTATTACCAAATATACTAATCAATTGTCATAACTAACAACATCTGTTTTATCATCTCTAACACCCTGGAGGACAACGGGGAGAGTTTAGACGCTCTCCAAGATTACATCGACCGCTGTTTTCAAGATTTAGTAATGAAGAAGGCCCAGAGTGCATCTTCCCCGGCCAAAATTGAGACGCCGTCATCGAAGAGATGTCGCCCGGCAGACTCCCCCGGTACAACATCGCCTGCCGGCAAAGACATCGCAGACATCCTGGAGTCAATCGACAAGCGATTGTCCAGTTTCGATGCGAGGCTGTCCCTGGTGGAGATTTTACACCGGGAATTTAAATCTCTGAGAGAATCCCTGGAATTCAGCCAGCAGCAGGTGGAATCGCTTGCCGCTGAAAATGCCACGCTACGGGAGTCGGTCAAATCTCTCACCGATAACGTGACCCAGCTAAACATTGAAAATAAAAAAATAAAAGAGTCCGTTATCGATCTACAAGCCCGTAGCATGAGAGATAATCTTGTGTTTTCTGGTATTCCAGAAACTGCCGGAGAGGACGCAGAGGCAACGCTGAAAAGCTTCATCAAAATCCACCTGAAGCTGCCGGAGGACACCGTAAAGAACATCAACTTCGATAGAGTACATCGCTTGGGGGGCGCGCGGTCGCGGACCGGGAGACCACGGCCTATTGTGGCCAAATTCGGTCAATTCAAACAGAAGGAACAGGTGAAGAGTCGCGGCAGAGAGCTGAAAGGAACGGACTTCAGCGTGAACGACCAGTTCCCCAAAGAGATCCTGGAACGACGCAAGGTCCTGTTCCCAGTTCGACGTAGCTTCATCCAGAAAGGCTCCCGTGCTGTCATCGCCGTGGACCGGCTCTACGTGGACGGACAGCTGTACCGCGACCCCGGCACCACACCGTGGTTATATTGACTGCACTCCAGATAAGAACCCGCTACACTCTTTTCTTATTCATTCACACTTTCCCCTTTAACATGGGTTTAACCTAGTAATATCAATATGATGTCATAGCAGATATAACACCGTCACCCTCCGTCATTGCTTTAATTGGAATGTTTCCGTTTCGTTTCTTTTTTGTTGTTGTTGCTCACAGTTCAGGTGGTTTCTTTCTTTCTCTTGTCTTTCACTGCTGTGGTCACCTACTTCCCCACTCACCTACAAACAATACCCTCTATTTCTCCATATTTTCACACCACGATCACGCAAACACATCAGCTCAAGGGCAGCACATTTACAACAGCCTAACAGCACGCACAGACTTGCAGGACACATAAGCAAGCCACGCTTGTTCATATTAGTGAATATTCACACACATAGTCAGACTTATGGAGCCTCTCACCACACTTCTTTTTCTCTTTCTATTTACAAACAAGGGATGTTTCCACATTCTCTCCACCTGTCTAAACGAAACACCCAGCGTACATCATTAGACATACACACACAATTATGGGCATGCTGAGGTTTGTCACATGGAATGTAAATGGAGCTGGCACCAGAGGAAAGAGGTTAAAGATATTTAACCAGCTTAAAAAACTACAGGCAGATGTTGTTTTATTACAAGAAACTCATAAACCTGTCACAGGTTTAAACGAACTTAAAACACCTGAGTTTCCTAACGTGTTTGCAGCCTGTTATAATTCTAGACAACGGGGAGTAGCAATTTTAATACATAAAAATGTTAATTTTACAGTACTCGATACAGTTATAGATCCAGAGGGTAGATTTCTAATTATTAAACTATCAATATTGAACAAAAAACTATGTATTGTAAGTATATACGGTCCAAATGTTGATGAACCCTCATTCTTCCACGGATTTTTTAGTGCACTCTCTGAACACCTTGATTGCACACTCATTCTTGGCGGTGACCTCAACCTTGGACTAAATGAAGACATGGATAGGCTCAACACAACAGGAACTCAGCGCAATTGGCAATCCACAAATATAATCAAACAGTATATGAGCGACTTTGGTCTTTGCGATGCATGGCGCTCCCTTCACCCCACCAGTAAGGAATATACTTTTTTCTCGCATGTTCATCACTCCTACTCTCGTCTGGATTATTTTTTGGTCAGCAGCTCACTGCTGTGTGACATTTCAGACCCTTTATTTCCCTCAAGCTATCGTCCAATTTCTCTTTTAAATGTAGACCTTAAAATAATCTGCAAAGCTCTCTCAAAGAGATTAGAGAAAATGACCCCCCTCTTAATTCATCCTGACCAAACTGGTTTCATAAAAGGTCGGCACTCCTCAACAAACACTCGTAGATTACTTAATTTAATAGACTACTCATACGATAAAAACATCGAAACCATAATATTATCTCTAGATGCAGAAAAAGCATTTGACAGAGTTAACTGGAAATTTTTATTCGCAACTTTACACAAATTTGGTTTTGGAAACTCTTTCATGAACTGGATAAGAATATTATACAATTCCCCAACAGCTCGTATCAGAACAAATGACCAGACATCCTCCAGCTTCTGTCTCCTGAGGGGCACCAGACAGGGATGCCCACTCTCCCCTTCACTTTTTGCAACTTTTATCGAACCTCTAGCAGCAGCATTTAGACAGGCTACAACAATTAAGGGCATAAAATGTAAGAACATAGAACATAAAATCAGTCTCTATGCGGATGATGTGTTGCTTTTTCTGCAAAACACACAAACCAACCTCTCTGAGGTAACTACTTTAATAAACTGGTTTTCAAGAGTTTCAGATTATTCAATTAACTGGCCAAAATCTACAGTTCTCCCCATTAACTGCTCCTTCCATAATTCTTCCTCTGCCCCACTGCAATCCGGAAATATTAAATATTTAGGTATTAATGTCTCTCCTAAGCTTTCAGACTTAACTAAATTAAACCACATCCCACTTCTAAAGAAAGTAGAAGGCGATCTGACTAGATGGAAATCTTTACCCATATCACTCACGGGAAGGGTCGCCACTATAAAAATGATGATCTTGCCAAAAATAAATTACTTATTTTCGATGATCCCTAACAAACCATCACAAGATTGGTTCAGATCTCTGGATTCATATATTTCCAAATTCCTTTGGAAAGATAAACCCCCGCGTATCAGCTTAAAAACGCTACAAAGAACCAAGGATAGAGGAGGATTAGATCTGCCTAATTTTCACCAATACTTCTTAGCCAACAGGCTTCAGTTCATCTCAGAATGGTTAAAACATACCTTCTTAGTTGAGCCCTGGCTAGATGTTGAACAGGCACTATGCAAGGATCTAGAGATTTCAGACCTACCATTTATTAGCTCAAACATCAAAAGACATGAATGCTTTAAAAGTATCAACATCAGCTTTTCTCTGACAGCATGGTGGGAGTTTCTAAAAATAACGGAGTCTTCATTAATCCCATGCAAACGTACACCTATCTGGAATAACCCTGACATATTACAAAACAATAATATGATTAATTTCCCAGAATGGAGTTGTAAAGGAATTAAATACTTAGAACATATATTAGAGGGAACAGAATTTATTCCATTTGACAGACTAGTTGCACAATATGGGATCAACAAGACAAGATTTTTAGAATATCAACAAATTAAATCCATAGTAAAAAAAAAATTTAACCTCAGTCAAGTTGAATTACAAACACCACCAAGCGCGGCACATTTTCTTACTCTTAAATCCCCCAAATTATTATCTAAAATATACAGAACACTTTCTAAATTAGATGAATCAATATCCCTTCCTATTGCAAAGTGGGAAGCAGATTTATCAGTCAGCTTAGACCAAAACTTCTGGTCTCAGATTTGCTTAAAAACCTTTAAATTAATTAAAAAACCCAGTCTGCAATTAATACAATACAAAATACTACATAGAGTGCACTATACAGGTCATCGGATGTTCAAGATGGGCTTTACATCTTCCAACAACTGCTCAGACTGTCAAGGCAATACACCAGACAATTACATCCACGCTCTTTGGTTCTGTCCACCAGTGCAAAAGTTTTGGCGCGAGATATGTGAAGACTTATCAAAGTGTCTGAAATGTAACATTCCAACTTCCCCCTTAGTGTGTTTACTGGGCAGCTTAGATAATGTCACTTCAGAAAAGAATATAGCCCATATGATTTTCACTGCCCTATGCATAGCCAAGAAAACAGTCCTCATGAACTGGAAAAATAAAAATAATCTTAATTCTAACCAATATAGAAATTATCTATTAGATTACATTAGTCTTGACACAGCCTCTGCCACCACATCAGATCAATTGCTCTGGGCTCCTTTTATCAGCTCCATCACCTAGTGGGGGTGGGGGGTCATAGTTTGGTCCCGCCTTCACTGTTGTGATTGGTGTGGGGGTAGGGACAGGCTTAGGGCGTCGGGGGGTTCACCGGAGGCATCTTCCTTGGGGGGCTCAACCCGGGGTAGCGGTCATGTCCGGTTGGGGGCTCTGTTGGCTCTCAGGTGACTGTTTCCTCGCGGCTGCGTGCAGCGGGGCTAGGGGAGGGTCTGTGCTGACGGACGTGGGTTACTGACCTGGTAGCCTGGCTGGCCCTGGGTGGGTCCGGGATGGGCGTGGGGTTCTGGGGGTGCTCCGTCTCTGGGCTGGGGCCCGGGCCGGGCCTTGGGGGCTTGGGTCCTGGTTGGTGTGTTGCCGGGGTTGTGGGCGGGTGGGTGCATGGGGGCCCAGCCCTGGAGCAGGGTGCCGCCGGTGCGTCGAGCCGCCTGGGGGGCTCTTCAACTGGTGGGGGAGATGGTCACATCTTGCAGGAGCTTTCCTCCCTTCAGGAACTCTCTCTGCAGGAGGGGGAGATACAGGAGAGGTGGAGGAAGATCTCAGCCTGGGCGTTTACTGTCTTATGTAGTCTGGAAGATGAGTGGATGGTGGGGTGGGTGCAGTTTTCTCTGTGGTGGGGTTGGGTGGACTGTCCCGGGCTCTGTGGGGCCGGGGGGCGCTGCTGCACTGGGCCCCGGTCTGGATGGGCCTGGGCCCCCTTTCCCTGGCGGGTCGCGGAGTATGGGAGTGCCTACTGGGGTCAGCGGGGGAGCTGGCCCCAGGGAGGGGTTACCTGCCCCTCCCTTCCCTCCCTCCCCATCTCCAGCTGCCTCCCTCTTCCCGCTCCACCACAACCACCCACACATGCAGGGCCTTGGAGTAGGGGTATGTCACCAGGGTGCAGAGGAGGCTACCCCCCCCCCCCCCCCCCTCTGTCCCCTTCTAGCTGCCTCTGCCTCAATTTTATCCCACAACTTAGACATTCACATTATTCACACTCTCATTACACATACATATAGGATCTTGGGGGTGGGCACAATCACGGAGTCCAAATTACCATCAGGGTGTACACCTCACCCCTGGCGTCGTTGCCCACCTCTCAATTTTAAATACACTTAGACATTGAGGGCTAGCAGGAGGGACTATGCGCTTACCTGCTGCTCCTTGGCAGGTAGCTCCATGCCCTCCTGGGTTTTAATTGCACCTTAGAACACACATGCATCAACACTACAATGAGCGGGTGGAGTGAGGTTTGGAGTCTTCTCCCACCCCCGTTCTCTGCGGCCTGCTGGAGCGGGGGGGGGGCTAGGAGGAGTTGGCCGTCCGACTGCGGTCTGGGGTGTGGGGCCTCCCTGCTGCTACGGAGTCGGGGTGGTCTGCCTCTCCCCACCGCAGGGAAAAATAAAGATGGCGCCGGTGAGGTCGGCTGCCGTCACGACTGCTCCGACCACTTTTTCTTTGTCTTTGTTTTTTAAGTTAGTTTTCAGCGTTTCTAAATCGGCAAAATCATCACCATTGGGTACATTAGGTATGACAGTGACACTCTTGTTTCTATTGGTATACAATGTACTCACAATTCGAAGTTTTTAACTCCGGATCCGAGCTGGCCGAGTGAGATCTCGAGGGAGAACAAAGGGAAGCGGCGGCGGCCTAGAGGGAAGCAAGCCGGCGTCAGGAACAGGCTGAGAGCTCGTGCACACCGCACACCTCTGCCTAGCATCCTGCTCGCCAACGTCCAGTCACTGGAGAACAAGCTTGACGACCTCAGGGCCAGGATAAAGTTCCAGAGAGACATTCGGGACTGCAATCTCCTCTGCTTCACCGAGACATGGCTGAACCCAGCGGTGCCGGACCACGCCATCCAGCCGGCCGAGTTCTTCTCGGTTCACCGCATGGACAGGACACGGGACTCGGGGAAGTCAAGGGGAGGCGGCGTGTGTTTAATGGTGAACAACAACTGGTGCAACAGTGCGAACGTTGTTCCTCTCACACGCTCCTGCACACCAAATCTGGAACTACTGTCCATCATGTGTCGTCCTTTTTATCTACCTCGGGAATTTACATCGGTCATTGTAAGTGCCGTTTATATTCCACCACAAGCGGACACGGTCACCGCCTTATGCGAGCTGCATGAGGCACTCACACAGCACCAGACACAACACCGGGACGCTGCGCTTATTGTGACGGGGGACTTTAATAGCGCCAACCTCAAACGCGCAGCGCCGAACTTTTATCAACACATCACCTGCCCCACCAGGGGTGAAAGGACACTGGACTACTGCTACACTATGGTCAAGGACGGCTACAAGGCACAATCCCGCCCCCCGTTTGGCAAATCTGATCACGCCGCCATCTTCCTCATGCCAAAATACAAACAAAGGCTGAAACAGGAAGTTCCGGTTCAGAGGAAGGTCGCGCGCTGGACGGATCAATCGGTGGCCGCGTTACAGGACGCACTCGATGACGCAGACTGGGGCATGTTCAGAAACAGCTCCGACGATGACGTCAACGTGTTTACGGAAGCGGTTGTGGGATTCATCGGGAAACTAGCGGATGATACCGTGGAGACAAAGACTATCACAACGTTTCCCAACCAGAAGCCGTGGGTGGATAAAACCATCCGCGACGCTCTGAGATCCCGCACCGCTGCCTACAACACGGGACTCATGACGGGGGACATGGACCCGTACAAAGCCGCGTCATATAACGTGCGGAGGGCGGTGAAAGAGGCGAAGCAGCGCTACGGGAGGAAACTAGAGTCACAACTCCAACAGAGTGACTCTAGGAGCCTGTGGCGGGGACTAAGGACAATAACGGACTATAAAGCACCAACAACCGGTATGACGAACGCGGCCGTGACTCTGGCAGACGAGCTGAACACTTTCTATGCTCGCTTCGAGGCTGCAGCTAAGGTCTCCAACAATGCTAGTGTTAGCGGCGCTAACGGCTGCAGACAGGAAGATACTGCCAGCACCGGAAACGTGCTCGTCATCTCCGAGCATGAAGTAAGGAGAGCCTTCAAGAGAGTGAACACCAGGAAAGCAGCAGGACCAGACGGCATCCCAGGTCGTATCCTAAGAGACTGCGCATACCAGCTAGCTCCTGTGTTCACTGAGATATTCAACATCTCTTTATCTCAGTCGGTGATCCCCACATGCTTCAAAGAGTCCATCATTGTTCCTGTCCCGAAGAAACCCCACCCTGCTTCTCTCAATGACTATCGCCCTGTAGCCCTCACCTCAGTAGTGATGAAGTGCTTTGAACGCCTGGTCAGAGACTTCATCATTTCTTCACTACCAGACACACTGGACCCACTACAGTTCGCTTACCGTCCAAATCGTTCCACAGACGATGCCATCTTTCATCTCCTCCACACATCACTCACTCACTTGGACACTAGAAGGGGGAATTATGTTAAAATGCTCTTCATAGACTACAGCTCTGCATTTAACACCATAATTCCCTCCACACTCACCACCAAGCTGGAGCATCTGGGACTCAGCTCATCTATGTGTCAGTGGATCTCCAACTTCCTAACTGGCAGACCACAGGCAGTAAGGATGGGCGGACATGTCTCAGCCTCCACCACTCTCAGCACTGGAGCCCCCCAGGGGTGTGTTCTGAGCCCCCTGCTGTACTCTTTGTACACATATGACTGTGTGGCCACTACCAGCTCCACCACCATCATCAAGTTTGCTGACGACACCGTCGTGGTGGGCCTGATCTCTGATAACAACGAGACGGCCTACCTGAAGGAGATTAGGAATCTGGAGAACTGGTGCCAGAGGAACAACCTCCTTCTAAACGTCAGTAAGACAAAGGAGCTGATAGTGGACTTCAGCACTAAGCAGGAGAGGAACTACCAGACCCCCGTCATCAACGAGTGCCCAGTGGAGAGAGTGGACAGCTTCAAATACCTCGGAGTTCACATCACGCAGGACCTGTCATGGTCCTGTCACATCAACACCGTGGTGAAAAAGGCCCGTCAGCGTCTCTACCACCTCAGACGCTTGAGAGACTTCCAACTGCCCTCCAAGGTGCTCAGGAACTTTTACTCGTGCACCATAGAGAGCATCCTGGCGGGAAACATCTTAACCTGGTTCGGGAACAGCACCATGCAGGACAGACGAGCTCTACAGAGGGTTGTGCGGTCAGCTGAGCGCACCATCCGCTCCGAGCTCCCTGACCTGCACTCAATCTACAGCAGGCGGTGCTGGACCAAGGCCAGGAAGATCGTGAAGGACCTCAGCCATCCCAACAACAGACTGTTCTCTCTGTTGAGGTCAGGAAAGCGATTCCGCTCCCTGAAGACCAACACAGAGAGACTGAGGAGGAGCTTCTTCCCGCAGGCGATACGGTCTCTCAATCACACCACCACACAGTACTGACCCACACATATAGTTCTTACACACACACTGGACTTTCTGGACTTTGTTTTTGCACAACACTGGTCACTATATTCTTCATTTCCGGTTAATACTTGTACAGCTGCTGTTATTGTGTATATATTTATTTATATTTAGATTTCTTCATACATTCTTATATAGTTCTATATTGTGTATTTTGTTGTACAGTTATTTTATTTTCAACTTTAATTTATATATTTATCTTTATCTTATTCTTCCCAGTTAAATTTACCCTTCATTCTAATTTGTGTTGTACAGTTATTTCATTTTTAACCTTAATTTATATTTTATTCCTTCCTAGTTAAAGTTACCCTTTTTAATTTTTCATATTCATTTCCTATCTTATTCATAGCCTTTTCCTTTTTTGTTCTCTTTAGGTCACGAGCAGTTGTCCAAGCATTTCACTACATATCGTACTGTGTATGACTGTGTACGTGACAAATAAAATTTGAATTTGAATTTGAATTTGAAAAGGGTAACACCACCTGGGTCTGGGTGCAGTTCCCCCCTCCAGGGGCAAGGGTACCTAGACCCGGTTTGTAGAGTACGCTTGGGGAGTGTGATCGTGTGTACAGCGTCTCTTTATGTCTGTCTCCACGTTGGTTGAGTGTGGAGTGAGTGCATATGAGAGCATGGGGGGGGGAATGGATGTTTGTGTCTGTGTGTGCCTGTATGTCTGTGTCTATATGTCAGGTTGGGTATCAGACGCCACCTCTCTGGGGACATCTCAGGCCCTCCAAGGTTTGGAGGCCTATCTCCGCCCACCACCACTTCCCCTGCCAGTGGCGGACTCCCTCAGGTGTCGGTGCGTTGGTGGTTCTTTGTGTCTGGGGGTGGGCGTCCAGGTACACACCGGCTCATTCCTTGGCGGCCGCTTATCGGGGCCTGGAGCCTAGGGCTCGCTTGGGCCCCTTCGGAGGTTGGGTGCCCCCGGCCTGGGGCTCGGTCACTCAGGCACAGCTGGGGGCTGGCGGAGCTCATGGGCGCGTCACTGCAACTCCCCCTGGCTTCTGCTCCGCGGCTGCTGAGTGAGCCCTCATCTGGGACTCTCCTCAGCTCTTACTGGAACAGTGGCGCGGCTGCCCCTCTGTTGGTCTTCCATGGTCTCTTGTGTTCTGGGGGCCTCTGGATGTCTGGAGTTTTGATCTCCTCCATACCCGCTTCACACCCCAGAGGACGGGGCTGTGGCCCCCCCACACACTCCCTAGCAGATCATTACATGGAGAAACCTTTGGAATGCAAGCGCGCGGATCCACACAGGTATGCACACGGGTATTCACTGCTCGTAGACCCAAATTACACCTTTCTTGGCTGCTACTTCGAAGCACATCTGTCCTGCGTGCTGCACAACAACATTGAATATTTAGTATTTACTGCTGTTTACACTTAGCTAGATTAATACGATGGTGTTGTGTTTAGTATGTTGCTTTGTTTTTTTTTTTCTGCTTGTTTTCTATTCTTCTCTCAACAGGTGATCCAGGAGATTTTTAGTTTTTTTTCTCCCCCCCCTTTCTCACTGTCCCTCTCCCCTTCTGTTTTTCCTTTCCTTCCTCTTTCTTTCTCCCTTTCCTATCCCTCACTCATGTCTGCCCCATCTGTAACATCTGAAAATAAAATATAATAAATAATAAAAACAAAGATCGACCAAATGGACCAATACGGCAATGCCACGATGATCCATTTGGCAAAGTAAATCCATTGGGTATCCTTGTTGGTCTTCAGACAACAATTCTGATGGCTAAAGAACCAAATGGGACAGGCAAAAAAAAAAAAAAAAAAAAAAAAAGACTTAGTTGCAAAGAACCATATGGGACAAGAAGGGGCGGGCCATACTGTGAAACCGCACGCTAATAACTTAACATTGGCTCTATCCCAATTCAGGGTCTGCAGCCTTAAAGGCCGCATTTTAAGGCCGATTACGTCACAGCGACGCGACGAAGACTGTCCCAATTCGAAGGCTGCTCGAAATGCGGCCCTCAAATGCGTCCTTCATTTCCCTGAATTTTAAGGACGTGGCGGTGTAGACTTTGTGGCCCAACATATCCCAGAATGCATAGTGCGGCGGAGGGTGTGGATTGGTGTGGATAATTTTGCCGAAAAAAAAACGGCGGATGAGGGGTGCCCAAAGAATAAACTTTAAGTAAGTACTGAATATTATGTCACTTATTTATGTGCAAATGTTTAATAATGAAGAACATTAAAACATTACTGTTGGCCACATGTCAGCAAAGTTATGTGACATTAGTGACGTTTGTACTAACTTGGTTTTAAAGCCTTTACTTTAAAATATACGCCGTTCAATAGCTGACCTTAATCTTACAGAGAATGATCAAAGCTCATGTAGAAACAAACAAACAACTGAACAAAGGATTTTCTCCTTCATTTCTGTCAAACAAAGCTGTATGAAAAGTTTCCAGCTGTTATTATCATGGTTGCTAGGCAACCTGGGCAGCGCGACGGAGGCTAGACCGTCCCATTTCACAAGCCTCACACTTCCGGCCTTAGCGGTCTTTGAGTACGTGGCCCTTGAGGACCGTTGAGGCTGCGTACTTTAAGGCTGCAGACCCTGAATTGGGATACAACCATTGATAGCTCATAAGCTAACAATCGTGCCGTTTCATACCACAGATCATCCTCTGTTTTGAAATATGAGATGACCAAGACTTTAAAAAACTGACTTTTTTTTTTATTATAATGCAATATGTGTGACTGAGCACATAAACTCATAAGGAAAATATTAACGGAAGTCAGATCAGGTAGTCGTCAGACATTTAAAGGAACAGACGCCTGCTGGCTTTCAGATATACTGCAGACTTAAGGCACTTCTGCGTGGACTTAATTTCTTTCACCTGGAAGCTACATCCGTGTTTCATACTGTATATGGTTTCAAGTCATACTTAATGTAAAGTGATGTTTCCAGCATGTGAGCTTTCAGTATCATCGTGTCTGGTTTCAAACTCCACCCTCGGGTCGAGGTTTTACAGTTGGATTTCACAAACCACTGGATGTCACAGCCACCCAGTAAATGCTGTAAATGAAATAGTTGTTTGTCATTAACAGTTTGGTGGAGTTGACAAAATAATGGCTTCATTTCTCCCACAGAAAAGACTGCCCAGAGGAAAGTATTTTCAAAAAGTGAAAATATTCTACATACAGTAGAAAGTCATGATTCTATCCTGTCCTATCTGTCCTGCTACTCTGGGCATGTGGACCACCATCTAATGCCTCACTCTTGTGGACCCAACAACAGACACTGAGACAAGGTGAGACAATTTAGATTTAGCAGCATGCTATACTCTCAATGTTCAGCTCTGCCTGGAAAAATGTAGGACTGAGGTGGTGTGACACAAATTAATTTCAGTTCAATTTATTTTTAGCTTTTTTTCCCTTTTACACAACAGAATGTACTGAAAAGTGGACCTTTAAAGTAAATAAAAAAGGGTAGAAAAGCTACTATGGAAAGTAATGGAAAGTCTTCTGCTGTGCAAACCTTTGTAAGTTGTCTTGTAATGATAAATACAAGTGCATTCACTCCCTCAGAGGAAAAAAAAAATCCCATTGATTTTGATCACATCAGATGTCCTATTGTGGCTTTCTCAGGGCAAAATGTCAAGAAGATATCATCTAATCAAATATCTAATCAAATAAAAATGAGAAGATGGTAAATCTAAAGCTCCACTGTGCTGGTGTCGGCGCTGTGGTGGCTGATGTATGCCCAAATGTGATGGAACAGCTCGTCAGATATCCAGAGACAACAGAAATCAATTTCTTTGTCAGTTTCCATCAGTTGCCTGTCAAGTAAGAGCATTCCTCAGTCCCCTTTGACTGTTTAGACAATTTACCAGCTTTTTACCAGACTTTTGTTTTCTGTCACCCTGAGCTTTGCTTTTGCTGAATTCTAAATATAAAGCATTCATGGCACTTTATCAGGTTGCTGAAGGAAATTACCCTTGAAGTGTGCAAGGAAATAATATGAGGTCAAATGTCACCGTTTCCTACTCAGTGTTGCCAAATATTTGCTGAAAGGGGACTCTGGGGGCTCTCTGTCTAACAGTGTAGGGTCTTTGCACAGTAAAAAAGCTTGCTTTGTGAACTGGTGCAACTTAAGCAGAGTTACTTGGTTAATGGTGTTAAAGATACTTCTTTCCAATATGTATTAAATTTCCATATGCACTGACTCTCATTAGCTCCGACCTCTGCAGGAGTCTGTGACATCATCAGCGTGGCATGGTGAAAGGGGACACGAGCCGGCGTGTCTGCTTGTTTTGAATGTCTGCTCTGACGCTGATCAGAGTGCAGGCACACAGATGGAGAAGGGAAAACTTCTTTAAAACTCCCATCACTTCCCAAGTCGTTGCCCTCGTGCCAAATTCAATGTTGTGTTAAGGTCCCGGGCCCAGTTGCAGGAAGTAAAAAAATCTGTCCATGTTGAAAGGATCCAGAGAAAAAACATGAACACGAAGCCTGCAGTTCAAATGAAAATATTACTTGTGTAAACAGACTGGGTTTCCTCCTGTGGTTACGCACCTTTGTCACCTTTTTCTGCCTGTCACTTCTCACACTGCTGCTTTTGATCCCTCTCACACCGCTCCGCCAACAGCTGTGCTTGTTGTACTAGAGCCATTCCCAGAGTGGACAACACGTATTAGGATGTATCACATAGATTCAAGACTAATTTATGAGTGTTACATGCGACGCTTGACCTCGTGAAGCCTTTCTTATATAAAACATTTCATAATTCCGATGACAGTTTTGCTGTGTCTTCAAAATGGAAACCAATCTTCTTTTAAGTTTCAACCACAGGACTTGAAAGGGTTTTAAATTAAAGGGCAAGAGCATCACTTTGTGTTGTGGAGACAGATGAAAAAGCATTTTTGTTAAAATGGCATTTACCATATGCAATTTTATTATAAAAAAAGTACAAGAGTGTTACCCACGCTACTAACACTCAAAGCTACAACTCATCCACTGATGAAACTGTAACATCACCTCTACAGTAGAGTCAAGCAATAACAAGGGCGAAAATGAAAAACCTGAATGAACAGCAGTGTTTGCTGAGCTGGAGACACTAAAACAGCCTTTTACGACACTGTTCTCTTGTTATGCTTGTGAACTCGACTAAGCTTTAGACAGGCCGAGCTCCACCTACTAGAAAGTGCACATCCTCATCCAGCTCTTTGACTACAAGCCATAGCTGTGCACATACTGGTATTTTTAGATTAGTGTGACCCATAGATGGCAATTAGCTTTAGTGGCCTGTCAACTCTCCTGATAAATGATGGTGTAGAGTGCCACTGATAAAAAGAGGAGCTTTATTTCCTTTGCAGTGAACAGTCTGCACGAACTTCTAACACCATGCTGCAGTCTCAGCTTATCTGGACACTTTCACAATTGTGATAGTTGTTAGGTTTCATGTAATTAGCCAATTTAAAAAAAATGTTTTTTTCAGTTCTTTATACTGTGCATTTTTACTCATCGTTGAGAATGATACCATCTGCCATCGTTTTTGTTTAATTTCACATAAATGTTACAATTACACAAATTCAAATTCAAAATTTATTTGTCACGTACACAGTCATACACAGTACGATATGCAGTGAAATGCTTAGACAACTGCTCGTGACCTAAAGAAAAAAAAAAAGAAGGAAAAGGCTATGAATAAGATAGGAAATAAATATGAAAAATTAAAAAGGGTAAATTTAACTAGGAAGGAATAAAATATAAATTAAGGTTAAAAATGAAATAACTGTACAACACAAATTAGAATGAAGGGTAAATTTAACTGGGAAGAATAAGATAAAATATATAAATTAAAGTTGAAAATAAAATAACTGTACAACAAAATACACAATACACAGTATAGAACTATATAAGAATGTATGAAGAAATATAAATATATATATATACACAATAACAGCAGCTGTACAAGTATTAACTGGAAATGAAGAATATAGTGACCAGTGTTGTGCAATCCACATTATGTCTTGTGCAGTGCAAATATGCTTAAAGTGATTTAAGTGATGAAGTGAAAACAATGTCCAGAATGTCCAGTGTGTATAAGAACCATATGTGTGGGTCAGTACTGTGTGGTGGTGTGATTGCCTGCGGATAGACATAAAGTTACATAATGGCTGGAGATGTCCTTACAACATTTTTTTTTTAAAATAATACTTTATTAAAATATTTATTAAATATTTTAATTGTATTCGATTTTTTCAGCCATTCGATCATCATTACAGACTCCACATATACATTATCCTCAGTTTAGGATTTCCTTAAATGATGACAATCCCATTAGCACATCAGTGGCTCTGTGCTGTCACATGGACTACAGTGAAGACTGTTTTCTTTTAATAAAAGTGCGTCCAACTGGATTTCTGCTTCTTGCTCGGAGAATGAGTCTTAGAACTTTGTTTGGTCATGTGAAACTAACAGAGTCTTCACAATGCTGTTGATGTCGAGTGAGCTGTGTCCTCAGACTCTGAGACTGAGGAAGCTAAATGTCTTGACTGACAAGGTGAACAGCAGTCCAGTGACCCTAGAGGAACAGATAGGTTTTTCTTCTTCCTTTAATCATCACTTCACTCCTGGAGCTCAGTTGCACAAGTGTCTTTTATGCTTCACTTCAAAGGGCACTTTTTTTTTTTTACTTCCCAAAAAATGTTCACTTTTGTCGATGTGAGCTTAAGCACGCTGATATAATCCTTCTTTCACACATCACAGTTTCTTGTTACTTTTCTATTATGTAGCCTCTGTTAGTTGTGACTGCCGTATTTAGTTTTGCTCAATTTCACTCTATGCGACCAAAATTTGAAAATAAAAGCTACCATGCAAAAAACATATAAATAAAAAAAGGGGAAAAATCTGAATTTGGGCTGATGTCCAGCAGGATATTTGGTTGATACTTTAGCTCCGTGAGGGTTGGTGAGAAACATTGCAAGCAGCACTATATTTACTGCCTGTAGTATAAAGCTGTTCTCAGGTTCAAGTTCAGTTCAGTCCACAAGAAGATTGTGTCAGTTAAAGTTGTCAATAACAAGTGGGGCTTTTTTCTTTACTTTTTTTTTTTTTTTACCCAATACATAAAAAACGTGAAGTAAAGGTGTCCTGAACAAGTGTGTGGCCAGTCTCGTGACCACCATTATGGCAGATTTTTCTTGGCACTAGTGCAAAAGTACTAGTCTAAACAGCTGGACAGCTCTGTGTGAATGAGCCATGTCAGTTGGATTAAGAAACTTATCATCAAGGTATTTTTGTCTTTTTTTTTTATTACTTGAGGCAAACAAAGACAGTTCTTGTTTGTTGATCTTAAACTGCGAGCATGTCTGATTCTGTAGGCAATCTGATATGCTGTTTGATAAAGAGTCACGTAAGGTTCTTTATCTTTACAAAACAAGTTCCAGGATGTTAGAATCAATGGTAAAAGAAAAACCCTCTGTGAGTCGGCCAACACAGGTGATCATTGCCTTTTGTTCTAGCACTCTGGCAGAGGCATGCAGCACAAGTTTTAGTCTGTTTGCTGGTGTCTCTTTGGCCAGCTGGTAAATCAATCTAACAGCAAGAAATGAGAAAGTCTCCATATATTTACTACAAATGACTGTATGCTTTGTTTATGTAAATCTGTGTATGGTGCTGCCTCTTATGTTTGGAAAGAAATCTATTGCTATGATGCTATTGTGAGCTATCTATGGATGAGGACTTTTGAGAACAAAGACCACACTGTAGTTTCTACCTAACATTCACACACATTCACAGCTGGGGTTAGCATCTTGCCCAAGGATATTTGGCACGCAGACTGGAATTGCCAGCCTTCCTATTAGTAGGTGACCTGCTCTACCTCCTGAGCTACAGCCACCCCAATATTAGCAACCTCTTTTTTATTTATTGTATATATTTAATCAACAGCATGTTGCATTTTCAGCTTTTTTCGCATTACAAATTGAATATCTAAGTAGTCCACTTGTAATAGCTCCATGTTGTTAGACTTTGGGGGTTAAGTCTTAGAGTGTGGTCAGGTTTGTGCATCAAAAAATATGGCTAAAAAAGTGTTTCATGTTGATTAAATAGTCAAAAGCAAAAAGATTCCTGTGTCTGTTTTCTATGTTTCTGTAACCTTCAAAGGGGACCTATTGTACTTTTTCTTATTTTCTGTTATATTCAACATTGAGAGTTTCCAACAATGTGGTCAGCAGACCTTATCTAGTGTAAATGCTTGATTTCCAACTTTTTAAATTTTTTTTTGTCATACTGAGCTGATGTCAGCTGACCATCTTGGTGTGGTTATTTGCTACATGGTGCAACTCCTGAGCCTTAGATACGCCCTGTGGCAGACAGCCCAAAAGTTGTCCACTCAGAGTGGATTTGACTGCTTGTTTCAGAAAGAATAAACTGAGGAGCTGCTAAAAGTTGGAAATGTGAATTATTTAAAACTGCTTTTAGTGGACATTTAGAGGATAAAAATGAGGCTGGAAAGAAGCAGAACAGGGTCCTCTTTCATTTCATGTTGGAACTCATTCGACTGCTAAATCTTTCTGTCCTCAGTGGGTGCTTTGCAGTGATTTTTAGTTTAAACATTTCCACATATAATCATCTAAAATGTGTCCTTATTAGGTTGATGAAAAACACAGTCCAATCAGCATTATGTTAAACACAGCTTTACTTGGGAGGTGTTCTTGAAAATTCACATTATCTTCCTCAGCAAATGTTATGGACGGTAAATCTACACAATCAGGACAAAAGTAGCATTGCTGTTAAAAATGACTAATATCAACTTCAGGAAGACAGGACTGTAGCCAGGCTTGTTTGTAATTTATCTCTACAGGTCATATAAACTTTCATGACAGTCAGAGACCTGCTCTACAGGCTACACAGAGACCTAAATCACCTGTTTCATCTATTTTTGTCTCCAGTACCTCCAGTATCTTACACATTGTGGTGTCCAGCTTTAAACAGATGTTCTCTTGTAGTATTTCTCTGCTGTTTAGTGATGGATAGCAAATTTAATGTGGAAAACATAAATCGAGTGTTCCTCATCTTTTTCCTTTCAACTTATTGAAAAGCAGCATAGAGAATTTTCCACATCTCCTCTCAGCCCAGCGAAAGAATGTTTAAGAACACAATGAGATTTATTGTCTTTCTTTGTGGCTGGAACGTGGCAAAATAAATAAATAAATAAATAATAATTCAAGCATCTGATGCTGGTAAAGTGATGGATAATACTGTATAATGACTCTTCACATTGTACAAAAGAGGCAATTCTTACCTCCACTCCTCTCAAGACTTCAAAACAGCTTCCGCCAGTCATCAATAACCAATCAAAAATATTGCATTGTCTGAGGCATGAGCAGACACAGATGGAAATCTAGCAGGAACAGGCTATGAAGGGGTACAGGGAGCTATAAGGTACACATTTTCACGAATGAATTAAAGAAATAAATAATCATTTGTTTGCTAGTCCAAGTAGTTTAGTGGCTCCTGAGGCTTGTTTTAGGAAGCAGGCTTTGCCAGTTAATATGCGAGTTATGAGTGAATAGGTACAGATTCAGATGAAAATTTTTTTTCCATCTTAATGGAAATTTTGCCCTCTAGGTCTAAAAGAACGTCAACGAGTTTAAAGCGACACATTCGACTTGTCTCACTTAATGACACATTGTTCAAGTCAAGGGTGACATACGGCCAAAAAACCCCACCAAAACAAAACAGGTGGCCTAAGGATCCACCCAGTCCACTAGACTGAAAATTGCAGAGGACATATTGTTTTTGGACTTTGCATTGTAGTGTTTTTTATTTTATTTTATTGAGACGGCATGTCCACATGGTTTGCTTATGATGAATTGTAGTAATTTTTTCATTTCTGTAGACTTTTCTTTGTCCTGTTGGTGTAAGTCCTCAGGGTTTCTGTGAAAAAACAAGAAAACTAAAAACTAAACAAAAACACAGGACTGGTTAAGTGGTTTGCAAGAATATATGAATGTCTGTAGATTAATTTATTTCTACAATATTCACAGACAATTAATATGAAATATTGAAAACATAATATTCCAGCCATTCATTTATCCATCCATCCACTTTGCACTTATACTCTCACATCACATCTATGGCTATTTTATAATCACTAGTCATCCTAACCCTTTGCATGTCTTTGGGAGGAAGTTTGAATAGCAGAAGGACATGCTCTTTCCATGTCACACAGAAAAGTCTCAGCCTGGATTCTAGACCAGACTTTGTAGACCTTTAACATTAATGCTAACATGTCAGAATTTCCCTTTTACATGGAGCTATTACAAGTGGGCTACTTAAATATTCAATTTGTAATGCGAAAAAAGCTGAAAATGCAACATGCTGTTGACCAAATATATACAATAAATAAAAAAGAGGTTGCTAATATGGGGGTGGCTGTAGCTCAGGAGGTAGAGCAGGTCACCTACTAATAGGAAGGCTGGTAGTTCCAGTCTGCGTTCCAAATATCCTTGGGCAAGATGCTAACCCCAACTGTGAATGTGTGTGAATGTTAGGTAGAAAGCAATTCAAGCTAAGAAAAAAGGCTCGTATGAATGGGTGAATGAGGCATGTCGCATAAAGCTCTTTGAGTGCTCAGGTAGATCAGAAAAAGAACCAGTCAATCTACCATTTACCGTAATATGCCCGAAAGTGCAGCAACATTGATGTAGCTTGTGTTCTACCTTTTTCATTTCCTGGGAATACCTGCAGCAGGTGTGGGCTCCTGGTTGCTCACGCTGATTACCTGTGGTCATATCATACACCTGCACAGATGGACAAATATCTCAGCCTGGTTGTGGGATTTTCTCTCATCAAATATACCTAAGATATTTTTTAGCAAATCAAAATGGCACAGAATCATTTTTACAGCCACCTGGCTCAAACGCCAGGAAAAAACAGCGAGACGCAGGATGAGAGCAAGTGAATACCTGCTTATTTAAACAAAACCACAAACAAACTGAAAAGCAAACAAATACAAATGTGAAATCATGAACGTGAAAGATGGGATGTGAAGGACGGTATCATCTGCAGTGTGAGTGTGTTATTCAGTGGGCGAAGATTATGGTGTTTGACACGTTGAATGGCATAACTAAAGCAAAGATACACAGGATAAAAGAGCTCTGCTTGCACTGGGTACCTGCAGTGAGGGTATCTGTATGGATGAAATACTTGCTCTGCATGTTTCCAACTATCTTGATGATCTGCTCCTCAAACATACTGCACAACTCAGGACGATGAATAACTGGTTTACTCTCCCTGTCCCTTGGTTGGTTAATGGCAGGTTTTAAAAGCAGGATTTGGGAATAGAAGCCTGAAAGCCAATGCCGGAATGACATCATAAACTCCAAAACGACTTGCAGCTAAAAATGGACACGGGGCCTTTAGAGAACAACAGACTCCAGTGCTGATGATTACCTTGCTGTCAGGAGTGATTTTCAAGTTTTCTGCTTTCACTTCTCTCTGACTAAGTGTTAAATAGAAGCTCTTGGCATGTAATCCTGTCAAGTTTTCTCACATTTGCAGAAAGTTGAACAGGAAGTGATAAATGGAAAGCCCCCCATCAATAAGTAAATAACTAAAAAGGGAAAAAGAGAAAAAAAATTGGGATTGAAAACAGTGCCTCTGGCAAAATCAGTGTAGTTATGGAAAGGAATTTATGACATACAAGTGTTAACATGAGTCTAGACATCCCATTCTGTTGACATAGCTCATCTGTAGAATGATCTCATAGGTTGCTGACTTGTTTTAGCCCAGGGGAATGTTACTCTGATTTCTCGAGTCGATGCAAAGTGTAATAACAGTGTTTTTAGAAATTCAATAAAGCTCTCTCTGTGTGACTTTCCCCTCAAAGTCTCCTTCTGTCATTTTGCAGTCTTGTGTTTTAAGCTCTAGTATTACCTCCTTGGTCCTGCAGCAGGAGATCAAGTTGCCTTTAGGAACGCTGCTTGGTTTTGATCAGACAGAATAGAGGGCCATCCATATCATCTCCATCTAGGCCCTGACAAGTCAGGTGGGGGCCAATAAGAGACAGCTGTCCTGACTCTGGCAGTAAAAAGACTACCGCTGGTGATGGGAGAACTATCTCAAGAAGGAAATGCACTGAAAGATATTTTGATGGAAGCATACAAACAGATTCATTGGAAAATTATCTTATATTATAGCAAGGCCTTCGGTGACTGAAAGGTAATAACACCAAGAACATTAAAACAAAATGGGAAAAAGAACTAAAAATAGAAATAACTGAGGAGGATTGGCGCTATATGTGAGTAAAACAACATTCATCAACAAGCTCAAGGGAATGCTAATGAATGTTACAGGAACGGTGGAGACAGTGCGGCCACATCAACGCCAACAACCACTCCCACATCTTTTGATTCAAAGGGAATTGAATAATCTTGTAGTTTAGATCGCTGACACATCAGCACCCAAAACATGCACATAGCAAAACCGTACAGGCAGAATCGGTGTGAATCATATAGCTGGAAACACAAAAGACTTTCTGTGATAACACCTGCACCTTTTTTTCTCTTCTTTTATTCCTACAGCTTGGTCTTGTTAGCCAGAATATAAAACATTTTCTGTTCTCACTGGTCCTGGGTTCCAGTGTTTTCAACCAATCAATGGATATGCATTTAAAAATATAGTGTTTGTCTTATTGTGTAATATGATTCTGTAATCATATGAAGTTAGTGGAAGTGGCTTAACAGGTAAGTTACTAACCGGAAGGTTTGCGGTTTGATCCTTGGCTGCTCCAACCAAAGTCTCCTTTGGCAAAATTTCTGAACCTCAAACTTGCTCTCCAATGTGTTCATCTCAGTGTGAATATAGAAAAGCGCATGGGTGAATGATACCTGTTGCATAAAGCATTTTGAGTGCTCGAGTAGAAAGCTGCTATATGAGAACCTTTAATGTTCCATTTTTCTGTTTCTTTAGATGAGAGAAGTAACTTGAAGACACAAAACCCATCCATATGTGACCCTGTGCAACTTGGAAATTGTAGTTTCCTTTGCTGAAAGACAGACTGTAAGCAGAGGTAAAGAGACAGGAAGCAGCGGGATAAGAGCACAATTAGATTAACTCGGTCAGCCGGGGAAAGTAGCTTTGTTGTCCCCAGACTCATCATCGCAGAGATGGCTGGAAGATTAGATAACTGTGGTGGAACAGCAATTGAACAAGCTCCCTCTGTATCCCTCAATCCCTCATCCTGGCCTGACGTAGGAGGAAAGTTAAGCATCCACCCGACCAAGTTCCTACAACTTTGCAGAAGTTCTGACTTTGGACTGAAGCCAAAGGCCAAACCCAATGCAACCAGCTGGAGCACTTACAAGAACTAATAATCATTATGCCATTAAGAGTTTCATTCAGTTTTTGGCTCACACTCATGGTACGGGAAAAAAAATGAGCCTGTGTGTGTGTTCTTTTTATGGAAGTTATAAAATGATAAAAGAGTTTTATAGGTACAATAAGCAGAGCAGTGCTGAAAAGCTGTAAACACTCTGTGGCTATGACTCAATCATCATTTTCTTTTCTTGGGCAAACCTGTTTCATTGACTCACCACACACACACACACACACACACACACACACACACACACACACACACACACACACACACACACACACACACACACACACACACACACACACACACACACAATAACAACAACGGCAACAGTATTTCTTGTGTCCCCTTCTCATGGACTGTGGATGTTTTCTCCAGTGGAGACTGCGTTGAGGGTCACAGATCAATATTTTTTATTTTAGGACATTTTGGAACTTGTTTGGCTTGCAAACAGCCAGTGAATTATAACAAAACCCTTCATAAACACACAGGTTAGTTAACTGTACAGTTAGGCAGATCAGGAGTTGACATCCTGCATCATCAGTGTTAGGGAGTAACAGAGTACCGGCGTTGTGTATTTAAAATACAAAATATGAGTAGCTTTATTCCGTTACAGTTACTGCTTAAATAGGTGATAATTAGAATACAGTTACTTTGTTGAAAAAAATGGCTTACACTGAGGTCTTTTTCTGTTTCATATGTTAGGCTATCCCCTCTATATCGTTATCTATCTCCTCTCTAATTTTGGTAATGCCACGCCAGAAACCCAAACAAAACATGCAATAAGAGGCTCTAATGCAATTGCGTCCTGGTAATGTTGGTGCCATCAATTATACAATGGACGGGCAGTGCACGGGCAGGAATGCATTGTTTACTTGGAAATTTACTTGGAAACTCTGCAAGCAACCAAACTGCGCTCAGTGTCAAAAGACTTCACCTTCAACCTAAAGAAACATCTTTAGGTACTAACGTTGGCCTACTGTAACTACCTTGTTTTAGTTGTGGTAGCTACTTGGGTTATGTGCCACTTCAGTATCTTCGATGTACTATTGCTGTGTGATTTATTACTATTACTGAAGGCTACTCATCACCGAGCGTACACCTTATCTTATGTTAACATAAGTCTTTTCTCCTCTATAGTAAATTTATTGTCTATTCAGGGAGATTTGGGCTCAACAGTAGAGAAAAACAAGAAGAACCGAAGAATTTGCAGGATGTGCTACATTCAAGTAGTTGTAAAAAGCATGACAATATATTAAGTATATCAAAAGTATTCAGAATACATTACTCACGTTGAGTAACTTAACATAATATATTACAAACTACATTTTGGGGCGTGTATTCTGTAATCTGTATTGGAATACATTTTAAACCTTCCCAACACTCTGCATCATCATTTATAAATGGACCAGTGCTGGAAAACCAAAAGCACATTTTCAGGTGATCAGGATGTTGCCTTTGGTAGTATATTCTCATAATCATCTAATCTCATAAAAAGTCAATAAGCCATTGATCAAATATTGCCTGCATACTAAAATCTGATTCATCTTAATCGTCTGTGCTGTAGGCCACTTCCGTTATCAAAAAAGGTTCTTTCACTGTTATTAATATTTCCACATAAACCAAAAAAGGACAGGATTACTTGCCCTTAAAATGTGAGCATTCATCAGATCAGTGCTTGACTTGGTATGTTAACAATGGGCAAATAATCAGAGAGCTGCACTTCTCAGTAGTGAAAAATGAAGCAGAGGTTTCTTAACTCCAGTTCTGCCAGAATGGGCCACAGGACTAGTATTTCAGCCTGCTTTCTGGAGCCTTTGGAAATAACTTGAGAAACAGACGTAGCCCAAAGCCTGGAAAAGTGGCTTTGTAGTTCTGAGGTTGCTGGTTTGATTACATTTTTTATACCTGACAAAAATAAGAGCAATGCAAAAAAAACCCCACTGAAGTCAAACTATTGTTTAGAGCACTAATTTGCTCCAGTCCATTCACGAGTCAGAGCAGGTCATGCATTTAGAGTGTGATTTTTTTGTTGAGCAGTGGGACCATATGTGAGCAATCTGATCGATCATTTTGTACGGTGGGGGGGTCTGCCTGCTTCAGTGCTTTGTGTGTGACAAGAGGGGGCTGGTGTGTGCTCATTTTGGATCAAAGCTGTATACTGCCCACCCAATCTTTTACTTTTGATTGGATGGGTAATACCTACCTAAGATAGCAATCACAACCTCTGCGATAGCAAGAGCTTTTCTACTGTGACCCCAAGAACTTGAAAGAACCTAAACCTAAAAGCTTGAGATCACCAAAAAAAATATTGACGGCAGAGGTTGATTTTTCAAGCCACTTTTATTTTGGCCACTTCTTGGGGTTATACAAGGAAGCAGGCCTGGAGACTGACTCGTCACCGTGGTAACAAAGAAAATGGAGGAAAACTTTACTGCAGATGGTTGAAATTGTCCTTCTGTGTAGCTCTAACTAGACTTGGGTGTTTTTGTTTGTCTTATACTGCCTGCCTGGTGCTAGTGTTACACTTGTATGTTTTTCTTAACTCATACGGTATATGTTGCGCCTGCGGACCATTACTATGTTGCCTTATTGAAAATCTACACAAAACGTTGTTTAGGTATGAGGAGTTGTTCCAAAACCTAAATACATGATCCCTGGGTCGTGATCTGGCCTTTAAGTAAAATTAGGAGAAACTGTTTTGTAAGTAATTTGCTAACTAAGAGTGACATTTCAGTTTCCATGTTTTGTAATTGTGTAATTTCAGTTCAGGTGGTCTTTCCCTTCCCTTTCTGAAAGAACAAAAGCAGACCTTGAAAACCAGGGAAAACCAGCAACCAAGCTGTAGACCTGCTCAATGTTCCAGGCACAGATCAATATTTTTACTGTAATTCCATCAACCGTCATTAAAGCTACAGCTCTGAGGGTGAAAGAGGTGAAGGATGTTTGTGGGCAGCGAAGAATGGAGAAACGGTTGAGGGACAAAGATTAGTTGCAGAGCAATTCAACGAAGCTAGGACTTGGAAAAAAAAATAACAGAAGGATAGAGTTGAGAGCAAATGTGTTTTTTCTTTGGGTCAAACTGCAGTGGAAAAGTTTGCTTTACTGAATCTTGTACTTGCTCCATTTAATTTCACACTTCAATTACAAGCCGGGCAGGACTTGTAAACTGCAGTCATATGGACTAGCAGGTAGCTCTTTTTATTGGACAAAGTTTTGATGAGCTTTCACCTTGTGAGTTTAAAGAGATTGGCTATGGAGACAGGACTCCAGAGTTATTGTTCTGTTTTAGCACTCAACATGTCAAAATCCAGTCTCCAAGCCAACACTGGGAGGCCAACTCCTGTAGCTGGATTAGATATATGAAAGTATGATGCTACTATACACGGTTCTTCACAAAAGATCAAATTAAACACATATTCCCAAAAGCGAGATTTTTAAATTACTTTTTAATGTCATTCATTCATTTTTGCCATGGAACTCCTTGTCCTAAATAATGTTCATTTATTAAAGCACAGCAGTTCTGGCTTCTTTTACTGTCCTACAACTGTAAAGTGCTACATGTTGACCAAAGAATAGTCCCATAGTCGTAGGGATTTCTTGCATGTCAACAGTTAAGTTAAAGACCCAACAATAATATAGAGAAAACCCCCAAAATCAGATGACCCCCTAAAGGTAAGCACTTGGCAAAAGCTGGAAGGAAAAACGTCCTTTCAACAGGAAGAAACCTCATAACCAGGCTCACCTGCTTCCACAGGAGAGGGTCCTGATGGCTGAAGGCTCTGCCTCCAATTTTCTTTTTAAATACACCAGCAGTCTGACAGCAAAGTGCTATGGTATGGTACTATGAGGCCTTTAATATAAGATGGGATCAAGGCCTTTTATATGAAGATTTGTATTTTAAATTAGATTCTAGATTTAACAGGGAATGTGCTAACCGCTACATCACAGAGCCCCTATTAATGGCATAGATGTAAAGTCTCTAATATAATCGCTAAAGGCTGATGAAGCAATAGTTATGTCTCTGTATGTTTGGTTGAATTGTACACATTCACAGAACCCCAGTGGAACAGGTGTGTATGAGAGCCCAGGAATCTGTATAATGAGAATCCAGACATCACAGCTTTGTGTTACCAGCAACATTTTGGCACAACATAATATATATGAAGATATTTGCTGGAAGAGTTGGATCAGAACAGCTCAAGAAATCTCAAGAGAGCGTTCTGACTGTGTGCCTTTCAACTCAATGTTTTGAACTGACAGCATTATATGAAAAAAACAGGCACTAAAGGCTAAAATACTTAAACAATAAAATAAGCTGCCAAGAACTTGATGGGTGTGAAGCCTATGTGGGCCTGATGCCTTCATTTACAACCCCTCTGCAGAGTAAACAGCCTCATTTGTTGTTTGGAAACTCTGCATTCCACTCAAAGAGAAATTTCACCTTGGCCTGTTTTGGCACAGAGCAGTGCCACTCCTGAATCAGAGCCTGCAGCTTGCAAAATGAGTAAAATATAGAAGCTGGGAAGGCAATAAAAACTTTTCATGATCCACTCATAAGAGGCGCAGCAGGTCTGGTCAATGATGTGGGACGCCAACTGAGAAACTCAAGACTGATGACAGCAAACAAAACAGCTCATCAGCACATAAATATGTAGTGATTCATGTGGGATCACAGTAAAACTTTTGCAATTTACCTGGCTGACACCTGAAGCATGCTGCTCAAAAATGCATAGCCATTCAGTGTGTGTTTTTTCCCCCTTTGTTTTTTTTCCCCAAAGCTGAGAGTTTATGATCTATGAGAATAAGATTGAGTTTGGAAATGAAAAACATTAAAAAATCCTTTTTTTCAATTGTTTTTCCTTCTGCCAAGATTAATGTTTTGTGTCAGTGCCGCCTTGGGTTGTGCTCTGTGTTGTGCATTGCTTCATCTAGTATTCACATAAAGAAAAGTAAGTTAAAAATGACTTCAAGCATAAAACTGGCAATGATATACTTTCTTCCATTTCTTAAAAAAGAATATCTTACTTCTTTTGGGCATAGCAAACATTAATAGTAGTGGCGTTGTTGGGGACTGTTGTTTAAAACATATATGTCAGACTTCTGGATTCAGGCACTCTAAATACCATGTGCTGTATACAAAAGATTATTTTGAAGAGTCTAGTTTTTCTTGCTGTTTTCATTTTTGAAACTTGATGTGACCACATTTGAATGAAGTGCTATACAAACCTTATGTGAAAAAGGAACTAAAACCTATACAAATTCTAAATATATTCTAAAAACATCTTGTCTTAAAGATTTTAAGACATCATCAAAGACGTTAAGAGAACATCAGGTTTTCAAAGTAAGTGCAATGATGAACTACAAAAGGGTGTTAAGTTTGTGTTTTGCGACTGTAATAGCTAACTTAAAATAGTCTTGATCACTGACTTATTTTATATCTTGTAGAGAGATAAAAGTATTAACAAATACAGCATTTCTTTAAACCATTAAAACAACTGAACTGTAGCATTGTAGATACTTGCCTCTTGCAATAACACATTTGTGTCTCACTCAGTCACAGACACCCTCTAAGGACTGTGTTTTTGTTAAATTGCCATAATGATGCTAGCATAGAAACTTGATTATTATGCAGATCATTGTTCCCCCTTTTTTTATTAGACACACACTGGCTACTGGTTTGTGCCTAAAAGAAATAAACATCACTTATGTTCCACTTATGGAATTGTAAAGCGCTTTGGGTGCTTTGAAAAGCGCTATATAAATCCAATCCATTATTATTATTATTATTATTATTATTATTATTATTATTATTATTATTATTATTATTATTATTATTATTATTATTACTTATAATATAGAAAGGAGTCTCAGAAAGGAGTCTTGGCTTTTTTCTAAACTAAATTGAGCTCAAACTCAAGTGCCTGTTAATACCATGTCTGTTTTTGCACACTGGTGAGATGCTGATGGTAAAAAACGTCCATTGTACAAACGCATAACACCGTAGTAAATAAGCACAAAAACAATTGAACCTATTCCATACCGTCACTGTCATTATATTATGCTGCTATTCATACTGTCATTATATTAATGCTGCTATCCTGTATATATTGTACATACTATTGTTTGAGTACTTACGATTGTTTTTTTTGTACTTTTTATATTTTACATTTATATTTATTATTGAAACTTGCACCAAGGGAGTGGCACTCCAATTTCGTTGTACTCTGTACAATGACAATAAAGGCTATTCTATTCTATTCTATTCTATTCTATTCTATTCTATTCTATAAACAAACTTTTCAGTGTTAAAATGCAAATAATTATTACCAGGTCCTTTACAAATAGATAAGCTCATTTTTAACAGTCTTTCAGTAAGTCAGTAAAAACTTTGTATTACCCACACATTTTTATGGACCTTCTTCAAACTTTACAACAATATGTCCTTGGGGAACATAGGTACCTAGCTTGGCTAAGCATTTGACCTTGACATTTACTGTTAGCGCCCAAGGTCAAAGTGGAGCTTGAACATTTTTTTCTAGGAAACAATATCTTAAGTAATATGTTCTTTGAAAGTCACGGAGAAAGTTTTACAATGCACCTTTTATTTATTCAGTACAACGCCCTACAATATCACTGTGGTGCCATAACAGGCTGATGCCATCATATTGTAATAAAAACATCATAAAACATCAAAGTTTCGGTATAGCCACTGTCCTTCAGAGGGTGGTTGGAGTTGTATTCTCTGAGTGCTCTTGTTGTTTAGGATTTTGGATGATTAAAAAACAAACTGTATTTCCAGGCAGTTGCAGCAATGGGCAACTAGTTTGTGTAAAGAAATTCAGATATACTGACTATACAGTCATTTAACTGTAGCACCAAATTGCTGGAGTTGGCACTGAGGAAAAAAGAACATCTTGCATGATATATTATTTCTCAGGAGGATTTCTTAGATATTTTTCTCAGGATTTATTGCATACTTTTGAGTGATTGGCTCATTTACAACTGTGTGGTAAGTACATTTATGTTATATTTATGAAGGTTCCCAGTTGAGAGTAGAAGTGATATTCTGACATCATGTGTTGATGATTATCTTATTCTAGGGCTGCTTGCTGCTGCGGTTGCCATTAAAATCCTAGTGCGTTTGCATTTTTATTGTTAATTTAAGTCGGATTTCTGTTACGGATTTCTGTTTATTGATTGGGATTAGCTCCCCCAGAAGAGTTCTCATTGTGCTAGAAGCAGGAGAGCTTTTTCCATCAAATGTAGCCATTTGTATTTGTAGCCATAGCAGTCGTTACAGAAAACAAAGAATAAGGGAAAAAGAGAAGCCTGTTCTCACCTCTCATACTTTCATCAGTCCACACACTGATATATGTATTGCATGTACCATCTATTGAACATGTATAATAGCATTAGCTTTAAAAACATTTATTGTTGGTATGATTGTTATTTATTTATTTCTCAACACATAAAATGTGCACACTGTTTGCCTCAAAGTAACAGGAGAAATCCCGTGCATGCCTTTCGGGGCTAAATTAAACATAATAGAGGCTGTGTGTGTCACAACTGCTCCAATGGCAGCTGAGAGGCAAGTGGCCACACTCCATATCATATTGATTTTAGATTAGGAAGGCTGCTGTTTGCAGACAGAAGGAAGGAGGAAAAAAAAAACGTGGGAGAGATGGTTGATGTCCGATGATGATGATGATGATGGTAGGTGGAGTACAAAAAAACAGAGCATTGGGGCTGAAGTGGGGAATGAAGGAGGGAGAGGGAACGAGGACCAAGAGACATTGTGAAATGTGTTGATGTATTTCAATCCCATAAATGCAGCAATTTCTCATAATAGTTGTGGCAGAAAAGAGACAGGCTGACATTTTCCATTGTTATACACCACCAGGCTGCTTGCTTTCCAACAAGACCTCTCCCTATCTCCCAACCTCTCCACCCACACACACTTACAGAGCATTGATTAGTGATTGATTTGGCTGCAGACTGCCTCCTGTGATCCTTCTCTCATCAAAAGGAACTAAATTCAGGAGCTGGGGCCCTGATCTTGTGTACAAAAATCATTCAAGGTTTCCTTTTTTGGTGCGCTAGTATATGTTTTTCAGTGTTTATTATTGTAGGAGTCACAGTCTCTGCAGAAAAGTGTTTCTGTAATTTAGTACGATGTTTCAGTCAAAGTTAGCAAGAGTTCCTTCTCTCTGGCAGTTTTGTGATGTCATTGTTTAGCTTACTAAATGTTTGCGACCTTTAAATAGCTTAGCCGATTATCATGCAAACCTAACATGTAGGTTTAAGAGATGCAGTTAGGCCCATGAATATTTGGACAGAGACCATTTTTCATTTTTTCTTCTTCTGTACATTGCCACAATGAATCTTAAATGAAAAAAACTTGTGCAGACGTGCAGACGTGCAGACCTTCAGCTTTAATTCAGTGGGTTGAACAAAATGATTGTATAAAAATATGAGGAACTAAAGCATTTTTAATCTATTCATTTCAGGGGCTCAGAAGTAATTGCACAAATTAAATAACTGAAAATAAAATGTTCATTTTTAATACTTGGTTTCGTGGGAATGACAGCCTGAAGTCTCGAACTCATGGACATCACCAGATGCTGGGTTTCATCCTTTTTAATGCTCTGCCAGACCTTTACTGCAGCGACTTTCAGTTGCTGTTTGTTTGTGTTTCTGTCCGAAGTTTAGTCTTCAGTGAGTGAAATGCAAACTCAGCTGGGCTAAGACCAGGTGGCCAGTTAAGAATATTCCACTTCTTTGCTTTAATAAACTCTTGTTGCTTTGCTTTGGCTGCATGTTTTGGGCCATTGTCCATCTGTATTATGAAACACCACCCAATCAGTTTGACTACATTTAGCTGGATTTGAGCAGTATGTCTCTAAACACCTCAGAATTCATTAGGCTGCTTCTGTCCTGTGTCACATCATCAATAAAGTGTCTCAGTGCCACAGGCAGCCATGCATGCCCAAGCTATCACACTGCCGCCGTCGTGCCTTACAGATTATGTGGTATGCTTTGGCTCATGCTGTCTCCATGCTTTTTTCTTACCATCATGAAAAAAGGTTGATTGTGGTTGATCTGTCCAAAGAATATTGTTGCAGAACTGTGCCGGCTATTTTAGATGTTTTTTGGTTTTTTTTTTTTTTTTTGAGCAAAGTCTGGTCTAGCCTTTCTATTCTTGAGGCTTATGAGTTGTTTCTTGCAGTGAACTTTCATGCAGTCTTCTCTTTATGGTAGACTTGAATATCGATACGCCTACCTCCTGCAGACTGTTATTTACTCGGTTGGCTGTTGTGAAGGGGGTTCTCATCACCATGGAAATGATTCTGCGATCCTCCACCATTGTTGTCTTCCGTGGACATCCAGGTCTTTTTACGTTGCTGAGTTCACCAGTGCATTCTTTCTTTCTCAGGATGTGCCAAACTGTAGATTTTGTCACTCCTAATATTGTAGCAATTTCTCTGATGGTTTTTTTTCTATTTTTGCAGCTTAAGGATGGCTTATTTCACCTGTATGGAGAGCTCCTGGAGAGTGTTGTCTGTTCACAGCAAAATCCTCCAAATGCAAGATTACAAAATGCCAGACCTTTTATCTGCTTAACTGACAAAGACATAATGAAAGAATTGTCCACACCTGCCCATGAAATAGCCTTTGAACCAATTGTCCAATTACTTTTGGTCCCTTTAAAAAGACGGTGGCACATGTTAAGGAGCTGAACTCTTCATCCAATTTGAATGTGGATACTCTCAAATGAAGGCTGAGAGTCAGCACATTTTGGGTCATTGTCCATTATATAAGTAGAATGGAATATATTTCAGTAAACACGGAAAAAAAAACTCCAACTTGTGTCAATGTCCAAATATACATGGACCTGACTGTATGCGAGCTAAAGATTCATGACCATTGCCATAATCCACAATGATATACTTTTGGATGAATAAACAGTATTAAGCATCTCTTCAGATAAACTACGGTTTCATGTGACTGAAGCATTATTTATTTTTGATTTCATCTTCCTTGATCACCATCCAGAAATATCTGTTATGTGTCATATATCCCACTGGACTGCATAGTTATTATACAAAAACATACTTTTTTTCGTGCAGCATATTACATGATGGACTTACAGTAACACTGAATTTTGGATATAGCCACTATATTTTTTAAGTATGGCCACCATCTTAATTAAGTCTGTTTGAATGCTAGCACTTGCTAAGTGGCAATGTACTTAGAAAAAGTACACAGCACTGTTTGAGTGTTTTTACAGCATGCTTGCAGGTACTGTAATTATTCATAAAACAGGTACCCTAAGTTTTCAGTAGTCAGGAATCAGTAGTGCTGTGTGGTACTGCAAATTTTGCATCGGCCCGATACCAAGTAAATACAGGGCCAGTACTGCCAACATCAATACTGATAGCAATACTTGAAATCCATAAAGGCAGCTTCTACAGGGGAGAGCAGTATGTCATGTTTTATAAGATGAATCATTATCAATTTCACATTTTAATTACCAATAAACTACTGTGATTTTTACTTTCCACAGTAATTAGTTAACATAACAAAACACACCTTTCTGCTTCTCATGTCTTTCGAAACGCTGCTTTTCGGAGAGCTGATATCTAGCTTCTGTTATTTAAATGTGCTATAGGCTATCAATGAAATGGATGTGACAAACAAACACCAAAAGGTTCACACAGTTTTTATATTTTTTAGTTAAAAAATATTTAGTGTGATTCAGTGTGCTAGTTACTGAACTTCTAGCATAGAAACAAAGAATCAATACCAGTGCTGGTTAGTGTTGGTATCGGATCAATTCTAGCACAATAGGATATCTATATTTGGATTGATCTGCCCAAATTTATTTTAATTTGTTATTTTTAAGGATTAATAGATTAATAGATATATTTTATGATTTAGTGCTAAGCTTTCCCTTCAGCTCATCTTTTCACAAGTAAAAAATCTAGAGCTCACAGTGCATTAACAATGAGTGGCTGATTTTTTTTCTTCCCCCCCGGCAGAAGGTTACTGAAGCTTGAAACAGTCAACTAAACTCATCTCAGTCTAATAACTGACCTGAAATGTAGCCCTGAAAAATGCCTGACAGAATCCACAGAGCCAGCCTGAACGCCACCTATAGCCTGCCTTTACAGTAGTATACTGCCAGCAGCACAAGCTCTGAAAAGAGATGTGTCCCATGTGTCCAGATTAAAAGAGGTATAATCATAACCATTAGTAGTAACCAGAATCCAGACTCCTCATCTGAAACTCCTACTTTCAGGCAAATGGAATGAAATTAAGCTACACACAATACTCAAGAAAACAAGCCTCAGTGCATTTACTTCTACAGTGAGTCTGTTTCTTTGTGCTTTAATGAATGTCATTTTTGCCAAATAGAACAGCAAAGCAGGAACAACAAGTCTTTTTGTCTATTTGTAAAAAAAGAAAAGAAAAAATGTCTGAAATTTAATGAAATTTGCTTCTGCAAGGAAGGAAATTTCATTTCTCTCATAGGCCCACCTTTCCATAATTATAGCTGAACTCTTCCCATGAATTTATTTTCTGCATAAAGACATCTTTAAATACATACACTTTCATATTTGTGTTGTTTGTTTACCAGTCTCCTTCATGATAACGTTTTGTTTGGCCTTGAGGCTCATGTCCACAATGCTGCTATCTCATTTTTTCCTCATTAACTTTTCAGATCGGTCTAGGATGCAGGCTGTATCCTTAAACCACCAGTAACTGATAAACAGAGTTGAAGTATTGCAGCTACTTCTCATGTTCTTCTGAATCCAATACAAGAACACCGCAAAGATGCTGACCTTAAGAGCCATCTCGGAGTTGAGCACTTGGGACCTGACGCTTGGTGGTTCGTCTGCAGTGTCAGGACACAGAAGAAGAGCCTCTCTGTCAAACTTTTTTTTTTAAAGCCTCCCACATTTCCTCTTTCTCCTTCATTTTCCTTGTTCTTCTGTTTTTTCCTCCCCTGTAACTCCCACAGCTTCCCCAGTAGCGCAGCCCTGCGACACTTCATTAGCTTCCATCATCGCAAGCAGCGACACATCTAAAGGTGGAGGAAAAAGTGACATTGTGAAAGACATTTCCTCCAGTAGGGGATGGGGGATGGTTGCGCCAAGCGAAACCTTAAGCATATACTATATTTAACTGTGTCTAAACAGGCCCGAAAGGATAAAATCGCCCCTCTGTTTTGCTTAATTTTCCTTTGCTGTGCAGTCTGATCGTATTATTAATCTCTAATGCCTTGCAGATGTGCCCTGATTCAATCTGTAGGTCTAACATTACGCAGAGTTAGCATGCACGTGTGTATGCATGCAGTATAGCACATACACTTGAATACACAAACCGATGCAGGCATTAAAAGAAGCCATATTAGAGAGAGGGAGGAACGTGAAGGACTAAAGGCAAGGGAAAAGAAAGAGGGGCATTAGAAGGAGGGGTGGGTCACGTCAGGACAATGTTTCAATATGTTTTGTGTCGCTATATCACAAACCCCCTTATTATATCTGCCACTGCCCCCCCTCTTTAAGAAAACACATTCATGCAAGAAGAAGTCATCAGCTGTCCTTGTTTCAACTCAAACATTCAAAATTGTGGTGCTGCACCAACAAGTGGGGCTGTTTCCATTTTCGTCCCCTGTACCATGTGGTTCTTGGAAGTTGCTCATTTTTTTGCTTAAAAGTACTGAGGGCAGGGAGGAAAAACAAGAGAGAGAGAACAGAGCTCAGTCTTTTTTCTTCTCCTTTCAGTTTGAGTCAGCTCAGCCAGTGATTTGACCAGAGATAAACATGTGAGCTACATTTCCTCTGGGTTTGCAGAGACCAGATTTTAATATTTTGGCTCTTCCATCTCCATTAAAGGGAATCCAAGTAATTGGATCAATATTTTTGACTGCAAAAGATTGTCTTACAAAACTAGGAGCCACACAGTCGACTTGTACCAGCGGAGGGTTTTCTGGAGCATCAATAATCAATAAGAGGCAGACTTCAAGGATGCGTTGAAAAGCTTGTTTGAGACAATTTCTTAGTGGAGTCAGAAAGTGTATTCATATAGACAGTAAACACAACATCTATGCCATTAGTCCAATTCATATTTGTCTGTTGACAGAGAGATGTCAGAAAGCATCTCATGAAGATGACGAGGATCAGAGATCCGAATAGCTGTCAAACATGTTCCAGAAAAACTACAATAAATGTAAAAGCTTTCTTTTCATTTAGCATTATTATTTTGTTATTATTAATAATCAATTCCTTTCAGCACAGTGGTGAAGTGGTGAGCACTATTTCCTCACAGCAAGTAGGTCTACCAGCTGGGTGAGGATTTTCTGTGTGGTGTTTGGAAACCCTACACCATAATCTGACATGCACCTCCCTGAAACATAACTACATACAGGTCAATGATTAGCCCATTCAGCACCGTCGATTCCTCCTGTGCATTTTCCAGCTACTTTTTGCCTGAGTTTTTGAATCTATCACTAAGTGAATAATTGTATCAATAAAATGAGCAATAATTATAGCATTAGTATAAACCTCACAAAATTTCCTTGGGTCCATTTTAATAGTTTCAGAAAATTTCCTATAGGAAGATTGCTGAAACTATTAAAATGTAACAAAAACTGGAAAGAGTTAAGGGACAAATATAGCCAAATTTGGACCTCATAGTACCCTAGTTTGGATTCAGGAAAGAGACACACTCTCTACTTTTACGATTAGGTTTAAAACATTTTTCTTCAGTCACGTCTTTTCACTTTCTTTGTGTTTATACACCACTTTGCATTTAATCATTAATTTTTCATCTCTCGCAGTGTGTCTTTGACCTGTCTTTCTCTCCTCACCTCAGAGTGGTTGTGGCAGATGGCAGCTCCTTCCTGAGCCTGGTTCTGTTGGAGGTTTCATCTTGTTAAAAGGGAGTTTTTCCTTTCCACTGTCACCAAGTGCTTTATTATAGGGGGCCGTTTGATTGTTGTTTTCTCTGTATTCTTGTAGGGTCTGTACCTTACGATATAAAGTGCCCTGAGTCAACTGCTGTTGTTACTTGGGGCTATATAAATAACATTTTATTGAATTAAAATGAAAATATTTTTGTTCCCAAACAAACTGACCACAACAAAGAGTGAGAACCCAGGAGGAAAAAAGTCCACGCATTTTATTTGGTGTTCCATGTCCCAATTGCTAGCCTCAATAGCCTGGGATTAGTCTGCTAGGGCCTCCGCCAAGGGTGCCATCCATCCTTCCATTGCAAATGGACATTTTATTTGTTACTGTCATGGCTGGCACCACAAATAAAACACTGGGATACAACAACAAGGTAATAATGCACAAAGACGTACATGTAGGTTTCATCATACTCTCTCCAATGTCCCCACAAAAGTCTAAATCAGGCCTTAGAATCAACAATCTTTCTTGTTGCTGTGTGAGGTTGTGTTATGTCCAGTAAAGAGAATGGCAATAAAATGTATAAAAGTTCAATTGCAATGGCAAGTGACTGAAAGTAGTGAAAAATATTGGGGGGGGGGGGGGGGTTGTTTTACAAAATTCAGTCATAACAAAACAATGATCCATCCATCTGCATATCCTTTTCAGGGTCGCTGGAGCCTATCCCAGCTGTCATAGGGTGAGAAATGGGGTACACCCTGGACAGGTCGCCAGTCTGTCGCAGGGCCAACATACAGGGACAGACAACCATTCGCGCTCACATTCACACCTAGTGACAATTTGGATTATCCAATTAACCTATCCCCACAAGCTGCATGTCTTTGGACGGTGGGAGGAAGCCGGAGTACCCGGAGAGAACCCACACAAACACGGGGAGAACATGCAAACTCCACACAGAAAATGATGTTGGAAATGAACTCAGGACCTTCTTGCTGTGCGGCAACAGTGCTAACCACCGTGCCACCGTGCTGTCAGTCATAACTGAACAATGATTAATACGTAAATGTTTAACTTATTCATATCATCACGCCTAGATGAAAATAAGTCTTAAATGTCACTGATGTGTGATGTTCTCCCAGTCAACCTTGTAAATGTCAACAGATTTCACAGAAAAGTAAAGAATCTGCACAAACCCTAGTGCAAACAAAAACACTGAGGCATCAGGGATATTTCACTGGGGGAGAAACAAAATGATCAATTATTGCCGTCTTTGGTGTTACCATGGCTGACAACTGACAAAAACATGGCTTCAGTCTGATTCCTTTCAATCACACATTGCTTTTTTATTCCTGGGCTGCATTTATTTCAAGGAATAAAAAAAGCTGGAAAATGTGAGAAAAGCATTTTTCCCCTACTCCACACAAGAAACTATCAACCCCACATTGACTCTGTTGAAGTTGAAATGTAGGCTCTCTTTTCATCCTCCTTTTTCCTCTCTGTTTTGTGTGCTCTCTTTCTCTCCATCCACCTCCTGTCAGCTTATGAGGGCATGCATTTAACTGGTGATGAATAGTGATGAGCATATGGGGCAAATATGTGAGTGTGCATGTATAGGGTTGTTAATGTGAGACCTGCAGTCCTCTTTTGTATCTGTCTCAGCCTGACACTCGTGCATCCCACAGGGAGGGGGACATCCTGTTTCTGTCAGCAAGGCCGACTCAGATCAGCTTTGCTGCCCCTTCTATGAGGGTGAAACAAGGGGGAAGGGTATCCAAAGACAGAGGAGGAGAAGGAAAGGATAGATAAAGCGATATCATGATTTGGCAAAGGAATAAAAGGAATACAATTAAATTGAGCGTGCACAGAGAGGAGGAAATCAAACATGGGCTCATCTTCTATCCTGGTTCCTTCTACAGTTATACAAGCTTTTCATTATCAGCCTTGAGAAGATTTTGTTTCCCATAAGCTGCTCAGTGCTCCTGTATTTTTTAGTAAACAGTGTCAATGCAGCACTTTTTACATTCTTTTAATGCTGCCTTATAAAGTCTTGTTTGGAAGAAGCTGAGCATTACTGCTCAAATGCAGCTGGTGATATTGCAGCTGTAAGTAGAGAAAATATTTATAGTAAATCAACAAGTACATAAATGCATCTAGTTTAAATGTTGTGGCTATGAGCAAGAGGGAAATTTAGTTTAAAAATAAATAAATAAATACAATTTTCAAGACAAATTTTCAAAGATACAAGTCAAAGATTGACCCTTCAAACCATGGTGCAAATCATCAGTGTAAAAATACAAGCTCAGTTTCAACAAACTTGAAACACATTTTAAAATGTTTAAAGCTGATTCCATCAACATGTTAAAAATGTTATGATAGGGGCATGTTTCCATCCATGCTGCATCACCACTCCTTTCAACATCAACCTTGTGAGTAACTATGATCTGAGGAAACAAACTGCTTTAATTCTGAAAGGGAAACATTTTCTTCTTCTGGTAAGATTTCAGCTGCTTTCACTCTGGACTTAATGAAACACAGAAGGGCCAAACTAATCCTTTTACATACAATCTAAAATTGTGGGACTTGACCCAGTGGGCAGAGTTTTCAGAGTATGAGTCTTTTTCTGTATGTCTATACATTTCTATATGTGTAAATTATCAATGTCATGTGCACCAACATAGCATCATAGAAACTGGATTTTGATAAGCTGGTCTTTAGCCTGTAGGGATCTTAAGGAAAACCTTAACTTTGGATCGGCCAGATCGTTGGACAGTTTTCTTCTCTGCCTCACTTCATCTCGCATCATCGTGAGATCTTTCTTTGGATGACAGTTTTAACATCCATATGCCAAAGTAGCAATGCTCTGTTTACTGATGTTTAGAGATGTTGCTGAAAAAATCCAATGGTTTCCAAAGCAAAATTATTTTTTTAATGCAGTATATCATTAAATACAGATTCTCTGATTCTTAATATCATGTACCACACATAGTTATGTTGAGAAATGTTAAACTAGTTGTTCTCCCACTCTGTCACAGTTGTTAAACGCTTTCAATCTTTTAAAAAACAACTCGTATAGCTGCCTTGCTACACACTTGTGAGATGTTGCCACTGACCTAAACTCGAAATGAACCAATGTTTTTGTTCAAGTAGATCACAGCAACATCTCTCAGGTTTAACATTTATTCAACATTTTACTTTATCTTGTTTTAATTCTCTGCAGCTCATCGCACGCTGTTTTCACTTTCATTATTACACAGCATTCCAGCTTTGTTTGGAAAGGTCACAATCTGTTTTTTTCCCCCCATTTTGTTTATATATAACAGCAGATAAAAATGTTTGTAATTGCCAAAAGAAGTCGTCATGATTTACTGATTCTTCTTTTTCTTCTTTCAGCTCCTCCCTTTAGGGCTCACCACAGTCGATCATCTGCCTCCACCTCACCCTATCCCTTACATCCATGACTCTTTTCTGTGGTATTCCTCTTTTCTTTTTGCCTGGCAGTTCCACCCTAAAAATCATTTGCCCAGTTTTCCCTCCTCTGTACATATCCATCTCAATCTAGCCTCTTTTACTTTGTCTCTCTGATATGCTCACTTCTACTCCTGGCTCTCTGGATCACTCCCAACAAAAATAAGCTCTACCATCTCCAACTCTTTTCCACCTCTTGTCTTTTTATCAGTGGGTGCCAAAATAATTCATAATGAAAATAAATCATTAGTTTGACGTTCCTCTGGTTCTGCATTAGATCACTTAATTGGAGGACTACAGAAAGAATTGGTTTATGATAATTCTACTCTGAAAGAAATGTTTTAGAGAAAGATGACTAAATGTCTTCAAGTGCTTTTTAAGCAAACTAGAGTCATGCAGTATAGCCACATCAAAGATGTGTGTATAAAGGTAGAAAAAAATGGAAAAAATTTACTCTTCCAATGTTGGGGAAGGCGTCTTTCTGTTTAGAAGCAGTTACTTCATCGTGATCCAGGCTCTACATGCTGGACCAGCCATCCTGGATTAAGCCCAAAGCTCAGATAGTATCATTAGTATCCAGTCACAGAGAAGGCTTTTGTATCAACACCACTCGCATTACATAATCACAGAAAAGGCTTTCCAACTGAGAGACTCTTTGTTTTGAATCGTAAGCTCTTGTGATTATAAGTGAATCCATTAAGCCCCCATATGGATGCATTGCTCATCATCCTAAAAAACTGCCACAATTAAATGCTTTAGCATTTCTCAGCAAGCACCTCATTCCTGTAAGCAGGACAACCATACCTTTGTTTACCTGGATTAAAAACCGTAGCCTGCATGTATACAAATTCTGAACATTGTTCGAAAGCTTTTCTTTTTTTGTCGTTTCCAGCAGGCTCTGCTTTGCTCCTAACAATAACAATTTATGAGATGTACAATAGCTCCTTGATAAGACAAGAAATTTATGATACTGCCATTAGGATTTGTTTTCCCCACAGCTCCTGTTTAAGTTTAAGAAATCTCACTCCAAAGCCCATATATGCCTGTAAGGCAGCTTGAGAGAAGAGGCTCTGCAAAATTGCTGCACCACTTCTGCAGCTGCATAAACTTTTCTACATACCTGTCTCTATGAACAGTATAATGCAAAGATCATAAATATTTATTGAATGAAAGCATGTACAGTATGTAGCTGCTGTTAGCATTTTTGAAAGGCCCCGACCAGCTGCTGGGATGTTTGGAACTCACCGAGAAGAAATTACCTCTATTTGCTAATCGGAAAATCAGTGATTTGATCCCTGGCTACACGCTGAAGTTAGAATCAGAATACTTTATTAATCCCTGAGGAAATTATTTAAGACAATGGATATGTCATGTAAGTGTCATTGGATGAAATACTGAATATATTGGATCATCATCAGAGACATGGATTCCAATCCTGACACGGAAATCAAAAAAAAAAAAAGAAGTCTAAAAGCAATCAATCATCCACGTAAAGAAAACTTTGCATTCAATTTTTTTTTTTTTATCAAAGTGACATAGCTGATCAAGCTAGCTGGTAGCAAAAGAAGCAAGCTAGGCTATAGTTATATTTACTTAGATTTGAGCCTGAAGAGCTGACAATATGAAAGTAGATGAAACATTAGCTTAAGGTTTTAGCTTTGCTAAATGACTGGCGAAAAAAAAAGAAAGCACAAAGACTAGACTTTTTTTTTTTTTTACCCCTGTCCACCGACACATTATGGTTAAATGAAAAAAAAAAAAACCCTCTCATTTTATCTTCACAATATTTTGGTTTTCCTCAAAATGGTTCACTTTTAAGCTTCCATCCCCAGTTTCCAAACCCATTCAGAAATGTGTCTGTACTAGAAAATAATCAATCTACTTTTGTTCAGTGTTGTAACAGCTCAGTACTGCTTGTCTAAGTTTGGTTAAGCTACTGCCAGCCTGTGTTTCATGTGCAAGCTTGCCGTCTCTCTGTAATTTCTTAGTTTTCTTATCAGTGGAAAAATCTCTGGCCCATGAAAATGACCACCAATATTTCTGTTGGCACTAGCTTTTCCACAATGTTTTCATTTAGAGCAGAAAGAAAACCCTAACAAATGAACAGTTCATGGTAACACTGCAAAACGAGGTCTTTCTGTTGAACAACATAATTATTTTAATCCACATTTTCTTTGAAGATTTGTAAAGCAGTTTCCACATTAACTTTAATTTTTATGGCATTTTAAAACGAAAAGGTCAGCTTTTATTCTTTGTATTTTGAATAAACTATTATGGTTTTATGTTTGCAACTTCAACAAAATCTTGTGCCTTTTTTGACTTGCCATTGAAAGAATAGTGCTGATTCACAAGCGCAGGTTGCTGGAATCTATATAGAACAGCATTTGTTAGAACTTTTTTTTGGAGTAACAGTTACAGCTGGATAAAACTCTGGAAACATCAGGTTGCCGAAGACAAAAGTGGTTTTGCACCTTTTCCCCTGTCTGCTTTAGAATCAAATTACATCAAGTACAAGGTAGCTCCCCTGCTGTTTCTAAATAAAATAGCCTGTCAGAGCTGTCAACCGAAAATATAAGATTAAAAGATAACATGAAAATAAGATCAGTGTCATGCATAAATAGCACAATCCTTGTGTGATGTTTGCGGTTATTGGGGTCATGCAGTCCAAGTAAAAATTGGTTTAAATGGATAACTATGTAAAAATAAGCTGTGCGGGTATTTTGTTGTGAATGAAATAATGAGATCCCAAAGGGGAAAAACCCCTCAACAATACTGCAGTGTGTTCTCTTTCACAATTATGTACTGAGTTTAGATTGTCATCTGGTTATATTCAGTTTAGACACCAACAGAGAATCATGTAAAACATATAGTTTTACATATTAACAGACTATAGTTTCCAACAAGATTTCAGAGACGCACACATCACTGTTATGTCACAGTCTAATTAGACTGATTAAAAGCAGGCATTAAGTGAAAAAAAAAAAAACTCTTGCCAAGTCATAAAAAGGAAAACTGGGAAAGAATTTTTTTGCAGGCTTGGACTCAAGAGTGCTTCTTGTATAAAAAAAAACCATGGTGAGGATAGCAGAGACAACCCAGTGAGTGTGATAAACCAGTTTACCCAGGAGAAAGGAGACACATCTGCAAGGGAAGCACTCGCCTCAAACCACCAAATAGCTACTTAGTGGGTTGCCAGATATTTACAGCAGGACAAAACCTTAATTCATCGTCGACGCTTTGCTTGACAGGCTGGCTCCGGCTGAAGAGACGACCTCAGGATGTGGTCAAGAATTTCCAATTCCCAGCGTGAACACCTATTGTAGAAATACATACACATATTTCTGTCTGCATCAGATTTAGAATGCATTTCTATCTATCTTGCCATCATGTCTGTATTATGAAAAAAGACGCCACTGATATAAATGAACGAGGCTGTTGTGTTTATTTGACAAGTTTCCTGCTGAGTAAAGCTGCAGAGATTTGCAACAAATGTGGATGTTCTTCCCTCACAAGGTCATTGCCTGGATATAAACACTGGCTGCAAGTAGCTCTTGTTGGCATTTTGGCTTGCCATCAAATTACTCTCTGAACATTGATTAGAGACAACTGATATTGCATAAACGGTCTTTGCTAGGAATTTGAGACTGAACTTTACAAGCAGCTATTTTGTAACAAACAGTAAACAAACTTGTTATTGCTTGATCGTTGGGTATTTGAACATTAGTCTATGTTAAATGTGTTAAATGGCCATCAAGGACCTTTCTCAAGTTTATGTTAACGTGCCTGCTAATGTGACAGACTGCTAGCAAAATAAAGCAAAATACTGGCTTGGGTGAGAACATAGGCTTATTCCTGAAATTGAACGTACTGCTAAAGTGGCACGGTTCTCATTGGCTAATTACTTGATATGATTAACAACTGATTTTTAGAAAGCAATGGTGTATAACTAATGACTGGTTTCATAATCAAGAGAGATGCAAGGAACAAGTGACAATTAATTGCTTTTTAATATTCAAATTAAATGTAACTTTGTATTTATACAAATGATACTTGGATATTTCAGGTAAACAACGGCATGGAAGTTTATAGGCTTGTCTCTGTCACAGTAATACATGCATTGCATACTGTGCAGCACAATACCATGAAAAAGCATTCCTGATTCCTTAGTTTTTGCATATTTGTCACACTTAAATGTTTTAGATCATCCAATAAATGCACTGTACACGCAACATTACAGCATAACAGGACAGTTTTCAGTATGTGATGTCATTGGTTTTGCTGATGTCTTTGCCTGTGTGTGCCTCTGGGCAGTGAACATACATTGGAGAAACACAATGGTAGCTGTAGTTCATTTAACACCTGCTGGAGTCATTAATAATAGGATTTCAGTGTGTTACATGAAGAACCTTAAAATATTTAAAGATGAGTAAATTACAGCTCTGCCTTTATCCAACCTGCTGGGGCCTGTTTACCGAATGTGCAACACCAGGTAGTTTGTTTTCACTCATAACAGTTTTATGAGTAAAATCCAAAGGCCTGTAGGGCTCACACATGTATGTGTTCTGTTAAAGCAACAGTCATTTGTGAGAGGTGACAGTGCCATCAATCTGCTAATAGGGCTTGCAAATCACTTTTGTGTAGAGTGCCTGAAACAACACACCCACACCTGCCAACATTTCTCTTTGGAATTTATTTTTCAGTGCACTGCTATTTTCAGCCTAGTCCACCTAGACAGCACAAACATTCATTATTTATCATTACATATAACTTATTTTCTTTTCAGTGCTTTTATTGATTCTGTCAGTTTTCTTAATTTAAATATTATGTAAAATATTATGTATAATTTGTTATTCTAATGGTATTATAGAAGATATTTTAAAGGATTCTGATTCTGATATATAGGTCTGCACTCTGTAATTGGACTGAAAATAAATGCCTCATGAAGGAAGCAGTTTTTCATTTGGAACAGTATTAAACATCGTTGTTTCTGTGGGGGGGGGGGGGGGGGGGGGGGGGGTGATATGTGTAAATATCTCACCTCCAGAGAGGTGAACCCTAACTAAACTAAGAAAAGCAAAACAAATAAATAAGCAAAAATAATAGGCAAACAAAGCCACACTCGCCAGGATTATTCTTTAAAGGGAGCCAGTTATTTAAACTCAGTGATCCTTAACATGATATGACATGACATTCTCTCTCCCTTCCAAATAAAAGCTCCTCTGTGTTTTGTTACAGGTCACTCCACACTTAAGTAATCCCTTTCCAAAGATCCACCTTCTCCCTTTCTCACTCTCACTGTTCCTCTCGAGTGAAGTGAAACTACTAAGCTTAAGAGGCTTTTGACAGAAACCCCAGCCCCTTCTTTTCAAATCAAGCATCTTAATTAGTGTCTTTAAGTGGATGCAGATCCTTATGCGCAGCGCCATATGCAGGACTGAATATTCATGCATGGGACACGGCACATTGTCCCTGCTCCAGCCCAAATGCTGTGTTTCTTTTACCCTCATTATTCTGACACACTGACAAAGTGCAACAAGGCAAAGAACAAAAAGGAGAAAGCAAAGTCAGTTTCTGGCAAAAGTTCACTCCAGACTTCATGACACTAGGAAAAAAAAGAAAAGTGTGCTGATCCAAACTTATATTGCTAATATTGTTGAAACCAACAAGCATCTCTTTTGAGTGCTTCGGATGTGCTCTTGACTGCTGGTGTAATTCCAGATGTTTGAGAAGTTTGTTCATGTTCCTCATCACTTCCTACACATTGTAAATACTTTATTACTGATGACTGCTTTCCAAAGCAAGTGTAATGAGGTGGATTTCATCTACTGGAGGATCAGCGGCAGTGGGAATGTGGAAACTCTAGAAGACTGGAATCCACTTGAGAAACTTAAAGAACTTGTGCCATTTTTATGTACAGCACTAATATATGTTATTCATCACTAGAGTATATCACATAAAATAAAGCCAAGCAAAGCAAACCAATAAACATTCATTTGTTGGCTTGCTTACAAATATGTCAGTGTCCTGCATGTGTTGACATACGACAAAAACTACAGGTCGAGAGATTCCCTCTACATTTTTATTTACTTAGTTAACATCTATTTTTTTCACACTTTTTTAGTCTATAGTTTAATAATGAAAAAATAATGACCTTGTAGTATACAGTCATCTGAAAAAGAAAGTTTTTACTAGGGTGTGAAAAACTATGTGCACCCTTACTGCTTCTACAGGAATTAAGAGGGTAAGTAGGAGGCAGGTGCTGCTAATCAAATCTAATTCAGTAACTGATCATCAGCAAGTGAGAGCACATCTATAAAAGCCGTTTGCTGGTCTGGAGCATTCAGGTATGTGCTACACAATGCCACAATCTTCCAAGAGTTGATGTCCAAGCAAAGTCTGACCATGCAATGCTCAGAGAAACTGCAAAAAGCACATTAGATTCTACAGGCCTCAGTTAGCATGTTAAATGTTAAAGTTCATGACAGATAATCCAGAACATAAGCCTCTTCTCTCTAAAAAAAACCAAAACATAGCGCCATGTCTTAAGTTTGAAAAAATTGCCTCTGAACAAACCACAAGACTTATAGAACATTGTCCTTTGGGCAGACAAGGCCAAGTTTAAATGTCTAGCCATAATGCACACTGCCATATTGGCAACACAGGATATCAGAACAAATACCTTATATCAACCGTATACCACGGAGAGGTGGGGATTTGGGCTTGATATAGAGTGACAGAACCTGGGTACCTTGCAGTCACTGAGTTGACCATGAACTCTGCATAACTCTGTATAGTACTGTTTAACATATTCTAAAGTGAGACCATCTGTCTGATAGCTATAACCTTGCTGAGATTAGATCTTGCTACAGGACAATGATTCAGGACACAGCAGCAATTTAGAGATTAGACAGACCTCTTCTCCCCCTGTTTTTAAATCCCTTCTGAAAACCCATCTCTTCATCCAGGCCTTTGACACTTTGTGAGATGTTCTTGTTGTTGTTGTTGTTGATTTTTTAATTTTAGTTGTCTTTTAGTTGATTTTATAATGTTTTTAATATGGGGCTGTTTTAATAACTATTTATTATATGTTTTATTAAGTTTTTTATTTTTGCTGTTTCATTTTATCTGTTGTTCTTAACTGTACAGCACTTTGGTCCTGTGTTGGATGCTTTAAAATCCTTTAGAAATCAAGTTACATTGGATTGGATTTACAGCACACTGGTTGAAAAAGAAAAAAATCAAGGTGTTGCAATGGCCCCGTCAAATGATGGGACCTCAACCATACTGAAATCTGTAATGGGACCTCAATGGAGCCATACATAAATCAGTGACTGCAAACTTCAATAAACTGAAGGAAGGTTATAAAGAAGATTGTGCTGCTCACGTCAGCAACAACATGAGAAACTGATAGTCATACATTCAAGTTATAACTGCTAAAGGTGGTTCTACAAACTGCTGAATCATGTGGTGAATTTAGTTTTTCACCAGATCACCTAGAGTCATATTGTCTGAAAAATAATGAAGAATTTTGTGACCTCTTAGGAGGTTGAATGTGGAGGTTGTTCATGTCTGGTAGACAAAGAAAAATGATTACCATACAGATAGGATAATATTGTCTTTATAATTTAATACCACTATGTTACGCCTCTCTTCAGTATCAGGCAAATAATGAGGCCCTCCTCCTATCCAACAACATCATCATAAAAAAGGGGCACAGCTACGACAGGCCTTTAATTGGTGCTCATTAAGTAAGCTGATTTATTTTATAAAATTAAACTCTAATTGTCGTCACTTTCCCTCACAAAACTTTGAACGTTTATTTCAGGACTCAGCCTTTCATGCAAGTCATGAAGAGCAACGGGGACAGTAATGAGCGGGGGTATGAGGGTATGTATGTATTCATGGGTGAATGTAGAGTCAGAATAATTTGACGGGTGCTTCTGCTGGGGGAGGAAAGTGAGGTAAAGAATGAGAAGTGGAACAGCAAGGCAAAGGACGGGCAATGCTGTAAGCGCTGGAGCTGATACTCTGGCTTCAACAGCTCCAGCAACTTCAAGCTTGGATGAGCTCCAAGTGGCGCCAAGGTCAGGAGAGCACTGTCATTCAACAGCACTGTCTGTGTGTGTGTGTGTGTGTGTGTGTGTGTGTGTGTGTGTGTCTTTGTGGTGTGGTGGAGGGGAGGGTGCAGGCAGAGGGTATAGACATGTGTGCAAAAGCAACTATATATGTGTGTGTTTGTATATTAGTTGCTGTGGTAACCGTAACCGACAGTAACAATGGCAACAGAAGCAAGTTTGTACTGTAGGCTGTGTTTAACTGTGTTTGTTTCCCTCTGTGCCCGTGTGTATAATGGCACTGTAACAATATCCACTGACTTAAAGTGCCCTAATAAAGATCTAAATCATGAGCATATCAAACATCCATATCAGAGTACGGAGCAAAAGGTAAGACAAAAAAACGCACACACTCAAGAGTTTTACAACCAGATTTTTAGATAAGATGAAAAGATGAAGTAGAACAAATACAAAGTAATCAGATACTATTAAGCAAAACATTAGAATGTATGCATTTTTTTAATGTATGGCCCTCCTGACGTTTGCTTTGAGCCAGGACAGAAAGATGACTTTGATGAAATGAACCAAAATAATCAGGTGTTCATCTCACCCCAGTTTCCTCAGATATTATCCAATACACAAATTAGACTGAGTGAGCACTTTATAGTACTTTTTATCCTATTACTTTTAAATTGGGTAGCTTGTTATGTCTGGTGAATTGTAAGATGATTTAATTGTTTACAAGCTTCAAGTTTGAAAGTTTCGCTCTCAAAGATAAGAAGCTTCCGAATGTTGGAGAAGTCCACTTGTGAAACACCAGCGCTTTCCTCTGTTCCTGCACGCTGTCTCCACCATAAACATTCTGCCGTCTAGAGTGAGAGTACGAGGAGACGGTGGTTTGGCAGTGACAAATAATTCTGATGTCCATCACCCTGCTTTCCTCCTCTCCTGTCAGCACAGTGGAGGGTCTGTGGTTGGGTATTCTTTCACCCGTTTCAGTGAATCTGTTTTTCTTTTTGACTTCCTGACCTACTTATTTAATTGCCACTCATTCATGTCATTGTCACAACATTGAGTACTGGTTCACAACACTGAATACAAAGGAGTTGCATTAATTTGCTGTCTGAATGCCACTGTTTATTTCTTGGTTATGAAATGTCATCTGAGGGTTATTTTAATTCAGCATGACCGATGATCATCTAGTTGTCTATTACTCTTGTATTCTTTTCTTAAATATAGTTTTTAAATTGCCAAACTAGCGATTCTGACCTTCCTCTCCACCTTTCTTACATTCTCACAATGTTTTTTTTTCTATCTTAGTCTGCAGGAAATGTCAGCCCCTGTGGTGTTTTTTTACAGTCTGATTGGATAATGAGAGGAAAGTGGTGTTTATCTGCTTCTGAGACAGACAAGGGAAAGAGGAGTCAATCCCCTTTGACCTCAAGCAGGAAAAGAAAGCTTTTCTAACCTTTTCTGGGATCTACAGTTTACCGCAAAATAAGCCTGTGGAGTGAATTATACAACCGTCATTATGGTTTTTCTTATCAGTTGATTTGGGTTGATTTAAGGCAGCAATAATAAATCTGTAAATTTACTGAATTTGAATCCTCATTGTTGTTTTGCTTGGCACTGCATGCACAACCTTTTTACCTTATCAGTGAAGGCATCTGGGTAAGAGTGCTGTCTGTAGCACATAGTGCACAGAGGAACTGTCAGCCAGAAAGGACCCATGCAAAATATTCATTGAGCTATTAATTAAAAAAATTACACATATTATAGAATAATAATAGTAATGCTAGTGTGTATAAATATGTATACACATTTAACTATATATACATATTTAAATGTGTAAATAATAAGCAATGATTTATATAATATGTAAAATGTTTATATTACACTATGGTAAAGGGACTGGTTCATGCACAAGCTCAAAGCACGTTACATATCTCATTATAAAAGCCATACTTTGATAAATGCAATTATTGGAGCAACTTAGTTGAAAATTAACACAACTTAGTTGTACTGGCTTAGTTGCCAGTCCCTGCTATATAGACCAAAGTACTTGGCCACCTATCCAATCTGTAGGAGTTGCCTGGTCAGGAAACGCCTGCCATGAAGCTTTCAGTACACAGCTTTTGTGGTGATTTTAATCCCAGAGTAGGTTTAGAGCTGATAAAGTAGTTTCAGATATTAAGAGTAGAAACCTATTAATGTCCCTGATAGGAAATGCTGTTATGTAGAAACAGAGTCAGGACCTACCAAGAACCCTAACCACTTTGTCAACTTCTACTCAGATAGCTTCACTTATTTCCCATTTCATGATTTTGTTGATTGCGTGACTGTTTTCTAATTTCTCTCTGGAGTTTCTTTTGTCTTGTGGTGTCTTATATGAAAGTTTAAACCTTTTCACCCACAGAACAAGCATTCAAACTTCTTGACCCTTCAAAAATTTGAACAATACGCCAACACCTCGGCTGAAACACTGATTTTTACTTCACAAAAGGGACCAAAACAAGACAAATGGAGGCACATTAGCACTGAGCTAACATTTGTATAATCTAATGGGCCTATGTGGTGGCCACTAATAGAATAAGTGACTCCAGTTTTATGCATAACACAGACGTAATACAATTCCTGCTCTTACTTTGATTACGAAAATAATTCAATTTATGTGTTTACTGGCATAGCAAAAGAATGTTATGTTAATATTACCAATTTCATGCTCTCTTGCGCAATGTGATTATTGATTGAATGCACATGCACACCCCCTAAGTAGCTGCACTCAGAGCTCCTGCAGTCATAAATTACAGTTATATATTTCTGTTGCTAGTCTCGCAACTCCCACATTATTAATTCAGAGAGGAAACCACAAAACCAGGATGTAAACATTTTTTTCAAGCAACTTATGAAATTTCAGAGGAACAAGTTTCCTGACAGTATGTTGTTCTACCATTAAATATTCATTAAATGCCATACAGATAGCATTCTGTTACACGGTAAAGAAATAGCAAACTAATAAATTATTATTCATAAAAACATCGCTCTGTTGCGATACTGATCACACAGAGTGTGTCGATATACAGATTGGTTCTCTAACAACAGCCAGTGCCTCAGCTTGAACTGAATACATTGACTTTTGTGTATTTATGTAACCCAAGAAAGAGGTTAGGGAATCAATATATGAAATATGTCACTTGAGCCACAAGGAACATTAGGCTTCAATATTATATTTGTATTTTCAGTATGGTGACATTTCAGGATTGTGTGTTGAAACACTCAGACTATTGCTGTGTTATTTCTTTTTTCAGCACAGCTTGAAAGCTCAGCTTATAATTTAGGGAAATTATATATTTCTAAAAGCCTGTTTTGATTACACACACAGCCTTGAAAGGATTGTAGAGGAAGGAGTGGATTGAGGCTGGTGTCAGTGGATCAAGAGCCACCACACTTAGATGTCTTCAGGAATGGGGCCACAACTGTCACTTTCCCACCATGTGCTTCAAGTCACTCTTGAACCAGAGACAAAGACAGAAACATGTTACCTGGGCTAAGGAGACAAGAACAGGACTGTTTCTCTGTTTCTCAGCAGGCTTTTCATATGAAAGAACACTTTCCATTTCATCTAGAAATCAAGGACGACGAGAGTATTCTAAAAACTAAAAGGATATTGGATTTCGAGTTTTTGTGATCTTAAGGTCATAATACTCAGGATTAAACAATAATGAAAAGGGTCAAAATATTTCCCTTTATGCATGAATACAGATCATGTGAAAGTTTACCTTTTAGAATGAAGTTACAAGAAAATTCCCGAATCTGAAAATCTTTTTCAGGATATACAAATTTTCCGAGAAGGATGAATATAAAGGAAATATAAATATTTGCAAACTAAAATAATTGCATTTTAATGTACTATACTAATATATAATGAATCACACAACATGTAGGTATGAAACCTCAGGACAAATTCTACCTTGCTCTGCTGCGATGACATGACACCTGTCAGTTTTGACAACCAGCTCTGGTGTCTCGGCCTCTTTTCTTACGCGTGTGCCTGTGGTCTGTCGTCTGTCGTCTTCCTTTCTGCTTCAGCCTCCTTAATGTCATTCATTGCCTAATTTTCAGCGTGAGAGGTGAGCCCAGTGGACCGTAGAGCAGTTCGTCACAGAATCTGCTGTAAACAACAATATCCTGTTCATCGCACCTCCCTACTGCTCCTGGCTGTCAGCACATCATCCAGAGAGAATAGATAAATAAGTAATGGAGGGGGGTGTGTTTGCCCTGTGGGCTGAAATGTTTTCTTCCTTGACAAAGCCTTGGGGCATCAGAGCAAACCTAACATGTTCTGGACTTTCCCTAATAAGCTGCTGTCCATCATAGCTGCCCCTGCTCTGCTGCTGCTGAGTCGGCTGATACAGAGAACAACTACAGTATAGTAGCTGCCCACCCACCTCCACTACCAAGGCTGCCGCCAAGCTGCTATCTTTAAATATTCACAAATTAGCTGTGTTAGCGAGGCACGCTCCAGGGCATCATTTAATTGGCAGATACTGAATGACATCCTCGACACTATTTCTTCAGTGTGTGGTGGTGGGAAATAAACTCAGTCACCTTGACTCAAACTAGCAGGCTTCAACCTTGTTGTTTCCATCCCAACAGCCTGCATATATTCTCACATATATATTTGCCTTTCATGCACTGGCCTTCATTCACACACTGGTTTCAGTATTTCTACTGTAAATGACTGCATAGATGTGTGTTTGCACTCTCAGACATGTATTTCCACGTTCGATGCTGAAGCTACCTGCTGTTTCTTCCTGCTGGTTTTACTGCTATTCCTCACTGCCTTTGTGATTGTTTTTGCAGTATGATAATACTGGACACAACAATTTAAACGGAGCATGTCAGATGTGTCCTAAGAGGACAGTTTCTCTAAAACCTGCTTTTTACAATGCACTTGTTAACAAGTCAGTAAGACTGAGAAGGTATTAAACACTGCTTGTTAAAGCCGTCTCTGGCTACTTTAAGATACTGTAAGCGGTCAGCAGCTTGCATGCAGTGTGATTCATTTTCATATTTGACTGTTGAGAGGCAGGGTACACTCTGAACATGTCACTAATCTATCACAGAGCAAGTCGCCAAAGTTTAATTTTGCAACATTATTTGCTATATAAATTCCTGAAGTGGTGAATGTATTGAACAGAAGTGAAAAAAATGCTCGTAATTTTAATTTCATGGTTCCATGTCCTGGTAGTGGTACTTCTTTGCATCATGAGATATGCTGTCCTGCTTATAAAATTGCTTTGTTAATGGGTTGTAAGGCTTGATCCTAAAGATGATGGCCTTGTCATTTCAAAACTTGGCAAAAAATTTCTCTGGGTGATAGAATAAGGCAAAAAAAAAAAAAAAAAAAAAAATCAGCATGTTTGTACGTCAGCATGTTTTACTATAGATATATTTAATGTCTAGATGCTATGCTTGGTACAAATACCTGACTATGAATCTCTGCTTTTGTTGTCCAGATTTAACTAGCAGGAATGCTGCGCTGTGTCCAGCATGTCCCTCAAAAATAACTATGTGTCATTTCTGAAGGTATTATTATTTATTTTAACACACCCCTCTCTTTATTTTCATGACTGTCAGGCTAACTTTTACTTAGCACAGCTTTTTGTGTCTGTAAGGATGTAGGTAGCATATTGTTTTATATTTTTTTGGCTAGACTGATTATGAGTGCTCACTGAATGCTCTACGGTGTATGAAATGAATGCCAGTCACATCCTACGGCATTCACAGTCAGCAGCTTTCAACGCAGTTTGATATTTTGAACCCATAATGTAAGACAGTGCTCTCCACCAGTAAACCTCTGGAGATCTTGAATCAATGTCAAGTCACAATGAAGCTTTTCTAGTAGTAAGTGGTGGCTAACACTTATATTTTTTTCTCTTTAGTAAAGTCAGCCGCAAGACCAGAAAACTGTCCAGGCAGCACACATGTAGTATTCCTTTTCCAAACACTTCTAATTATATCTAGTCCAAAACTTCCATGATCCTGATGTTCTCATTCATAGACATGCCCGGACGTGTAATTTTGCATGTCTAAAGTGTAGCCACCTGTCATGTTTTGATGAGCTAATTAAGAGGCCCTTAGTTGATTGTGGGACCTACAGAGTTGATGTGCAGCCAGACTGGGGATTGTGGGTGTAATCTGCTATTAGTCATTAAGGATTCACGCTGGGCTGACTTCACACAATGTGTACGGGGGACACAGCTATCCTTTATACAGAGAGCGGAAAAGCCACAGTAAAAGAGGTGAAGGATTCTCATTCTCTCTGTCCTTCAATGCCTCAAACCCTCTCTCGTTACCCGTCTGTGGAGTCCCTCATTTGTTTCACATGCTCTTCATAAGAAACAATAAACTGACCCCCTTCCTCTCACCCTGAGGTGCATCCTTTGGGGAGATGGTGGGGCCTCTGAAAGACAGAGAGTGCAAGTGTGCGACACATTGTGTTAGACTGTATTAGAGTGAGGGCTCGGGTAATTAAGTGCGGGATATTGTGTGTGCACATTTGCGCGTAGGTTTACTTGGTCTGTGTGTGTGATTTTTGCGTGTAAATCTGATCACAAGTGTGAGCGTGTGTGATCTGTTTCCAATTAGCCCTCTTGTGTGGCTAGTAGCCTGGAGGCATGACTAATGTCTTGGTGGGCCGAAGCCCCAGCTGATGATGTTGAATGGGCCCCCATCTGCCGCGAGAACATCACAATGAGGCGCTGCTTGGTCGCAGACAGAGGAGCGCAACGAGGACTAAAGGCGTCAAGCATCATGGGAATGATGGCGACAGGGGGATAAGCTATTAGGGGCAAAATGTGCTGGAGGGGGGTCGGAGGTGAAAACATGGCAAGAATACCATTAGGACCAGTTCATCATACAACAACTGGTGCATATGCACACATGCTTATGTGTCCTAAATATATCGTTATTAAGTTTTCCTCTTTCAGATGTTTTTACTCAGTAATTTTCCCAGAGTAAAAACAGGAAACTTTTACACTAATGTTATTATTTATTGCTACATTTAATTGTAAACATTGATCTGTAAATTACATCCTTCCACCGATCCCTATGAAGTCTAAAAATCAAATGACTGAAGCCTCTATGCAGCTGTGATAAATTTAGCACATTTGGAGTAAAGTTTAAGAAACAGCATTCACGTCATTGCCAATAACAGCGTTTCATTTATTTTTGCTTTCACATTTGATGTCAAGTTATATCATAAGATAATGGCCATTGCACAGATAAAGGAATTTCATTTGTTGTTTTCTTCTCTTGCAAAGTTTATCTATCTTCAACAACGATTAAACAAATTTAGAATAAAATCAGAAATTTTGAATCATGCATGTCTGCGTGGGTTCCCTCCGGGTACTCCGGCTTCCTCCCACCGTCCAAAGACATGCAGCTTGTGGGGATAGGTTAATTGGAAAATCCAAATTGCCATTAGGTGTGAATGTGCGAGTGAATGTGAGTGCGAATGGTTGTCTGTCCCTGTGTGTTAGCCCTGCGACAGACTGGCGACCTGTCCAGGGTGTACCCCGCCTCTCGCCCTATGACAGCTGGGATAGGCTCCAGCGCCCCCCGCAACCCTGAAAAGGATAAGCGGAAGCGAATGGATGGATGGATGGATGCAGATTTTCTTCGTAATACATAAAATTCAGTTGGGACTCTGCAGCTCTGCTGATAAAAAGCACATAATGTTTCTCCAAGAATGAAAGAAACGATGATGAAGGAGACACGTGTGTTTTGATTGGGGATTTACAAAAGAAAACTCAATGGGTAATTTAACCTTTCTTAAGCCCGTACAGTGTGCACTGTTTGCACAACACCTTGTTTCCAAGCAACAGTTCCACGACTGTAGAATCAGAGATTTGGACTGGCTGCTTCATTTCTATCTCTAACACCCCGTCAATCCCTGTGACTGAGTCTGCCCCTCCAGGCTGTACATTGAGATGTATTCACTGACAAAGACACAAACTCGCACACACACACACACAGACACACACTCTCACACAACGTAATCTAATCAGTGATCTGTTATTGTGTCTGTTGATGAATTACTCAGACTCTTGGGAACAGGCTTGGACACAGCTCAGTGTACAGCCGCGGCACAGTCCGTCTCATTCGGAATGGGATAAAACCTTTTGTCTTTGGTGGTAGAGAAAGGTGGGGGCTGCTATGGGTAACCGAGAGGAAATTGAAAATATTTATTAAAAAACGTTTTATTAAGAAAAAGAAATGATGTGTCATCCAGAAAACTGGACCAGCCAGATCATTCAGTTTTGGTCAATGAATCCTTTATCTTCTACAATTTTTGTCTTAATTTTCATGTTTTTTCCAGACTGTCATCTGTTATAATAATAGTTTAATCACCACAATAATTGCTGATCTTGTGTCATGTGCAGTGTATGTACAGACGAGCAGCATGCAGAGACACAAATAATCATGCTACCTCAGTCGAATCTTTTTCGATTGCATAAACTTATAAGTATAGATTTTACAATTTTATTGTGAAAAAAATCTTTTGGCAAACAAAGTTCTTAATGGTGGCTTAAAAATTTAGTTTCTTTCTTTGAAAGTTTTTGGATCATCTTTGATCACTGTTATGGTTAGGCCTTGATCAGGTGACCCTGAACCCTCCCTTAATCATGCTAGGATAGGCTTCGGCTGCTGGGGGCTTCCCATGTGCACTGAGTGTTTCTTATTCCTTCTTTTTTCAATCTCTGTGTGTTTACACACCACTCTGCATTTAATAATTAGTTATTATTGTCTGGCTTTCATCCACATGTGCATTTTGTCCCGTCTCCCTCCACTCACCCCCAACCAGACGTGGCAGATGGTTGGCCCTCCTTGAGTCTGATTCTGCTTGAGGTTTCTTCGTGTTGAAAGGGAGTTTTTCCTTCCCACTGTCACCAAGTGTTTGGTCAGAGGATGTTGTCTGATTGTCAGGTTTCTGTCTAATATTGTAGTGTCTTTACCTTTTAATATCAAGTGCCTGCATATAACTCTTGTTGTTATTTGATTTCACATAAATAAATATTGAACTGAACTGAATTTTTGGGTCAAACTGTAGACCATAGCGGCTTGTGGAGTTTCTTTTGGATAATACTTGACCTTCACCTTATGAAAAGTACAATTTCAAGAATCTATATAAAGCGTTTCTCTTTCACTTTTGATTTTTTTTTCTTGGCATGTTTTCTGTTCAAAAGCTTGTATCTGTCTCTTGGGTTTAATAGACATTGAACAGGGAAGCTGCTTCAGCGTGATGCAGGTACTCACATAGCGACTTTCTCAAAGGGTCATAAAGCTGCCGACTGTCCCAGACTCAGATGCCAAAATCTTTCCAATGGAGAAAAGCAGAGTGAGACAGAAACATTTAATGGCTGCAGGCTCGGACTAGCAGCTCCATATTTTTGTCTGTGTGATACAGGGCAATGGCCACTCAGTAATTATCGACAGAATGAATAAAACACTCAGGAAGTACAAGCAGTAAACAAAGCAAGTGAACAAACAAACAAAAAGCACAACAGCAAACAGAGCACGGAAGTTTCCCCTGAATTGGTGGACCAATCTGGAGATTGTGACAGATCAGTCTGCCAACACAAAAATGTGCCATGAATCTGCACATTTGAGGTGTTTGCACCTGTGAGCAGTGTGTGTGTATGTGTGAGTGTTCATTGACAGAGATAGATGAACGCTCTCCAAAGCTGCTGATCTGGTGAATGAGACAAACAACACACAACAGAACACAGTGGAGAAAAGCTGAAGGCTCTGACTGCCAGCACCATATCTTTGTGCGATTATGTCTTCACACACAATGTGTACGGGTTGAACTTGACAAAGGCACATTTTCATTTGCTAGTGTGTGCATATTTAATCTGATTTTCTATCAGTATAGAAGATGAGTAAATACAGAGGGTGAAAAACTAAAGAAAGTGACTGAGTACTAGAAAAGCAAATAACTCAATAGATTTCAAATGTTATGTAACCATATAGGCTAACAGTCTGCATCATTTATATATCCATAACCTCACTTATGATGGTGGTGGGGCTATGCTCATATTTATATTTATACAGTTTATTTTTCCATTTTTGTTACCTGGGTTTATATTCATTTCTTTTTGTTCTGTTTGGGGACCAAATAAACTGACAGGTACCCAGACACCAGTGGCTGCAACAACAAAAACAGGAACGTCACCTGTAAGGAAAGCAGGGGGTTGAAAGACAAAAGGAATGGGAGCAAAGGCTTCACAATTGGACTGGTTGGACTGCAGAGACACCTCTGGCCTTGAAAGTCAGCAGAGGGAGAGGGGGGGAGGGAGTGGAAGAGAGAAAGGTTTGTCTTTCCAAGTTCTTTGTGTTTGTCCCAGGGACTCGGGGGACATCCTGTCTTGTGTGTTTGAACTTCCAGCAGTTTTAATCAGCCTCCCAGGTGTCGAGCTCACAGGACAAAACTACCCATCTTTATGCTGGAGCAGACTGCCGCTGCAGCACAGCACCTGCTGAGCTGAGAGACATGCAGAGTAAACAAAAAAAAAAAGAAAAAAAAAGAAAGAGACAACAGTCTCAAAAGTGAGAAGAAAACTAAGTTTGAAAATGGAAGGGCTGTCAGCACACCTTTAGTAGGTTTTATTTCCCTTGGTTTGTCCTTGTGCTCTTTATTGGGCAGCTGCTGTCCTTTCATGTTACCATTATGGTTGTTTGTGCGTGTGTGTGTGTGTGTGTGTGTGTGTGTGTGTGTGTGTGTGTGTGTGTGTGTGTGTGTGTGTGTGCGGGTGTGTGTGTGTATGCACACTCAAGGTGTTACTTGTGCTGTGGGGAAACAAACATCCAAAAACCAAGATCTCACAACAGAAATCATTTTATGATTTTAAGGTGCAGGCGTCTTTGTGGTTTGTGGTTTGTGTATGACATATATATATATATGTATATATATTATACACACACACACACACACACACACACACACACACACACACACACACACACACACACACACACACACACACACACACACACACACACACACACACACAGCTTCTGATTTTTAATAACAGTCATCACCTAGTACGCGCCTTACTATTTTTCAGTATACACTTGAGCCCCCGAAGCTAAACAACTTCAAAAGCTCTTGAAGTTTTAGCATAAACCACATAGGTTTTGTAGTTGCACAAAAATGGAGGCTTCTGAATGATTCACTGTTTTTCAACAAGCTGTTGTGAAAACCATACAGAGGCATGGATAGATATTCCAGCTGTAAAAGCAGATTTATGCTGTGGAAAATGATTGTGGACATGTCTCAGGCTCTATGGAACATGATTATAGATGGATGGATGACTGAAGAGAGGGTTATTCATTCTCTGGAGGACAGAAATAAGTCTCCAGTGGACAGCCTTTCCTGTCACGTTACTGTGCGTACATCCTGCTGCTGGTCGCCTGAGAACTCTAAAAAATAACTAAGAAATATGCTGTTAGGGCTTTGGTGGAGTTTAAATTGTCAGCAGTGTACTGTGAAACCCATTTACCTTGGTGTACCATTACCGTTTATGTAGCTCAACTGTGCATGTTAAATGACCGAGTGTGTTACTTGTCTTCCCCACTCAGTGCAATATTGTCAAAGTTTAGTGGCAAAACTCATTTTCAACAAGAATTCCACCTGGGGCTCAAAATACCAGGATGGAGCCAAACAATTAGTAACGGATCCATTGGCCATGTATGTGAAAACATCACTTATGATGAAGACTCCAGAGAGAATGCTGTGCTGCATTTAAACATCTTTCAGATCATTGTTTTGGTCTTGGTAGCTTTATTTGTTAGATTAACTTTTACCACTTGTTTGCTTCCAACACCAGAAAGCAGCACTGACAAAGAATCATGTATGTTAACACCACCTATTAGCTTGGACACAGTCACATCTAACACTTTGTTTATTTTTAGCCTTGACTGATTCTGCCTTGTCACAACATGTGAACGTTAAGAAAATGGATGGATGGATAATTGTTTTGGGGTTTTTTTGTCCTCCACTTGTTCACTTTCCTCAAATATTTTGAAGGACACACTGCACACCATGTGCTATTGTCCGGGTGAGTCACGGTATGTTCTTGAGCAGCAGCTCTCCTCCTCTGGGTGGAGACGGGTTGCTCCTCCCTGGCTGGCCACTTGTGGGCAATTACTCCAGCAGTATATGAGATCTACGCGCTCAAGTAGTCCTCGCCAGAGTATCTGCTAACTAATGTTAGTCTGTGGCCTCACGTCTTTTTGATTAGGCTATAGTGTGAATACTTACCTATCTCTCTCTTTTCATAGCCTGTTCCTGGAGTTGACTTCTCATCACTGCCAAATTTGCTTACCTGGATCTTGGTCTTGGCTTCTTTTCAATCACTTTCATTCCCTGCACCTCAAAGTCACAGTGACTCCATAGCACCCATGATTGCCTAGTTTTTTCCAGTTTTAATTTCCTAGTTATCATCTCATGCTATCTAAGTTCAAAAGTCATAATTTAAATTCGAGTTTTGTATCCACCTTGTTGGAAAATAAACTTCTTTATTAAACTCGCTACACACCTCCGGTTTTGGAGTCTGCGTCTGTCTCCACCTCCTCCAAGCGCCTAAAGATACAATTTAAAATTAGGTCTGATATTTGTAGACACAACACTGCAACAACACAACACTTTACATCAGCTCTAAAATCTGTATCAATTTTAGAGCTGCTGCTGATGTAGGTCTCCCCTGTATCAACTTGAATTTCATTATCAGGATGCAGGAAAGTTTTGTGGTGGCACATGTCGCAGCAGGGACAAGTTTTGAGTGAAGATGTTGGTGTAGCCAAAAACTGCAGGCTCCTGGGAGCATTTTCATTTGTACCATGGATTAGTACAATTTACTGGAAAGAAGTTTGTAAATTGAACGACTCCATTTCTTACCATGGAGAAGCCACATACAGGAACCCTGGTTAAGATAATCGGCCGTGTGAAGTCTACAACTACAAGTCAAATGTCAGCTGTAAAACACCTGTTGGCACATTTTGGCACTAAGGCCATAACTGTTTCACTTTACAGCACCTTCCTTCCTTGATCATATACTCAGCAAAAGAATAAGCTATATTCTGTTATTATTCACAAGGGGTCACCACCATGGGTAGCTTTGCATTTTTGATTTTTACAGCAGATGCCTTTCCCGACACAACCTGAAAGAGATAAGTCTCCTCCCACGTGTTGGAACTATGGAACTATGGAACCGCTAAGCAACTGATCATTTCTCTTCAACTGGCTATTTTACATGACTTTACTTAACCTATTTTAACTTACAGTAATTTACCACCAACTAATTATAGTCAGTCAGGGATTGGGAAGATGAAGGTACTCCAGAAAATGAATCAGTGACACCAGAAAAATAGCGAGTGGGAGAACAGAGGGGGTATACACTTCCTTTCCCTTCATTACAAGAGAGCCATACTCATGTATTTACTATTAATAGCCTTCATGGTAATATATACAGATACAGATGTGTCAGTATTCACGTTGTGTGTGTTTCCTGGGCAGCTCTGTAAACACAGATGCAGCTCTGGCAGATATGGCAGAAAAGAACTGAAGTCACAATCAGAGACACGGTGTCATTGAGCACAGTGGTATCCAGTCATACATACCACATAAAAAACCCAAACAAGTAAAAAAGCAAGGAAACATCAACACCACACTTTACAGTTAGTGGTTTGGTCTATACATGAAGTTTTAATTTTCCATATTTTAAGATAAGAATTCTACACACTTCCATTACACTCTGAGTTAAGAGGTAGTATAAATGTTTTGGCCTCTTCATTGCCTGCAAACTCTTCTTTGATCTTTTGCTTTTTCACCACCGCATGCTCCTGCCTTGATTAAGAAACATTTGTACTTTTTTTTTTTTTTTTTTTGGAAGTGACATCAGAAACAGCAGCATGTGACATCACGTGATGGCGGAGCTTCAGTTCATCCTTTGTCATCCTTTTTTTTTTTTTTTTTTTTTTAATAGGACAGGGGGAAAGAATGAAAGAAAGAGGGGGAGAGGAAGAAAGAAAACCAAAGGGGAGAAGAGACGGTGAGAAGGGGGGGAAGAGAGAAAAAAAACAAAAAAACAAAAAAAAACTCCTGGGTCACCTGTATGGAGAGAAAGAAAAACAAAAAAAAAACAGGGGAGACAGCAAACAACAAAGAGCAACATAATAAAAAAAAAAAAAGCACCATCACAATAAACTAGCTAGTCATAGATATCAATAGTTACTAAATAATAAACGATATTGTGCAGCACGCAAGATAGACAGCGCACAGTGTGCTTTGAGGCAGCAGCCAAGAAAGCTGTAGTCCGCATCTGTGAATACCCATGTGTACACCTGTGTGCATACCTGTGTGGATCAGCATGCTTGCATTCCAAAGGTTTCTCCATGTAATGATCTGCTAGAGAGTGTGGGGAGCCACAGCCCTGTCCTCTATGGTATCAAGCAGGTATGGAGGAGATCAAAACTCCAGACATCCAGAGGCCCCCAGAACACAAGACATTTGTACTTTTACTGTGTACCATGTGCATCGAGTACAGCATGCCATGACTTGTGGTTTGTGGACTTTCTGACTGCGCCCTTTCTGAAGCCCAGCTGACTCTATAAATACTGCTTGGAGCTTTACATAAGTGTGGCTGTCATTAATGTGGCAGGCTTTCCTTCTTTGCAGCACCAACACACACTCGACATTACTTACAAATAGCTGCTTCTCAGGTTACGGCCCATAGACCCAGCCCATCACTGTTACTAATCAGCAAGATTTTTTAGTTAAAGAAGCTCACTTACCTAAAATAAAATGCAGATAATATATGCAGACACACATGGCTGTGTTTAAGAGGCTAGAACATTTGCCACCAGTAATTCAGACCCATAAATTCATTTTTGTGCACTGTAGTACACATTTAGTTTTTGTTTGTATCTCTCATACGCTACATGCCACTGTGCTGAGTCCTGACGACTCAGTGTCCATATATACCTCTGCACGGAGGTAGCAGCCACTGCTCCAAACAAGGCCATTGTTAAAGCACGGGCTCTCTGTTTTCTCAGTGTCCTTCTTTCTCTAATTAATTTGTCAAAATTCTGTCGGTTATGACTGTGCAGAAATTGATAGACTGCTGCAACAACACCTACTAGCTCTGTAGCCGCCATTTTTACTTCAGTAAACAGAGCATGTTGTTTGTGACGTCTTCTTTTGCGCATGCGGGCCACTTTGAGGGCCATGAACCGTTCACACTAGAGTGCATTCGCTGTCACATTTTATTTGTAGTATGAACAACCAGACAAAAAAAATCGGATTTGATTAAAAAATCGGAATTGAGCATTAAGACCTGCAGTGTGAACGTAGCCTTTGAGAGGACAACAGTACCTTTAAAATGATGTCACATGTGTGGGGGTGTGGCCTTGCCAACGGTCTTTTTTCCACCTTTTCAAAATGGCTGGCACGCCCACAAGCACATTTTATGGAGGAAAGAAAGGTAAGCATGATATTTACATTTAAAATGTTTTTTAAACTCAGATTTTGATTAATTTTCAAAAATCAACATCTAGTAAGTAATTTGAAGGGGTTTTCAGAACGAAGCTTATTTAGTTTCACAGAGGAAATGACTAATTTTTTAATGTGTACTCTAGTGGACGTCTGGACTTTGAACTTAAATTTATTTTGACAGAGGCAGAGAGAATTCTTAACAGAATCACTGAAGGAGATTCAGACATAGATCTTTCAGAAGATGAGAGTCATGCGAGCCAGATAGGAGAGGGTGAGAACCAAGGAGTCAGACGAAAAATATCAAGATGCAGGGGCAGATGTAATGGAGAAAGACACAGGGTCAGCTGAAATGTGCCGTCGTCCTATCTGGTCCAGAACCAACATGTAGGAGAATCTGGAATTTTTGATTTTGAGTAATAAAAAGTATGGGTAAATGTTTTCCAGTAAATTTCCAGTAAATTGATTTAACTTATAAAGATGGTGTAAAAGTGTTCAACATGAACTATATTGGATATTTGAGTATAGATCATTTTTCTGAATTTTGATTTGCTAAATAATTTTCCATTATCTTAGGTTCATGCCTTTGTTGAAAGAATGCAGAATTGGAGATGAAGGTACCCTAATGACACTTAATGATTGGAGCCTACAGCAGTATTTCCAGCAGTACATTGACTAAAAACTAATTCAGGACTTGTCCTTCTTCACCAACCAGCATATGGCGTATAGCGAGGTCATGAAACGAGCTGAAAAGAACTCCCAGTACCTGGAGTTCAAGCTCCTCTTGGCCGAGTAACTGATAAACAAGGGACAAACATGTGAACAAGACCTGAATAATACCAGTGATGAAGAGTTCTCTCCAGAAGTCAAGAAACGGATGCCCCAACTGGATGAGAGTGTAAGAAAATATGGTGCACTCCACTTGCCTGAAATGATTAATAGTCCAAAGCCTTTCAGTTGCAGAATGCTTGGGTGCAACAGTAAAACATATGTGAGATGTGTGAATTGGCAAATGTTAGCCTGTGTCTCCAGAAAAATCACAGTGCTTTCTCAGATATCATAAATGAATGGACTTTTGTGAAATAGAAAGCCCAGTGCAATCACTTGTTCCTAAACCAATGGCTTACAGCTAGTGAAATGTCAATGACTTGACCATTAATCTACTTTTTTATGATATTGTTATGTAAACATGTTTTAATATCCTGCTTACACAGAGTTCAGTGGATCATTTAATATTCTTAAATAGCGCTTGAATATTGTTAGCTTCACATTCGTGATCAATGAACTCCCCTTGTGCACTGAAGTGGACATGTTGTAAAATTTTAATTTTTAATTTAAATTTTTAATTGTTTTTGCAATGTGTGTTTTTTTTTTTTACCAACCCAATACTTGAAATACATACTTATATGAAAAAATCAAACTTTTTTTCCTGGGTCTCAGGAGGTTAAATAAATACGTATATTTAACATAAAAAATGGGACTCGAGTCTCTTACTCAAAAGTGTTTCCACCCAAATGTAGACTCAACAGGCCATTGTACTGCCTCAGAAGAGGTGCTAGTGTTGTAAGTGTGAAGACATTCATGTTATTTCTGCAAACAGCATCCTTTGAATTGAAGGTTGCCAATAATCAATTAATCATTTCATCTTGCGATTGTGCTTCTAAACATCTCACGTGATTTTATGTTTCCCACTCTTCAAAGGACACAACATCTGCTATTATTATAAAAAATAAATCCAAGTTAAGAGAAAAAATCCAGAAACTAAAAACAGAAAACTTTCTCTTCTTTCATTTTATTTCAGATGCATCAGCTGTCCTTGCTTGGAGGGATGTATATAAAGTAATTCCAAGTACTTCCACTTCTAGCAGTGGGACCAAACCAGCACTTTTACTGTGGTACTTGACTATGTCCTGCCAGTAACGCTCATCTACTTTTACAATGTTCCTTTTTTCATTAAGCATGGAGTATTGGAGTAATTTTATATGCATTAGCATTAGCTTTATTGTTAATAAAAAAATAGGCTTGGTCAAACACAGCTTTAGGTCCAAATACTTAATCCCTGCTGAGTTCACAGTTCACCTTAAAAGACAGAAAGAAAGAAGAAGAAGAAGAAAGATCATGCAGGCCCCAGAGCAATATATGTTGTATACACATCATTTATACATATCATCTTACCATTGGCTACGGGCTGTCATGCACACATTCTCGATATGATTCATTTGGAAAAGACCAAAAATAAAAGAGAAAAGGGACAGCGTGGAGCACAGCAGGCAGGGAAGAGAAAATAGGAAGAAGAGAGGAAAGGCAAAGGGAAAAAGAAGCGAGGAACATCAAAAGAAGAAGCAGACATGATGGAGCTGGCCTGGGGGAGAGCCAGTCAAACAACTCTCTCACACACAGATACACACTCATGCATACACACAAAGCCTGTGTGTCACTCATATGTCAGAGAGGAGGGCAAACCCCTGCTGGAGATTAATTACCCAGTGCCATTCACAGAGGGAATTTGGGGATTTTTTTCCCCTCTTGTCCCATTTAACAGACACACACCTCTGCCTCAGGGATGCTCGACTTGGTAGGTGCAGCACTACCTAGAACCCTGCCTATACTTTTCACGATGGCTGTGGGCAAACGCTCACCATGTCTTTTTAAGTATCAATGTGAAGAGGTGAAAACAACAGGCTCAACCCTGCTGCTTTTCTCTTGTTTTTTTCTTCTTCTTTTTTCTTCAGCTAATGTGAGGTCCATGAATAAAACTTGTTTTTTACTCAGTGAGGAGAGAAACAGGTCAAACAATAGACGTTTTTTAATACTTTGCAGTTATGCCAGAATTATTTAGTTCTTTTTTTGTTTGATTTTTTTCATTCAGCATGACAAGAAGTTTTCAAACAGGGATTTCAGTTGTTTTGGAGATCACAGTGCTTTCAAAGTTCTTCTTGGCCAGAATCTGCCACACAGCAAGCCATAATAATGCTGTATAGAGCTAGTTCAGACGCTGATTCCTACTGCCACTGTCTGTTCTGACAATACAAAGGCACATAGGGAAAGAAAAAAATGGGCATTCTAAATATCACGCTAACCTTGAATTTCAGGCCAAATAAGATCCAACTTTCATAAAATATTTCTTATCTTAAAAACCATGATTACATTTCTGCTACTTTTGTTTGTATTGGCAGCATTTAGGAATGACACTGGCATAAGGAGGTACAAAATATCACATTATAGTTTACCTACAAATATCATGTCACATTTGACCTTTGACCTTAATTTTAGATATGCTTCCCAAACAGGTTAAAAAATGATCTGACTACAAACTTCCTGAACCATGTTTAAAAAGGACAAAGAAAACTAAATGAATATATACAAAATGCTATGACTATGACTATACTGGCCAGAGAGTGAGCTGCTTTTCTGGAAGTTTGGGCTCTTGAAACTTCTTGTATTTGTCATATTACAAATTCTCCAAGGCCCCGTTATGTTTCTCAGTCTACAGGAATTCAACATTCAAATAAAGCATCAAATAAACATTTTTTAATTCTTTCCACCCCTTTCCCTGCTGAATTACACTGAGGATGAAAGTTCATATTTGTGGGATGACTTGTATTGGCAGTTTGAGCTGTAACATTGTTATCTAATAGCCTCCAAAGGCTTTCGGAGCGTTGTTTTATGAGATTTTTGTTTTGCTTTTGTCTAATAATTACAGTGGAAATGAGCTGTATCCTCTTTATGGTGATGATAGAACTATTATACAGAAATTGTACAGAAATTAAGGCTCTCTTTCAAATCCTCTTTTATTTTCTCCTCTGTTTTCATATCCGTCTTCTAGCTTTCCTCTTCTGTTTGGCGATCGTGGCTCAAGAGTTGGGAGTTCGCCTTGTAATCGGAAGGTTGCCGGTTCGAGCCCCGGCTCAGACAGTCTCGGTCGTTGTGTCCTTGGGCAAGACACTTCACCCGTTGCCTACTGGTGGTGGTCAGAGGGCCCAGTGGCGCCAGTGTCCGGCAGCCTCGCCTCTGTCAGTGCGCCCCAGGGTGGCTGTGGCTACAATGTAGCTTGCCATCACCAGTGTGTGAATGTGTGTGTGAATGGGTGGATGACTGGGTATGTAAAGCGCTTTGGGGTCCTTAGGGACTAGAAAAGCGCTATATAAATACAGGCCATTTACCATTTTACCATTTAAACAAACACACTCAAGCAGGTAAAAATTTGATGTTTTGGACTTTCATGAACAGTACGAGCTGACAGGAATGAAGACACCAGGAGGGGAGAAAAAACAGCATGCCACACACACTGCACACACTGTGTATCAGTCCCCCGGACCAAGGAAGAAATAGAGAGAGCCTCGACGGGTGCAGTAATTTTTACTTTGAGATTCATTCAGAATCTAACAGTGCGCCAGGTGCGCCAATGCACCGTGAAAACTAAACAGAAACACAAAATACATTTTCTTAGACGCTTATTACAAATATGAACTCAAATAAAGCAGAAAATACAACAAAATATCAATTAAGCAAAGAAATACAACTTAAAACATGTACCTCGCTCCGCATTCCAAGGGCTGCAAATTGTTCGTTTCGCTAGAGTCCGGTATCACGCTGCTTCACGCTTCATTGAGAGCTGCCTACTGGGAAATGTGCGCCACAAACCTGAGCTGGAAGTGCAGCTTGCCGCTAACTAAACAACAGAGCCCTCTACTGGACACTACGCGTAGCTGTTCAGGCTTAGATCAATAAACAAAACTGGACCTTTACACTCCCACCAAATCATGTATAATAAACAACATTCTTTACATGATTTCCAGCTGTAACATATGGACATTACTACAAGAACGAACACAATTTCAAATACATCATCAATAAACTTTCGCAAATACGCCTGATGTGACAGTATTGATTGAAACATCAATTAGTTATTTTCTAATAGAACTACAAGCTTTTGAACAGGTCGCTCAACTACGTGAGGTTTGTGTGCTGTTCCCTGCTTCTTTATTAAGCCTCGATCGCCAACTTGAAGCTTGACTCTGCGGACCAAACCGTCATCTTCTTCTGGTGCTTCAACCACTCGAGCCAGTTGCCACTGATTTCTGGGAAGCATGTCTTCTTTGATAATGACTATGTCATTGACTTTAAGATTTCGACGTGGTAGGTGCCATTTCTGTCTCATAGATATGTTCAGAAGGTACTCTCTTTTCCATCTACTCCAAAACTGCTCAGTGAGATACTGGACTCTGCGCCAACGTTTCCTTGCATATAAGTCCTCTTTCACAAACTTTCCTGGTGAAGGCAGTGCAACCTTTGATTTCATCAATATGAGGTGATTTGGAGTTAGAGGTTCAGGAGATTTAGGATCATTGATTCCATCGACGCTCAGTGGTCGACCATTAACTATAAACATCGCCTCATAGAATAGAGTTCTTAGAGAGCTGTCATCCAGCCTGCCTTGGCATTGAGCAATGGTGGCATTGAGAACATTGCGGATGGTTCGAATCTGTCGTTCCCACACACCTCCGGCATGGCTAGCAGATGGGGCATTGAAGACGAACTCACACTGTTTATTGGCAAGGAATGCTTCTAAGGCATCCATGTCACATTGTTTAAGAGACTCTCTTAGCTCATTTTTGGCTCCAATAAAGTTTGTACCCTGGTCACTGTACAACTTACAAACAGCTCCTCTTAAGCTGATGAAACATCTCAGAGCGTTGATGAAAGAGTCAGTAGAAAGATCCTCAAGCATCTCAATGTGGACTGCACGTGAGGAAAGACATGTAAAGAGGAGTCCGTATCTTTTATGCTCTTTGCGACCTTGTTTTGTGACAAATGGTCCGAAACAGTCCATTCCACAATACATGAAAGGATCTGAGATTTCAACTAGTTCCTTTGGAAGTTCAGACATGCGTTGTTCTTCTGGTGAACGTCTTAGTTTTCGACATTGAACACATTTGCTTATTAGTTTTGCAACTTCCTTGCTCCCACCAATCACCCAAAACCCATTCGATCTGATTTCCATGAGAGTTTGGCTTCTACCTTGATGACAAATCTGTGCATGAAAATGAGCAATGATCAACTTTGTAATGTGATGGTCTTTTGGGAGGATGATGGGGTGCTTAAGTCCCTGACAGAGTGTTGACTTCTTCAGTCTTCCTCCAACACGGAGAAGTCCTTGATCTAGCACTGGATCTACTCTAAAGAGGGGACTTGAACTCGGAAGGTTATCTCCCACCTTCAACACTTCCATCTCTTGAGAAAAGGCCTGCTGCTGAAGGAGCTTTATTATTGTGTCAGCAGCTGTTCTCCGTTCATCTACTGTTACAAAGTTTCCATACTGGGCTTTGCTGGATCTCAATCCTTTTATCCTTGCAACCACTTTAAGGAGCATTGACCAGCTTGAAAACCTTGAAAAACGGCTGAGGATATTGTCTTGTTCACTTGTTTGAGTTGTGAGAGCTTTGACTGCTTTGACTTCTGGATCCCCTACTAACAACACAGCTGAGGGGCTGGGTGCATATGAAATGTCATGTTCCCACTAGAGATGGCACGATACCACTTTTTTATGTCCGATACCGATACCGATATCATAAATTTGGATATCTGCCGATACCGATATGAATCCGATATAGTGTTTTTTAATCAACAAAACTGTTTTTTAAATATCTTGCTGCATTTTGTATAAGTTCATACTCAAGTTTAAAACAACAACTACACTAAAGCTATTCTGTTATACCTGTATGCAAAAAAAATGTTTCATAGTTCAGCAATACTGATCAATCTAATAAACTTAAACCTACACCATCCTCCCTATTCTGGTATTTTTTTTTTTTTTTTTTTTTTGGCCTGTCCCGTTTGGCTCTTTTGCCATCAGAATTGTTGGTATTTTAAAGAGTACTTAGCATAAATATTAAGCAACCTAACTAATAGGGTTCCAACTCCCAGCAACAACAAAAATAAATAAATAAAAAATAGGGAACCACCCCTCACGCTCCACCTCATGATGCTTAATCGACGTAATCAACCTTAATTTGATGCAGTGTGAAAAAAATGCACAGAAATCAATTATTTTTCAAGAAATATTAAATAGATTCAACATCTTTCTTCAACAAAATTGCAGACTGCACAGATGGTACCTTCCCAAAGGAAAAAGTACTATAGCTTACTAGGGTATATATATTAGACTTAATAGTTACTATATACAGTAATGGACTTCTATTCATTTTGCATCAAATTAAAACTTTGGGTGTCAGATAATTATTTATTAAAAGCTAGACATTTTAAATGAGAATAAGAAAGAAAAGTATGTCTTTGTGCCCCCTTTTCCCTGTTAATGCCCTATCGGCTCCCCTGGCTAAACTTTGCTAGATCCGCCCCTGCACAGTTACCAGCGTCAGCTACGTAGAAAAAGATCCTCGAGTAGAAAGTAATATTAAATACATTCTAACAACAGCTGATCAAGCTTAAACGTGCTTCTGTTGTTCAGCCGCTGGTTTCCTCTTTCTGGTGCAAAGTGGGCCAAAAGCAAACTAGAGACACGGACTCACGACAGAAAAGCTGATCAGCTGATCGTTAAGCAGTTTCATGATTGAAGTAGCAGCAAGAAGAGGCAGTCGCTCCATATATCGTTTGTTAAGCTTAACGCAGGAATGCTTTACAAACATTCAGAGATGGACTTACACACTTGCTTTACTTCTGTCGGGGATAACTTTGTCGGAGATGAAATGCCGGGTTGCTAGCGAAGCTCCAAATGCTATCCAGAGCACCGACAGGTCCCGCATGCCACAGCCGCTCTATCACGTGAGGCATACTGCTCAGACGTGCTAACGTTCTGAGGTGAGTTACGGCGTGTTGCAAGTTTTGTGAGGTGCTTTCGTGATATTTAATGGATCGGATTACATTTTTTATTTTTCTCCGATATCCGATCCAGTAATTTAGGTCAGTATCGGACCGATACCGATACGTAATATCGGATCGGTCCATCTCTAGTTCCCACAGAAACTTTGGACCAGACAACCAACATGTTGACATGATTTCTGATGCACTGAGCCCTCTAGAGGCGTAATCTGCAGGATTCTGAGCTGTGTCAATGTAGTGCCACTGTCTGGGATCTGTAGTTTGCCTAATTAACTGAACACGGTTGGCAACGAAGACGTGGAACCGTCGTGCCTCATTGTTAATATAGGCTAAGACTACTTGGGAGTCAGTCCAAAAGAACTCTTCATTAATGCACATCTGAAGCTCTGCTTTTAGCATGCTGCTCATTCTAGCTGATGTGACTGCGGCTGAGAGTTCTAATCGCGGGATACTTGTGACCTTGGTAGGTGCGACTCTTGCCTTAGCCATAACAAGACTACAGTGGACCTTCTCGTTGCTGAGGTACCTAATATAGGAGCATGCACCATATCCTAAATCACTAGCATCACAAAAGTGGTGCAGTTCCACCTTTACAATGTCTGTTAGTTCTGGTGGGTGGTAACATCTAGGCACTGCAACCGATTTTAGTCTTTCCAACCCATCTTTCCAGTCCTCCCACCGTGAGCGTAAGTTGTCAGGAAGGGGGTCATCCCATTCAATGCCTCTGCGACACAGTTCCTGTAGGATACCTTTGCCTCTTAAGGTGAAGGGAGCTACGAACCCTAGTGGGTCGTACAGGGATGAGATCACTGACAGTATGCTCCGGCGAGTAGGAGGTTGGTCCTTAGTGTTTATTTTGAAACTGAAAGTGTCATTTTTGATTGACCACTGGATGCCGAGCACATGGCCTTCAGCTGTTGTGTCAGGTTTGAGATCGAGCGGTTCTGTGGTGTCTGCTCTGTCTGAGGGTTCCAGCTGGGAAAGCGCATCACTTTGGTTTGAGTTGAACTTGTGCAGATGTAGACCGCCAAGTCTACAAAGTGCTTGTGTTTCGGTGATGAGTTCTTGTGCCTCTTTAACTGATGGGACACTAGTTAGACCATCGTCTACATAAAAGTTCTGTTCAACAAACTCTGAGGCCTTAGGATAGTCTGCTCTGTACTGTTGTGCCAAATATTTCAGGCCGAAATTAGCACATCCAGGGGATGAACTGGCACCGAATAGATGTACAGCCATTCTGTCTTCTCTGGGTTCTTTGTCTAATTGTCCATCCTGCCACCACAGAAATCTCAGATAGTTGCGCATGTCTGGACAAACAGAGAACTGGTGGAACATTCTCTCGATATCACAGATTATGGCTACATTTTCCTTTCTGAAACGACAGAGTACCCCCACCAATGAGTTGATCATATCTGGACCTGTGAGAAGAGTGTCGTTTAATGAGACACCGAGAAATTTTGCTGAACAGTCAAAGACAACTCTTAGCTTGGCTGGTTTTTTCGGGTGATATACCCCATGGTGTGGGATGTACCATGCAGTCTTGCCTTCAGACAAAGGAGGTGCTAATTCTGCATCACCACTGCTGATAATGTCTCTCATAAAGGAACAGTAATGTTCATGATACTGTTTATCAGCCTTTAGCCTTTTCTTCAGGTGTTGCAGTCGGACTGTGGCTAACTTCTTATTGTTGGGAAGCGCTGGTGGATCATTGCCCTTGAAGGGAAGCGGCATCTCATAGTGCCCATCTGATCTTTGTTTTATTGTATCACTGAGGATTTGTATGAAGCGAACATCATCCTGTGATACATACTTATCCTCATAGTTTCTCTCATTAAAGTCAGTCTCTAGGACTTTGAGTACTTCTGTGGCTGATGGTATGGGCATTTCTTTGACTGTGATCCTGTGCACATAACTCTGGTTACCTTCTCTGTCTAGGTGAGGATTACCAGAACCAATAATACTCCATCCTAGTAGGGTTCTTTGTGCGAAAGGTTCGTTTATTTTGCCTGTGACGATCTCTAGGGGGGCTAGTGCTGATGGGCAGTCATAACCAATCAATAGACCTACTTCACAGTTCTGCAATGGCTGTAACTTGTTAGCTAAGCCTTCAAGGTGTGGCCACTGAAGTGCAGTTTCCTTGGTAGGGATATGAGACTTGTCAACTGGGATAAAGTCACGAGAGTAGACGTGTTCTATTCGGACACGAGTCTCAGAATCAAACCCACGCACCTGTAAGTTGTTGGCAAGTTTACTTGCAACGACTGTGTCGACGGAAGTCATGGTGCTAAGCTTTAACTGCACTGGTTGGGCGTCTACATTTAGTTCTGAGGCCAAATCCTCTAAAATAAAGGATGAGTCACTCTGGGTGTCAAGCAGGGCATATGTAAGTATTTCTTTCTCAGGCTCAGATGCAACTGACACAAATACTGGTACTATGCTGGATGTGGAAGATAGTTTCCTTGTTAGTACATGAGTCATAACATTATGCACTTCCTTGTTTGCACCTTCATCTGGGGATTTAGAATCCTCAGTTTTCTTTTCTTTAGGTTCATTCACTCTTTCTGTGTGTAGACAGGTGGGGTGACGCCGACCACACTTACTACAGGAGTGACGTCCTCTGCATTCTTTGGTTACATGACCCCTCCTCAAACACCCAAAGCAGAGACGATTTTCTAAACATGGGGGTTTAGGTCTAGAAGTAGATACTGGGATTGGTGGAGACTTTGGTTGGATGGTAGTACTGAGTGCCTTCGCTCTTTTAACATGCTGCTCTTCTGATGCCCTTTCGTTTATTAGGAATGGTGAGGCAACAGGATTGCAAACTACTTTAGCTTCATTTTGTATGAACTTTGTAAAGCGAGCGAAGTTGGGGTAGTCTTGGCTTTTGTCTAGCTCCTCCACCACAATGCGGCTCCATCTCTGCACTATCCACTCAGGCAGTTTTCTTAGAAGCTTGTGATTTTCCTCACAATCATTAAGGATCTCTAGGCCTTTGACTTGAGGGATAGCCTCTGCACAGCTTTGGAGAAAATCTGCCAACTCCCTCAGTGCTTTAGGATCATTGGCAGCTATTTTAGGCCATTTTGTGAGTTTAGCCCTAAAGGCTCTTTGGATAACAAATGGGCTGCCATACCTTTCCTCTAAAACGCTCCAAATGCCTGCGTATGCCTGCTCACTGTTGCGGAAGAAATATCCCTCTACTGCCTTTCGTGCTTCACCTGCAAGATAGCTCTTTAGATACAACATTTTCTCACACACAGGTAAAGGTTTGTCACCAATTAGTGCCATAAAGGATACCTTCCAATCCATAAACTTTAGGGGGTCGCCACTAAAGATGGTGGGCTCAGGTACAGGAAGCCTGTTTAGGGTAAGAGAGCTGGCGAGGGCTTGAACTAAGCTAAGTTCTTCACGTTCTGGAGTAGTATTGTGAGGTCTAAATGTTGGTGCTTGTGGATTTAAAGAGAGCCGTGGTGCGCTGTTGGGGAGATTTGCGGAATTTTCTAAGTTGTAGCAGGACACTTGATCATGGCTTTCAATGTCATTTTGAGCGCTAAGGGCTCTTACTCGTGCAGCTGCTACTTTCACTTCGCTGTCTGCCTTTAACTGTTGAAGTTTAGTCTTTTCCTCCTCCAACTTTGCCTTTGTTTCCACTTCCTTTATTTTCCACTCATTTTCCATTTGGCTGATCTTGGTTTCCTGTGCCAATATTTCTTGTGTGGCCTTTGCTTGTTCCACTTTGGCTGCAAGTTCAGCTTCTGCTTCCACCTCACGACTGCCAGTAGAATCTGCCTTTGAGCGTGCAACTGAACCCTCTGGGAACGACGTTTCAGTTTTTGTATCACCAAACACAGAACCATAGTCCCTTAACATCACTCGTACTCTTTCCTTTTCAAGGCGATCGTTAAAGAGCTGATCGATATTTTCCTGTCGTTTAGCAACAACTTCACAAATGTCAGTTGTAAGCACTGCACAAGCATCCATTCGCTTAACAATGTCGGGCGTCATGGATTGGCTGCGGCGAATGGGTTCATAATGCTGTTGTACTACAGCGTGCTTGTCTCTTATGTCATGACTGGCATTGTTTAGCTCTTCAGGTGAGCAGAAAGTTTTCAGCTTTGTTCTGATTTCTTTAGCTGCCTTCTTCCAAGTGTCATAAGCTTTGTTAAATGCCTTCTCATTTTTCTTTGCCTCATATTCCTGCATTTCTTTACCCTTTTCAGTTAAATGCCTTTCACGATTGCTGGATCTTACTCCTTGTTGCTCTGAGTCGTCGGCTTCTTCAGCAGCGTTCAACATTTTGTTACTGTAATATGTATGTTGCTCTATGCGATAACGTCTGGACTTAAACTTACGTGAGTGTTACTTTTGGAAACAATGCTCACATCAGACGTTTACATCACATAAATAAACAGATTAGCACCCACATATTAGACAAAATGTAACTGTAAATACCGCTGATATACGTTACTTTCAAGAAGAATAAACCCATACAATTTAAAGATTGTAATTACTCAGTGCAATGCAGTATACCTTTAAGGCTGTAACCACAAAAATATTTAAGGCAAGTAATTCTGAATTAGAGTGCAGAGTCCTGTTATCAGCAAAGTCCTTAATGGGCATAATACCTGCACCTTCGTAAAGTGACCATCAGAGTTCAAAGGGGAGGTAGGCAACGAAGCAAAGATGATCTTGACTGGTGTAGAAATCTCTCACAGCTGACACACGGACCCAGCTCGTGGCACGGGCTGCACTCATCTGGCATGGGAGCTAGCAAGTAGCCTTCACTCAGCGATCGAGTTTTCACTGTAGCAGTCCCCCGGACCAAGGAAGAAATAGAGAGAGCCTCGACGGGTGCAGTAATTTTTACTTTGAGATTCATTCAGAATCTAACAGTGCGCCAGGTGCGCCAATGCACCGTGAAAACTAAACAGAAACACAAAATACATTTTCTTAGACGCTTATTACAAATATGAACTCAAATAAAGCAGAAAATACAACAAAATATCAATTAAGCAAAGAAATACAACTTAAAACATGTACCTCGCTCCGCATTCCAAGGGCTGCAAATTGTTCGTTTCGCTAGAGTCCGGTATCACGCTGCTTCACGCTTCATTGAGAGCTGCCTACTGGGAAATGTGCGCCACAAACCCGGTCTGAGCTGGAAGTGCAGCTTGCCGCTAACTAAACAACAGAGCCCTCTACTGGACACTACGCGTAGCTGTTCAGGCTTAGATCAATAAACAAAACTGGACCTTTACACACTGACCTTGGTAAACACTGACTCCCCTTCAACCTTAGGTCACATAACATTGGAGCAGCACCATATCACATCCCCTTCATCCTCCTCCTCTCTTCTCCCCTTATCGTTTGAAGTTCACACCTTCTCTCTCTACAGCGGAGAATCATTTACAGGCAGTACTAAAACTGTCAGCCCATAACTCTACACAATGGAGGTGGCTCAAGGCCAACCGTGTGTCTTGGTGTGAACAATATGTGGTTATAGCTTATAAGGTAGGTAGCAGTAAGGATATGAGTCAGACCCAGTTCAGTACAATGGTGCTTTGTGAGCATGTCAGACAGGAATGTGTATGATGAGAAAGGATGAGCCATGCCAGAAGCTGTTCAGTGTTGGTGAACTTCGATCGCATAACTCTGTTTTTTCCTCTTTGTTGTTTTTTGTGTGTGCCTTCATCCAATTTTCTCCGCTTTTCTTCTTGAACTTTCCTTGTTACTTTTGAATTAACACTTCTCATTTTCCTGTTTCTCTCTTCACTTTGATTCCCGTCTTCCACCAGCAAGAAGGAATGTGACCTGTGGAGAACTGAAGCGATATGTTGCAGTATGATATTACAGCTTTGGCATACCCTCACAAGGGCATGGAAGGGTGCAGGGACCTGCTGTGTTTAAGACAACATGAGAGCATGTTTCATCAAAGTATAAAAAATTCCCCCAAATCCCAAATCTGCCCTTTCTTCCAGCAAACAAAGCTCCTACTGAAGTTAAAAAAGGAAACACAAATAACGACAGTAAACAACAGGTTTAGTTTTTAGCAGTTCTGTGAGTTATTTGTCTGTATACTTCATAGAATCTTAAGATATCGATGCTTGTATGTCTGAACAAATAAATACAAAAGCACTTGAATAATAACTATTCCACCAATACTTGCCTACCAGATTTTAACGACTCTTAAAATCCAAACTAGCAGCATTTGTGAATGCCGACTCGTCTGACTTGATCCTTACTTGAGTGCTCAATTACCTGCTAAGTCAGCAGGGGTAGATTTCTAACTGGTTTGTTAGAGCTCACTGGGATGTACTTGATTGGCAATCCTGTAAGCTGTGCAATTAGTACACTTTATTCTGATTGAATCAGTGTGATATCTGATATCCACTGAAGCAGAGTGTCAGTTTTTATGCCATGGCTTCGAAGCAGTGAGCTGGATTTTTTTCCTGTTGTTGTCTGCTCTGACTAGGAGACACCTTAAGAAGATAAGAAAGGCTGCAGATACATGGCATCCAGGGATATGCTAATATGACATAGTAAGAAAGGGTTAAAAAAAAAGGGCCCCTTTCCTAAATCACGGGCATGCAGTTGTATTGGCTCTACTTTCAGTTAAATTCTTAGGTTATCTTTGCTAAATTTCACTTAAGATATAAACACTTTATAATTGCAGTACTGTGCAAAAAGGTTTGGTAGTAAGAGTAAAAATATGATATGGTTCTTTTATGGACCGATCCACCAGGGCCTCGCTTCTGACTGCCTCCCAATAAACATTGCACCCGACCCCTACGGTGGCTTCTGCGGGTGTTGGGCCCACAGGAGGATGGACTGATGTCCCTTTTTCAGGCTGTGCCCGATGTCCCTTTTTCAGGCTGTGCCCGGCCGGGCTCCATGGACTAAGGTCTGGCCACCAGACACTTGCCCTCGGGCACCATCCCTGGGCCTGGCTCCAGGGCGTGGTCCTGGTAACCCTATCACAGGCAGGGTGAACCGTTCCCTTCATCATATACTCATAGGGGGTCTTTCGAATTGCTCTTTGTCTGGTCCCGCACCCAGGACCGGTTAGCCATGGCTGACCCTACCGACATAGCCCCTGGGATCCCTAGGACACACAAACCCTCCACCATGTTAATGTAGTGATTTTTTCTCCCGAATGAGTGGAAGAAGATGGATGGATGGATTTTTTTCTTCTTTTTCAAATTATGCACTGACTATTTATTTATCAGTTTTCCAGGAAAGAAAATAAGCATGGGGCAGCCTGCAGCACCATGCAGTTTTATTAAAAACTTTTAAAATGGGATTTGGTCCAGACCTTCATTCATGCATATTGCCATACATGTTTTAGTTTTGTTAATATTTTTGTAGGCAGCCAGATCTTCAGGCTCAACACCTGCAAACCAAACTATACCAGAGACTGACGCAGGTGTGCATACACTTCTGTTATTATATTTACCATGATGTTTATGTGCCAGTGGGTTGTATAATTCCAGTTCACCTCCATATTTTCATAGGTGGGTCTCAACCTAGATGTCACCTCTTGTAAAACATGAGAGCAAAAATGATGTCAGCGTGTACCAACTTGAAACTGGTGCTTTGAAAAACCCAGACTGTGAAAGACATTAACAGGCTTGCTGGTGAAAAAACAATTCACACCATTGATTCAGTGGGAGTGTTTGATTACTGTGCAGCTTAAACAAACAAGCGACAGGTTTTCCACCTTTCAGTGACCTTCGCTCAGGTGGCTGTTTTTGTCCTACTAAACGAACACTTTATGTTAGGACTTTGAAAGGCATTGTCACTCAAAGCCCCCATTGTATCAGTAACTACTCAAATCGACTCTCCACGGATCTCCACAACTTGACTCGGATTGACTGGTTTTCCACTACAATCCAGTAGTACCTAACTGTGTGGTTGTCGTCATAGAAGCGCGTCATAGTGTCCTGTTATGTAATTAATATGCGACACAAAAACTACAAAAAAGGTGGACATCGAAGCAAGAATATACCTGCTGCTCAGTCTGTGCTTTTCGTTGGACTCTGGGATCCCAACTGTGTTTTTTCTAGCCATTTTCCTTGTTAAAGAAATTGAAGTTGTAACTTTTGTGAACAAGACACTCTCATGAATCACTGAGTGACACTACTGACCAGCCAATCGGCGGCATGCAGTCTGATAATGGCACATTTTAGGACCTGCTCGGATTGTTTGGAACCCCAGGCGAGCAGGTACTAAAAAAGTACCTCGTACCAGGTACTATGACCTAATGGAAAATCCTGGCGAACCATCCTGAGTCGATCCGAATAGGTACTTATGGAAAAAGGGCTTAAGTCCTGGATGACTGCATTTGGGGTACAAAATGTGTTTACATATGTAAACAGAGGAATGTGTAACACCCCTTTCAATAGTTGAGATACAGATTTTAATGTTTAAATGGATACTGTTAGATTCGACTGCTAGACAAAAGTGGATGACTATTAAAAACGCTCAGAGAACTTGGTTTGATGAACTTGAATTCATTTGTATTTTTTCCAACACAACCTATCAGTCTCAACATGAAAAATCAGTTACATATATAAGAAAAAACAATAGCAGTACATGAAAGGGAAAATGGGCCCAAATCATGGAAAACAATAAACAAAATACACCTGGGGAAATTGACTTAACCTCTCTAGTGTCAGCCCACACCTTTAAGTGAGAGTCATAAATAAAATCTCTCTTTGTGGAATGTGCAAAGGCACAATGAAGTGCAATTCTGTCCTACCACTTAAGTAGAATTGGAAGTTCAAGGCTCGTCTAAAGAATTTAATTTCCTTCTTAGACCAATCATCTCAACTAATCCTGGAGGGGTGGCTTGCCATTTTTGGCCTGGGTCATCAATGAATCATACATCCAAAAACCTGACCAAAGTAAACAACAAAACAGGCACTTCTGAAGCCAGTGTGTCATTGTACCACAACCAAAAGAATGACACCAATAACAAAACTCTTGTCCAATTAACAACAGTTGCCTGCCAATTTGTTTCCTCAGCAAAATCTGACTAAAGAAGGCAACCACATTTCTCACTTGGAAGAATGACTTTTTTCTCTTCCCTTCCTGATCTACGTAGTTACTTTGCAGTGAATGGGAGGAGACTCTGATCCCACCCTGTATACTTCACAGACAATCTGAACATCATAGACACTTGCTTTTTAATTATTTCTCATCACAATAATTTTACTTAATAAAACTTGATAATGAACACAACATTTCAACTTCACTCATAATACACTGCAACCCTTAGTAACTCTCTAGGATTACCCATGCCATATAAAAGAAAAGTAAAATTTTATTAAAATAGCACCTTTTAAAATAAAAATTGCAAAGCGCTTCACAACAGAAATACTAAAAACATAAAGACCAAAAGTAAGCAAGTTTGAAATGATTCATTTTTAGCGGCTTTAAAACAAATCATTGAGTCCACAGATCTTAAGATCAGAGGTGGAGAAGTCCAGATTCCAGGGGCCACTCTTGCAAAAGCTCTGTCCCGTAGTTGTCAACCTGTCAACCCACAGGCAGTAGGCCCTGATCCCTGATGAGATCTGCTGGGGATGTATGGATGTAAAAGTTCACTGATGCATGGTGGTGCTCCCAAAGTCAAAACCAGAATCTTGATTTGGACTTGTGGAAGCCGTCTTGTGTCATCTGAATACTTAGAAGATCTTGTCAGAAACCTTACAGCAGCAGTTCTGAACACTGCTGATGTTCCAAAGAACAAGCAAATAATGAATTACAACACTCAAGATTGTGATGAAATAAATGTATGAATAACAATTTCCAATTCAGAGTATGAAACTGGAAGTCAGCTTGCCAATATTACTCTTAAAGCAAGAACGAACCAGAGATTTAACATAAGGATCCAATGTGAAAGCAGAGTCAAACTTTATCGGTAACACTTTATAATAAGTGCACACTATTAAGCATTAGTTAATCATCTGTTAAGCATTAGTTAATGGTTACTTAATTCTCTCTACAGCATCTACAAAGTATTTCTCCTAATCAGTTAATAGTTTTAAAGCACTGCTTTAAACATTTTATTCATGATGAATAAGCTAATGTACAACACTTTTTTATTAATTATGTTTTCATGTTCTAAAACTCATTGATTAATCATTTATAAACACTACTCTGCATCAGTTACAAACCAGTCATTTCAGGATGTTCAATGGTATACAAAATCATTGGTAAAAGGTAAATAGATGGTTAACATACCCTATATAATACTATAAACTCTACATGTACTACACATAGTAGTTTCATATTAGATGTTTTATAAACACTGAATATCAGGGTTACATCAGTCAGCTGCTATAGCTTAACAGATGTCTTACAATACATTTATAACTGTCACTTAAAGGCTGCCAATGCTGTAACTCTATGCTGTAACTCACTATCGACCAACTTCTTTTTCGATAGAGTATCTATAAATACTCATAGATACCTTAATAAACTTATTTAGGAAGTTACAAACCATTTGCTACTTGTTAGTAAAGTATCTTGAGTGAGCCCATCTAAAGTATATACCTTAAAATCTAATTAATACATGTGGAAGTATTTAAAATACATTGTAACAAAAAATAAATCACAACACACAGGGTAGATCCAGAACGCACTGTATTTTTAAGATGCCAATCACAGAAATATCAGAACAATGCTGACAGATTGGACACACAAATGTTGATACAAAAATAAAAAGTGTCATAAACTATCAGCCAATATTTGAGGTAATACAGAACACGGCTGGATGCAAACTATATGACCTGTAGCTCTTTACATAAACTTTTCAAATAACATTTTTGAAAAGAAAAAAAAAATAGCAGTAGCAACATTAACTTTTAGAATTATCTGTATTTTTTGGAAATGTCATATATCAGTCACCCCAATGTACCATTTTTGCGCTTTTTTGCGAGCCACTCGTTCCACTCAATAACTGTAAGGTGTTCTGACAGTAGTCTATCATTTCTGTTACCCCTGAGTCTCCAGATTTGCTAATTAATAAAAAGTGTTGTACATTAGCTTATTCATCATGAATAAAGTGTTTAAAGCAGTGCTTGAAAACTATTAACTGATTATGAGAAATACTTTGTAGATGCTGTAGAGAGAATTAAGTAAGCATTAACTAATGCTTAACAGATGATTAACTAATGCTTAATAGTGTGCACTTATTATAAAGTGTTACCAATTTATCCCAAGGTTCCTGATAGAAGATTTAGCAACACCTGCAAGGGAACTTCAAGTTTCCATTACCTTTGTCATAAATGTGTCTGGGGCACAAAAGACTTTTGTTTTCCTTATAATTAACTTGAGGAAACAAAAAATTCACACCTAAGCAAGATCTGTATGGAAAAAGTTCATCTTGTTCTTGGTATAGTGCCTGTTTTTGTTGAAGATAAATTAGTTTACTACTTAATTTTGACTTTCTGGCTTGGTCAGAAATCCAAAGTAGTCCAGTTGTTGATTCTTTATACTTAGAGCACTGAGGTCGCACAAAACAAGAAAGGAAAAGAGAACCAAACTTCAAGGCAAAAGCCTGTATTTAACTTTTTCTTAACACAAGAACTTATCTTTAAAACCACATATGGGAAAGTTCTTTATTTCCCTATTTGTACTGTGTCATTCCCAGAGACACACACTGCACACACACATGTACACTTCACACAGGCATTAAGCTGAGGATTTATTGTGATGATGTTGCTAGAAGAATTTACAAGAAAATGCTTTCTGCTCTGTAATCCATGGAATCTTTGGACACATCCTCCACCTCCTGCTATAATTCTCATTCCAGCATCTGAAGTCATACACTGTACTTAGCTCAGTGTACCATTAGTGTAAAGCAGTACACACTTTGATGAAGATTGCTTCGCACAGTATGTTAAACCTAATTGTGTCTGTGTGCGAGTTTTTTAATGACAAAATGCTCTTTCTTCATCTATAGTTTCTGTTAAAATACTAAAATAAAATTACAATATTTTAGTCACCTTTCATACGTTTGAACTAACAATCAACTAACATGGTCACCAAGTGTACTGTTTGATGAAAAGAGGCAAAACAGAAAGTTAGAAAAAACACAATGGAAAACTACATTTCATAGTAAGACAGGAAGTGTCACGGTTCTGGGTCGGTTCAACCCAGCATTTTGAGTTCTCTTGTTTTGGTTTATTTGAATGATCGTTTTTTTGTTCTCTGGTGCTTTGTTGATTATTATTATTATTATTTATCTATTGTTTCTGTGATTCTGGTTTTGGTTTTTACTCTCAGGTTTTGTGTTCTCATGTTTGGTGTGGGTTTTGATCTGTGTCCAGTCTGCGTCTTTGTGTAGTGATTTCTTGTTTCCTGTTTTATTGTGAAGGTCTGCGTCTCATGTGAGTGTATTCAGTTTTACCTCCCTTGTCTCGTCTCGTTAATTACTCCAGCTGTGTCCCCCACCTGTGTGTAATCTCCCTGTGTTTCTCTGAGTGTATTTAAGTCGTGTCTTCTGTTGTAGTAGTCGCTGGTCCGTCTGTGTATCTACCATGTTCCAGTCGTGTGTTCTCCCTGCTGTCCGTCGTCATTTACCTCTGCCCATCCTCCTTCATGTTCGTGTTCTAATTCGTGTTTAGTTGTTCTCAGTTTAGATAGTCTGCAGTCCCGTTTGCCGTTTTTCTATTTGTGTTTTGTGTTCAATAAACCACCTTCACACCTTTACAAGTGCCTGCGATTGGATCCTCCTTTATCATCTTCACACGTCTCACTCCACTTGCACACAAACACACACATGCACACGCACACACATGTAATTTGTTAGTATATCTGTTAGTATACTTGTTAGTATGTTAATTCAATCATTTTCAGGTATATAAATTTTTGGGGCAAAAGTTAATATTTTCATATATAATCTTCACATATAAGTCAAACATCAGAAGTCTACAATCATAGTTTGTTTGTTTAACCTGACCTCTTCTTTTGACTCTGATTTTTAATTCTTAAAAGCAGACAACACATGGAGTGTTATGTGGCCCCCCAACCTGAGGCTCAACTGTTTCTATTTGTAGCACAAATGAAGACACAAACAATTTGTGCTGTGAGCTGTGTTTCTTGTTTGAGCGCAACCATTTGAAACAAGGTCATGTTTCATGTTTTTGTTTCTGCAGATTATGAGCGCCACAACAGAGAACTTTGTGGGCTTTATTAAAAATGCACAGGCTTTATTAAAAATGCACAGTATGCACTGATGTGCTCTGCAAACACACACACACACACACACACACACACACACACACACACACACACACACACACACACACACACACACACACACAATGTTCAGGTAAAGCTTGATGAAGAGGAATTTGAGGAACTTGTCCAGTAAACAGTAATCATCCAGTAAACATCCAAATCAAACAGATATCATCATGTAGTGGTCATTACATGAATTATTTATTATTTATTTGATTACATGACCTATTGTCCAGCTTGGTGCTGCTTCAGCATAATGATTGTAAGTTTGGTTATTAGTCAGATCCAGTAAAAATTCTATATTTAAAGAATTCTGTCAAACCTCAAAAAATAAAGCACATTTTATATATTTTTAAAAAGCTTTTCTGTCAGTTTAGGTGGCTTAATAACTCTGCTGTAAATTTAACATGATGTTTTTTTTCTTTCGAAGGATAAAAGAATGAGCTCAAACCTTTTAAATGAACTATATAGCTAAGAGCAGTATAATCCCTGCATTTTCTTATATTCTTTCTTTGTTTCTTATATACTTCTAAGTCTCTGTTGGTATTGGTATGACAGCAGTCATCTTGCATTTCCCTTTGTGTGGGAAATAGTTTGTGCTTCTTCTCCCTTTTATTGTTGTGCTTTGAGCTCCACCTTGTGGTGACAGGTTTTATTTAAAAGGGATTTATAAAAGATCTAGCCCCTCTCAATTTGTCCATTAGTCCAAATAGAAAATTTTATCATTTCATTGATAAAGATGTATAAGTCAGTGTCTGAAATCTTTTAACTTGAATTCATCTTCATTTGGCACGGACACTACAGAGGGTAGAGTAAGGACTGTTCTGATTACTGCCCCTTCCTTGCTTGTTTGTATTTGATAGGATGACTGCCAAGGTGGCTGGGTAAACTGATGTGCCAGATGGTGGCAGCCTATGAATAATACATCATTATCCACAGCAGGACAGGTCTAAGGTGATCTGAGGTCAGCAGAATGACACAGGTTTGGTCCAAGATAAGTATTGGGGTGTGTGGTTCAGGGGTGAGATTGTGAATATGCTGAAATACACTATTTCATTTTCATGTAGGTTCCACAATAACTTGTAAGTCTTAACATGTTTAGTCATTTGACACGTACGCAAGAGTTAAACAGACTTCCTCTACAGATTTTAGAGGGACCACAAATCCTGTTGGCTAGATTAGAAGATCATATTTATTAGTAATGTCTCGTATTACTGAATCCAGCTTTCTCTCTGTGTTTACTAAGTTGATATGGGAAAACTTTTTTACATCATCCCCCAAATACAGCACACACTTATCTTGAGGGCCAGACATTTAATTACAGTTCCCTGAGAAGGTCTAATATGCGGAAAAGATGTACAATTTTTTAACTGCAAGTCTCAGTTTTTCTACATAATAAATGTGTAAAAAAGAAAAAAAAGTTCTGGTAGTTCATTGACTAGACAAATGTTTGAATAAATATTTCTATAGTAGGTAGTGGAAAAATGGAAACTTTGATTGTTATATCCCTGGGGAAGGATTAATCTGGTCTTAATGGGAAATATGACCCTCCACTCCAACTCCATCCAATAAAAGAGACAAAATTCTGAGCAACTGCTATACAGCTGTTTATTGACTTCAGCACTGAGCTATGCCAAAATAACGAACAAAAGATCTCTAAAGGTCCCTAATGTTCCCAAGTCAAAATGAAAGTCAAACAAAAGAAAATTTGCTTGCCTAAATTCCTACTGTGGAAAATAAGATAAAATGGGTTTTGTTGGGTTTATCTAGGCACAAACCCCGCTGGAACACAAGACCATCACCTGCACAGTGTTTTGTGGTGCCAGTCTAGCCAAAGTTGAGGAAAAGATTCCTTCATCTGAACTCGGCCAACTTTGACTGATTCCCTTGTCACTGCCATTTTTATTGTCACATACATGACTATGCAATTACAAATACACGTGACAGTCTTAAGCAGGCATATCTGAGCAACATCAATGTCTGTATTCTCTGTGTGTGGGTGTGCATGTGTGTCTGTGTGTTTTCAGCCATACCATACATAGACATACCATCTTTCAATGAACTTAACTTGTGTGTATGAGGTATGGTCAAAGCAGAAGTAAGCGTCTTGCTAACCTATAAAAACAGGAACTTGCAATAGGTCATATCTCAAATGAACAGTTAAAGGTGTGAAGTCTTGCACCTTAAAAGAACAGAACATGGTACTTTCCAAATGTGTAACATAGCTAATCGCTGCACTAAGCTGCATTCTAAATAAAGAAAGCACATTTTGTCAGCACAGACACAGATACTGGAAATGTTAGAAGGTTGAAAATAAATCCTCTGACTGTCTGGCTCTTTCTTCATAATGATAGCCATATTAGGACACATAAAGGCAACGATTCTATAGCTATATATCTTAGCACAAATGATAATATAAAAAATACCAATTCCAACAGGTTTCAACAGAAAATGGCTTCTCACTCCAAAGGGCTCATATACCATTAAAAAAACAAAAGCACACACATTGATTTATGCTCATTAAGAAAAGTTTGTCTAAGGTTTTCACATAGAAACACTCAAAGCTACCATCAGAAACACAGGCCGTTTGCTTGGTGGTGGAGGAGAGGGGGACGAGGTGGCTGTCCTTTGGTGCACTGCTTGGTGAATGTGTAAACCAATAAACATAAAAATAAACCAATATTGTCACGGTCCGCTGTGACAGACCGTGCGGTGGTGTGTATGGTGGACCCAGGTGCGAACACAGGTGAGCAGACGGGAGTGAACTTTAAACAAAAGCGAGCCTTTTATTGTGGCTGATGACAAGGTATACAAATACAGCAGGGATAGCGTGGCTAAACAGAAACCTAAACTGGGAATAACTAAGGTAAAGCTATGACTAAGAATGCAATAGACCGGGCATGGAAACATAGAGGGTGGAAACACAGACGACGCGACACAGACTACATGAAACACAGAGACTAAATACACAAGAGGGATGATCAGGGGAAGTGGCCACACATGGGAACACAGCTGACACAGATAAACATAACAAGACATGGCAGGAGTAAACAACACTGACGGGAGACTGTCAAAGTAAAACAGGAAGTACACAGAGGTGCAAACAGGAGGAGAGAGAGAGCACGGGCATAGTGGGCTGGGGAAACATGGAAATGAAACACGAGGGGAGATGAGGGCTCACAGATACATAGAGGGGCACACAGGGGATAAGAGTCACAAGGGGAAGTCAAATAAGGAACAACATAACAGGACAACTCAGGAAACATGACCTAAATAAGGAACGAAATACAAAAATACAAGGAACTGAGAATACTGGGCCCACATGGCCCAGGACCATGACAAATATAAAATCAACAACAAGCTTGCACTTCTGTCACAAAAGGATTCTAATTTTAATTTCCTGTCCAGTCTACCCACTACGAAGTGTGTCATAATGTTTTGGTTCCCACACTAGACGGGTGACAAGTATATCACGCTTGTCCCAAATGCTCTGGTCCCAGCAGTACTCTGGAGACAGCAGCCTGCTTGGTTTATGAATCCAAAAGTACTTGTTTAGATGGCTCTCATCATGCCACAGAGCTTCCACATTATTTATTTTATCCTCCATAATACCCAGATAACAGGCATCTACCAAATGCTTTACATTTTGCCACAGTCCTCCAAAGATAGCAGCATGTGTTAGGGTTCAAATATTGAGGAAGGAGAGTACAAACAACCATGGTCCAGAAGAGCTTGGTCAAACAATTGATTTTAATGAAATACACACGTGGGAAGACCAGCGCCTGTTCACAGACAGCGCTGATCTCCAATTAACCAGAATAAGAATCAGAATCAGAATCTGAATGGGTTTTATTGCCAAATGTTGAGCAGGTTTACAACATTAGGAAATTGCTGCCGTGCTTCAGTGCAAACATACTGTCATAAATTATGCTTAAATAAACATGAAAATAAAAATAAGAATAAGAATTAAAAGTGCTAAGTAGATAGATATATACATGATATATACATGAGTGCAGGTGGTGATCAGTGCCAAACATGGAATGATGCAGTGAACACAGCGTAGGGTCATGTGTTAGTGGTGGGAACAGTCATACGGTTATTGTTCATGTGTCCAACAGCAGAGGGGAAGAAACTGTTCTTATGGCGAGAGCTTCTGGTGCGAATGGACCGGAGCCTCCTGCCTGAGGGGAGCAGGTCAAACAGACTGTGTCCAGGGTGAGAAGGGTCAGCTGAGATCCGAGCTGCATGCCCCAGTGTCCTGGAGGTGTACAGGTCCTGCAGAGATGGGAGTCTGCAGCCAATCACCTTCTCAGCAGAGCGCACAACACGCTGCAGTCTCTGTTTGTCCCTGATAGTGGCTCCAGCGTACCACACGGTGATGGAGGAGGTGAGGATGGACTCGATGATTGCTGTGTAGAATTGCATCATCGTCCGTGTTGGCAGGTTGAATTTCTTCAGCTGCCTCAGGAAGTACATCCTCTGCTGGGCTTTCTTAATGACGGAGGTGATGGTGGGCTCCCACTTCAGGTCCTGGGTGATGGTGGTACCCAGGAAGCGGAATGAGTCCACAGAGGTGATGGGGGTGTCAGTCAGGATGATGGGGGGGAGTGGGGCTGTGTGCTTCCTGAAGTCCACAATAATCTCCACTGTCTTCTGGGCATTCAGCACCAGGTTGTTGTGGCTGCACCAGGACACCAGACGTTCAACCTCCCTCCTGTAGGCAGACTCATCCCCGTCCGAGATGAGTCCAATAACGGTGGTGTCATCTGCAAACTTGATTAGCTTGACAGACTGGTGGGTGGAGGTGCAGCAGTTAGTATACAGGGAGAAGAGCAGGGGTGAAAGAACACAGCCCTGAGAGGAGCCGGTGCTAATGGTCCGGGAGTCCGAGACATTCTTTCCCAGCCTCACATGCTGCTTCCTGTCCGTCAGGAAGTCAGTGATCCACCGGCAGATAGGATCAGGCACATTCATCTGGGAAAGCTTGCCTTGGAGATGGTCTGGAAGGATGGTGTTGAAGGCAGAGCTGAAGTCCACAAACAGGATCCTGGCGTAAGTTCCTGGGGAGTCCAGATGCTGCAGGATGAAGTGTAGGGCCATATTGATGGCGTCATCTACAGACCTGTTGTCTCTGTATGCAAACTGCAGGGGGTCCAGGAGGGGGGCCGTGAGGGTCTTGAGATAGGAGAGAACCAGCCGCTCAAATGACTTCATGACCACAGATGTCAGAGCCACGGGTCTGTAGTCATTTAGTCCAGTGATCCTAGGTTTCTTGGGGACAGGGATTATGGTAGAGGACTTGAAGCAGGCAGGCACATGACATGCCTGCAGTGAGGAGTTGAAAATACCAGAAAACACTGGGGCCAGCTCGTTTGCACAGTGTCTGAGGGTGGCAGGAGACACACCGTCTGGGCCGGGAGCTTTTCGAGCATTCAGACTCTTAAACTGCTTCCTCACACCTGCTTCATGAATATGAAGAGTTGTGGTGGGAGGAGGTGGTGTGAAATCCTCTTTTGTGTGGGGTGAGGAGGGGGGTGTTGTAGGTGAAGTGTTTGAAGGTGGTGATGGCTCTATGGAGGGGGGAGAGGTGGGGGAATGAGTGTCCAAAGTGTCTCTATTGTTGGGGCCGTTGGAGGTGTGAAGGCTGCCTGATGACTCGTCAAAACGGCAGTAAAAGTCGTTGAGGGTGTTGGCCAAGAGCAAGTCATCAGTGGAGTGGGGGGTTTTAGGCTTGTAGTTGGTGATATTCCTAAAACCTTTACACACAGAGGCCGAGTCATTCTTTGAGATCTGCTGCTGCATCTTCTCAGAGTGCTGGTGTTTAGCAACGTCCACTTCTTTAGTGAACCTGTACTTGGCCTCTCTGTAGCAGTCCCTGTCTCCGCTTCTGAACGCCTTTCTCTTTTCCAGCCACAGCTTTTTGAGTTTAGGAGTAAACCAGGGTTTGTCCATAGGAAAATAGTTCTTCATGCTTTTGAACTGGATCGAATCGCTACAATCCTTTTAGACAGGGACTTACGACCTGATCAGGTCCCCACAGGTAGCTTTCTCCTCAGCCAGTTGTAATCTGGAAAGCCCACCTTATATTTGCTCTTCCCGAGAATTTGTCAGCGCTGTTATTCACTGTTCCAGGCCTGCTTAGAACAAACATGAGAAAAAGAGCAGAACCTCTACTAAAAGCTTAATAAAAGAACATAAAAGTATAAAAGACAATTTGAATAACCTAGTTATTCAAATAGCCTCGTCTAACCAGCCTCAACCAACCAGTCCTCAGAATAACCTGCACTTAGACCCTGCTTTCGGTTTCACTTCTGCAAAAGCACACTCTGCAAGCCTGCAACTTCCTGTCAGCCTGCAACTTAGTCTTTCTGAAAGACACACACACTGTTTAAACATCTGAATACAATATCAATGCTATATATTATATTATTAATGCAATGGTAATGATGCTGATTATTAACAATAGCAGTAAAATAATTTCCCTGATCCACACTCCCTCTCTTGACCCTCTTTTGCTAAAAAGGAAACAAAACACCTTTTCCTGCACCTCCCTAACTTATCATGTTTGGGACTCTTTAATCAAGAGCATGATCCTAATTATGTTCTTCACTTATTGACTTGTATTTATATATATTCCTCAACGTTACTCATCATTTTAAAACTCTTAAAACGCTGCTTTCACGTCCCTGCCTACGTTTCCTGTCGCTCGCTCTATTCTCCCTTATCTGATCATCAACATCCTGTACACAGAACTCTTGCTACTGCAAGTCAACTTTCACAATAGATCACAAGAGAATCATTATAAGCGCCTATTCTACTAAAAGCTCCAAGAGAAAACAACCATTTTAATCAATTAAGTTTAAACATATAAGCAATTACTCATGCATACATTTTATCATAGCTAAACGCTGCCTTGAAACAACTCCAGTGTGTTAACACTAACTTCATTTTAAAACTCACATTTCCTATGTTATAACCTGTTTTTGATATAGCCTTTTTATTTCATTTTGCTCCTTTTAATGTAACAATACCTTCTAATTCTAGTTTATCAGACTTAACCAAAATATATGCTTTCCTTCCTTTGGTCCTTCTCTAAAGCAAGAAACTCCTACTCAGTTCCTCTTTTCTGTCACTTGTTACAGGGCCAGCTCAAGTTCAGTTAAACGCGAAATGAATTTGAGGCCTTTTGCCTGGAATCAATACTGTCATGTGTGTTTATGGACTCTATGTGTCTGTAAGCGTGTGCAATCCTTCAATAACTCATATCATCCTCACAGTATATTGGCTAATCATAGCGCTAGCCAAAGGCTCGTGACACTCAAGAGACGAATTGAGCCACAACTCCTTTAAAGGCACAAAATGCAATATGTATAAAAAATAATTTCTACGTATAAGCTCTCCCCTTTATCCTAAAAATAAATCTATAATATCTGTATGTGTAAGCCTACATTATAACCACTTCTTCTAGAAATCAAAAAGAAATCAAACCTTTTCTACTCCTACAACCTTCACTAGTTTTCCCCAAAGCGTATCTTTTTGCCAACGTGTCCCACAATTTCCCTCTAAGATTTGTATACAGCTTTAAAAACACCGGCATTGTATCTTCTAAACAGAATTCAGTTTACTTTAATCCTTTAACCTTGGCATAAAAATAACAATCTCTGCTTCAGTTTCACAAATTCCCCCTTTTTTGACACATTTCATGTGTCAAAACTAAACATGCTCAGTTTTCCCCACTCATGATCCAATCTATGTCATAAAAATAAACTTAAAACAAAACAGTTATCAGTCATGTGTTTCTTCAGTTAATGGTAACATGAGTTCTATCAAAAAATGTTTCCCCTTTAGCATTTGGCATTCTCCCAACAATATACTATAATACCATAATCTAACCCCAATCAATAAAACAGAAATTTTCTCAAAGCAAACATCAGCAACCCAAGAATTAAGCCTTCCACTCCTCCTGCTTATGGGAAAAGCAAAGCAAAGCAAAGTATACCCTTCTCTTTCTGGCAAATTGTTTGTCCACATTTATTCGTCCCCACCTTCATTCAGTCACACACATTCACTCACATGCATTCACACCATATTTTTGCTAATAGTGGAGCCTCCCGCGCAAGTAATCAGATTCTCCACCCTCAGCAAAATGAGCTCATTTATTTGTTCTATTTCCATAGGAAAATAGTTCTTCATGCTTTTGAACTGGATCGAATCGCTACAATCCTTTTAGACAGGGACTTACGACCTCATCAGTCCCCACAGGTAGCTTTCTCCTCAGCCAGTTGTAATCTGGAAAGCCCACCTTATATTTGCTCTTCCCGAGAATTTGTCAGCGCTGTCATTCACTGTTCCAGGCCTGCTTAGAACAAACATGAGAAAAAGAGCTGATTATTAGCTCATCAAAACACAAAACGAAATCACCTGACAGGTTTTCTCTAAGTGCACTGTTACAAAAATAATGGGCCCCCACATGTCCATGTTTACTAAAACTCCCTCTATTAAAAACAAAAAACAAAAACAACCCGAACCTCACTGACAGAATCAACCCATCACCACAACAACCTCAAAAATCTTAAGCACACAAAAGTTTTGCCACCTTTCCAGGTCAACTCACATAATTTCACCTCCTCAATAGGGGCGATCGTGGCTCAAGAGTTGGGAGTTCGCCTTGTAATCGGAAGGTTGCCGGTTCGAGCCCCGGCTTGGACAGTCTCGGTCGTTGTGTCCTTGGGCAAGACACTTCACCCGTTGCCTACTGGTGGTGGTCAGAGGGCCCAGTGGCGCCAGTGTCCGGCAGCCTCACCTCTGTCAGTGCGCCCCAGGTTGGCTGTGGCTACAATGTAGCTTGCCATCACCAGTGTGTGAATGTGTGTGTGAATGGGTGGATGACAGGTTGTGTAAAGCGCTTTGGAGTCCTTAGGGACTAGAAAAGCGCTATACAAATACAGGCCATTTACCATTTACCATTCAATACACCGAAAGTCTTGTTACAACCACACAATTTGCACACAACCATCGCCCCCTTTATGCACTTTAACATACTTAGATTCAGCATAAGATATAACCCCATTATGACAACATATCATCACTAAACTATAAATTTATTATCCAAATCTGCACTTCTGAACAGTCTGCTATGCTTCCTCTCCTGAAAGCCTCAGTCACACACACACAGGAAGCTTCTGCGTCACCACTCACTCCAGCTAATTTGCATACTGAGTCATATCTCAACAAGTTGCCGTAACAAGAGAAATACATGTTTAAACATTACCACCTTATTAAATTATTTTATTTCTTTCTACAGTGATCACTGGTTTTGATCACTCAGTACGAGAGCACTCCTAAATCACTCTTTTAAAACTACTTTAATCACTTTTCTTTTTTTCCATAACTCACTCCCTCTGTCATATAGCTTCTTTTGAGTTATTCCTCAACTTCAAGCCCTGAGTGTATTTTATTAAACATTCACACCATTCTATCACTCATACAAATAGCGAGCTGATTTTCATTGCGTATGTTTGTGTTCTTAGCCAGGTTTATCAATGTCTATGCATTAATCTTCATGAGCTTGTCCTTGTAAGGTTAATGCATTTTCTGCTTGTGTATGTGATTTTGCATATGTTGCTTTTGCAGTGTTTCAGACTCCTTCACAATTCTCCACTTAAGCCGTCAGTTTTCTCTTTCCCAAAATTTGATAAACCAAATTTTAAGTTCCCACCTTAAATAACAGCATTCCTGGTCCTCAGACATAGGTCGGAGTTTGCTTGTTAGGTTCAGCGACACATGGCGCTGTAAACAATTCAACCAGAAACTTGCCTTAACATGTCCAGTCATGTTAACCTATAAGTTTCTTCCGACCGCTGCATGTGGAGAATTGGTCCAGGTCTACTTCGCCCCTGAATATAACACAACTAAGACATTTTCATTATTATCATGAGTACTTAAACTACCCGTTTCTCTCTCTCTGGTCAGAAATACCAACTTATGTCATGTGTATAAGTGTAAGCATGTCTTCATTGCGGTTTCTATGTATGTTAATATTCAGTGAGTGTAAGCTGCTTTCTTCATTGCCTCTGTATGTTATAATCAGGTTTAATCCATGCATCTTTTCACTAATTTCTTAATTCGAACCATCTCCCTTCTGATTCTTTCCAAAAATAATTTCACATGTAACAATTTGTGTATGCGTGTTTTCTATTTTTGTTTACCTCTTTAGTTTTCTCTGGTGGACATCTCTAAACCATCCATGAGTTCAGGCTTCAATTTCAACCCAATTATACCCTCCAGTCACTCGAACTCCTCTGGACTTCACCTTCCCACTGGCCCCTGTGCTCTTCTCACAGTGTCCTTTGTTGTCTTGAAATCTCCAGCAAAGACAGTCTGTTTCTTCTCTGTTTCTTTTCAGTATTTTCCTTTTAGATTAGGTCCCAGCCTGGTAAAATATCACATTCAGTGCCTTTAAACAGTTATGTCACACTGTTCTTACCAGCCTGCAGTCCACCGTGCATGCTTCATCACTTGGTTTCTTCTTCTCTGCTCATCCTTTCAGTCGTCTCTTTCAAGATTACTCCAAGCATGGCAGATCTGAAAATCAGTGTCCAGTGCTTTCCCACAGCTCATTATCCCACTGTTCAACTGTCCAGCCTGTAATTTACAGTACATGTTGCATCGTGTGCTTTTCTTACATGCTGCTGCTGGTGTCGTCAGTGTGGTTTCAGTTGCACTGCCTTCTGCCTGCTGTTAATTCTTCAAGTCCACGATGTTCTGTCGGTCTTCATCAGGAGATTAACTGTCCTTTGAGCTTCTTCTCAGGATGGGGGCCAAGTGGGAGGTCAAGCTGTAAAATTTTAAGCCAAAATCTGGCCTGTTTTTCCCAATTCTGTTAATCTATGGTTTTGCCTCTTAAAATTCCAGGTTGAGAAAAGTCCACCTTTATTTATTTGTAACCTGTATTAACACACTAGAGCATTAAATTAATATCCTTTTCATTTCTTTTCTTAAAACCTCCATTTGCTTCGTCTGGCTAGAGTCTATTTCCCTCTGGGTGCTCACTTGTGACAGTGAGTCTCCTTTTATGGGCATGCACAGTTCCTGTCACACAAACGCTTCCTGTTACTCACACAGCACTCAGAGCCATATTTCCTGTTTCTACAGTCTAATCAAACTCTTTTTGTTTTGTATTTACAATCTACAAACCCTCTGTAATTCTACTAACTTTTGATCTAAAATGTAGCATCATTCACACAATCATTTCATACTCCTCTCACACACACTGCCTTTTAAATAGACTAAACTCTTTGCATTTGTCAGCATTCACATCACCGTCTTTTCTCTCACACTTCTACTTCTGCACTCACTCTACTATCAACTTTTGTTAATATTACGTATTTATTATTTTGTACAAATCACACCCAATCACTCAAAACCTACTACTCACAGCATTCACACACTTAAACTGTGGCAGGAGTTGAGGAATATAACTCAAAATACGCTTTCCTAAGAACATTTTAGACATGCTTTTCATAATCAGAAAGAGCAAGTCAAAAAACAAAAAACCCCAAAAACAATTGAAACCTCTATTAATTCTCACAGCACACACAAGAAATTGAAAAAATAAAACACACCAGCAATTATTGCTGGAGAGAGGTTACTACTGAAAGTGATATGTTAGTCTTAAGTATCTACAATGCACTGAATATATTTATATATCTACATCCAAACTCAGTCAATTACTATACATCCACTACGGCAACTCAAAACTTTATTTAGAGCCCTCTAATAAACATAAACAGCGTCTTAAACACACATTCAACAATGTTTGCAGCAGTATTTGTAAAACCAACGGTGGTTTTAAGCATTTCACTACTTACTAATTTGCATCTTCACACACACTGTCTAAAAATATCAGCAGGCAGTCAGTGCATTGCTGACTCGACACACAGCCTCCTCTCACACCAAACTCTCTTATTTTATATTACAAAGACATCTTATATTTACAACCACTGTCAGGCCCAACAGCTTTAGCGCCTAACCAATTTCGACAAATTTAAGTTAACGGTCCAACTGATAAAGTCCAACTTTTTTGTGATCAATTAACCAGTATCTGTCCAACAGTTTCTGGCCTCATCTCTAAAATCCCTAACTCAATTTAAGAGTGTCCAACACCCAAGGTCCAACCTTTGCTGCCCAAAAAAGCGCAGATTACCGTTCCAAACGGTAAAGTAGTCCAACCACTAGCTTATTCCAGGATGCCCTGTACCCCACAGTTAAGCCACACTGAACTAACCCTCTTCGCCGAGAGGTCAATGTCGCACGTCCACGACAAGGAGGGAGCGTAAACTCCAGGCTATGCGCTTCCCACCAGTCCAACTGGCGTTCTTCAATAATTTATAATACTTTGGAACAACAGTAAAACACCCAAAAAAGTGTTAGACTGTAGCAGGTCCAACCTTATAACCAATAGGGGCTCCAACCCCAAACAATAACCAAATTCCCTAATATACTAAAATCACTCAGCAGTCCAACTGCTTTACACGGTCCAACCGTATTAAATCCTTTAGCGGTCCAACCGCATTCAATCATTTTTAGCAGTCCAACTGCATTAAATCCTCAGTACTGTCATGAGATTCTCATCAAAATCAAAGCAGACATTCACCAGTAATTTCAGTGAGTAGACTTTAATTTGTAATGTCCAATTTGGCACACTTTGGAAATAATTCAACAGGCTTATGCCCACTCATTTCGACCACTGGCACTCGTGTTTGCCCGTCTGACCACCTTGGACCCCGGATTTCTCCGTCTACACCTCCAACTCTCTCCCTCCTCAACCACCGGACGAAGCCCCCAAATGTTAGGGTTCAAATACTGAGGAAGGAGAGTACAAACAACCATGGTCCAGAAGAGCTTGGTCAAACAATTGATTTTAATGAAATACACGCGTGGGAAGACCAGTGCCTGTTCACAGACAGCAATGATCTCCGATTAACCAAAGCACAAGTAGATATTTTATACCATCAGGGTTTGAATTTAATGACGGCCCTTCATGCGTCACCAAACAGAATACATGCATACGTCAAATCAAAACCACAATGACTTTTAACACAGTTTAAAAAGAACATTGTCAACCTTTTTGACTAGCGCTTCTCCAAAACCGCAGACACTTCTGCAAGAAACTGTTCCTCTTTTGCAGAGACAAACATGACTAACCTCTCACCTATAAATGCATCTATCTACTGTGTATGTGTGTGTGTGTGTGTATGTGTCGACCTTGTATGCTCTCTCATTTCACCCGTTGCACTTCTGACCTTTCACCAGAACAAAGGCTCATCCTTATGTGTAATAACCTAACTGAAACTATATGTACTATGTTGAATAAATGTTATAATCAAGAACCTCTACTAAAAGCTTAATAAAAGAACATAAAAGCATAAAAGACAATTTGAATAACCTAGTTATTCAAATTGAATAACCTAGTTGACCTAATTTGAATAACCTAATTTGAATAACCTAGTTATTCAAATTGTATTATTTTTTATTGCTATTTGAATAACCTAGTTATTCAAATAGCCTCGTCTAACCAGCTCCTCAGAATAACCTGCACTTAGACTCTGCTTTCGGTTTCACTTCTGCAGAAGCATGCTCTGCAAGCCTGCAACTTCCTGTCAGCCTGCAACTTAGTCTTTCTGAAAGACACACACACTGTTTAAACATCTGAATGCAATATCAATGCTATATATTATATTATTAATGCAATGGTAATGATGCTGATTATTAACAATAGCAGTAAAATAATTTCCCTGATCCACACATGGTAGTAGAAATCTCTAGTTTCCATGAAGGCTTTAGATTTGGGTGTGGAGCAATGCCACAGAATCACCCAGTGCCTCAGACCCAAATCTGCCCTTAAACTCCTGATCCACATCAAAACAGAAGACATAACGAAATTTGTGACGAATCTCTGATCCTATTGTTTCTGATATTGTTCTGATTCGCATCATAGAGATGTCTTGCCGCCTGGCATGCTTTTCCACTTAAATAACCTTTATGTTTCGCTCAGAAGCAAGTGTGATGTTTGGTACTTTTTCTGGTGAATCTGTGAACACATAAGTGGTAATCAGTGGTAATGCCAACATAAAATGTTGTTCTGCTAAGGTGAGGAAAGTCTTGAGGTAGGCATCCAGGTACCTTAATTAGAGACAGAGAAAAAGATGGAGGTGTTTTTAACAAGAATACATAAAACAGTTTATTTCTGAGTAAAGTGGAAGAGCGAGTAATTTATTTTTTTGAACTGAAGCATTTTTTAACACAATCCTCTCATTTCAGGGGTTCAAAAGTAAATTGACAGATGCCCCAGAAGCGCTAGCCATTTCACTTCCAGGAGACACCAGAGAGATTCCTGCCAACGCCTGAACTGTTTTCGGGTAAGTTAGAAAAGACCACCAGCTCTCTCACTCAGTGTTCACTCGTGTTTTGGCAACAACCCAGAACATACGAATCAAAAACAGCTTATTTTGTCCAGCTACTCTGCGGTCAGGCTCTGAAGCAGGCCCAGGCTGTGTTGAAAGAAAATTCTGAAATTACCTTTTTTAATTTCCAAACTAAGTTTTGGGCTGTTTTCGATAAGGGTTCAAATCCCAGTGCCCACTCTTTGATGTCTTTGAAGCAGGGGAGACAAAGTGTTGCAGACTTCTCTGAGGATTTCTGGATTAGGCACTCTGCGAAGGCATTCTGCGAAGCATTTTTACATACTCTTAGCGACGGATTGAAAGGTGAGGTTGCCTCAAAAGATCTACCATCGTTACTTGGAGAAGAAGATTCTCCATAAATGAGTGCCGTTATTGTGGTCAGAGGCAACGCTTTATTAACACCTGTCACTCGCAACCGAAAAGGTTGCACCCGTCAGTAACGGTGGGGATACTGACCCCGGGGAAACAGCCAGGCTCATGCTATTTGCTAAAATCAACTCAAATACTCACACTCTAAAGGCATTAGCAAATAACAAAAAGTGTGAACATGTGGTCGGCTCTGTCGTGCATCATTTACAGCGGTACCGAAACCCAGGATTGAGTCATGAGAGAATTTATGGTTCTCTCTCTGAAGCACAGCTTTCGCCATCTCCCTCCCCATAGAGCAGGGGTCACCAATCCCAGTCCACAAGGGCCAGTGTCCCTGCAGGTTTTAGAACTCACCCTGGGTCAACACACCTGAATCACATGATTAGTTCATTACCAGGCCTCTGGAGAACTTCAAGACATGTTGAGAAGGTAATTTATCCATCAGCTGTGATGGATCAAGGACACATCTAAAACCTGCAGGGACACCGGCCCTCGTGGACTGGGATTGGGGACCCCTGCCATAGAGAAATGTTAAAACAGTTCCCAAATGTCAGTTGAAAATTAGATTTTGAGGTTGTCTTCTCTTGGTTAGCATTTGTTTTCTACGGAAGAGGATTAGGGCCACTGGGAAAAAAAAAAAAAGAATTCTGACTTTAATCTCAGAATTGTGAGATTAAAGTCAGAGAAAAAAGTCAGAATTCTGAGATTAAAGTCAGAATTCTGACTTTAATCTCACAATTCTGAGATTAAAGTCAGAATTTTTTTTCCCAGTGGCCCTAATCCTCTTCTGTAGTTTTCAGACTAAAAACATATCCACATTTTATGGTTCATTTTCTTTATATATTATAAATTTGTAGCTTGTTAAGTCGTACCTTAACAAAACCAAAGAATATATGTAATGTAAAAACATTAGGTACATTAAGTTCTTTATAATTGTTTTTATATTTGGTTTGATCTGTTTTACGGTTTATTTTATGCTTGTAGAATTATAACTACTAGAACAGATTAGAACATTGATCAGACAATTAACCACCAAGCATACCTTTATAGGTTATACCTATATAGCTATAGGTTTTCATGAATGTTTTATCATCCTCATCTCATAGGGTTCTTTTTGTCTGGAAAAAGTGTCAGACGACCTTTTTAATTGAGCTTTCACAGAGCCTGAAAGAGAAAGCCTGACTTAATGTAGAAAGTTAATAACCATCATAGTGATACCTGTGAATGAGAATTATCTTTGACTGGGTTTTATTTTCATGCCAACTAACACGAAGAAAGCCTGGCTGGTTTGAACTTCTTTTTGTATACCTCCTATAGTTGAGTTTTTGGATAATTGCAGAATATTCACCTTCCTGATTTTCCAAAATTGTTAGGTCAGTATTTACGGTGCTTTGGTATGCCTTCCAGTCAGCTTTAGTGCATTTGGTCGAATCTTTAGCTTCATCTGTTTGAATGCTTTTCAAGAGCTTTTCATTCATGAGGTCTAATCTGTCCTTTGCCTTATGTCTTTGACCTTTTTTCTCCTAATTACCGTGGCCACCAGGGTTGAAGTATATTACAAAATGCTGGATTTTAATTGTCAGAGATTTACAGTTAACAAACAGTCAGGTGAATAAACAACACTGAGACACTTGATACTGATAACGTGCGGCACGGGTGAAACTCAGAGAGTAAATCACACCGAGCTGCAGTATTCATTTATTTTTACATCGTCAATATGCAAATATAATCACATTTCCTGTTACGCAGGTCCTGATGCTGTCTGTGTGTAAGCTGTGTGTGTGTGTGTGTGTGTGTGTGTGTCACGAAGTGTGTGTGCTACAAGTCAATTTCTAAGAATAAGATAATGCGAGTCAACTTCTGAGGATGTGTATTTCTGTGCTGATCTCTTGCGGTAAATGTCACCGGGTCAGTTTCCTGGTTCTTCAGAAAGCTGTGTCTGGTGAAATATGTGAACATAAGTATAACATAACATTTGAAGCATAATCATATAAATCAGTAAAAATTCCATAACATTCCCTCCTGTTGTTACTATATTTCACCACTTAATCATACTTTATTATCAGCCAACAATCACTTGCTCATAGCATTTTCAATTGTAGCATCATTCAGTATGTGTGAGTGTGTGTGTTCCTATACTAAATCCTCTTCGTCCGGTTTATCTTCTTGTGGCCGTCCAACATAGGTGATTACTGTGGCCTGTACCATTTTGTCAATCATTGATCTGATACAGGGTAGAATGCGAGTTGAGAACATGCAAAGCAATAAAAGAAGAACTCCTATCAAGACAAGTCCTTTGATCACGAGGGTCTTCCAGCTGCCACTCAGCAGCCAGGTCAGCCAGTCCTCTGTGTTCGTGACATAGTCTTGTTGCTGTGCATTACTCAGTTGTCGTAACTTGTCTAGGGCGGTGGTCATGGTCAGGGAGTGCACGTTGTCCGGGATATAGGTGCAACAAGTCGTGTTGAATAAGACACAGAGGCCCCCTCTCTCAGCCAGAATCATGTCCAGGGCGACTCTGTGTTGCATAACCACTATTCTGATCACGTCGATTTCCTCATTCTGAGCCTTGTTTATCTTTGTTGAGCTGTTCAGGAAAAGTTCAAATCGGTAGTCAAGAGTCTCTTAGCATGTTTTTTCCATTTCCAACCCATGGGAACAGTGAGTGCAGGACCTTCTGTCCGGTGGTCCACAATTTGAACTCCGCTGGTACATCACTGCCCCAGATTGGGTCATGAGGTTGCACGTCATCAGTGCTCCTCTTGCGTCTTGGTTGGTTCTGATGGAATACTCTGAATGTGTGGTCTGACACTAAAATTGGGGCGCAGAGTCCGGTGCTGTTGGGTGGGATGGTGAAGTATGTCTTTGAGCCACATGCCCATGCTGTACCCTGCACCCAATATGTGCCATTCAGGAAGCTTATCCGTGCCTTTCTGTCCTGCGGCATTCGGAAAGTCTGGGAGCAGTTTTGGTTCATTCCCAGCTTTCTGTTGCCGTATGCGAAGGTGAAACACATTGGATGTTGTATTCCTGGTTCCCTCCTGACGTTGAATGATTTTCCCTTGTCATTGGTTGCGTTCAGGTGTACCCAGTATCGGTCATCACAGCTGTAGTTCCAGTCTGAGATCTCTGGTGTACAGAACACTACCTCATTATTTGTATAGTTGATCTGTGTTCCATTACACCGTGGCAGGTCGGGTTTTGTGTCTTGTGTCTTTAACTCAACCTTGAAGAAGAAGATGTCTTCGGGGGAACATGTTCCGCTGGTGGCTTTGTAGAATATACATAGGGCTTCGGAAAGGCTGGGTGATTTTCCATATAGGGTGGCTTGCATTGCTGTTGTTGGGAGGTGAGAACAGACGTAGCAGCCAGTGTGGTTGTCTTCTGTATGTACTCGGTCGTAGACGTACCGGTACCAGGCATTGTTCAGCCAGGGGTGGCTGTGCTCTTTGTCCATATCCTTTAGGTGTGAGTTGTCATATGACCATTTCTTCTGCAGGTGGTGATGTGGGTCCTCGTCTTTCCAGGTGCGTATCAGTAGGCTCACTAGGAGCGCGATGCCAGCCACTATGAGGACAAGTTTCTTCATGATGACCAGGCACACCCGGGCTCCAGGTGAGTAGACCACCGGCGAGAAGATAAAAGGGCGGGATATACCCAAACAGCCCTTTCCTCCTAGGAGTCGGGGGAACCGGCGTCTATGCTTGTGTTGTCACTCACTTTTTTGCAGTGGCTTTGGTGGATCCAAGATGGTCTTTCTGCTATTTTGCAGGCAGTTGGTGTGCTGAGTAAGACTTGGTATGGGCCTTCCCACCTCGGCGAACTCCAATTCTTTCTCTGGAGTACTTTGATCAGGATCCAATCACCTGGTTGCAACCTGCAAGAAACTGGAGAGATATCACTCGGCAGTTTATTGTTTAGCACAATCTCTTTATTCTCAAATAATTTAGTCATCCACTCTGCTAGGGTGGTTTCTCTTATAGACTTATTATTATGACCCCCGGGTTAGCCTCATCCACATCTTCACTCAGGCCATTGCCTTCCTGTTTCTTCCATGCATTTTCTTAATCTCTGTTTTATTGTGCCGTTAGTTCTTTCCACTAATCCTGCACTTTGTGGATGATATGCGCAATGATGTTTGATGCTGAAACCCAGAGCTTCAGAGACTTTGCTAATTACATCATTAACAAAATGTGTTCCATTGTCTGATCTTATCAGAGAAGGAATGCCGTATGTAGGAATGAAATAAGATAAGATAAGATAACCTTTATTAGTCCCACACGTGGGAAATTTGTTTTGTCACAGCAGGAAGTGGACAGTGCAAAAGTTATGACGCAAAAATTAGAATACAATAAGAATAAATACAGTACACAGCTGTACAGAATAGAATAAAATAATATACTATATACAGTAGAATAAAATAGTTGCATAAACATTTTGCTACTGAGATTGCATCTGCTCTTTTTACTGGATATCTTTCTGGCCATTTTGAGAACACATCCACAATTACTAGAGCGTATTTTGATGCTTGACATTCGTTCAGTTCAATAAAATCCATGTGGATTGTGTGAAATGGGTGCGGCTTTCTGTTCATCTTTAAGTACATCAAGTGGTATTAGCTGTGAAGTTTCAGACATCAAAGTCTGTACAGGATGCTGTGCTGCCTTCTTTGCGGCCTGGTCTGCAAAGTTATTACCTTTAGTAATGTCTTTTTTTTTTTTTTTTTTTTTTTTTTTCTAAATGACATCAGAAACAGCAGTATGCGACATTACGTGATGGCAGAGCTTCAGTTCATCCTTTGTCATTTTTTTTTTTTTTTTTTTTTTTTTTTTTTTAATAAATAGGACAGGGGGAATGAATGAGAGAGAGAGGGGGAGAGAAAGAAAGAAAACCAAAGGGGAGAAGAGACGGTGAGAAGGGGGGGGAAGAGAGACAAAAAAAAAAAAAAAAAAAAAACTCCTGGGTCACCTGTATGGAGAAAAAAAAACAAACAAACAAACAAACAAACAGAGGAGACAGCAAACAACAAAGAGCAACATAATAATAGAGAAAACAAAGCACCATCACAATAAACTAGCTAGTCATAGATATCAGTATTTACTAAGTAATAAACAATATTGTGCAGCACGCAAGATAGACAGCGCACAGTGTGCTTTGAGGCAGCAGCCAAGAAAGCTTTAGTCCGCGTCTGTGAATACCCATGTGTGCATACCTGTGTGGATCAGCATGCTTGCATTCCAAAGGTTTCTCCATGTAATGATCTGCTAGGGAGTGTGGGGGGGCCTCAGCCCCGTCCTCCAGGGTGTGAAGCGGGTATGGAGGAGATCAAAACTCCAGACATCCAGAGGCCCCCAGAACACAAAAGACCATGGAAGACCAACAGAGGGGCAGCCGCGCCACTGTTCCAGTAAGAGCTGAGGAGAGTCCCAGATGAGGGCTCACTCAGCAGCCGCGGAGCAGAAGCCAGGGGGGGTTGCAGTGACGCGCCCGTGAGCTCCGCCGGCCCCCAGCTGCGCCTGAGTGACCGAGCCCTAGGCCGAGAGGCCGGGGGCACCCCACCTCCAAAGGGGGCCCGAGCGAGCCCCAGGCCCCAGGCCCCGACAAGCGGCCGCCAAGGAGTGAGCCGGTGTGTACCCGGACGCCCACCCCCAGACACAAAGAACCACCAACACACCGACACCTGAGGGAGTCCGCCACCGGCAGGGGAAGTGGTGGTGGGTGGAGATAGGCCTCCAAACCTTGGAGGGCCTGAGGTGTCCCCAGAGAGGTGGCGTCTGATACCCAACCTGACATATAGACACAGACATACAGGCACACACAGACACAAACATCCATTCCCACCCTCATGCTCTCATATGCACTCACTCCACACTCAACCAACGTGGAGACAGACATAAAGAGACGCTGTACACACAATCACACTCCCCAAGCGTACTCTACAATCCGGGTCTAGGTACCCTTGCCCCTGGAGGGGGGAATTGCACCCAGACCTTTAGTAATGTCTGACGTATCTTTCTGGTGAGCTGCACACATGCATAGTGCTAGTTGTCTGGGCAACGTTACGACATTTAATAGCTCTTTTAATAGATGTCCATGCTGGACTGGATTGCCATTAGATGTTACCATGCCTCTACTTTGCCATATTTTTGCAAAGTGATGTACAGCTGCAAAGGCATATTGGCTGTCAGTGTGAATATTTATATCTTGACCTCTGTATAGCTGGCATGCACGTATGACGGCAATGAGCTCAGCACTCTGTGCTGAAAAAGATGAAGTTAGAGCTTTCGCTTCTAAAACTGTGTCTACTGTGGTTACTGCGTAACCGACACAGTTGCGACCTAGACTATAGATGTCAGGCTGTGGTTTCGTTTCCTCATCAAGTTTCTTTATACAGCAGTGTGCGTCACCGTCTGCTTCCGTTGGAAGTAGTGTGCTCGGGTTCAGTTGACCACACTTCTCGATTGTAATGTGTGACTGTGAAAGTGCCTACATATGAAAGCTGTCTTGCATGAGTCAAATAAGACAAATTTGCTTGTAGCAAAATGGAAGTTACAGCATGTGGAACTTTAATAATCAGTGTGTGTCCTAAAACAATGTCAGCCGATTTTTTAACTGCCTCTGCTGCAGCGGCACAAGATTGTACACATGTCGGCAAACCTGATGCGACTGAGTCTAATTTGCAGGAATAGAATGCGAGTGGGCGTTGTTTTTCCCCGAAAGCTTGCGTTAAAACTGCCTTCATGTAACCAGCACCTCCGTCAACATACAAATAAAAAGATTTGTCATAGTCAGGCAATGCTAAAACTGTGCTTGTTTGCAGGGCAAGTTTTAAGTCAATAAATGCTTTATCTGCCTCTGGTGTCCATTCTATTTCATCTTTCAGAGCTAAGTGTTTGCCATAGATCAGGTTTTGCAAAGGTTGGGCCAGCAGTGCATATTCAGGTATCCAACATCTGCAAAAGTTGCAGAGACCTAAATAACTCATCATTTGTTGTTTTGTGACAGGTTTAGGAGCGTTCTGTACAGCTACTTTTCTGCTGTCTAACAGCTGTCTGCCTTGTCCTGTCAGTCTGTGGCCAAGGTACGTTACTTCTTGGCTCCACAACTGCAATTTATGCTATGAGACTTTATGGCCTTGTTCTGCTAGATGTTGCAAAACTGTCAGTGTGTTTGCTTTGCAATCTGTCTGTGTGTAGCCTGTGATCAAAATATCATCAACGTACAGCAGGAATTTACCTGGGGCAGGAAGCGTGCAGAGTGACATGGATTTTCTTAGAGCTTCTGCATAAAGAGTGGGGCTATTCTGGAATCCCTGAGGCAACCTTGTATAGGTATACTTCTGGTTGTCAAAAGTGAATCCAAATAGCTTTTGTGAGACAGGGTGTAGTGGTACAGAAAAGAAAGCATTGGATAGGTCTATTACAGAAAACCACTGTTCCTTTGGTGTTACTTGATTTAAAATGGTGTGTGGATTCGCCACCACAGGTGGGATTTGTTCTGTTATGTCATTTATTGCTCTAAGGTCATGTACTAGTCGATATTTCCCCGTGTTTGCTTTTTTCACCGGGAAAATCGGAGTATTACAGGTTGTTTCAGTAGTTTTTACTAAAATGCCAGCTTTTTCCATATCTGCAATTACTGGCCTGATCCCTGTCTTGGCTTCTGTGCTTAAGGGATATTGTGGTTTAACTGGCCTGTAAGTTGTGGTAGTTTTTACTACAACGGGATCTGCTCCTTTAATTAAACCTACATCTGTTGATCCTGTACACAAACTGCCGCTGCTGCAAGTTCCTCTATTCTAATCTAAAGTCACCTTTTTAACAAGAAAATCATTATAAACGCCTATTCCACTAAAAGCTCCAAAAGAAAACAATCACTTTAATCAATTAAGTTTAAGCATATAAGCAATTACTCCTGCATACATTTCATCATAGCTAAATGCTGCCTAGAAACAACTCCTCTGTCTCCTCCTACGGGCATGCAAACTTCCTGTCACACACTCAGCTTCTGTTCTAAAAACAAATAAATAAAAATAAAAGAAAATGTGTAACATGCTCATCAACTTAGCAGTGTCCACACATTTAATTCAGCTTCACAATCCTGTAGCCCTAGCTGTTGTCTACAAGGTTTGGCTTATGAGTTCCTATTATAGATGTGCTCTATATCTCAGTAATATTTTATCCAGGATAAATGACAGGTTATCAAGCAGATCAAATGCCTCTATGCACTTAATTAGTTTAGATAGTTTCTTTATTTTCATCATCTCATATGTCATTATACTGAGTTTGAGCAACCTTAAGCTTGGTGCAGACTACTTCATAACAATTATCCCCCTCACATCATAACTGACCAAGGTTGTTGTGATATTTTTATACCATGGGAGCATTTACAGGATATTGTTTTATAGTGATATTATACAGGAAAACTGTTACTCAATAAGGCCCATTTACTAGTTGTTTTTCTCTTTCTCTGTGACCCAAGAATTAATGTGTAAGAATCACAGGATGGTACCTGAAGGTCGAAAACACCACAGAGATCACTTCCTTACTCCCATCCTCCCTTCTTTATCTCCTAGAAAAGAGCTTGTTAAAGGCCAGGTGGTTTGTTTCAGAATTCACTAATGAAAGAACTCTGTATTCTATGTCTAGGAGTGTATTTTGCTGGGATAATCATAAATTGTAGCTGAACTGATAAACTATACAAAGGATACTTCTTTGCTCAGAGGGCAGGAAGACGCTTCCTTATTTGGTCTGTACCGGTTTGAACTGAGAATCTGCTGACACACGAACCTTTTTCCTCTATATAAACTGTTGTCTGATGAATAAACCTTTGAGTTGATTTTGGGAAAGCAACCTGAAGCAGTCTGTGTTTCCTTGTTCTCCCAAGCTACTCCCGGCGCTGTAACTAACCTGCTGAACGGCATACCTGAGTGTTACTTTGAATAATTTTGAATCTTAAAGGGTAAAGACAAAACTCTGCTTATAGGTGCCCACGCCACGGAGGAAACCCGATCCACGGAGAAACCCGGGACGGAGATTTCTTTCAACTTGGTGTCAGAAGTGGGATCCACTGACAAAGGTAAATACGTGTCTTTTATATTTATATGGGACTGTATTATACCTTTCTCAGTGATCGATCCATAAAGAAACGGGATATGTTGACGAAGTTTTACTTAGTGGCCCAGATAAATGGGATACACTGACAATCTTCCTTAGTCCCCGAATAAAGTAAATTAAAAGCAGAAAGACACAGGAAGTTGCCTGTTGTTTTGCGAGAAGTTGCTCGTTAAGTGAGAAGTTGCTCACCAAAAACAAAAGAAAAGATAAAATTGCTAGCAATAAAATTAAAGTAACCTCAGCTGTGCCTCAGCAAAAATACTAACATAAATCCTTCAAGCGTGTAAACCCCTCTGGAAGTCACTGAACATGGGTCAGAATAATTCAAAGACCTCAGACAGATCCAGAAGAAAGTGAGAAACTAATGTATGCAAGAGTACCACCTGCCCCAGCACAGCAGGGAGGTTTCAGAGGACAGAAAGATAAGAATAGAGATGTGTGTTTTTTGCTGTGGAAAGATAGGACATTGGTCTAGGGCGTGTCAATTTGCAGCTTCCACTAGAGCACGCGCGCCTCAACCACAAAATGCAGGACAAGCTCCTGCCACTAGGCGTCAGCAGAGCTCTTCCAGTCAAGGTAACTGGCAACAAAGGGAAGCATGCAATAATGGTCCCACATCTAGGCTGGAGTCTTACAACCTGAATTTTAATCCACAAGGTAGACAAGCTAGAGGTGCAAATTTAGCTCCGTTTTCCAGCAGCCGCAGACACCCAGAGCAAAAATGAATTTGTGTATTTCATTTAACACAAAGGGTGAAATGTTTGCTGACACTGATAACAGCTTATGTTTTTTCTGCCCTATGCACCGACATCATGGAGAAGGAACAGCCTCTGTGTCAGCTGGACGCCTCAGCAGAGAATGAAAGCAACATCCTTTTTGTCCGGTACTCCATGTCACACACTGTGCCAAAAAACGTGTACAGACGCCACTACCAGGTAATCCCATGACTGGGAGCCACACTTTTGTCTCTCTCACACTGTTCAACAACATGATAACTGCTCACACCAGTGATTTATTGACTGTACACCTTATCACGCACAGCTGAAACACAACAAGCCAGTATATGTCAAGCAATATCCCATTTCCGCCGAAAAAGCCACAGCCCTTGATGTCATCATAGGAGATTTATTGATTACAGGAGTAATAAAGCCCATAGTATCTCCATATAACACTCCTGTCAATCCTGTGCCAAAGCCTAACAAACCTGGCGTATGGCGTTTCATACAAGACTTAAGGCAAATTAATGCAGTCATTATGCCTCTGCCACCTCTCAGACGTTCCCAGCATATTGACATCCATTCCATCCACAGCTATACATTTTACCGTGGTGGACCTGTGTTCCACTTTTTTTCTCAGTGCCTGTGCATGAAGACACACAGCCGATATTTGCATTCACACATAGAAATAAGCAGTACACCTGGACACGTTTGCCACAAGGCATGGTAGATAGCCCTGCTGCTTTCTCAATGGTGGTCCATGCTACCCTGGACAGCTTCACTCCTCCGGAGGGCTGTACTGTGGATGACCTCCTCCTCTGTGCTCCGAGTGAGGAACTATGTCAAACTGCTACACACATGCTTCTCCAGCACCTCCAACAGACCGGCCACAAAGCATCGGCAAAGAAAATGCAGTACTGTCAGACTTCTGTTCAATATTTGGGATTCACACTGTCTCACGGAAAACGTTCCATGACTGCAGACAGGGTCAAAGCTGTGACCTCCGTCCTTCGGCCCACTACACAGAAGGAAATGTTGTCCTTCCTGGGCATGGTGAACTATTGCAGACAGTGGATACCAGACTGTTCTTTTCATGTCCACATTCTGCGTGACTGTTGTAAAAAAGACAAGCCGCCTCCTCGAATACTGTGGTCCACAGAAATGACTGCCTCTTTCAATGCATTAAAGGGAGCGCTGACTTCCGCCCCTTGTTTGGGTCTGCCTGACTACCACTTACCATTCCATCTGTACGTCACAGAGAACGGCACAACCTGCACAGGTGTACTGGCCCAAGAGCATGGCAGTGGCTACCGTCCAGTAGCCTTCTATTCAAAGGTGCTGCCTGTGGTTGTTCAGGGGATGCCGGCCTGCCTGAGGGCAGTAGCAGCTTGCTCTATCATGATAAGGGACTGCGAGAAGCTCACACTCTCACATGACACTATTCTACACACCAATCACCAGGTCACGACCATTCTAGCAAACATAACTAGACATCATATGACTGCACAGAAAGTCGAGAGTACCACATGATGTCTAATCTGATAAAGCTAGACTCATTCCATCCTGGTAATGGAGAAAATGAAATGCCCATTGTCATCATACGACGCTTATTCAATGTCTCTCGAACCTGGGACCAGGCCAGGAGACAACTGAAGAACTGTTTTTCTTATATATTTTCTTATATATTTAGGTTATTTATCATATCTATCGAATTAACTTTAGGATTTTTCTTTACTATTTTGTATTGTAGACTGCAACCATGTTCACATTTTTGCAGGTCGTATTTTGCTGACAATACCTCATGCTCTATTTTGCAAGACACCTACTTAATACGCTCTTCACGTTCCCTAAAATCAGTAAATGGCAACATAGACACCACTAATAAACCATTTTATGCGCCCTCTAGAGCAGGAGTTAACTCCTGGTATGAAAATGCTAGAACAGCTGCTCGTGATTTAGGAAACAGTAATTGTTATGTCTGTTCAAAGGGTAATCCAGAACAGGTTATAGTGGGATACCCAATCTCAGGTTTTCCCCTGACAAAGATGCTATTCAATAATGATAAAAAGGGGCCCTTAACAGCAATCATGATGGAAGTGCGAGCAGAACTAAGTCCTTTAGATTGTTTACTCATATACGCAGGACAAGTCTCTGGTACAGATGTCAGAATGATTGACAACACTTCCTACCCTTGCATGAAGTGCCCCGAAGACCGGACTGAACCTCTTTCGCCCCCAAAACAGATGCGCCATCACCCAAATATCTCGATGATATGCATACACCGACCAAAGCTTAAAGACATAACTTATGACGCACAAAACTATACATTTTTTTCTGACTTTCCAGGAGCACGCTGTACCGAAACATGGTTATCAGCGAGTATTGACAGGACAGAAGATAGAGATATGTTTTCTTATATACAGGCATATGTTAGTAAGTATTCAGTAAAAATCTTGTATGCCCCCAACGCACTGAACGACTCATATTGGGGAGGCATATTAAAAGGCTATACAGCTTCGCGCCTGACCAGACCAATCCCACATGCTTATTGGATGTGCAATAATACCCTTAGAGTAGCTTTACCTGTTAATTGGACCGGTACCTGTGGTCTAGTAACTTTAGCTCAAGAACTACTAATACAACAAACCTCGGATTTGCCTGTATCCAGCAGACGTACAAAACGCTCCACTTACTCACATAACGTTTACATAGATGCTATAGGAGTTCCACGCGGGATACCAAAGGAATTAAAGGCACAAGGAGAAATATCAGCAGGGTTTGCCTCAATACTACCGTGGATACAGGTAAACAAAAATGTAGCCTGGATCAATTATGTTTATTACCATCAGCAAAGACATACCAATCTGACCAATACGGCCCTTAAGGCCCTAGGAGAACAGATGTCTGCTACCTCTTTAATGACCATGCAAAATAGGATGGCCTTAGACATGCTGTTAGCTGAGAAAGGAGGTGTTTGCACGATGTTTGGAGATGTTTGCTGTACTTTCATTCCCAATAATACCGCCCCTAACGGTTCATTCACACAAGCTATGAATAAACTTGAAGCATTGCAGATAGAACTAAGAGCCAATGCAGGTCACGGTCAGTGGCTAGACAAGTGGCTGCAGGACACGTTTGGAAAATGGAAGGAACTAATTGTAGCCTTTGTAACCGTTGCAGCATGTATTATTTTGTTTTTGATGATTATTGTCTGTTGTATGATACCATGTATACGCTCTCAGAATTTTTGATATTAAGCTTACTCGAAGGACTAGTTACATTTATGATTTGTTTCACATTTATGATTTGTCTTTATATTATGTTATTACATTCTGTCTTTATACTATGTTATCATTTCATGATAAAAGGGGGGAACTGTTGTGATATTTTGATACCATGGTAGCATTTACAGGATATTGTTTTATAGTGATATTATACAGGAAAACTGTTACTCAATAAGGCCCATTTACTAGTTGTTTTTCTCTTTCTCTGTGACCCAAGAATTAATGTGTAAGAATCACAGGCTGGTACCAAGGTCGAAAACACCACAGAGATCACTTCCTTACTCCCATCCTCCCTTCTTTATCTCCTAGAAAAGAGCTTGTTAAAGGCCAGGTGGTTTGTTTCAGAATTCACTAATGAAAGAACTCTGTATTCTATGTCTAGGAGTGTATTTTGCTGGGATAATCATAAATTGTAGCTGAACTGATAAACTATACAAAGGATACTTCTTTGCTCAGAGGGCAGGAAGACGCTTCCTTATTTGGTCTGTACCGGTTTGAACTGAGAATCTGCTGACACACGAACCTTTTTCCTCTATATAAACTGTTGTCTGATGAATAAACCTTTGAGTTGATTTTGGGAAAGCAACCTGAAGCAGTCTGTGTTTCCTTGTTCTCCCAAGCTACTCCCGGCGCTGTAACTAACCTGCTGAACGGCATACCTGAGTGTTACTTTGAATAATTTTGAATCTTATACAAAACTCTGCTTATAGGTGCCCACGCCTCGGAGGAAACCCGATCCACGGAGAAACCGGGGACCGAGATTTCTTTCAAGTGTTAATAATAACTAAAGTTGGATAAAAGTAAGAATATCTTGAAATAAGCTGACCATTGTTATTTTCCAGCTAGCTTTTGATTAAAATTCATGCATGTCTATTAAATTTGTAGCATTTAATTGTAAATATTAAGAGATTAATGTTTTTGTAACAGGTGGTTTAGCATCTTGCACAATCAGTTAATATGACCACAGTATCAAATTCCTGCTTGTTACACAGGAACTGCCAGGGGTGTTTACTGGTAGTCATCACTGTTCTTTAAGGTTTTTTTAAAAAAAAGTTGTTAATAATAATAATAATAATAATAATAATAATAATAATAATAATAATAATAATAATAACAACAATAACAACAATATAATTTTTATTATTATTATTATTATTATTATTATTATTATTATTATTATATTAATATGTTATTAAATAGATGTAAAGGAAAATAATTTTAATTAACAAATGGTGAGTCAATTTTCTTACCCAAAATTAAGTGTGTCATCCAAATTTATATTATGTCTTTCTTCCAGTTTACTAGTCATTGGGAGTTTTGGCATTACGGTAGTGCTCCTTAAACATCTGATGCTGCAAAAATAAGTTGTTTGGAAGATTGTTATGTACAATCATGAGCAACTTCATTAGATACACTTACACTAATATAGCCTTTGTTGCACACCTTGAATATAAGGAAGTAAAACCAACAATAACCAGCAGCAGGTAGCAGAAGATTTCAGAATACCTTGCCCTATGTATTAAAAAGCATGTTAATTAAACAATGTATTCCTCATCCTGTGTATTAAAAAGATATCTTTTCATTTATGTTTAAACAACAAAAACAACAAGTACTCTTACCTCATAGATGGGGGGAAGCCCTCTCATTTTCCTGCTAAAGAAATTATTGAACAAGGAAGTTCAGTAGTTGGTAGACACTCAAACCTTAAAGAACAGAAATATGTTTTAATTAACCAGAAAGCCTCCCTTTGGTCGAAATAGGGGTTGTTTGGGTGCACACACACACACACACACACACACACACACACACACACACACACACACACACACACACAGAGAGAGAGAGAGAGAGAGGGGGATCATAAATGCAAAGGATTGGAGCCGTTTTTGGATTTTCACTTGTTGGCTTTAATATGAACAGTCACATAAAATTCATTCCAATTTTTTGCCTTTGCTTTAATTAAGATGTTTCTTTAAATCTACAACAGCTTCCTTTTCAAAAAGTTTACTGACATAGTAAGGAAGTAGCTAGGGAACTCAGTAAGTTTGAGCAACAATAGCTTAGGGACAGTTTCTACAATAAAGAGGAATTCATCATCATCTGCAGTTCAGCAAAAAAAGTGCCATTAAAAACAATTCAGCAGATCCTCAAGGTATGGATACAGACTGTTTTCAGCTGTAGAGGAAAAGGTACGCTTCATGTACTTATCAACATACAGTTTAGAGGCTTGCATTAGAGTGCTTTGGTGCTTGGGCCTCTTTTATTTAGCACGGTTATACCATTGTGAATTTAGCTATATAAATATGCTCAAGAGTCTATCGTATGTTTGTCATGCAATTAAAAATTCAAAAATATAATTTTTAAATCAGTAACTTTGCAAATTTAGAGGAAACGATTTTGGATAACATGTGTCACATTTTAAACAGGGTTTGAATAATCAGCGCTAACACAGAGACATTTATGCGTTGGGTATAACAGACATGCTTACTGTGTGAAAGGCCCTCGGATTTCTTGGAGCAGAGAAACACGCTTTACTGTTGCTTTTCTCTACTGTATAAGCAGCACCCGACTGGCAGAAACGCTCTGTGCGGGTAGCAAAGTCGGCTCGAACGCACATCCAGGAATCCGTGTGAAAAAAAAAGGTGTCACTGCAGCTAGGCTCTTAGGATAGTCAGGCTTTTATTTATATTTGCATTCTGGTGTGTTAAAACTAGCAGCCTCTGTGTCCCGCTTGGATCCTCATTCCGAAAATTCAGATATTTAAATAAAATGGTGAATTGGCTAGTGATGAGGAGCCACTTAGATCCGTAAAATGAGGTTTGATTAAATTAAACTCTTATGAACAGCTATGAATTCTACCTCTCTGCTGATGTGTTTCAAACAAACGATGTTTTCTACATGTCCAAACTGTGTGCTAACTACCGTGTGTCTGGGATCCGAAAAAAAAAAGTTAAAACGCTATACCTTGCGGCAGTTGTGAAGTGCTGAGGAAAATACTGTGTCTGATGGGGTGTTTTTTATATAGTTGGACTTGGTTTCAGTTGGCCTCTGACATGATAAGATAAAGGAAACTGTTTGTAATGGAACTACAGTTGGGATGTGTGCTGGGATGCTCTTGATAAGGGAGCCTCTTTTATTGTTTTATGACTTGTTTTGCTGACTGTTGGGGGCCTAACTGTAACCCCCTCTGTCTAACTGTTGCAGAGTTAAGAATCTGTAGATTTTAGAAGTAACACAAGAAAAGTTTATTTCTAAAGGAATACCTGTTGTTTGTGGTGCTCTATTTAAAACTATTGGCCTCTGTGTCTTTTCGGAGCGCTGAAGAAAAAAGTAGTTAAATCATCTATGTGTAATCAACAAGTCTTACTGTTGCAGTGTGTTTGTGACTAGTAGATAATTATAGGGCTAGTTGCATTAAAGGAACCTTGGGGTTGATACAGTGCTAGTGTGGCTAGGTGTGAATATGTGCTTTTAGAAGTATCACAGTTTATTTCTAAAGGGATACATCTTGTTTGTGGTATTCTGTTTAAAACATTTAGCCTGTGAAACTATTAGAAAAGTGAAATCTTCCTAAACTAGTTAAATTAAATGCTGTGTGGGAATACACGGTTTTTAGAAGTATCACTGTTTATTTCTAAAGGGATACCTGTTATTTGTGGCACTCTGTTTGAAACTATTAACCTCTGTGTGTTTCAGAGCACTAAAGAAAAAGCTAGTTAAAATACCCCTAAATTAGTTAAATTAAATCACCTATGTCTAAATAACAGAGCTCTGAGACCTATACAATCCTTTAAAAAGAGTTTAATTAAAACACAAAAAAAAGTGCAGGTATATTACTACTCATGGCCATCATCCAGTGTTTTGTCAGTCCAACCATTTGGTGTTGAGCACATCTCAGTGTTCTTTCTCTAAGTTACTTTATTACAATTGTCACATTTATTCAACATAATTTCAATTCAGTTTGCATAACATTAGCCTGATTTCTTATCATCTTCTTATCATCTTGATTAGAAATACATTGCTCTTTGTACTTCACATACAGTTTTCAATTCTGATTACTTCATTGTAACTTAGAATTTGCTTTCTCTCCTTATATCAGTAAATATGTGAACTTCAGTATTTATCAATCACAATACACCCAAAAATTACTTCTTCTGATTGCCCATTCATAATAAAATCACTTCGTTTTTAAATTATTACCTCTTGATCATATTTTTGATTAGATTCATGATTTGATTAAAGCAAAAATAACTATCAGCAAAAGCACATGCATAAATCTCTGTCAATGCACTCTTTGTTACATTACACCCATGAAAGTTGGATTTTAGGCCTTTTAATTCACTTCTGTCTGTCTTCTTGACACCCTAAATATTCCACAAAAGCCTACTGGTCAGAGGATATGCTTCTCTTTATGGTATTTTAAGATTTTAGTACATAAGCAGAATTTTCACCTTTGTTAGCCACCAAACTATAATTAAAGTCTCCAGATTTAGTCACAACCTAAAATATTTACAAAATAATATATAATATTGCAACATAATTACAAAAAAGAACAACAGTCCTCCAAGCCTAAGCATTTAGATTTACCTAGCTGGATTAGATGAGTTTTCAGAAAAGGAAGACGAGCTATTCTACTAGCACACTTAATAATCCAACATAAAATAAGCCTATATATACACGTTTAACAAGCTAGCCCCTTGCTTATAAAATAATTCCAACTTTGATTTTCAATCTAGCCAGTACGAAGTGTGTCATAATGTTTTGGTGCCCACACTAGATGGGTGACAAGTATATCCTGCTTGGCCCAAATGCTCTGGTCCCAGCAGTACTCTGGAGACAGCAGCCTGCTTGGTTTATGAACCCAAAAGTACTTGTTTAGATGGCTCTCATCATGCCACAGAGCCTCCACATCATTTATTTTATCCTCCATGATAGCCAGATAACAGGCATCTACCAAATGCTTTACATTTTGCCACGTTCCTCCAAAGATAGCAGCATGGTAGTAGAAATCTCCAGTTTCCATGAAGGCTTTAGATTTGGGGTTTCTGTCGTAGGTAAACCGGGCTTTTGGTAATTTATAATAGTGGGCATGGAGCAAAGCCACAGAATCACCCAGTGCCTCAGACCCAAATCTCCCCTTAAACTCCTGATCCACATCAAAACAGAAGACATAATGAAATCTGTGACGGATCTCTGACTGTATAGCTTCTGATATTGTCCTCATTCGCATCATAGAAATGTCTTGCCACCTGGTGTGCTTTCCCACCTGGATAACCTTTATGTTTCTGTGAGAAGCAAGTGTGATGTTTGGTACTTTGTCTGGTAAGTCTGTAAACACATAATACGTCACTGGTAATCCCAACATAAAATGTTGTTCTGCTGAGATGAGGAAAGTCTTGAGGTAGGCATCCAGGTACCTTAATGAGAGACAGAGAAAAACAAATGATTTTTTTATTTGTAAATTATTGCAAAACAATACAAAACCCATCCTGTTTGTATATTTCTTCACTATCTTTGATGCACAAAAAGTAATTATTTCAATCTGAGCCAAGGTTCAATCGTCCGCACCCAACAAACAGCAAGGCAAGCTGGTGTTTATTGGTTATGGGTCATAAAGGCCAACTACTCCAGATACTAATTACCAATTACATTTTTAAAAGCTAAAAAAAAAAAAAAGCAACAAAGAAGGCAACATGCAAGAAAGCAAGAAAAGACCTAGACATGACTATAATGCTAATGCTAATAATAATAATAATAATAATAATAATAATAATAATAACCGTAGATGTATGTGCACAAATTTATTCAGGTTTAGATGTCTGGATTTCAAAACAGTTTGGTCAAATTTCTTTGTATTTGAGCATGAATTGGAGCACATATTTGTGACTCCTCAAAAGTTACACAGAAATCCATGTACACATTTGTAAGCATTTGTTTGTGCTTGTGGATCTTATCATATGCATTTGCAACCCTTTTGCAGGGGTATAAGGCACATTTCCCCCCATAAACTAAAACTAGAGTCACCACCTCATGATTACTTATGTGGGCTAGAGAATTTACAGTTTAAATTCGCCATATTGAACTGATTCAGGCATAGGTATGCCTACATTTCTTATTCATTCTATTCAATTCTATTAACTAGAAGGCACCACTGTATAATAGCCAAGGAATACAGTTTTTATGGAGGAACCGACCGTCCCACAGCAAACACAGTAAGGGCCACTGATGACTTTTCTCCTATGTGCTTTTGATCAAAAAGATTTGGATCAAACATTCCCTCCCAGATGATAGGAGCATTCCAAGATGTTGATGTCTGAACTGCTGGTCTGGCCCTGGATTAAAAGAACAAAACAAACTAGAAAGCGAAAATTTCAGAAGAAGTGTGCCTATGCCGCTGCCAATGAGTGTAGTTTGCCATTCATACGGCTACAAAAAAAAATCCAAATAAGGGTAGACAGGCCGTACTACTGCTGGCATACCACTAGAGTGAGCCAACACACCACAAATTAAGTGAGTGAGCCAACACACCACAAAGTAAGTTTCACTTTCGTTTCAAGTTAAGTTTCACTTTCCTTCCCATTCATTTCAATGGGCAAAAACTAGCATTAAAATATTCATATTTAAAAAACTATAGAAGTAATAAACACCAAAAGTCATAGCACACCATTCCTGATCCAGCTGCACAAAAAGGAAAATAATAATAATAAGAATAAATAGTAATAAGTGTGCCTTTTGGCATAGGCACACTTAATAAATCTGAGAAATAGTAATAAGTGTGCCTTTTGGCATAGGCACACTTAATTAAAACACAATCTATATATTCTTGTTTAAATTAATTCAGGAACATGTCCCTATATATGTGATAATGAATATGAGGAACTAAAAACAACTTGAATTTACAGTTCACCAGAGATGTTAATTCATTTGTAACAGTACAGCTGTTATCAGTGTTTTGACTGTTTTTAATCATGAAACTCTCTAAAGACTGTTCTTCCAGTGTTTCTTTTGCTTTTTTGTCCTTTATTGAGAGTGAAAAAATCTTACTTATGAACACTCCCAAGCAGGTTATTTTATTCTATAGTTAGTTTGTGTTTTATTGTGTAAATGCTTCTTTAATCATGTCGCTCTGGTTTTTCTTTCTTCCTTTTTTTTTAAACACACTTTCAAATTTGGTTACTGTCTGCTTGTCACAAGTGCTATTGTAACATTAACCTCCAAAAATATTTTATTTTAACTGTACTTTGATGCAGAAGTTTCCTAAATTGTGTGCACAAGCTGCATGTGTTTATTCTACTAAAAACAACATCTTAAAAATCAAATACAAGTATGGGACATTATAATTACCAGACAATGGTGTCCAAATTTTGAATATCTCTTACCCAAAGTTAAGTGTGTCATCCAAATTAATGCTGTGGCTTGGTTCTTGTTCAGGATATAATTTTATCATTAGGATAGTGTTCCTTAAATATCTGATACCGGAAAAATAAGCACCACAAGACATAACAAAATAAATTGTTTGAAAAGGTTGCTACATCATATAGATATTACATATCAATATGCTTTTGAAAATAGTGCCTTAATACATACCTTGTATATAAGGAAGTAGAACCGAGGATGATCAACAGCAGACAGCAGAGGATTCCATCATTTTTACTTAGAGAAATTAATAAAAAATAATAATATTAAAAATAATACTAAATAAATAAATCAAATAAAGTTTGGGCCTCACTTCATTGTTTTTCCTTTGACAGGTATACCAATATTTAGCATCAATTAACAGATAAATGTCTTTACATAGGTAATTCATGAAGATTGCTAAAGCCTGAGTCATGCAGGCTTACAATGCTGTTGGTGAATATTTTGGGAACCATCATTCAATGGGGGAAAATGTGTATTCCGCTATTGCTTGCAATGCTAAAAGCCACTATAGTGAAACTAGTCAAAAAGCTGTATATGGTACTGCACTGAAAACCTCCTTGCAATTGGTTAGGTCACTAGTGGGCTAGAAGGTAGTAATAATAATGTCTGGCTCCAAAACACTGACATGGTGGCAGCCAAAATGTTGTCCAGAAAGTCCAAAATCAATTGGGGACATTATGGTTATTTTTATGTGTTTTATTCCTACAGATAAAAAAAAACAAGGTAAGAAAAACAATAAGTTAGAAAGATTTCTAGAAATGCTCTCTCCTTCACTTGATACAAGTTTGTATAAAATAGAATCAGGAAAAGTGAAATCAATCCTCTTCTGATTACAATGGAAGAGTCTCGTTTGTTGTCAACTCACAATTCAAAATCCAGTTTCTGTAATAATAATGCCCCCCCCCACACACACACAGACACACACACACGCACACACACTCCAACCAACAGCACCACCATCTTGGCCCACGCTCCTACCTCATTGTTAGGGAAAACAGCCCTGTCATTTTCCTCTTAAGCAGCGTTCTGATGGAGGAGAAAGGGATGGCTGGTTGACAGGATTTGACCTTTTTGAAAAAAAAAAAAATCGTGAGCCCAACCTTGGGATAAAAAAAGTAAAGTAATAAAGTATCTTATTTCATGTAAGATATTTTCATTATCTTACATTCATTTCCTGTATAACCTGCCATATCCATATATTATAAACTGCTCAAAACTGTTTTAGACCAACAAAGTCTATTGCTCATTTTTACAATTAAGATCAATTGATGTAAATCCGTGAATGTGAAAGCTTGATTCATTTTATCCAAAGTCTAAGCTACATCTGCAACTCCTCCTATACTATCCTATACTTTGACCCAAACATCAAAATGATCTAGTGGCATCTAGGATTAATTTCTCCAATCTATAGCTTAAAGAATGTTTTTACCATTGAAACTTAAACCAATATGTCATAAAATTGTGCCTATCTTAATTAAGGCAGATGGACATTGGTGGGAAGTAGCTTTAGAACTGAGTGACAGTATAGTGTAGCATACAGAAGGTGACATGAGTATTGAACACATCACCAATTTTCTAAGTAAAAGTATTTCTAAAGGTGCTACTGGCATGTTGGTAGCAACCCATCGAATCAACACATTCAAATAAATCAACCCATAGCGGTCCATAAAAATTGCGTAATAATGAAAACTGAAAGACCAGTCAAGTATCGAATATGTTTACAGAAATGTATTTAATATTTCATACAAAATCCTTTGCTGGTGATGACAGCTTCAACACACCTCCTGTATGGAGAAACTAGTCGCATGCATCAAGTGTGATTTTAACTGATTCTTCTACACAAACAGTTTTCAAATCCTGAAGGTTCAGTTGGCCTCTTCTATGAACTTTCCATAGATTTGATCATGTCTGTGGGTTCTCAAGAAATTTCATCGACATGTTCAAAACAAAATGTTTTTCCAATTAATAAAAAGAAAAAAGACAGGGAGCACAAAATGGAGTGTCTTAAACTGGTACAACCTGTATGGGGAACATACATATGTATATTTTTTTTACATTATCTCCGGTGCCATTGTTTAAGTCAGTTGAATGCACAAGTCCAGTAAAACCAGTTTTATTTGTACCTCTTGAGAGACAGCAACCATTTACCATTAGATTCCTGGCCACAAACCTGTGTTAGTGTTAATGATGAGAATAACAAGAAATTTGTTAAAAATGAAATGAAAAAAAAAAAAAGTACTGTAGTCTAAATCTTCCATGTTTAAAATTTAAACAAAATTCATACATGGTTGCCAGTTGAACCGCACTCAGTATTTATAGTGCATAAAATGGAAAAATTCACAGAAGGATTGTGAAGGGTCATTATTTAAATTGGACTTCATCTCCAGAGGGCCCCAAACTACAAAAACTACAGTATCACAAGTGTTGTTTCCACTACATGAAGAACAGGATGAAATACCTACTAACTGCTGTGAACTAAATAATAATACATCCTATTAATTCATTTTACATTTTCTACATTTTTTCCACAGAAAAAGATAGATTACCTCATTTTTCTTTGCAGGAAAATAGCCAACAAAAACAAAAACATAATGGCATACATACTAAAAAATGCTGGGTTATTTTCATAACTCAACTTCTTGGTAGTTTGACCAATTTCTGAACCTATAAGCCTTATTGTTGGGTCTAAACACAGACCAACGCTGTATCAAGGACTTATTCCCATGAAAGAAAAACAAGGCAACAGCGATCGATCAATTTACTTGCAAGGAGGCCTCGTCGGGATCTCAGTGTCAATAGAAAAATTGTACTTAGTAGTCAGTATAATCTTTTAATGATATAAGTTTGCATATGGTAGAATACTGCATGTTGACCTTTTGATGACTTAGGCTGTTGTTCACTACAAGACTTTGTGTGAATTCCAGAGTGCTCTGGCACATCCTTGGAGCATGGGAGAGATCGTATCTTCTCTTTGTTTCATGGTAGGAAAAACGTAACTATGTCAGTTTTAGTTTAGGTGCCTTTTGTTTAGATGAACTTCTGGACTTCCAGACCAGCAGGTTTAGAGAAGTCTTTATGGGGTCACACTCTGAACCCCCCCCCCCCACACACACACACACACACACAATCCTGTGCTGCTTACAGGCAACAGACTTACGAGGGGAGTATTTTACTGAACAACAGGTCATTGTTAACAGAAAAGAAAACTGGTTTGACTGGACTTCTCTTTTCCTTTAAAAGTACAATTTAAAGATCATCTTGTTATATAGTCAGCATTTGTGATCCGTATGTGTTTTCTACCAAACTGTAATAACTTTATTTCATATATACTACTCAGTGGCAGTAGGTTTTGTTGTGCTCATGGGCAACAGATTTGGGGAGAGTATTTTTCTGAACAAATAAAAGCTGTTGACACATCCTGTTTCGTTTCTGTAGGGAAAGGTCGTTATGCTCAGTTTGACAATCACAACTAGGCTTACAGCATATAGCATACAGCCCCTGCTGAGACAGAGGTGACTTAGCAAAAAGAGAGAAGCAGTGTCCCAAAGACCTTCAACTTGTATACTTAAAAATATGACCCTGTGGATGGCTGCTGTGCTGAAACTACAGTGCATTTGATGGCTGTTACTGAGTGTTTTTCTTCTTGTTTTTCCTTAAGGATTGTTTTGAGTCGACTGTGTGGGAGGTGATCTGTGACGACCAGTGTTGGTCAAGTTACTTGAAGTAACTAATTACTGATTACTTCCCCCAAAAAGTAATCCAGTTATTTTACTGATTACTTATTTTCAAAAGTAATTAATTACTTAGCTACTTAGTTACTTTTTAAAAATACGATTTACAACCTGAAGAGGTGATAAAGCGATAGATCTTTCAGCCCAATTCTACTTTTTCTGCATAATCCATCATACAAAATGTAATCAAATGGAAAAGTCTCTGTTTAAAACTTGTTTTATTAGTTTTAATCTTTTAACTTTATGCATCAAGCAAAAATGTAATTATATGCACCATTCCCTGACTGGAAGAAATTAGTTTAACATTTAAACCTATTTTCTGCACATTCCAGCACATAAAATCAATTTTTTGTGTGTGTTTACACTCACTCTTTCAAATAGATGCAAGTAAAACACAGCAGAAAATAAATAAAATTCAAAGACTAGCGGTCCTGTTGCTCTATTTTCACCTGTAAAGCAGGAGTGGGTTAGGCGGAGGTTTACTCTGGTGCAGGTGTGGGCAGCGGTCAGTGGAAGAATCCGCGAGTTTCTCTGTGAGTTTCCCGTTATGTCATAGTGCACTCGTTGTTTGCTTGGAAGTTTAGGGGTTTTTTTCGCTGTAAAAAGAAGTTTTCTTCCCACTCACAACGGACACTAATGTTTTTGTCACTTTTTATGGAATCAAACTCAAAGTAAGGTCAGTACTTCCACGCTTTAAACGCTGCACGCTCATACTCCCGCACTCGATATGTTATCCACTGTCGATCTGCACACAGCTGTTGTCACGAATGTCACACTCGCTTACGTCACTGTCATGAGACATTCTCGCAAAAAAAAATCATGGTTTTAGTAACGCGGTAACGCAGCGTTCCTACGGGAAAGTAACGGTAATCTAATTACACCGTTTTTGCAATAGTAATCCCTTACTTTACTCGTTACTTGAAAAAGTAATTGGATTACTGCCCATCTCTGGTGACGACCACGGAGAGGACATCGACAGCCTACATGCATCACTGACTATATTAATTTCTGTGTGGATAACACCGTACCTACCAGGACTATACGGTGTTTCTCCAACAACAAACCTTGGATTACCCCAGAAATTAAAGCTGTCCTTCAGCAGAAGAGGAGGGCCTTCAAATCCAAAGAGGAGTTGAAAAGGGTGCAGAGTGAGTTGAGGGGACTGATAAGGAATGGAAAGGATAGCTACAGGCAAAAGATGGAGAACCAGCTTCAGCAAAACAACGTTGGTGAAGTCTGGAGAGGCCTCAGAACCATCTCAGGCCACAAACATCAGAACTCTCTGCCTGGGAGGGATGTGAGGTGGGCAAATGAACTGAATCATTTTTTCAACAAATTTGATTCAGCCATGAGGCAGTCTCCAACATCGGCTGCAGACTCACCCACCCCTACTGCTGCTGTTCCACCTCTGACACCTCAGACACTTCACACCTCCTCTATTCATCCTGCTCACTCCTCCCCACCCCCAACAACAGCATCCAATACACACTCAACACAAGGCTCCAGCCGGTCTCTCTCAACCACCCAGGTTAGGAGGGAACTGAGGAGGATTAATGGCAAGAAGGCAGCGGGCCCAGATGGCATCAGCTCGAGGGTCGTCAGGTCCTGCGCGGACCAACTGTGTGGTGTGATGGAGCACCTCCTCAACCTGAGCCTGAGGCTGGGAAGAGTCCCACAGCTCTGGAAAACCTGCTGCGTTGTACCAGTGCCAAAGACTTCACGCCCCAAGGACCTCAACAGCTACAGGCCGGTGGCTCTGACATCCCACCTGATGAAGACCCTGGAGCGGTTGGTCCTGGCTCAGCTTCGGCGCCTGGTGAGCTCATCACTGGACCCACTTCAGTTTGCCTACCAGCCTGGCATTGGAGCGGATGATGCCATCATTCACCTCCTACATCATTCCCTCGCTCACCTAGAGACCGCTGGAAGCACTGTGAGAATCATGTTCTTTGATTTTTCCAGTGCCTTCAACACTATTCTTCCCTCGGTTCTGAAGGACAAGCTGGAGAACTCTGGAGTGGACCATCACCTCACTACCTGGATCCTGGACTACCTCACCGACCGACCACAGTATGTGAGGACTCAGGGCTGTGTGTCGGACAGGGTCGTCTGCAGTACGAGGGCCCCACAGGGAACGGTTCTGGCTCTGTTCCTCTTCACCATCTACACTGCAGACTTCTCCCACAACTCCACCTAGTGCTTCCTGCAGAAGTTCTCTGATGACTCTGCAATAGTCGGCCTCATCACTGATGGAGACGACAAGGAGTACAGAGGACTGACTCAAGACTTTGTGGACTGGTGCCAGCTGAACTACCTCCAGATCAACGCCAGTAAAACCAAGGAGCTGGTTGTAGACTTCCGCAGGCACAAACATCCTCCACTGCAACCACTGAACATTCAAGCTTTGGACATTGAGGCTGTGGACAGCTACAGGTACCTTGGTGTTCATCTGAACAACAGACTGGACTGGACTCATAACTCAGACGCCCTCTACAGGAAAGGGCAGAGCAGGCTGTACCTGCTGCGGAGACTCAGGTCGTTTGGAGTGGAGGGCCCACTCCTGAAGACCTTCTATGACTCTGTGGTGGCCTCAGCCATCTTTTATGGTGTGGTCTGCTGGGCGGCAGCATCTCTGCTGGTTACAGGAAGAGACTGAACAGGCTGATCCGAAGGGCCAGCTCTGTTCTAGGATGCCCTCTGGACCCAGTGGAGGTGGTGAGTGACAGGAGAATAGCAGCTAAGCTGTCATCCCTGTTGGACAACATCTCCCACCCCATGCAGGACACTCTGACAGCACTGAGCAGCTCCTTCAGTGGGAGACTGCGGCACCCACGGTGTGGGACGGAGAGATTTCGCAGGTCTTTCCTCCCCACTGCTGTCAGGCTCCACAACAAAGACTTTAACTGATCAAACACACACATCCACAAATGTGCAATAACACTAATGTGCAATAATCTTTTCTGGCATCGTTGTATTTTTACTCAGTTGTATATAGCATTTGTATTCTATTTTTATCTTATTGTATATTTTATTCTATTTTATTCTACTGTATATAGTATTTTATTTTATTCTATTCTGTACAGTGGTGTACTGTATTTATTCTTATTGTATTCTAATTTTTGCTTCATAACTTTTGCAATGTCCACTTCCTGCTGTGACAAAACAATTTCCCACGGTGTGGGACTAATAAAGGTTATCTTATCTTATCTTATCTTATCTTATGACATCGTCTGTGGAACGATTAGTCCGGTATGCAAACTGAAGTGGGTCGATGGTGGCAGGTAGTGAAGAAGGGATGTGATCTCTCATCAGTCTTTCAAAACACTTCATCACAATTGAAGTCAGTGCTAGTTGGCGGTAATCATTGTGGCAAGCGGGCTGTTGTTTATTTGGGACAGGGAAAATGATGGACTCTTTGAAGCATGTGGGAATCACTGCTTGGGCCAGGGAGAGGTTGAAGATCTCCGTGAACACCAGTGCTAGCTGGTCAGCGCAGGCTCTCAGAACTCGACCAGGGATTGCATCTAGTCCTGCTGCCCTCATGGTGTTCACTCTCCTGAAAGCTTTCCTCACAGCATGCTCTGTGATGATGAAGGCATCGTTTTCACTGGTGCACTCCGTGCACGTGCAGACTTTTGTTGTTTTAATTGCTGCAGCGTCGAAGCGAGCATAAAACGTGTACAGCTCAACAGCCAGTGAAGCGTCGGCATTCTTCATTGAAGAAGCTGGTTGTTTGTAGTCCGTTATTGTCTGCAGTCCCTTCCACAGGCTCCTAGAGTTGCACTGTTGTAGACGTGACTCTAGTTTTTCCCTGTAACTCTGCTTTGCCTTTCTGACCGCGCTGCACACATTCTAAGACGCAGCCGTGTATAGGTCCATATTACCGGAGACAAGCCCTTCATTGTAGGCAGCGATGCGCGATCTCAGAGTGCCGAAACACGTCCCAGTCTGCGTCATCCAGTGCAGTCACCGAGTGGTCCGCCTAGTGTGCGACCTCCCTTCTGATTGGTGCTTGCTGCTTTAGCCTTTGTTTGTAAGCAGGCATAAGGACGATGGCGGCAAGGTCCGATTTTCCCAATGCCAGCAGAAGCCTAATCTTGCAGCAGTCTTTGAGCGGAGTGTAGCAGTGGTCTAATGTCCTCGTGCCCCTGGTGGGGCAGAGGACGTGCTGGTGAAGGTTGTGAAATGTGCGTTTGAGATTAAATCTGTTAAAATCTCCCATAACACAGAGCGCGGCATCCTGGTGAAGTGCTTGTTGTTATGTAAGAGCCTCAAGTAGGCAGTGTCCAAATCCCCGTAAGGCAGAATATAAAAATTTGTGTTTTCCATGATGCCCAAGTGAGTTTAAGGCAGATAGAGCAGAAAGTAACAGTTTCAGTTCCCCTCTGATGTGCCAAGATAAGCAGTAGGTTGTAAAGAAGAATAGTACAGCAGGAGACTACAGAGGGACAGTTGTGGAGTGTACCTTTCCATGTGAACGTTAGGGGGTGCTGTCCTTGGGTGTGCTTGATAAGGAAACAACATATACTCTTTTTATGACTTGTTTTGCTGATGGTAGTGAGCACGAGGGTGGGCTCACCTGTAGCCCCCCGTGACTAAGTATGTAATCTAAAGGTTGCAAGATGCTTGCTTACAAAAAAAGAGCAAAAAAGAAAAGACAAGAAGCAAAAATAATAAATCCAAAGTAGTAAAGTATAGCCCAGAGAAGCAGTAGCAGCCTCAACATAAATGTATCAGCCGCCCACTCAGACCCACAATTCCTGTAATGCATCAATCAGCATTCACACCAAAACACAATAATAGCAGTGTTACGTTCCCACATGAAAGTTAAGCGAAGAGGGTGGGGGACAGTAACAGTTGGATCCGGGTTGGAAAGGAAAAGAACGCCAGGCAGAGGTAGTTAATAGGGGTGCAACGATATTCGTATTGATATTGAACCGTTCGATATAGTGCTTTCGGTTCGGTACGCATATGTATCGAACAATACAAAATTTTTAATTTATTTTATCAACTTTCCTTCTGACGATGCTGTCTGTGTTGAGCGCTCAGTGGATCTGCGCTCGACAGTGCAGCCTAGGCGGAGTAGTCGAACGCAGATTCACTGAGCGCAGGGCAAGCTAGCCAGACAGAAGTTAAGCTCTCCTTGCAACATGGCAAATTGAACCTCCCCTACCCTCATTCAGATGTGGCGTTAGGAACTATTTTGGTTTTCATGTGACATATGACCCTGAAGGTAAGCGCGTCATGGACAAAAGTAAAACAGTATGTCGGATGTGCCACGCAATGCTCAATTACATGGGTGGGAACTAGTGCGTTAGCGCAGTTAGCTCGTTAACGTGTTGGCCGTCCAGCCCCACACACGGAGCGTAGCTCGTTGACGGAGATTTGCCGTGTTGTGGCGTTAACATCATTTCAGATTAACACTGACAGCACTAGTGGGAACACAACGAATATGACTGCACATTTACTCCGACATCATCCTAGTGCACAGACAAGTGGAAGCAGACAAAAACAACAAGCACGCATGCTACAAACTTTACCCTTAGACAGCCGTTAGCACATGATTCTCCTTATGGGGACCTGATATGTTTAATATGCTGCTGAGAATATAGCCCAGAAGAAGCGTATAGTATAGTATAGTATATAGTATTTTATTTTGGAAAGAGCCATTTTTCTGTAATAAACTCTTTTCCAAAGATGAGTGATTTCTCGATCAAATAGATTTATTTTTTTTATTACTTTGTTGTTTCAGCAACATTAAATTTAAAAACTGTACTTTTGAGTTAAAATATATATTTATAATTTTAATAAATGACAAATTAAAAAGGCATGAACATTTTTTTTGTATCGAAAAAATATCGAACCGTGACACCAAAGTATCGAACCGAACCGTGAATTTTGTGTATTGTTGCACCCCTAGTAGTTAACACAAAATATATCTTTATTATAATCAATTAACTCAATATTCATACAAACAGTAACAACAAAAAGAGACAGCAACGCTGCTTTAATGATAAATCAGACAGGCCAACCCAAAGAGATGGTGACCACTTCAACAAAGAAAACAACTATAAGGCTTCAACAGAAAAAGACAGCAACACTGCTCTTAGCAATAACCAGGCAGGCCAAACAAAATAATGGAGGCCGCCGTCACTTAAGCAAAACCACTGCTCAGTTAAGAGCTACTCACAAAGAGCCACGCATGGTGAGGCTGGTCACACACACAGCAGGCCTTTTCCCCACCTAGACCAGACTCACACACTGACCAGACTCACACACTGACCAGACTCACACACTGACCAGACTCACACACTGACCAGACTCACACACTGACCAGACTCACACACTGACCAGACTCACACACTGACCAGCACAGATGAAATCCACCAGAAGCCTCTCCCACATCCACACTGCTCTTCTCCAGCTTATATTACCTCTGAGGGTAATTGGTGGTAAACAAGGCCAAATGAGCAGCAGGTGTGTCCTAAAAGAGAAGGCAGGGGCAGAGAGAGGAGGAGGCAGAGAAAAGACACCACACCCACACAAGGGCAGTTTCAGGAGGCCCAGATAGGGCCGTAACAGCAGTAAGGCTAAGATTGTAACAAATCAAAGTTATGTACAGTTCAAACAGCATCATCAATTTGTTGACAAAGAGGCCAATAGGAGGCTTCTGCAGCTATAACCTATAAACTCACTTGTTTACTACCAAGTAAAATAATAAATACACAACACAAAATAAAAACATACCAGCAATTGATGGAAGGCTTCATGGAAATAATCCAGAGGTGATCTCTACAAAAAAATGAGTAAGACCAATCAACAAAAGTGTAGCCAGTTCAGGCTGAGGCATCAGCAACATGTACGCAAGTCCGATCTGTAACAGCTAGGGAAGTCAGGTGACCGAAATCCTGGATGCACATGGCAACAGGTGAGCAAGTTAGGAATACTCAGAGGGCAGCTACTATTTATAGCTTTGCTTTCTGTGTATGACACTGCACGTCACCAGCTGCTGTTTGCCTCATAATGCAAATTTTATACTGATAATGTAAATGAGCAAATGCAAAATCTTTCATGTAAATCTAAGAAATCTAAGAAATCAATTAAAAACATGTGGAAGCAGGTAAAAGACAACCAGTGAAGAAACAAACATTTGAATCTTAAATACTAGGAAATAATTTTACATAGCTGAGTTCAGTTTCATTGCCACACCAAAGTCTGATTACAGCCAGAACTGTTGAATCAAGAAATCACATAAATAGGATCTGTATAACAAATGGACGCAGGCTAAGAGATCTCAAATGGCAACACAGCATGCAATGATTCAAAAAACAGCTGAGAACCAAAATCACTGACATCGATCAGTCTGGAAAGGGTTACAAAGCCATAACTAAGGCTTTGGGACTCCAGTCACAGATATCTGTGTCATCCTGGATTCAAACCCTATGCCTTACTCACCTGTTGCTTATCCCAGCTGATTACCCCAGGCAGTATTTAAGGCCTAGGAGGCCAAAAAGTAATCCAGTTACTTTATTGATTACTTATTTTCAAAAGTAATTAATTACTTCGTTAGTTACTTTTTAAAAACATGATTTACAACCTGAATAGGTAATAAAGCAATAGATCTTTCAGCCCAATTCTACTTTTTCTGCATAATCCATCATACAAAAAGTAATCAAATGGAAAAGTCTCTTTTTAAAACTTGTTTTACTAGTTTTAATCTTTTAACTTTATGCATCAAGCAAAAATTTTATTATATGCAACATTCCCTGACTGGAAGAAATTTGTTTAACATTTAAACCTATTTTCTGCACATTCCAGCACATAAAATAAAAATATTTTTTGTGTTCACACTCAGTCTTTCAAATGAATGCAAGTGAAACACAGCAGAAAATAAATAAAATCAAAGACTCAGCAGTCCTGTTGCTCTAATTTCACCTGCACTCTAAGAAATGAAACATGGGCTTTTTAAAAATTAATTCTTAGTTTTATGTTCAATATACTTAAAATTGTTAATCTTATGGGTGTAATATATTTAAATTTGATTTAATTAATCCTATACCGTTTTAATGTTAAATAATATTGATATTTCCAATTTATTTAACACATTTAACTAAATCCAAAAAGCCCTTTCCACATCCTTTCTGAGCATGCGCAGAGAATGAAAAAGAAATCTTCGCGCATACGCATTGACCTTCTTCATCTACGCTACAGTGTGCTTTGGCTACGTGTCTTGAAAGAGGGATTAATCATGATTCATCCGTTGGAGTTAAGGTAATTTCTTCCTATTTTTAATAGAATATAATTTAACTAGTACTTTGTGATAATATATGGCGTATATTTTTCCGGTAAATATGTGGGCAGTATGTGTTCTGTAGGTTGTAGCATTTTGCTAGCATTGGAAACATTCATTTGCATATTCGACGTTACTGCACATCTGAATATTGTCCCATCTGCTTTTAAAATTTCATTCGAACTCCGAATAGCACACTTATTTTATTTGTTTTATTGCACTATCAAGTTAGGAGAACGTTAGCCCGAACAAGAATGGACTACTTGCACAATCACTTCCGCGTTCTATGTAGTCCAGCCCCAGTGCTTCCGGTGTGGTTAAACCATGGCGACGTTCTACACTCGCTGCCTACAAGAGCTCCCAAAATTGAACATCACTGATGATCATCGGATTTGCAGAGTGACGACTACCCCCGCCAGCAAATTAGATAAAGGCTTTAAGTTATATGCTGCATCACATATACACAACTACGAAGGTAAGAAAACGTAAATTAACCGACAAAGAAACGCTAGCTAAAGTCAAATGCAAACACTACGTTACTCCGCTATGTCCTTCATTTGATGTCAATTCTCGATATTACATGTTTTCTTAAACGGTATTTTATGTCGTCCGAAACTATAGTTGAGGTTTTCTTAACTAATGTCACTTTTGTTGTTAGACACTGTTATAATAGCGATAGGTAGTTGGCTAACTAAGGAGGTAGTTAACTACCTAATGCTACTCTTGCTAAGTGTAAAGTATATATGTTTAAGACGTGCTGACATGAGTAATACAGAAATAATGCTAATGGTACTTGTATCTTTATTCAGTGTCCAAACAGGTTGTCAGGGGAGGTCGGTGTGAGAGCCCTGTGCTACAGGTCAATGAGGAAGAGTGAGGCACCACACAGACTAAGTGTAGGCAGGAAGCTGTGTAAAGTTGTTAATCCCCGTTCAGTGGGGTTCAGTTCATTTAAGCATTAGTTAAGTTCATTCCTAAAGGCCTATCAACTTGAATGTTTTCCTTGTCTCCCTGCTTTATCACTCCTAATTTGACTAGTCAGATAGTTAAATCATGTGTTTGGGTGATCAGAAACATTTGACACCAAGTTAATACTGCAAATATACACAATCAAAGTTATTACAGTTATCAAGGATGGTTAAGTTGTTTTAATAGGGAGAGAAAGAAACACTAAGCATTCAGGAGGGTAAGCCTGTAGGGGTCAGTAACCATAACACTGAACTATGTTCCTGTTCGGCTCTTCCATGAAGATGTTACATTTTTAAATTTTTGTTCTTTCTTCTTAGATTAAGCTTCTGGATTCATCGCTGATCATACTGACACATAGTCAGTGCTCCTGTGTGGCAGGTGCTGTTATGTGCAATCACACAGTGGCACTGCTCTTCCAAACAGCACACTACTCACAACTCAGAGTGCCGGTTGTCCCCCCTGTGCATAGCTACACCGAATCTGAACAGCAATGGCACAAGCCACGGACAGTGGTAATTTAAATGAGGTTAAAGTTTTTGAATTAGTCCATGCTTACATATGAACAGCAACACCATCCATAGTAAATGTGTCTTCTGTTAGGGTGTGAAGCCATGACCCATCAACTCCATGATCTTCACTAAGCCGGTACCAAATAGGATGGCCCAGACTGGAGTACGGTAATTCGATTTGTAAAATTTGGTTTCATGTGTTACAAATGTATGTTGCTATTTGTTCATACATACATCGTGTCAGAATAGGTATTAATTTACATACAACATTACACTTTCTGAAGACGGCTAACTCAGTCATGTACATATATATCCCAGTCTCTAACTTATGCACCACTGTTTTACACCTTTTAGTTTTTAGTTTAGTTGTTGTTCAACTGCTCATCAGTGGGATGCAGTGGTGTGACTTTGTTGTGTGGGCACAAGAGGACTACCTAGTGCAAAGAATATACATGGATACAGATGTGCACAATGCAATCAGAGGAAAGGCAGACTATTTCTTTTTTTACATACCAAGATACCTGTGTTTGAAAAAATGAACAGTGAAAACATAGCAAAAAGAAAAACAGATCCTTCAGGCTGGCTGGAACAAAATAACTGATGTTTTATTTGCAATGTATTTCATGAATTATTTTGTTGTTACATGTTACTTTTATGTGAAATCAATAAACTGTTATTTAAGCAATGGCATCAATTTCATTTTTTAAAAACACACAAAACATTGAATTTGTGTAGAACTTATTTACATGGTATTTAAAACTCCATGCCTAGCATACTGATATGCATTGAGACAATAACACAACTGAATGAAGAAAATGACAAATGCTATTTTTGATGTTACAAAAGCACAATGTCACTTATGATTTTAAAACGATTTAGTGGTTTACTTTATAATTTTGATAAACAATTTTGTTGAATCTGAATAGTAATATAGTAGTATAATTAAACAGTATTATTAACATTCAACATTTGCAATGAATTAGAATGATCAATAACTGAAACTCAACTATCAGCACTCAAGTACCAGTTCTGTAATCAAGTATTGTCAGCTGAGAAGGAAGAAATGCAACTGTAGTGGCCTCAGCTGCAGGTCATTTACAGTTACTGGCACTGGTGTCTTGGGAAAAATCCATCTTGTCTCACTTAACCCATTTTTTAACTAATGCTGTGTTCTGGTAATTTGACAGCATACATGCTACTGCAAACAGTTGGTTGATATTGTAAACATGTGACATGGTAATGATGCTATCAAAAAGTTTGTTCTGTTTGATCCTCCTAATGACTCGCTCCACATGCACCCTGAGTCTGGCTATGGCCTGCGTCTCCTTAACCTGGTATGCTGGCATCTGCTTCTGCTTAGATAGAAAAGGTGGGCAGTACACTTTGCATTTACAACAATCGGTGATTAGGAAGCCCTTATCTACCATCACTGTCATGTCTTCAGTCAACTTGTCAGCCTGATTGTTTGAATAGTTCCTTGTCACTAACCGAATCAGCATAAAGATTAGAGATGAATGTCACTGGACCATGTGGAGCTATGCCAACCAGGGCTTTCATCGTACAGTGGGATTTGTACGAAGAGTACTTTTCACTTTGGAGAAGTGGTGAGGATGGTGTCTGACACCTCAGCTCTTTACAGTCAAGGATCATCTGGGTGTCTGAGAAATCTTTGAATTCCTCAGGGAGGTAAGCTGGCACTTCTTCACGTATAAGCCAAATGCATTGAGACCCCAGTGCAGTGGCAAGAAAATTTGTCCATGTTGCAATAATGCGGCTCACTGTGGACTGGTGTATGTTAAATTGGTGTGCCAGGTCCCTCACCTTCAAACCAACTGACAGGAAAACCAGGAAAAGAAAAAAACTCGTCAATTGGCTGTAGCAGCTGCCTCTGGAAGGTGAAAACAAAAGGGAAAATGTTACTCCTTAAGCTATGAACTAGTAAAATTATGCTTTTCTTGGCTAAATGTTTTGTAATGGTTATGCATACCATACTGTACCATGGGGTAAACAATGAGGTGCTGTAGTACACAGTATGTAAAGGATACTGAGTCTAGCATACATACACCTGTGTATGTATGCTATTGTACATTATGTAATGTTATTGTACATAAATACAATAACATTACACCTCTAGTTCTAACTACCAACAAACCCATAACCTACCGTTGATGTGCGTGCAGGTGTCAACACTTCTTTGTTCTGATTGGCAGCTGACTTGGCTCTTGAAACCCGGATCATTTTATAGATGCAAGGCTCAATCAAAAACCAAAATGCCATCAAATGATCATAGCTTGGAAATCTATTCACAAGAGAGACATACATCGTGTCAATCATTAATTAACATCCAACATTGGCATAAAAATAATGTAAACTGTGACAAATATGCTAATGGTATGCTGTATAAAATAGTCTGATGAAGAGTCTATTTGGTGTTGTATTTTACCTGCAGCATTAGGATATCGTTTAAATACTAAAGCATCTACATGAAACATACAATCAGCAGAGAAAAAGTAAATATCTATTTTGTTTTCATTAAGACTGGAAACACTTGAAATTTAACTGATGGTGACCTTGGTATATTTTAAACAGTTAGCTTGAATAGAACTTAGGTGTACCTGGTGTAGAATCGGATGTCACTGTCGGAGCCAGCAAAACGCTGTAACCCAAATTCTCGCTGGACACGTAACTCCTGTATTTCCTTCCTCAGAGTCTCCACGTCTTTGGACAGGTCTTCTGCAGCTGATGCAGATATGTCCAATGCAGACGGCTCAGGGACTGAGCAGTAGTCACGATCTCTTGTAAGACGGTGCTCTTCTTGATCGTCAGGAGGAACTAGTTCAGGGCGTCGCTCCGTTCTCTCCCAAACACTACGCCGCGGTGGTTCAACTTTATAGCCATTCCACTCAAAAAGTGTTGGTACAGAACCTTTAATAAGCCGCCTTCGACCATCGAGGGTTGTTGGCTCTATGAGTTGATCACTGGCAAAGTGTCTGCAGCAGACTCTGATGTGAGAGATAATCGTGACATGATCCCGGCTTATGTTTACCAGCCATTGTCTTCTCAAATCGGAATGGGTCGGAAAGCCATGAAAACTTAGTATGCTGTTAAATTTGGCTGAAGCCGAACAAAATGGGACACAGCAATGCTCGGAGTATTTCTTCTCCTGCTTTTGAAAATGTTCTGTTTTAAATACTTTCCTTTTTATACTCATTCTGAAGCGACATTAGCATAGCTACCGACAGATAAACAAACATACCGGAAACGCCCAAGCGGTAGTATTTGGAAACGGAAATACGTCACATGCCCTAGTGCAAATTGTCCATTGGGATACATGTGCAGTGATTGTTGAGGACTCGTCTGTTTCACTGAAGAGAACCGCTAGCTGCATCGAGTCTCAAAGAGACCTCTGAAGGTGACTCCCACTTGCCCCCAAAAACAAAATCAAGTGTACTGGGTGGTTAGTGCTCCGTTTGTTTGCTACGGTGTCAAAAATATTGCACTTTTATTTAATAGGTCATTGAGAGTTGAAGAGGCCCCCCTCCCCCCAAGCAAAACGACAACGGCCAAAAATAGGCCAAAACATGCCACAAAATGCTCTGCTTGGTTAGTGCTTGTTTGTGCTGTTAAAATTAACATTTGTGCTGCTGCGGCTTTCCAGTTTTTAATGTTTTACTTTTTCGCGGTGACGTCAAGGGCATCAAGCACGCTCCCCGAGCATTTTGTGGCATTTTGTGGCATGTTTTGACCTATTTTGGGCCATTTTCGTGTTGCTGGGGGGGGGGGGTGAACTCTGAATGACCTATTAAATAAAAGTGTAATGTCTTTGACACCTAGCGATACAAACGATGATTTTACCAGCACAAACCGACACAAACGGAGCACTAACCACCCAGTATACTTGATTTTATATTTGGGGGCAAGTGGGGGTCACGTTCACAGACTGGGCTGCTCCGGTATATAATGGTAAACGTGCTCACAGGAACAGATTTATGAAATGAGTAATAGAAATTTTGGAGCATTTGAAATTTAACTTGTATTATTAATACATTTTAAAATAAACAGGAGTGTTCTTAAGTTTAGACCATCTCTGTGCTACCCCTTTGCATGTGTCTCACTGTACACGATTAATTTTTTCTGTTTTTCTTTTTCTCTCAGGTTGCTGGTTGTGGAATTTGGAGCTGCGGAGATTTGAGCTGTGCTCCAAAAGTGCATGTTGAAGGTCCCTAATGCTTGCATATTATTTACTTTTTCCTTAATACACAATTTTACATTTTGAATTCTCTTATTTGGTCTTTTAGGTTATCACCACAGTTCCACTGCTGTCCACATTCATGAGCAGTCTTGACCAGTACTCTGACCAGTTGATGAAGATTCTACGAAAAAAAGGAGGGGAAACAGCGCGGCGGATCACAGCAGCGTTGTCTGCAATTTCACAGGTATTCTGTCTTGTTATAATGTTCTGTAACTAATAGATTAGTTGCAGGTTGATCTCAGGTCTGGTTGTTAACCTGTATTTTTAACTTTCTTGGGTCATTTTATGCTTGTTCTCTCCTGCGTTATACTTCTCATCTCGCTTTTGGCTTATATTCTGGACTTGGTCCTGACACAAAGCAGTAGTGGTGTGCGGATCGATCCTGAAATATCGATTCCTCCGATACCAATCATTTATGTTCTAGAATCGATTCTCACATTAAAATATCGATATTTTAGTAATTTAGGGTTAATTTGTAGTTTATCATTAACAGCAACACAGTGGAAAGAAACTGTAACATTCGGATTGTCTACATTCAAAGGAACTACTTCCTCTTCCGCCTTTCATAGTCATGTGTGAAATACGGCTGTATAAATGTCTGGCCGCCCCCTGGCGCGCACTCACAACAATGGCTGAGCGTAATTGTGCGGACGTATTTTACCTCCACAAACAGCTGAGACGTGGTTTGCTATACATGTGGCAAAAAAAGTGCTCCAAGAGTGAGGTGTTGTGGCCATACTAGGGAGACATTCAAAAGGGCTGCTTGGGGGGGGGGCATTTCTGTACCTTTTACAGGGTTTATTTATCGGATAAAATATGTTAAATATCACCGTTATTATTGGCCGGCCCGGAAACAGCGGGGGTGTCCAAATTCAGAGGCTGCTTCCACCTGAGGACCCGCCCTTCGCGGTCTAAAGAAAGCCGGGTAGTACGTCACAGGCTCCATTGGTGGAGTGGAACTCTGCCGTCTGCTCCTTGCTATCTAAAATATAACCGGACACTGGCGTAAACTCTTCTGTTTAATTAGTTTTCTGTTTGATGTTTATTCGGCTGTGTGAAAACCCTGGAGGAACCCACCCGATGGATTAATAAAGTTAAATTTAATTTAATCTAATCTAATAATTTTAATCTCAGCCAAACCGATTTGCTCACGAACAAATAAAACACTGAAAAAGCCAAACAATAACATTTTTAAGTTATCAAAGTGACTTATATATCATGTTTAACCCGAGTAGCGAAAGCCCGCGGGGGATTGAAAACGATGTGTCAGTTGGCTCAGATATTTGAAGTTTACACAGCTACATTCTGTGTAAATATGTTAAAAGGTTTTTTGCGACCCAGAAAGAGAAATAAGAGTAATATTAAAACTAAGTAGCTGCCACCGTTGTTGGAAACTGGAATTGGCTGGGCCGCGCTATGAATTCTGCGATATGGTTTTTCAATGTTGTTGTCCGGGTGGAAAATCGGGAAAATTTCGGGAGAATGGTGGCTCCAGGAGATTTTTGGGAGGGGCACTGAAATTCGGTATTCTCCTGGAAAAATCGCGAGGGTTGGCATGTATGGTTGTGGCAACATCACTAACCTTGTCAAACACCTCAGAGTAAATCATATCACAGAATATGACAAGCGTATGTTGAGGCGAACTGAAGAGGAAGAGAGGGACAGGTGCTGCTAGGGCGAGACAGACGTCACTCACGGAGTCCTTTAGTGCTGCAGGCAGGCAAGGTGTTCAGATAGCCACAACTTCAGTTTTTTTATTTATATATGATGAACTCTGCATTAAGTGATAAGAACAAGTAATCTGATGTCCTGCAATCATTATGATGCTATAATTTGAGATACAATAAATAAAATACGTTTTTGTACAAAGTATCGGTATCGGATCAGTATCGTCGATACCACCCTGAAAATTACTTGGTATCAGATCGGAAAGGAAATCAGTGGTATCGCACATCACTACAAAGCAGAACTAAGTAACTCATGCCCCTAGAGGCCATAAGTGCCGCTGCTGGCATTGTAGCTTTTTTCTTTTCTTTTTTTGTTACTCATTAATTGTCCAAAGGAATAATTAGCTACACTGAGAAAAGACAAAGGCAGACAACATTTCACATTTCGCCACAACTCAGTAACACAATAGATTTTTTTTTTCACTCAAACTTGGTTTAAATACTGCAAATGTGGTGGTAGCCCGCATATCTCATATTAACGTGACAGTTTGTAGTTTTTGTCATTAATTTTTGGAAATATCTATCAAAATGTTTTTGATTCCTTTGAACAGCACTCCTATGCAACAACACTTTTCTTCCTTCTTTCGGGTGGTACACCACGCTAAAGCTGCATTTTACACGACCCAATGTATCGCAATCAGTGTAATTGGACTCATAACTTATAATTTTTATGGGAATGAATTGGTAAGCTTCTCATTCTCTAACACAAAATACTACTTGCTTGCAAAAAGCATGTTTGAAATTACTTAGAAACAATTATGAATTGGTTAATCAACAATAAAAATTGACTTAAGTTCTGTGGGAGTCTCTAAAAACTTAAAAAAAAGTAATTGCGCTGCATGTGTTGTTTTGTTTAGAGTTCCCGAATCGAAGTGAAGCGTGAATGCATCCTTAAAGCTGTGATTATATACCTGAATGAGAACCCTGAAAATCTCATCAAAGAGTACATGGTAAGTTTATTTTTAAAGGGATATTCCACCCCTCAGTAAAATTTTGACTGTCATAATTCCCAGAGTTTTGTAAGTTGAAAAATGTATTTTCTAAACAAGCCCAGGCATTCTCCTGTTCAGGCAGCAATCAGTTTTCTTTAAATTAGCTTACAACAATAAAGTGCATGGGAAATACTAGGATTTTGTTTCCATTCACTTACATTGTTTTATGCGAAACTAAAGAAAATGACCCTGGTCAGCAGAATATTGATAATATTATTAATGTATACTCCTTCTGCCCTCTGTCCATGTTTCATGTATCTTCTTCTTGGTCTTTATTTGGTGATAGTCCTAAATCCACATTTTTCTTTGGTCTGTTCTCCTCAGTCTCATTCGGGGATATGTGTAATTAGGATAGTGTGGACCATTTTAACTAAAATGGAGTGAATAGATAGATGATGCGATGACCAAAATACAACGGATTTAAAATATTTCTGTCCTTTTCAGGATTTCAACGTGATGGAAGCTGAAGAGCTCAAGAGGATGGATTTGGCGTGTTTATAAAATAATCCATGAAGGAGCACAGCCTGATGACTCCCTTGAAGATGTTGGCATCATTATCGAGAGATGCACCGTCTTGCAGGATCTTCACGATGTGGCGAGCGGGTGTGCACTTTTGTTTGGGCTAATTTACTGCCTCAATCTGAGTTACCCAAAGCCACGTCGCTACACATTTGAGTTCTTCCAGAAGGTGCTCATGGGACTGGAAGACAAAAACTGTCTAACAAAATACAAGTGCTGAAGAACAAACTCTGCCAAAAGGAGACGCAATGACTCTTCTAGATCGAAATGTCTCCCAAAATAAGTGCGCTGTTTTACTGTTTAAAAGTTTATAAATATATATATGTTGATCCTTGTTTGTAAATATTTTGTCATAGCTTTTAATATTTAAGAGATTTACTGAACGCCATTTTTCTATTGATTGTGGAAAAGAAAACATAATTCACAAACTGAGTTTTTGGAACTGGGGACAAAATTACGCAGATGGATATATTTTCTTGTTTCACAACATTTTCTTCAGTTTGAGTTGCTGTGGTAATTCTGCAGACTGTAGCCATTGCAGACCTACAACTGTAGATCCTGAAATCATTCTGTCAGGTTTGACATCCTACTCCTCACTACACTGTCACTTAGTTGAAACTGGAAAGTTGTTTCAGATGTTTACATTTTATTTTACACACTTCATTTAATGTTGCATTATGCAGTGTTGTTTCCCTGTTTAAGCTTTGCCTCGTTGAAGGCTTTTGTTCAAGTTGTTAAAGCAACACAATTTTTTTTTTTGTATTTACACTTCATATTAGTTCTTGTGTACCAGGTTTCCATTGTAGGTCAAGGATCTTGAGTGTTATAAACGTTAAAGTGTATGTGCAAACAAATGTGAAAAGGTTCTAAGGTTGTCACCTGTACTCAAGTTAAGTGCTGGAGTTTTGGTCTTAGCATTTAATTAAGAATATTTTGAGATTTGCTATATAAATTTTTTTATTGTAAAATTTATTATGTAATAGAAAACTTATAATTCTGAATCAGATTTTTGTAACTGGGGACTAAATCGTTTTTACCTTTTTTGTCACTTAAGTATTTTCTGTAATTGCATTATACAGTGATTTTTAAGTAGCTGTGGTAAATCTGCAGATCTGACTATAATCACAAGTTGTATTGAATTTGACATCTTACGGCATACTACAATGTCACTTTGTTGAAACTCGGAAAGTTGTTTCCAATGTTTAAATTTTGGTCATGCACTTTAAGCATTTAATATTGCCTTATGCAGTGTTGTTCCCTGTAGAAGCTTTGCCTTGTCAAGGCTCACCGTAAATAAAGTTGTTGATGCAGCACCCTTTTTTTGCATTTGCACTTTATGTAAGCTTTGGTGTAGGAGTTTTCTATTGAAGTGCAAGGATCTTGAATGTTATAAATGGTAACGTGTGAGCAAGTGTAAAAAGGTTTTTGAGTTGTCACCTGTACTCTGTAGTTAAGTGTTAGACCTTTGCTGAAGACCTCTGAAAGGTCCAAACACCTAATTACAATGTATAGATGACAACTCGGGAACCTTTCTAGACTTGTTTTGTTGATACCTAAACATTTAGCATATAGATGAAACTATTAATTAAATCATAATTAATCAAATTAATTAGGTCCAAAACGCAATCTAAATGGTGCCATTAAATTCAAATTAATATTGTCAATTGAACCTAAAGCAATACAGTTAATAAAATGAACGAAGTGTTTAAATTCTAATTAATGGTGTTAAATAGTAACAACGAAAGGAAAGCTGTTGCTTTTATAGAACAATTTCACTTCTGATATACATCACCATTGAAATTGCAGATAACAACCATATTGATTTGTTTAATTGACCAGGTTTTGTGGAAAAGATTGCCTTAACTTTGTCAATTAAATCCAACGTTTTATTTCTTAGAGTGTGTATAGCAGGCGGATGTTTGCCATGGTGCAGGTGTGCCGCAGCGGTCAGTGGAAGAATCCGCAGTTTGTCTGTGAATTTCCCATTCCTTGATAGCGTACTCGGTACTTGCTCGGTAGTTAAGTGTTTTTTTTGCTGTAAAATTAACGCAGTAGTAACGCAGTAATGCAGTGTACTACGCAAGTTTGAATATAAATAGAATTTCTTTATCAATAAAGTTTTCATTTTTCTACAGCAAGAGTCTGATGGTGACAGATATGAGGAAACTGCCCCTGACATCTCTCTTGGTCATGTTGAAGTGGATTATGCCCCTCCACTTAATAGGTCAAGGGACTCTGCATTAATATTTCGCCACAGAAAACACACCAACTCAAAAGGCAAAGGAAGAAGTGAATCAACACAGGGAAATTGAACCTGTTCCACTTTCTGAGGATCCTTTGATCTGGTGGGAGGACCATGAAGGGGAATATCCTCTTTTGGCTCTCCAACCTGTTAAGGTTCAAATATTGAGGAAGGAGAGTACAAACAACCATGGTCCAACAAGAGCTTGGTCAAATTGATTTTAATGAATACACGCGTGGGAAGACCAGTGCCTGTCCGCAGACAGAAATTGATCTTCGACTTAATCCAAGCATAAACAGATATTTTATACCATCAGGGTTTGAATTAATGACGCCCCTTCATACGTCACAGACAGAATATATGCATACGTCAAATCAAAACCACAATGACTTTTAACACAGTTTAAAAGAACATTATCTCTGTCTCGTCTGGAACACGAGCCCTACATCCTGCAAGACACTGTTCCTCTTTTGCAAGAAACTGTTCCCCTTTTGCAGAGACAAATATGACAAACCTCTCACCTATAAATGAGTCTAACTAGTGTGTGTGTGTGTGTGTGTGTGTGTGTGTGTGTGTGTGTGTGTGTGTGTGTGTGTGTGTGTGTGGACCGTATGCTACACCCGTTGCACTTCTGACCTTTCACCAGAACAGAGGCTCATGTAGTGTGTTTGTTGGGCAGCTTAGATAATGTCACTTCAGAAAAGAATATAGCCCATATGGTTTTCACTGCCCTATGCATAGCCAAGAAAACAGTCCTCATGAACTGGAAAAATAAAAATAATCTTAATTCTAACCAATATAGGAATTATCTATTAGATTACATTAGTCTTGATACAGCCTCTGCCACCACATCAGGTCAATTGCTCTGGGCTCCTTTGATCAGCTCCATCACCTAGTGCGGGTGGGGGGTCATAGTTTGGTCCCGCCTTCACTGTTGTGATTGGTGTGGGGGTAGGGACAGGCTTAGGGCGTCGGGGGGTTCCCCGGAGGCATCTTCCTTGGGGGGCTCAACCCGGGGTAGCGGTCATGTCCAGTTAGGGGCTCTGTTGGCTCTCAGGTGACTGTTTCCTCGTGGCTACGTGCAGCGGGGCTAGGGGAGGGTCTGTGCTGACGGACGTGGGTTACTGACCTGGTAGCCTGGCTGCCCCTGGGTGGGTCCGGGATGGGCGTGAGGTTCTGGGGGCGCTCCGTCTCTGGGCTGGGGCCCTGACCGGGCCTCGGGGCCTCTCCTCGGGAGCTCTCTCTGCAGGAGGGGGAGATACAGGAGAGGTGGAGGAAGATCTCAGCCTGGGCGTCTATTGTCTTATGTAGTCTGGAAGATGAGTGGATGGTGGGGTGGGTGCAGTTTTCTCTGTGGTGGGGTTGGGTGGACTGTCCTGGGCTCTGTGGGGCCGGGCGGCGCTGCTGCACTGGGCCCCGGTCTGGATGGGCCTGGGCCCCCTTTCCCTGGCGGGTCGCAGAGTATGGGGGTGCCTACTGGGGTCAGCGGGGGAGCTGGCCCCAGGGAGGGTTCACTTGCCCCTCCCTTCCTTCCCTCCCCATCTCCAGCTGCCTCCCTCTTCCCGCTCCACCACAACCACCCACACATGCAGGGCCTTGGAGTAGGGGTATGTCACCAGGGTGCAGATGAGACTACCCCCCCTCTGTCCCCTTCTGGCTGCCTCTGCCTCAATGTTATCCCACAACTTAGACATTCACATTACTCACACTCTCATTACACATACATATAGGATCGATACACGGAATCCAAATTACCATCAGGGTGTACACCTCACCCCTGGCGTCGTTGCCCACCTCTCAATTTTAAATACATGTAGACATTGAGGGCTAGCAGGAGGGACTATGCGCTTACCTGCTGCTCTCTGGCAGGTAGCTCCATGCCCTCCTGGGTTTTAAATGCACCTTAGAACACACATGCATCAACACTACAATGAGCGGGTGGAGGGAGGTTTGGAGTCTTCTCTCACCCCCGTTCTCTGCGGCCTGCTGGAGCGGGGGGGCTAGGAGGAGGAGTTGGCCGTCCGACTGTGGTCTGGAGTGTGGGGCAACAAACTACACCCTTTTTGGCTCCTACCTCAAAGCACACTGTGTTCTGTTGATCTTATGTGCTGCACAATAATGTTTAATATTTAGTATTTCCTGTCATATTCCCATATATCATTGTGATGTTGTTTATTCTATTACTCTTTTTCTATTCTGCTTGTTTTCTTTTTTCTTTCTCAACAGGTGATTCAGGTGATCGATATATGCATTTTTTTTCTTTTTTTTTCTGCCCATTCTGTTGGTTTTTGTTTTTTGCCCTTCTCCCCCGTCCCTCTTCTCAGCTGTTTCTCTTTCCCTCTTTCTCCCCTTCTTTCCCCCAGTCAAGTCTGTCCCGTATTCAGCAAGTGAAAATAAAATAAACAATAAAAGATGAATCAAATGGACCATTACGGCAAGGCTGGGATGGTCAATTCGGTAAAGTAAATCCGTTGGGCATCTTTCTTTGCCTTTAGACAATAATTCTGATGGCAAAAGAGCCAAACGGGACAGGCAAAAAAAAAAAAAAAGAAAAAGAAAAAAAAGAACAGATGCTCATCCTTATGTGTAATAACCTAACCGAAACTATATGTACTATGTTGAATAAATGTTATAATCAAGAACCTCTACTAAAAGCTTAATAAAAGAACATAAAAGTATAACAGACAATTTGAATAACCTAGTTTTTCACATAGCCTCGTCTAACCAGCTCCTCAGAATAACCTGCACTTAGACTCTGCTTTCGGTTTCACTTCTGCAAACGCACGCTCTGCAAACCTGCAGTTTCCTGTCACTCTGACTCTGTACAGAGTGTACTCAAAATCAACAGAATCAGCACATACACACTTAAGATTATAACAAGCATTCAAAAGCATTTAAGATTATAGATTCAACTCAACAGTTTAAAGTGGTTATCACTGCACCTGTAATAAAGGCTAATCGGGTGCCAATATGTTTAAACATCTGAATGCACTATCAATGCTGTAGATTATATTATTAATGCAATGGTAATGATGATGATTATTAACAATAGCAGCAAAATATCTCTCCACTCTCAATAAACCAAAGCAGTAACTTTTCCCCCCAGGGATCAATAAAGTATTCTGATTCTGATTTCGATACCTGGGACCAGTGTTCCTTCTGAATGAGTTTTTTCAACTGACATTGTGACATTGTTACTGCACAAAGGAAGTGACTGACAATGTGTAGACCAGCTTCTCTTCTTGCAGAAAATCCTTACACTCTCAAAGTGAGTGAGAGAGTAGTTATAAATGATAACTAAAAGAATAATTTTCATGAGATTCACAGAGGTTGTACAATACCGTATGTTTTCATTTTTCTCAGTACTTTAAAGGGCAGTTTTAAAGTATTTTTTCATTTTCTGATCTGTCAGATTCTGTCAGTTCACTTGTACATTATCTACGTTATCCAGTATGTCTCCAAAAAGCAATAGTGGATTTCAGAAAAGCTGTGTGAGACACTAACAGCAAAAGTATTTTTCTGAGGTATTACTGATGTTTACAAAATATATTTTCTATTTGCACTGGATCCTTGATTCACTTGAAATGTTGTTGCTTTTAAATGAAAATTAGTGTTGCATTAGTGTTGCTCATTCTTTGTGTTTATTCTGCATTTACTTCATTATAAATGTCAGTTACAAGCTTAAATATGAAGTTGAAAAAGTGTAACTGCAACCAGGCTATTGATCAAATAATTGCGATTAATCTTGATAAATTACAGAAAATTGTGAGATTAATTAGTTATTTTTTTTACTCTATTAACAGCACTAATGAAAATAAATATATACTCACGTTAATTAAAAAGTACATTATTGTAAATGCTTTAGGATCGGTTTTTAATTTAGAAATACATATATTTAATTCACAAGGCTAAAAGGTTTCTTTTGACAGCACATATACAAGGAGGAATATCATTATTATAATATTTCTGACTGATTCAAAATGGAATCGAATCGAGGATTGAATCAAATCGGGACCTTGTGAATCGAAATCGAATTGATTCTGCATAACTAAGGGAGGATTCAGGGTCACCTGATTCAGCCCTAACTACATGCTTTACCATATAGGAAAGTTTTAAGCCTAACCTTAAAAGTACCTGTTTCCCGAATCAAAACTGGAAGCTGGTTCCAAAGAAAACTGAAGGCTGTGCCTCCCATTCTACTTTTGAATACTCTAGGAACAACAAGTAATCCTGCAGTGTGAGAGTGAAGTGCCCTAATAGGGTGATATGGTACTATAAGGTCATTAAGATAAGAGAAGGCCTGATTATTTAAGACCTTGTATATGAGGAGCTGTTACGGTCACCGGAACGACCCAAACGCAGGACTCCTTGCCCAAAGGAAGAACAGAGGGTTTTATTGACAAACACCAGGTGAAATGTGCGACAGTGACTCAGTGCTATATACAAGGGATCAGGGCTCCAAGGAATCCACAGGGAAAAGCAGGGGAACACTCTCACTCCTCTTCAGTCTCTTTTGGCATCTCACCAGTCATTCACTCCTCCCTCGCACCAGAATCTCCATAGGGAACAAGGGCAGGTCCAGTGGTCTGCACACAGGGAAACAAAAGTGTTAACATGGCCCTATCCAACACAGCAGCCCAGGGAGCCCAGGGTACAACAGTTCCTTGGTCTGACAGGTTACTACCGCAGATTTTTTAAGGGAATACGCTTGCCATGCAGAACCTCTGCATGCCCTGACAAGGAAGGATGTGACCTTTCAGTGGGATGACAGGTGTCAGGAGTCCATGGACTTCCTGAAACAGAGCATCGCGACAGCGCCTGTCCTGTCACTCCCAGACATTTCCCGGCCTTTCTTTATCTATACGGACGCATGTGACCTGGGCTTGGAGGTGGCCTTAACCCTCTGGGGTCCAGGGTATAATTGGCCGTTTTTGACTACTTTTGATTTTACCTCTATATTTCACCTTTAAAAACTGTTTATCTTGCCTTCTTTGGTATCATTATTTTCAGCACAACCTCAAATATCTGAAATTTAAGTTAGGCATACTACATTAGCACAATTGATCTAAATTCAGACAAAAAATTCAAAATCTGTGTAGAAAAAAGTAGTATTTTTCACTGTAAAACCCACAAACATGTTTAATGAATCATTTTCATAACTTGAAATGCAAATAGAAATTGTACTTTTCTAAAAATTATGCACAAGTTTTGCAAACAACAAAGTTTTATGGTACTATTTGCCTATAAATGCAGCCAAGGCCTCAGGCGTTTTTTTTATATAATCATTTAAATCTATTTACAAACCAATCAGGAGTTCTGCATCAAATAAGAAGGCACACAAATTATTTGTGCCAGTCCAAAAAAATAGTTTGTGTTCAGTAAAAGACAGAGGAGAACACCACAGGCCTAAACCCTGCAGGTCTGACAGCAGGAGGTGTATCAGTCCTGTTTCCCATGTGGGAACAGCGTTTACACTGGAATCTGCCTTTTATGGCTTTTTTTTTGGAGCAAATGTGACATTCAGCAGTGTAACTGACGCACAGTACAAAATAATAACTAAACAACACACTAACTATACCCTCCAAACACGCTAGATGTCACTAATGTCTCAATTATGAAAACTCGCTCTCTCTCTTTCTTTCGCTCGCCTGCTTTCTCTCGCGGGTGTTGCTCCTAAAATGTCCCCCTCTCCCTAAACAACCAAGTGCCACATGTTGCCATATCATTTTTTGATTGCCTGACATGGTACACTTTAACACCAATAGGGAAGGGGTGTTTTTTCTTTTTCTTTTTACACTTGCAAGTGTTGCGCTCTAAAAGTAGTTATAAAACTTAGATTTTTCCGAATTGTTGGGAAAATCTTTAAAGACTATTCTTATTTAATTGTGTTTTGTTTTTGGACACATTTCTAGTTATTTTAGTAGTTTACTGGCTCCAGGATTCAGAGTTCAGATGTGTGATGTCATCAGTAAGCGCAGAAAAAAAAAAAAACAGTGTCTGAGACGTGAGGGAGCGATGTTTTGCTGATGATACGCTATTCTGCCTGTAAACTCCAAACCTGAACTGAGGAGAATAAAGTTGCAAGAAAAAGGAGAATGGAGTCATGTCTCTCTGAGGGTGCAACATAATCTTGGTGTTTCCGCCCGGTTTGGAGTTTATACCGCAAAGAAGGACGAGCTACATGTGACTAGCCTCGCTCACTACCCCCCACCTGAACTCATACCGCAGTGCCATCCCTTCCAGAAAAGGCAGTGAAGGTAAAAGTTTTTCGTCATGTCTAAAGTACAGCAGATGTCTCCTGATTGGGAGCAACTTCCTGAGCAGATAGAGGAAAAGTTACTTACACTGCTAGCACCGGATTTGAATGAGATTTGTGGTGCCCTCAGTTTAGCCGTGGATGAAAGTGAAAAAGACTTACCTCGTAAACTGAGGCGGCGTATTCTCCAGTACTTAGAGGGAGAGGATGTTACTGCACGAGAAGATGAAGGAATGTCTCTGTTGTTGGAATTAGATGACAAACTTAATGAAGTGAAGCAAAAGAGATGCGAAAGTAATGCCCCGTTGTCTCAACAAGTGGTACAAGAGCACCACCCTGTGGCTGAAAATGTGATAGCACCCAGTAATTCAGATGAGCAGAGAGAAAGTGTTTCTCATCTGAATGCTACACGAGTCACCCCTGTCGCCACTCAAAGTGTCCCTTTTGTACACTCACTGTACTGACGGGATCTGAAAATAATGGGACAAATTGGAGAACCAAACCAAAAGGACAAATTAACATACACTAGCTTTGAAAGACAAATCCAGAGGGCATTGAAGAGGGGATATGATGAAGGAGACATTGTTGAAGCCATCATTCAAGCTATAACCCCAGGAACAAAACTGAAAAGCTACCTTGAGAGTAGAGTAGATTTGACTTTGCAAGCTCTCAGGCAAATATTACGGACTCATTACATTGAGAAAGATGCCACAGAGTTGTATCACTCGCTCACACGTGCTGTACAGGAGCCAAAAGAAACTCCAATCCAGTTTTTGATGCGAGCAATGGATTTGAGACAACAACTTGTTCTTGCATCAGAGAGAGTTAAGTCTGGTTTAAAGTACAGTTCGGAGCTCATCCAAAATCAGTTTCTCCAGACAGTACTCACTGGCCTCCATGATGACACCATCCGAGCTGATGTGAAGCTATACCTGCAAAATCCTAAAATCACAGATGAGGTTCTGGAAAAAATGAGTGCGGCATACAGTCTGGAAATGGAAAGAAAGAATAAGCTGTCAGCTGCATCAAGAGCAAAGATTATCAAAGTTGCAGCAGTAAGTGGGGAAGATCAAGAGGTGGAGAAAGAAAGCAGTATGCACACATCAGACAGTAAGAACAAGCAAGGTGGAGCGGTCAAATGAGACACATTAATGGATAAAGTTGATCAAGGCAACAAGGCTATATGTGAGGCTCTGCAGAACCTCACCACTCACATTGCCAGCCTCCAGCAGACCGTTAAGCCTCAGCACATAAGAATGGCCGAACCACCTGACCGGAAATACCAATCACAGCCTAGAAGCACAAACGTTAGACAGTGCCAGCAGTGTCAATCATCCAATACAGGAAACAAATGTGACCACTGTTACAAATGTGGCAGTACGGAACACTGGGCAGCAGGTTGTCATAGGAAAAAGTGCTCAGCTAATTCAAGTAAGATCGAAATCATACTTAACTCTGAAGGGGAGAAGCACCAAACCGACCCATTCAGCCTCAAAGCACCCCTCACTGGTAAACAACAACAAATGGCGAAGCTGGTAGGCAAAAGATGCCAGGTCCGTGGCTTCTTAGGAGGTGTGGACACCACAATATTGTGGGACACCGGCTCACAAGTATCGATAGTGGGGACGAACTGGAGAAAGAAACACCTGCCTGATGCTGAAATGAGGTCAGTGGAAGAGCTGCTCGAAGAGGGAGCTTTAGAGCTCTCAGCTGATAATGGGACCAGTATTCCATATGAAGGATGGATAGAGACTGAGTTCAGCCTGTCCAAAAATGCTGTTGCTGGGATGACCAACAGGCTCGTCCAAGTTCCAATCCTAGTCGCCAGTGGTGACATTGAATGCCCCATCATCGGCTTTAATGTGATAGAAGAATTAGCTTTGAGAAATGACACCAGCAAAGACTGTATCCCCCCAGGGCATATGCTGGACAGATTGTGCTCAGCATTCGAGGTGGGGCGCAAAACTGCAAGAGCTGTCCTGTCTGTCCTAAAGAAACAAACGCCTGACAGCCATCCCCACATAGCCCGAGTAGGAAGGCGACCTGTGACCATCCCGAAGCGTAACATGATGACAGTGCAATGTGGTTGGCTAAATAAGATTGTGTTGAGTGGGTCACATGCAGTGTTGGAGCCGAACTGTGAGACACCATGGCCAGCAGGCCTAGTTGTTAGAGAACAGTGTTAGATTATTCTGTTATTATATGTTACCTTATATATGTAATCAAAGTAGTTGAATTAGAATACTGCTGTAGATCACATTATACCCTTTAATATAGAGTGTGTGAGCTGTATGTAGTTTAGTTCTCGTTATACTTTTGAGTTAACAGAACATATTCACATATTAGTTCATTAGATAAATGTGCATCACTCTGTATCCTTGATCTGCTGGGAATGTGTTACACTGTTTTCTTGACATGCTTAATTGTTGAATCATGAAGAGAAGGTTGTAAGCAGGAGACTCTGTGTCTAAAGACAGGGGAGATAGATAGACCACATTCCACACCCCCACCTTACAGAAAGCAGAGAAACAACTGCCGAGGTCATAACTTAGGCGCTGTAACAGAGAAAGAATGTGATGTTTTGGCTTTTACGACTAGCTGGGGGCCACTAGAGAGTATAAAAAGCTGAGCAACCCGTCACCATTTTGAGACATGCTGTCGAACCTCTGCAAGCATCTCTCCCGTCCGGACGTTGTAATGCTCTGACTGTTGAATTGTATGAAAATAAATGATTGTTGATTGAGCATTTATACACCGAGTATTGTCCTTCCTTCAGCCCAAAGATTCAAAGAATTGGGAGATTTCAACAACTTGGTGCCGTGACCCGGATCTTTGGTGTGCTGAGGAAGTGCAGATTTGGCTTTTTGGTGAGATCGTGGGGCAAGGTGAACAGAAGGCCGGCCTAAAACAGAAAGGTAAGCACAGCCTGTTGTATTATAAATACCAAATGTGCATATTGGGCTTTCCAAATTAATCTGTTCACTGAGTTACATGTATTTTCACAGTAAATTTGTCGGTGTCTGGTTTTTGGCGCAAGATACTAACAACATAAGTTGAGGCTGAATTCCAGTGTGTTAAATAAACTGCTTCTACCGAGATACTAATAACATACTACGTTGGACTAGTTGCAGTAAACTGCTTCTACCGAGATACTAATAACATACTACGTTGGACTAGTTGCAGCCACTTTACCTTCCACATTTAATTTTGTCTAATACTGGCTTCTGTAGCAATAATACGTTAGAATTTCTTCTGAAGACGCGGCCATTAGTTCAGTACATTGAAGTCGAGGTTTTGAAGTTGTTTATGGTGTCGGTAAAGTCCTGGCTCTTGCCGGCTATGAAATAGAAGTTGATTTAAGGAAAAGCAGATGCTGGCTCACGGTGCAGTTGAACGCTGGCAACGCGAGAGCGAAACACGTCCGTAGGTTTGGTTTATGATACGGCCGTGTTCCGGTGGTACGGCCGTGGAGTGCAGTAGTGGGTGGTGCTAGTTTTAGTACATTGGATAGAGGTTTGACGGTGGTTTGTGGTGTCAGTCGAGTCTCAAGGGCTGCGGTCATAAAACAAAGTAAAATTTTACTTGCCAAGAAGTACATAGAGCAAAACCTGGTTTATGATGTCAGGTATAACTTCGGGGATGCAAGCATCACTTTTATGATGCGACTTTGCCCCGTTGTGGCGGTCATAAGCGCAGAGAAAGGGGTATTTTGGTCTATGGTGCAGTGTGCTTTAAGAAGATCTAACAGTTGAGCTCAGACGTTTCTGTGTAATTTTCCACTGATGAGGAACGCTCTCTGTGTGTCTCACTGATGGTGTAACGCGCTGTGTGTGTAAGGCGCGCTCTGGCTATGTGTGAGGCGCGCGCTGAGTGTGTTTCTGTGTGTGAAGTGTGAACACAGTGACAGTGACGGTTGATGTGTTTGATTAGGAGGACATTAGAGCAAAGACACATTCTAGGATCAAAGGTTGATGCCTAGTGTACCTGTGGAAATAATTTTGCCCTAGGAGTGGCGACCCTCCTGTTCGTGGACGCGCGGCCAGGACCGGCGGCGTCCGGATGCCGAGGTGGTGACTTGGGGAGGTGAGGGCCCCCGCATAGCTACGGAAATAACACTGGGACCGCAGCGTAACCGCGGGTTCACATTTATTCCGGACTAGAACAAGACACATTTTGCGAACAAAGGTTGAGTCTAGATTAGTAAAGAAATAAAAAGGTTAAATTCCTCGTTTCAGTGGTTGAAATTGTTGTGTGCCTGTCCCCTGACGAGTGTGAAATTAAAATAAAGAGGGAATTTGGAGCCACATAGAGATAGACGGGCATAATTGGGTGTATTACTCTGTGGTGTAATAAAAATAAAAAGGAGAGATAGTAAGAGGTGTGCAGTGGAGAATTATGGAGGAGTAGAGAGAGGAATGTGTTGGGAGACTGGCGTGCAGTTTACGCTGTCAAGGTAGGCGTGTTGCCTGCTTATCGGTTTAAAAGTGATGAAAATGAAATTAAATAAATCTCTTAGTGTGTTAATACAGGAAGCTGCGGACCTGGACCAACTGCCCCCACAAGCACAGCGGCCGAAGCAAAATTATAGGTAATGGGAACCACACCCAGCACGAATCAGCAGCTGTGAAACAGACAGCAGCAAGGAGAGAATTAGAGGAGAAATTAAGAGAAGTTTTAACACATAAAATTGGGGCCAACGGACTTGTGGAGGTTGGGAAGGCGTCCGGAGCATCACAACAAAAAGGTGAAACAAAAACACACACAAGCAGAGAAATCTGAGAGAAAGGCTCCTTTTAAGGTAACGCCTAGTTTGAGAAAAAGATAAAATTAACCTGCCTGCCTACAAATGCACATACACGCAATGAAGAAACAGCTTACACTCATGAACACGTGAAGATTTTCCAGCAAGGCTAAAGCAGCGAAACTTAACATACATCTGTTGTTAAAGGATAAATACATTACTGACAAATAAACTCTCTGGGTTGCAGGACAACAATTTAACTTCAAAGAAAAAGCCACTGGTCTGACCAACCAGTGAAGATATGACAAATTTAGGGGTTAAAAGATTCAAATTGTGACATGTTTTCTGCTGATTGATTGATACAAGTGATTACTGAATGAAAGAAAATTTCCTTTTGGGCTTTTAAACATGATCTTAAGAATTTTAACAGGTGCATGTTGTCCTGTCAACTTGGTGGGTTAGGAGTTGATTATATCGGGAGAGAAAAAACAAAAAAAAGGGGGAGAGAAGGCTGACACAGGGCCTGGCCCCGTTGTCTCCCCTCTGAATAACACAGCCAACACAACATCATTTTCCTGTTCGTTTGTTTTTGTTTTTGTTTTTTGTTTGTTTTTGTTTTGTTTTGTTTCTGTTTTTTCTATACATATTTAATTACAGGCTGCTTTGCCGGCCCTGAAAGCCGAGGCTGACTGGACTCCTGCTCTCCCCCATACGTGACACTGACCAAATGCTGCAACAGCTGGACCCACAACAACGACCTGAGAATGTCAACAGACCTGCAGGAATGTGATCTCATGCAGCCGAGACGGAGAGCACTAAACCTAAGGCCCGTTTCACTACACGGGGGAAAATTCCCAGACTGCGTCAGCTGACAGAGCTCAGCTGTGACGAGACGCCCGCCAAGCCCGAATGAAAAGTAAGGCCGAGCGAAAGAATGCTGACCTTGATAACTTTGCATTCACACTGTGCAGGACAGTGATGGACCAACACGGATGATCGGGCGGCAAAAAGGGCGTGACCGAGACAGGAGGAGTAACTGAGGACAGAAGGCACCTCAGAATGGACAAAAAACACAGAAGAAGATGCAGGTTTCACCTGCGGTGAACATCGACACTGGAGAAAGGACTGCCCCAATTGGGGTCAGAACCAGGACAGACTGAACTTTGAGCAGCAGCAGCAGCAATGGTCGCAAACGAACTGAAAAGGAGGGGGGCAGGACCCCAGGGCATGCTTCAGGCCGTGGTTTACCCAGAACACCAGAACAGGAAAGTGATGAACACAAACACACACACAAACACACACACAAACACACACACACACACACACACACATTGGAATGCTGATTCACTGAGAAGTGATGCACACACATACACATGCACACGCTTGTGCAATGAAGAGTGATCCACACGCACACACACACACGCGCTGATGCAATGAAGAATGCTTTGCTTATGCTGATATGCAAAATGCTGCACACAAACATCCCAATGCATAATTTTTATGAGGAGCCATTGATTACCATTGATTACTTAGAATGTGTTATATGTCACCTAGAAGGCATTTATGTAGAGTTAATAAGGTCTAAAACGGTTTGGTTATGAAAACAATGTCTGTGCGTGATGTCTGTTTATGGCTCAAGGCCTTGACTGAATTCCTTGCTGTGCTTCACACAGCCCTGATGAGGAACAGTGGCACAGAGTGAAAAATGATGAATTAATAGTGTAAGTTTAGGTTGGAGTACGGCATTTTCTGTAATTGAGATTTGATTCAAGGAGGAACAAAAGGTGTTACGGCACCTGAGGTTCTCATTCCCACACAATATTGTCCCGGCAGGAAGCAAAATGTTCCTGTGAATTTCTGGTTGATTGTTTGGTTTTGCTTAGCGCTAGCTTGATTTTATCAGTGCGCTTTGGCTTGTGCTCTTTCTCGTAAGCGAGAGAGGATAGTTTTATGCTTGGACATGTCTGCAACGGGCCCTAGTTTATGTTATTGTTATTAGTGTTTTGTTGGTTACGTCTGTTTTCGTTTTTGTTACAGTGCACTGGAGAAAAAACATCTGAGAGGTGTGATCCACCGGTGGTGATATGGTGATATTTTGTGAGTTCATGATTTAACAATCAGCTCTTTAAACCAGGCCTGAAAGATTGAAATTTAAAGCGCTATGAAATATTCTTACAAAAACAGTTGCAAAGTGTGCTTCTCAATGATTGTAATTGGCTTGGGAGAAATTCACTTATAGGGAACACTGAGAAGTTCTGAGTCTAAAAGGATTGCACCGAGTCAATCCGGCCCAAAAAACAACAAGGAATTGTTTTCCTTTAAAATGATGACGTCATCTTGCTGGTGATGGAGGCTCGAATAGGTTGCGCGGGAGACTCCATTATCAGCAACATCTGGTATGAATGTGTATGGAGGTATGCATGTGAATGGACTGTGATGGACTGACGACTAAAAGTTTTGACTGACTTGATACTGAGACAATGACTGCACCCACTTTAGGATTAGTAAATGCCAATAAACAATTCATAAACAATTCACCCAGCCGACAAGAGAAGGGTGGATGCTTCGCTTTGTTTTGTTTTTGTTTTTGCCAGCTCTGTTCTAGGATGCCCTCTGGACCCAGTGGAGGTGGTGAGTGACAGGAGAATGGCGGCTAAGCTGTCATCCCTGTTGGACAACGTCTCCCACCCCATGCAGCAGACTGTGACAGCACTGAGCAGCTCCTTCAGTGGGAGACTGCGGCACCCACGGTGTGGGACGGAGAGATTTCGCAGGTCTTTCCTCCCCACTGCTGTCAGACTCCACAACAAAAACTTTAACTGAACAAACACACACATCCACACATGTGCAATAACACTAAGTGCAATAATCTTTTCTGGCATCGTTGTATTTTTACTCAGTTGTATATAGCATTCGTATTCTATTTTTATCTTATTGTATATTTTTATTCTATTTTATTCTACTGTATATAGTATATTATTTTATTCTATTCTGTACAGTTGTGTACTGTATTTATTCTTATTGTATTCTAATTTTTGCGTCATAACTTTTGCACTGTCCACTTCCTGCTGTGACAAAACAAATTTCCCACGTGTGGGACTAATAAAGGTTATCTTATCTTATCTTATCTTATCTTTTGTTTTTTCAGGAGCAGGAGGATAAGAGAGACTGGAGGAGGAGACTCTAGCTTCACATAAGTATGAACTGCAGACTTAACACTGTGGTTGCTGATTTTGAGTTACTGATGTTTGCATTAAGAAAACTGTGCTATATTAGCTGTGTTTTGATTAAGGTATCATGTTATATTATTGGGAATGCCAAATGCTACAGTGGAGAAGACTTTTGATACCACTCATGACTGGAATATGTTATTATTAACCATAGCAGGCCACTGTAAAAAGTCAATTAAATTTTATAGAGGAAAATCGCCAAAACCTTAACAATACCTATGAATGGCTTGCCACATTCAGAATAGAGATATGCACTAACAAACATTGGTCCACGTGATTTAGGTTCTCATTTGAAATAGTAAGTTATTAAATGTAGAATATAATCGACAGGGACATTTGATAGGATGTGGTACTGCAAAAGAACAAGAGCAAAGTAAATAAAGAAAATATTGTGTTTAGTTTGGATAAATTCAAATTAAAATGTACCATTACACTCAGAGGATCAATATGGAATAAAACATATGCAAAATTTGTAGGAAGTACATGACTGATAACTGTTCTGTCCTGAGCGTTTGTTTCTAGAGCACCCACTTGACCACACCAACAGTTTCTCGCCACCGAGGAGGGGTACTTGCAAAAAGAATAAAATAAAAATCTGAGTTTAACAAAACATTTTAAATGTAAATATCAAGCTTACCTTTCTTTTTCCATGAAATGTGCTTGTGGGCACGCCAGCCATTTTGAAAAGGTGGGCAAAACAATTGGCAAGGCCACACCCCCACACATGTGATATAATTTTAAAGGTACTGTTGCCCTCTCTAAGAAACATCAGGACTTAGAGGAGTGGCAAGTAGAGTATGCGAGCTACAAGCAAAAACTAAAATGTGTACTACAGTGTGCAAAAATGAAATACTGGGTCATCAGGGGGTCATGAGGGACATTTATAAAACTAAAAGTCCCACTAACCTTAAAGTGCACTTGAAAAGCTCACACAAGAAGGTTAACCTAGCTTACCTAGAAGACCTCATCAGGGGGAGCACACTCCCCCTCCTTGAAGAGCTCACCCACTCAACCCGCATCCCCAGAAAACAGCTAACCCCAGATAAGGCAGCGTGATGTATCCCGAGACAACAGGACTGGGACATCTAAATAAAGGTGTGAAACAATCGCCTTCAAAAGGTTATCAATTCACTTCAACCAAAATTAGGACCACACGGTGCGGCAAGAGTTAATAGTTATTAGTCTCAACACCCAAGGATAACCAGAAGAGCATGACTGATATGATGGGACTGGGATTTTGCTACACTTAAGTATTGCAGACACAACTAAAACTAAACTAAACTAGCAAACAATTGGTAAAAACTGATTAAAACTGATATAAAATTGAAAATCTGAAGTAGAAGCTACATAAAAATAAAAACTAATGAAAACTGCAAAACTATTACAACCCTGGTCCAGACTAAGATGGCGTTGGACATCTTCAGGGCAGAAAAAGGGTTGGTGTGACCAAGGTGTGGTTTGGCTTGTTGTATGTACATTTCAAAATGTTACAGCTCTGGATGGACCAGTTACCAGGGCATGGAAGGATGACAGACTTTATTACATGAGGAGAAGGGAAATTTCCAGGATTGAAGATCCTCTGGGATGACAAGGCTGGAGCAACGGTACTCAAGAGAAGAATTTCTGATACTTTCTGAGATATGATGACACTAACCTTCTCTTTTAATTGTCTAGCTCCAATGAATTGACACAGGGAAGTGTGTCAAAAAGGGGGAGTTGAGTCCAAATATCAAACAATGGTTTTATGAACATCTGATGACTTTATTTTTGTGTTTAATAATTTAGGTATGGTAAAACTTAAGCATATAATGGGTTAGACTTAGAGATGATTCATTAATTTTTGATTTCTTTTACACACACATAGATTATGATTAGAATAAGTCCTGAACATAATATTTTGAACCAAATTTGAATCATTAGAAGAACAATGGATAACAATATTAGATTATCAAGGCTAGGGAGAGAGGTGGTTTGGTTTTCTCTCTCTTGCAGAGAAAGGAACAGACACCAGACGGGGACCCGGAGATATGAGGACCCTTCACAGCAGAGACAGATGTAGGGACTGCCGAGACAGCAACTGGGGTCAAGTGTCATGACGTTTGGGCTCCTGGAGAAGATGGATCCCACAAACACAGCAATAACCATGAAGGGGTTGGCGAAAACCAGGAACACCAGACCAACGAGGTTCAAGAGGCTCTTGGCAAAAAGGGGGACACGGCGGTGACCCCAAAACACACAGATCCTTGTTTGAAATCGGGGCAGAATAATCCCCAGAACTGTGCAATGACTAAAGGGTGGTCTAACCTCGGAGGTCGAAGAAAGAAGCTGAGAATCACCCAACTGGAAGACACTGGTAGCTGCAGCAATAGAAACAAAGGTTAAAAGTTCCTTAGACAGAGGTTCTAGTCTAAGTACATTTGAAAGGTATAAGGTGACATTAAAAAAGGGGTGGAAAACTGGAGCACCAAAATAAAGCTGTGGGAAAATTGGGAGTGATGGGAGTGTCATCTGTAACTGCTGTTATGGTTGTAAATCTAACTTTGCTTGCATCTGAACTGCGTGAACACAGAGGTCATCCCACATATGGTCCACCCGTTAAAGGGGGACAGAGGGCCTCAGGATCAAGAAGATCTGGACCTTGCAAATGCTGGAGTGCATGTTGTAAGTGATCTCTTTCAGAGATCAAAAGGGGGAATTGTTAGATTATTCTGTTATTATATGTTACCTTATATATGTAATCAAAGTAGTTGAATTAGAATACTGCTGTAGATCACATTATACCCTTTAATATAGAGTGTGTGAGCTGTATGTAGTTTAGTTCTCGTTATACTTTTGAGTTAACAGAACATATTCACATATTAGTTCATTAGATAAATGTGCATCACTCTGTATCCTTGATCTGCTGGGAATGTGTTACACTGTTTTCTTGACATGCTTAATTGTTGAATCATGAAGAGAAGGTTGTAAGCAGGAGACTCTGTGTCTAAAGACAGGGGAGATAGATAGACCACATTCCACACCCCCACCTTACAGAAAGCAGAGAAACAACTGCCGAGGTCATAACTTAGGCGCTGTAACAGAGAAAGAATGTGATGTTTTGGCTTTTACGACTAGCTGGGGGCCACTAGAGAGTATAAAAAGCTGAGCAACCCGTCACCATTTTGAGACATGCTGTCGAACCTCTGCAAGCATCTCTCCCGTCCGGACGTTGTAATGCTCTGACTGTTGAATTGTATGAAAATAAATGATTGTTGATTGAGCATTTATACACCGAGTATTGTCCTTCCTTCAGCCCAAAGATTCAAAGAATTGGGAGATTTCAACAACAGCTAATTCAGCTCCCCTCAGAAGGTGATGCTAAAGTTGCAGTGACTGTGGAAAACATGACTGACCACTGTGGTCGCACTACACTGGGGTGGCTGCACAATGTTGATGCTATCTACATGCCACATGTAAAATGTATGGAGGGTGAGCTTTCTAAGACATCAGACGCAAGTACTTCCTTACCCACAGTGCAGTCCAGTCAGACAACAAAAACTGAGCCCTGGGACCCAACAGTGGATTTGAGCCATCTGACAAGTGACCAACAGCAGCAGGTAAAACAGATGCTGAGGGAGATACAGCTAAAAGACAAAGTGCCTGTGCAAAAGACATATAATGCAATCCCCAGACACCTTTATCAGGAGGTAAAAGCACACATACAAGACTTACTCAATCGGGGCTGGATCCAAAAATCTTGTTCTTCATATTCTTCGCCTGTGGTATGCGTCAGGAAGAAAGATGGTGGCCTTCGCTTGTGTGTAGAGTATAGGCTCCTGAATGCAAAGACACTGCCCGACAGACATCCCATCCCGAGAATACAGGAGATCCTGGAAAACCTTGGGGGCAACTCCTGGTTCACAGTATTGGACCAGGGAAAGGCTTATCACCAGGGTTTCATGAGTGAGAACAGCAGACCCTGTACCGCATTTATAACACCATGGGGACTCTATGAGTGGGTGAGGGTCCCATTCGGCCTTACTAATGCCCCAGCAGCATTCCATGGAGGGATGCCTGGGAGACCTCAGGGATGAAATGTGTGTCCCCTATTTGGATGATGTACTCATCTTTAGCTCAAGCTTCGAACAACACATCCAAAATGTGAGGAGAGTGCTACAGCGACAAAGAGAATGTGGTATCAAATTAAGGCCACAGAAGTGTGACTTTTTCAAACGTGAAGTCTGCTATGTGGGGCGAGTGGTTTCAGCAGAGGGATACAAGATGAACCCCAAAGAAGTTGAAGCAGGGCAAGCACTGAAACAGGAGAAACCATCGACCGTGAGAGAGGTGAGAAAGTTGATGGGTTTCCTTAGCTACTACAGACCCTACATACAGGACTTCTCAAGGACAGCCAAACCCCTCTATGAACTCTTAGCAAAGCCTAAGTCTAAACACAAGCAGCGTGGAAAGAGTAAGGAGTGCCACCGCAAATCTGCCCAGCTGCCACCATCCCATCCAATCCAGTGGATGACAGTTCACCAAGAGACATTGGACAAAATGGTAAACCAGCTGACAAACCCACCCATCATGGCATATCCAGATCTAGAGAAGCCATTTGTTCTTCATGTAGATGCCTCTGAGGATGGTTTGGGTGCAGTCTTGTACCAGCGTCAAGGGACTGCCCTGAGAGTCATAGGCTATGGATCACGGACACTGACAGCTGCAGAAAAAAACTAGAAGCTACATTCAGGCAAGCTGGAATTTCTGGCACTGAAATGGGCCATAACAGAACGCTTTCGTGATTATCTGTTTCATGCGCCTGATTTTACTGTGTACAGTGACAATAACCCGCTGACATACGTCATGAAGTCAGCGAAACTTAATGCAGCTGGACACCGCTGGGTGGCAGAGTTGGCAGATTATCGGTTCACTCTTAAGTACAGGCCAGGGGCAGCGAATCGAGATGCAGATTTCTTATCAAGAAGAGGAAAACCCATTGAAGATATCATGCAGGAATGCACAGAGGAATGTCAGCAAGATGACATTGAATGTATTGGGAAAGCCGTAGAGAGAGAGAAAACAGGGGAAGTGAACTGGATCTCAGCTGTCACCTGTAATGTCAACGCGCTGTCAGAGGGATGCATCGCCTCAGAACCAATTCAGCCGTTTGCAGTTGACGACATCAGGGACGCCCAGGATGCAGACATAGCCATAAACCGAGTTTTGTCCCTGAAAAGAACACACACCTACCTGAAGCATAAAGAAAAGATGGCGGCGAGTGAGGCAGTTAGGTACCTTCTTCGGCAGTGGCCCCATTTGCAGATTGATGGAGATGGCATTCTGAGGCGTGAGACCACCAGGAGAAAACAGTTTGTTGTTCCTGACTCATTAAAGCCCATGGTCTATAAACATCTACATGAGGAGATGGGACATTTAGGAGCAGACAGGGTGGTTGCTCTCGCCAGGGAGCGCTTCTTCTGGCCTAAAATGAGGCAGGAAATGGAGCACTATGTCACTCAGGTGTGTCGCTGTATAAAGAAGAAGAAGCCTAACAGAATAACCAGAACACCAATTCAGAGCATTGAAACCTCTGCGCCGTTTGAGATGATATCCATTGACTATCTGCATTTGGACAAGTGCACAGGAGGTGAAGAATACATACTCGTAGTTGTGGATCATTTCACCAAATATGCCCAGGCATATGCGACAAGGGACAAGTCTGGGAAGACTGCGGCAAGAAAGCTCTTTGATGACTTTATCATGCGCTTCGGTTTCCCATCCAAAATACACCATGACCAGGGGAAAGAATTTGAGAACAATCTTTTCCGCAAGCTTCAAGGCTACTGCGGTATCAGCCATTCTCGTACCTCCCCGTACCACCCACAGGCCAATCCTGCAGAGCGCTTCAATAGGACCCTCCTAGGTATGCTTCGGACACTTGATGAATCTCAGAAGTCAAGATGGAAAGACCATTTGAACAAAGTAGTTCATGCCTACAACTCGACTGTGCATGAAGCAACAGGATTTTCTCCATTCTTCCTTCTCTTTGGCCGTGAACCAACCTTGCCTATCGACCTGCTCTTCCCAAAAAGAGAAGAAGAGAAGAGTCAGTCACACAGTGGCTATGCAGAGAAATGGAGAGGAGTTATGCAAGAGGCATATACAATTGCGAGGCAGAACATGAGAAAGAGTGCAAGAAGGGGACAGAAAAACTACAATCAACGTGCATGGAGCTCTGTGCTTCAGCCAGGTGACCATGTCTTGGTGAGAAATTTCACACCCAGAGGAGGTCCTGGGAAACTGCGCAGCTATTGGGAGGATATGATTCATGTCATCACCGAGAGGAAAGGTCCTGATAGTCCAGTGTATGTGGTTGAGCCGTTGCAGGGGACAGGAAGAAGACGAGTGTTACACCGTAACCTACTGTTGCCGTGTCCTTACCTGGTTGAAGAGTCTGGGGTGTGTGAAAGCAGCCTGAAAGAGAAAAGCCGTGGAAACAAACAGAGACAGTCAGCAAGAAGACATCATCAGACCAAGCCCGATACTGACCAAACAGACACAGGCAGTTCTAGTGAAGACGACTGTCACATGTGGACAGCATTCAGATATGCTGATCCACCCCTCAACCCAGAAACAGAGGATTTCTGCCCCCGGAGTGACGCACTCGGAGAGAAGTCTTTATTTATTATTATTATTAACCTTTATTTTACCAGGAAAAGTCCCATTGAGATTAAAAACCTCTTTTCCAAGGGAGTCCTGGCCAAGAGGCGACAACATGTTAAAATTACAAAGTTACATACATGATTATAAGTAACAATTACATTTTAAAAAACATTTTTCTCTGGCTCTCTCAATTTGGACTTAAAAGCATTTAATGAAATAAGATCTGCTATCTTCCAGTCTTTTTGCATCATGTTCCATGTAAAAGGGGCAGCATAAGAAAAAGCCCTCTTTCCCAGTTCAGTTCTGGCAAATGGAACATTGAGCAGAAGAAGATCGCTTGAACGCAGGCTATAAGAAACAGTACTCCTCCATGTGAGCAGATCGCAAATATAGGTGGGCATTTGTCCAAGCAGGGCCTTGTAAATAAGATGCACCAGTGATCAAACCTCCTGGAGGACAACAAAGGCCATCCCACTCGAGCATACAGATCACAACAATGGGTCAAAGCCCTACAGTTTGTAATAAACCGTAAAGAGGCATGATATACTGAGTCAATCTTAAGTCCGAGCCTGCTTTCAGAGCAGAGGGGCATCCTGAAGAGGAACAGGTGGAGGAGAGACGCAGTTTGGAGGAGGAGGTTGAAGCTCCAGCGGTTGGACCCGAGAGTGACCAGAGTGATGCTGAGACATGGAGGCACAAGCCAAAGAGAGTTAGACAGCCCCGGCGTGTCTACAAATATGAAAAACTAGGCCAGCCAACTGTTCAGCAATGGAGCACGTGCCCTGTCAGTGTGAACAGCCCTTCAAGTGCCATCCATCATTCCTCTGCCCCACCATCATTCATGTATCCTTTACAGTATGAATAGATATAACAGAAAAACACAGAGTCAACTTCACAAGAGAGTTTAATCTAAGCGTAACATTACAGATGCAGTTCATGTTGATGTAGTATTGACACATGTTACAGTTAAAAGAGAAACAGGTACTCTGAGCATTATTACTATAATAAATAGAGGGAAGGTTTATCATTCTAGCGTCAAAGAGTTAAGACAGTAGTGAGTACAATATGGGTTTAATGAACTCATGGTTTTGAAGTGTGTAATCACATGATGTTGGGGTGTAAATGGTATTTTCCTTGTCCCACTGCAAAGATTCGGCGGGCCTACCAATACTTCGAGGGATAACCCACCCTTCATTACAAAAGGACAATGAACATTTAGTTTTGTATCGTGACCATGAGAGACTTGTCCTGAGATACTAAGAGAAGGTATAGCCTCTCACCCAGTAATGTGTAATATGTGTGGAAATACTTGTTTGCTCACTCATCTTTGGTTAAATGTTCTATTTTTGGTAAATTGTCAGAGATTAGAAAGAAAAAGTGTGGCAACATTTTTCTTTTGTGGGGGAGGGTGTTGCGCTCTAAAAGTAGTTATAAAACTTAGATTTTTCCGAATTGTTGGGAAAATCTTTAAAGACTATTCTTATTTAATTGTGTTTTGTTTTTGGACACATTTCTAGTTATTTTAGTAGTTTACTGGCTCCAGGAGGTCAGAGTTCAGATGTGTGATGTCATCAGTAAGCGCAGAAAAAAAAAAAAAACAGTGTCTGAGACGTGAGGGAGCGATGTTTTGCTGATGATACGCTATTCTGCCTGTAAACTCCAAACCTGAACTGAGGAGAATAAAGTTGCAAGAAAAAGGAGAATGGAGTCATGTCTCTCTGAGGGTGCAACACAAGCGGAGAGTGTTTGCTAGCACTGTCCGTAGAAAACACAATTTTTACCGTTCTTCCCACTGTAAACACCACTGTTTTGTTCAGAAAAAAACATTGCGTGTATTTTTTATCATAACTCTGGTTTATGTGGCACATCGACACACCGAACTGGTATATAGCTTGAAGTCCGCACTTTCGAGCCAAGTTGAAATGGAGACTCTGAGTCGCTGCATCTTGTTGCTGTGTCGTCTTAAATTGGTCATGTGATTTTGATGCGCCGGCGTGTCCGTCGACCCCAGAGGGGTAATGCAGAAGGATGCAGGGGGTAGGGAAGTAGAGAAGGCAGAGAAACCACACTCTATGCAAGAAAAAGAGTGGCAGGCCGTGATTTGGGCCTTAGAACAGTTTCGACCCTATGTGGAGAGGTTTCACGTGACGGTCTTGACTGACCACAACAGTCTTAAGTGGCTGATGTCATGCCCAAACCCCACTGGCCGGTTGGCGCTGTGGTCCCTGCGCTTGCAGGACTTTGACTTTACCATTGTACATAAGGCTGGGGTGCACAGCAGGGTGCCAGTTCGTAAACCCTGAATGTAGTGCTTTAGTACCTGTAAGCTACAGCTTTAGTGAACTGGACATGTGCGTGCTTAATAAACTGGCAAATTACAGCGGGATACAATTAAAACAATTAAAGTGAACCAAACTGGTCTAAATAATACAGAAAATCTAACTCAGAAATGACTAAACACCACCCCCTGGTGGACACAAATGTGCGGCTACCCAGGAATAGACTCCATCTTTACTTTGGGCAACTCAGTCCACAACGGTGGCGCCATTTTGGTCAATTCAACATGGGTAACTACAGTGTCTTGTGGCTACACAAACCACTGGCAAACTCTATACAAGCATCACACAACATAAACGGGCAAGTATATGATAAGTTACAACCATAGGACAAACAAATACAAGGGACTTACTTATCCTTCACGAACACCCGCGACACATGTTCAGTGCAACAAATCAGCTCCACCAGCACTATCACGGTGAACCAGTGCAAAACAAACCCAGGAGGGGAGGAATGTACCATCTTAGCAGTAGCTAGAAGGGGTGCGTGGAACAGTCATTATACACAAATCACAAGGGGTTTTATACATTTAGCACATCTGAATCTGTAGAGTCAGAGCACTGTTTTTCATCTGCTCACTCAGAGCAGGAAATTAATCTCCTACAGACTGTTCTTTCTGAGCCCGCTTCTCAGACCCCTTGTGCTCTAGTTCTCGGGACAGCTACGAGCCAGCATTCCCCTGCACCTGTCTCAGTTTCCCAGGTAAGGGCTCTGGTTTCCAGGAACCTACACCACCGCCTGTCCTACATCCACTCCAACCATCACTACACCCTGCAGCTCATTCAGCACCCGTTCAGTCACCACTAGCTCAGTCTTCAGTGTCCCCGCTACCCGTAGCTCAGTCTTCAGTGCCCCAGCTCCCTGTAGCTCAGCCATTAGCTCCGTCACCTGTGGCACAGCCAGTAGCCCTGTCATCAGCAGCTCCATTTGCACCTGAACCATTAGCTCAGTCACCCTCAGTATAGTCCCCTGTGCAGTCGCCCTCAGTACAGTCCCCTGTGCAGTCGCCCTCAGTTCAGTCCCCTATAGCAGTTCAGTCTCCTGGTCAGCTACACACTCGCCCACCTGGTCAGTTACACATTCAGCCAGGGGTCCCAATACCCTCTGGTCCTGCACCTGCTCCTGCTGGAGGCTCGAGTTAGCCAATCCAGTACTCTGCACCTCCTGCGCCGCCATCTGCCTCATCCGCTGGGGATTCTGGAGAGCCCGGCCAGCACGTCCTCGTCTCCGCTGGGGGTTCTGGAGAGCCCGGCCAGCACGTCCTTGTCTCTGCTGGAGGGTCTGAGGGATCCATCCGGCCAGCACCATAACCATCTGCAGCTGCCACGCTGCTGTCTGGTCCTGCCTCGTCTGGTCCTCTGGTTGCCACGCTACTTCCTCCTCCACGCCTAGCATGGCCGGCTTTTCCACAGTCATCTCCTCAACATCTCTGGCCACTTCGCCGCCATTGCCACACATAAGGTCGGCCTCCTGAACTGCTTCCATGTCGCAGCCGCTGCCTTCCGTGCGGTCGGCCTCCGGACCAGCTCTGTCACCTGCGCCACCCGCCTGGTCGACCTCCCGACCTTTTGAATTATGAACTGTTGTGCCGTCGCCCTCCAGCCCGGCCCCCTGAGCTGACCTGTTTTGAATTTTTGTGCCGGCGACCTTCGGGTTGACTCCCTGAAATGAACTGCTTTGGACCCCTGTGTCGCTGGCCTCCGTTTTGGCCTCCTCACTTGTGTTTTTGGACTCTGTTCCCTGTGACTCATGGTCGACCTTGGCCCGCCTATTTTGTTTTGGGTTGTTTTCAGGGCCCCAGTGCCTTTTGTGGACATTTTATGTTGGCCTGTTTTCTGTGCTCCCATGTTTCTAGTGGACTTTTTCTTTTGGTTCCAGACCAAAAGTAACAACTGGAAAATGCATGATAAGACAAGAAGAAAAATATTGTTTACTGTAATACAAGAAAATGTATACTAACTGTAGTAAAACACTAAAAAAATGTATCATGTGCATTGAAAAAATTCTGAAATAGTTCAGGCATTGGCAGATTTTTAAACTGTGTTAAGTAAAATATATTAAACTCCAGATAAAACAAAGTTGATGAAAAGAAGTGGCTGACTCACCAGTTTCTTTTCAAGGCCACAACATTAATGATGTTTATCGTCTTATCCACCGTGTTCTTTGTAAACTTGTTCAATGCAGAAGTTGAGAAAATATCCCAGTGCAAATACAGAGAGGACGTCTCATTGTCACTGGTGAGTGTGTAAGGGAACTATGTGTTCTGTGGTTTTGTGTGATGGTTCTGATTACCAAGGTTCCGTGGATGAGAGGACACCCAAGAAGCTTCTTCAGAGAGCTTCTTCAGTTGTTGAACTGAAGAAGCTTTTTGAATGAGAGGTGAAACGTCTTCAGGCAACTTAAAGAAGTTCAGACAATTTTCTTTCTAATACATGTTCGTCTTTCTGAACATTTACTGTATTATTTAAACCAAATGAATGGGATTAAAAATCTTTACTGAAATTATTGCATCGAATGAGGATTAGAACAGGCCATATCTGATCAGCCAAAATTAGGAATAACCGTTCTGTTATGTCTTGTGTGTGGAACTGAGCATGCATGTTTGTTGTTCTCACTCAGCTGTCCTTGAATTTTAGGTGTGGAAAAGTTAGAAATGAACTGTTTCTGTGTGTGTGTGTGTGTGTGTGTGTGTGTGTGTGTGTGTGTGTGTGTGTGTGTGTGTGTGTGTGTGTGTGTGTGTGTGTGAGTGAGTGAGAGAGAGAGAGAGAGAGTGTGTGTGAGAGAGAGACAGAGAACAGGGGCAAAGCTGATTGTTTTTTTTTTCTTGTGAGGATGGCCTTGAAATTTGAAGTGGGAAATAGAAAGCCTCATTCTCTCCTAATCTTTGTCATCCTACTTTTTTGTGAGATACGAATAAGATGATTGAACCGCAAAAACAAAATCTCACAAATGTATACTTGCTTTTTATTAGCACTATGTGCAGCATGACATTAGACTCACTTTTTTAAACTCTACAACTACAACACATAAGCTCACTGTTTGCCAGGCACAACATATTTGAATGCTTATATTCAAATATTTACTCTGAGACTAAGATTTGAATGAGATGTCCGAACCACAAAACAGCATGTTAATAACTAACCTTGTGTTGTGGCTGAATTGTCTCAGATGTTCTATTGACTTAAGTTTGGTCTGTTTTCAGCATATTTTCCCTGCATCTGATTGCATGTGTCTCTGCCCGTTGGGGACTCTCACACTGACTTTTATTAAAGGGAAAAAAGTAAACATTCATCATCCATCTTCCCCCTGCTAATGTGTTTATTTTATCCTTTACATAGCTCTGTGGGTAATCACTAGATACCATACCAGTTAGCTTAACTTCAGTTACACTGTTTAGTTTTCTGACTTCATTTATGTCCAAAATGATAGGTTTTAGTTTTTCAGAAGCCCCTCAATCAGAACATGGTATATCATCTTTAGATGGAAACTAGCAAGCTAACTTCAAACTTAGTTAAACAGACAGAAGTAGAACACTAGTACAGTTGTCACCACTAGAGTGTGTAAGAGCATTACAACCACTACAGGGGTCAAGAGCATTAATACTACTAGGCAGAGCTATAACATGGATGACCTAGCAGCTCCCCAAATCTATAACCAAAACGTCTCTATCGCCCCCTGGTGCCTGGCTGCAGTATAGGACTGAGGCCAAACTAAAACAAAACGATCCTTTTTTTCCACCAAGGATACTTTCAACTATTATTAGTAGTTCATCATCACACTGATTTGTGTTCAAGGCATCTCTTTTCTCATAAGTTGGATTCTGATTTCTAACTTTATGCTCTTAAATTGGGGTGCTACATCAACATGACAGCTTTGATTGCCAGTTGCAGTCACAGAGAAACTTGCATACTGTATCTCTGTTCAGGAATCACAGATAAAGCAGAGAGGAGGTCCAGCGTTTACTTATTCCAAAAATGCCACTGTTTCAAACCAACAGCGTAAGGTGTTCTCCATTAAACTGGTCTAACCCTGTCTCGCCTTTTCAGTGAGGCAAATGTGTTTGTAAAATAATCAGTAATTAATGTCCTTGCTAAAATGGTTGTCTGTTGTCAGGGAAAGCCATGTTTATTACTTAATCCATGCGCATGAATGAATTTAGCCTGACTTAAGAAATCCTGTTCATTAAAGCCAGGGCTGTAGTTCAGACATTAGCTCTGCTCTGACTGTAATGAACTGAAGGATGTTCAAACCTGCAGCTGAAACAGTTTATATGAGAAAAAGAGTCATTGGGCTTGCTCAGTCACATATTAATGCTATCATTATTGTACTTAAGTATACTGTAAGAGCAATAAGCTGGACTCTTTAGCTCCTGGGCAGAGCTGTTTATTAAATATGTACAAATAGCTGCATGTTTCTTTCTCAACATCTGTAAGGATGGTAACACCATTTTTTTTAAAGTGTGGACCTCATTATGGCAAATGTCTCCTAATTTTAATGAGACATGAATTACAAAGAGGATTGAAAATATTCTCACTGTATTCTTCACTCACAGACTGCCTGTCAAATCAGTTCCAATTCATAGCTAATATCTCAGTTTGTTGACAACACAGCTAGTGTCCACAAAACAAAAATATATTTATTCATGTTTTTACTGACTTTGTTTTAAGTACTCGGGTACAAAAGCAGTCAGAATACTCTTAATGGGATATTGTTTACAAAGTATTCTGTACAGCTTAAATTTAAACACGAAGCATTAATATATTTTGTACAATAAGGCTGCTGATCAGATCACTGCTGATAATACCATATGTACATATGTCTCTGTTAGGTGCTAAAGTAAAAACTTTAATCTGTAATTCTTTCACACTGTGATTTGCCGATAGCATGTGTTATTTATAAGGTAATTCCGAGGCAATCACTTCAGAGTACCCAAGAAGATAATTTATATTTTAACTATTTAACACTATACAACTGAATGTAACATCACTATGTTAAAGTCCAGAGCCTCTGTACATTATCTGAGGATGATGTGAGTACTTCTAACATTACACAAAGCACAGGTCACTATCAGACTGTTTATGAAGTGCTGGGTTTGTCCATCTTCTGGAACGGGTCTACAGTGGAGGTCTGAAGATTTCCCTCATAGGGAGCTGCTGGTGAAGATTGTGAGTCCTGCTTGATCCCTGTGATGAGCTTCAGTCCTCTGGATGTTTCTGACAAGACGTGTGCCTCAGTGGGTCAATGGGACATCTGGAGCAGGACAGCTGGATGAAAGGGAGGATTTTTTCCTCCAAAACCTAACTTACCCAGGAAAACCAGCTTGGTCCTGATGGCCTGCCTCATTTTTCACCAGGGTGAATGTAGCTGTTGATCATATTATGGACTCTGGCTACTGTTGTAAATGAAAAGAAGGATTTACGTTTTTGTAAATGCTTCTGCCAGTCTGTTTTCAAATCCACCATTTTATTTATTGTTTTCAAGTTACCAGGCAGGAGAGTGCTCTTTGGGTGTGTAATGGAACTAAAACTGTTTAAATCTTCAACTTTATATAATTTTCAGTCTTACCCTAAAATCTGAAAGGACAACATTTCAATCAATCAATCAATCAATCAATCAATCAATCAATCAATCAATCAATCAAGGCTTTATTCGCCACATGCAGGTTGCTTTGCAGTGAAACCTTTTAATTTCCAGATAATTTTGATAGTTGCATGCCCGCACTTCTTTTTTTTTTCTTCATCAGTTAAATTTTACTTATATTGTGCCAATCACATCAGCTGGTTCAAGGTGCTTTACATTCTAAGGTAAAGACCCTACAGTAATACGAAGAAAACAGAGAAAACCCCAACAATCATACGACTCCCTTTTTACAGGAAGGAACCTCCAACAGAGCAAGTGTCAGGGAGGCGCAGCCATCTGCTGCGACCGGTTGGGGGTGAGGGGAAAACGTTATACTTGCAGATTCAGGCATGCTAAAACAAATGAGCAGAAAATCATACTCTGTTGCTTAAAACAACTTTGAAAGACTGCATACCGAGAAACATTTTACAAATATATTTTTACAAAATATATATTAGATCTCTGTTTTAAGTTACTTTATAACTGATAAATAGTGGTACCATTTCTTTCAAAAGTGTCCCCACTTTACTTTGAAAACTTTTTCACAAGTTTATTTTTTTACTCTTTCCTAGAAACAGTTCAGTGCTGTAATTACAAGTAATAAGCTGTCATTTTAAAGAAACTGTTGTGCAAGAATTAATTATTTCCTATCAATTTATAATAATGATACAACACTGATGACATTTGATGCTTATTCAAGATCATCTCCTCAAAGGCTGGAGCTCTCACCTCTCTGAAAAAAATGGGGCAGAAAGCTATTATGCTTTTATTTTTCTCTCGAGGTTCCCACTTCCTGGTGAAAGGAGTCATGACAGTGCAGTGTCACAGTCTGGCAGAGGCAGACTGCGTGTGTTGCAAAAAAAAAGGACTCAAATGGAGACTGAAACAGAATGTGAAACATGAAGTGGATTAACAGAAAATGGGCAGTTTATCAAGGCTGGCAAAATGAATACAAATAAAGGGCATGGGTGAAACTAAACAATAACCTTAAATTGGGTGAACTAAAACTAAAACATGAAAAAACCTTAAACATGGAGAACTGCCATGGATACCTGGAGACACGACGTGAAAACACAGATGACCTGACAAGGAATGACTGAAAATACACAGACGTAATACACACAGGAGGATAATGAGGGAAATGGAAACACATGGGGAAACAGCTGACACACATGAACATGATGATGTCACAAGGGGAGAGTAAAACTAAACACAGAACACAGGAACAAAGGACTTCTTCAAAATAAAACAGGAAACATAATGAGACACAGACATGAGAACATGAACTTGACAACATAAGACACACGGACATGAAACACATGAAGGGCAAGGGAGACTTAATATGGGCTAAAAACACAAGGGGAAACTAATAAGCAAATGAACTTAGATAACCCAATGAACTTAAACAAAAATCATAAACATCAAAATAAACTAAAACTCAAAAAGCTGGGTCAAAAGACCCAGAATTGTGACATGCAGGCTTCTAAAAAAAGGGTGATGTGGATGTGGATCGACTGTGAAGTAGAGTAACTTTAACAAGAACATAAAAACGCCAGTGGTCAGCCAAGGATAAAAATCTGGAATAAAAATAAAGGCCTTCTGTATTATTACAGGAAGTGCACATAAACCATTGTTTTTTCTTTTTCTTTTTTGATTTTGACCCCAGAGGGTTAAGTGATCTCCGTAGCTCTGTTTTGGAAGTTCAGTTAACGTTAGAAATAAGTTTTGGAATTCTTCACAGTACAGGTGGAAGTCTTTTCTGAAAAAGACAAGAACATAAAGTCAAGGTAGCAGTCGTCTCTTGGACATTCTGTACTACTTCAACACAAACTTTCACAAAGTATATAAACATTCCCAAATAAGAGCCAACATGTACAGAACACTGCAAAGTGCCATAAAGGCACAGAAAGTGCCAGTCATGCCTGAGACAAGCCCTATTATTCCACAGTGTATTTGGTTGGTTCCATTTTTGTTGTTTCTTTTAATTCAGTTTCAAAGTAATTGTAGTTACATAGAGGAAAGAGTGGCTGATCCTGTGGGGGCAAATTTCTTAGTACCAAAAAGTGTGTGTACATTGAGGTTGTGGAAAGAGAGGGGAAGAGATCAGAATCAGAATCAGAATCAGAATACTTTATTGATCCCTGGGGGAAATTATTTTTTGTTACAGTGCTCCATTTTAAACCAACATTAAGACAAGACAGACAATACGCTAACTAAGAATAGTACAATATATACATATATATATACATACATACATACATAAGTCACTTATAAATAAATATTTGGAAAAGAAACATGTGTAGTTGTAGCAGCAAACAGTGTGTTAAGTGGATGCGTTGTACAGGGAGATGGCCACAGGCAGGAATGATTTCCTGTGTCGTTCAGTGGTGCTTTTCGGTAATCTCAGTCTCTCACTGAACGAGCTCCTGTGACTGACCAACATGTCATGGAGTGGGTGGGAGGTGTTATCCAACATTGTCTTTATCTTGGACAGCATCCGCCTCTCCGACACCACCTTGAGGGAGTCCAGCTCCATCCCCACAACATTGCTGGCCTTACGGATCAGTTTATTAAGTCTGTTGGCATCTGCGACCCTCAGCCTGCTCCCCCAGCATGCAACAGCATAGAGGATCGCACTGGCCACCACAGACTCATAGAAAATCCTCAGCATTTTCTGGCAGATGTTGAAGGACCTCAGTCGCCTCAAAAAATAGAGACGACTCTGGCCCTTCCTGTAAAGTGCTGTGGTGTTTTTAGCCCAGTCCAGTTTATTGTCAATGTGTACTCCAAGGTATTTATAGTCCTCCACAATGTCAACACTGACCCCCTGGATTGAAACAGGGGTCAAGTGTTTCCTGGTCTTCCTGAAGTCCACGATCAATAGATATTGACAAGATATTGACATTGACAAGAGAAGGAGGAGTAATGAAAAAGAAAATGGACAAAAAGCATCCAGTAACTCATCTTCGAATGTTTTTCCAATAACGTATGTTTCTAATAAATGCACCAGTGTTGTAAGACTTTAAGTTCAACTGGATAAATATCTAAAATCTAAGACACACAGGCAAATCTCTGGTCTGCTGGGTGCTATGTAATGAAACCAAAATACCTGCCAAAAGGTTTCAACAGACGTTCAGTACATTACTCATATTAAAAAAAGAATGATGATTACATGGTGCCCCCTGAAACAGTGCTCACCTACCCACTTTTCGTGTTGATGAATGACAGCTCTGTGGCTTTCCCCTGTGTCAATGTTATGTTACTGCTTAGTTAATTTCATGTTTTAAATGTTAGTAAATGCGCCGCCCTGTGGTCCCTTTAAGTCGATATTTTGTGACAGTAGAAGAAGAGTTAGACAGGAAGTTCATGTTTTCTTGCAATACTGCTTCAAGATGGCTGCTCCACATTCGTGTCCTTCTTTGGGTGTTTGTTAAAGCATTGTCTGTAAGTACTCAATGGTAAAAGCAACGAGGCACTCAAAGTGCTGTCTTTATGTGTGATGGACCACAGTTAACAAGTTTTCTATGTGCTATTCATATGTAAATGAGATCGCCAGTTCATATGCTAATTAACGGTGCTAATCGTCATGCTAGCTCCTCAAATGCATTGTTAGGTCATTGGCACATGTTGTTGTTAACAGTACAGATGAGTAATGTACATTTCCACGTATGTTTTATTGTTACAGTTTCACAAAATGAAAGAACCAGTAAACTTCTCAAGATCTCATCTATTGTCTGGAGTTCCTGGGTTCATGTTTAGCTGTGTGGATAGCTAGTCAGACTTCTAGCGAGGCCATTTACAGTGAAAAGACAGCACCACAGCAAACATCATAGCTACAGAAGCCACCGCGTGGAGCTACGACCATCCTATAAGCTAAGTAAAGTATACGGACGGACACAATCAAAATACAACAAATCCAAAATGTCTGAAAGTAAATCCTCCAAAGCCGAGACAGAGTCAGTCCGTTCCCACAAACCACCATCAAGAGCAGGCTCGTCAGCTAGCATTGAACTGCTCAGAGCAAAAGCAAAGGCTGAAGCTGCTCAAACAAGAGCCTCATATACAAAGAGAGAAATAGAAATTAAAGTCGAGCAAGCACGCTTACAAACTACTCTTGACGTGCTGAGAGCAGAACAAGAGAAGGAAGCTGCCATAGCAGAAGCTAATTCTTTAGAAGCTGGTCTACTTGAATTAGGCTTCGAAACACGCAGTGTAGCTTATGGGCCATCCCTATCTGAGAGCAAAGAAAAACGCACTGCGCAGTATGTTTTGGAACAAACAGCTATCAATGCAGCAGAATCAACAGCCCCAGTAAAAACTGAATACAAAGACCCTGCACCCGCCTTTCAAGAAATTGCTATAAAAGAAGGAAACAAAACAAACTGTGCTGCTACTCATAACGAACTGTACAAGCCCCTATCCACCAACTACAAAGAGTTTACACCTCTTGTTCAGACACCATATAAATCCAGTTATACTCAGGGCAATGAACATGCCCCGAGCCAACCCACTTACGACCTCGCCAAATATCTAGCCCGCAGCCAGCTCATTACTACAGGCCTTACCAGCTTTGATGACCAACCCATGAGTTACTGGGCATGGAAATCATCTTTCAAAACCGCAATAGCAGGGTTAGACCTTTCACCAGGAGAAGAGCTGGATTTGCTGGTGCGCTACCTTGGTAAAGATTCAGCTAAACAAGCCAAACAAATGAGAGCTGTCAATATCAGATGCCCTAAGTTGGTTTAGCTATGGCTTGGGACAGACATGAAGAAATATATGGCTCCCCAGAAGCTGTAGAGCAAGCTCTCTTTCAAAAGGTCGACAGCTTCCCTAAAATCACACTTAAAGAGCCTTATAAACGCCGTGATCTTGCCGACCTAATGTTAGACCTAGAGACAGCTAAGTTGGATGGTTACTTACCTGGCTTGTCCTACTTAGACACATCAAGAGGGATCCAAGCGATAGTCGAAAAATTGCCGTACAATCTACAAGAAAGGTGGATGAATATTGGTTCAAGGTACAAGCATGATTATGGCGTCAGCTTTCCCCCCTTTACTGTGTTTGTCAACTTCATTCGCACTGAAGCCAGGACACGAACTGACCCTAGCTTCAGCGTTCACAGCCCTAACCAACCCATAACACCAGAACGAAAACACATGCACGAAAGGTTCCCCAAAGGGCCCATATCTGTTCACAAAACTCAAGTACAGGACAAGGCAGATGCAGAAAAATCCAAATATGCTGTGAATCCAAATAAACAGTGCCCAATTCACAGCAAGCCTCATCCTCTGAAAAGGTGCAGAGGGTTCAGAGAGAAACCCTTGGAAGAGCGCAAACAGATCCTCAAAAAATTAAACGTCTGCTTTCGCTGCTGCTCATCTACTGACCATTTAGCCAAGAACTGTGAATCGGAAATCACGTGCACTGAGTGTGACAGCAAAAATCACATTTCTGCCCTCCACCCAGGTCCAGCACCATGGGAGTCTAAATCGCCCCTTCCCCCACAGCAAGGCGGGGAGAGTGACAAAGCAGACACCCAAGAAGTCACGTCTCGGTGTACTGAGGTGTGTGGGGAAGGAGTGAGCGCCAGAGAATGTTCAAAAATCACACTAGTGAATGTATACCCTGCTGGACACAGAGAGCAAACAAAGAAAATGTATGCAATCTTGGACGATCAGAGCAATCGATCGCTGGCACGTTCCCAGTTCTTTGATGTTTTTCAGATCCAAGGAGAGAGTCGCCCGTACATGTTAAAGACGTGTGCCGGACTCACAGGAGTATCAGGAAGAAGTGCTTCTGGCTTTATAGTAGAGTCAGTGAATGGAAAGGCAAGTCTTCATCTGCCAACACTCCTCGAATGTAACGACATTCCAGATAACCGCTCTGAGATACCAACTCCAGAAGCTGCCCAACACCACGCCCATCTACGACAGATCGCTAACTTGATCCCGCCATTAGACCCAAATGCCGACATACTACTACTGCTGGAAAGAGACATGCTTCGAGTCCACAAAGTCCGGGAGCAAATAAACGGCCCAGACGACGCCCCATTTGCTCAGAGACTCGACATGGGTTGGGTCGTGGTAGGTGACGTCTGTCTCGATGGACTGCACAGACCCCCACACGTGAACAGCTATAAGACTTTCATACTGGAGAATGGCTGTGCAAGCCATTTTCAGCCATGCAACAGTCAAATAACTGTTAAAGAGACATTCACCAAAGCTCCTGAGCGCAGTCACAGCCCCTCAAGCCTTCCTGTGTCAGGATGTAATGTGGACAGCATTGGTCAGCAGGTTTTCACACGAACAGCGGATGATCACAGACTTGCACCATCAGTTGAGGATATGCAGTTTCTCCAAATAATGGACTCAGAGTTCTATCAGGGCAGTGACAATAGCTTGGTTGGTCCTCTGCCTTTTCGATCGCCACGACAACGGCTCCCGAACAACAGACAACTGGCCTACGATCGCCTTATGTCACTCCGGCGCACTCTTGAAAAACGACCCGAAATGAAAACACACTTCCTGGAGTTTATGGAGAACATGCTTACCAGAGGACATGCTGAAGTGGCACCAGCTCTCAGTCAGAACCAGGAATGCTGGTATCTCCCTTTGTTTGGAGTTTACCATCCAAAGAAACCCGCCAAAATTAGGGTCGTGTTCGACTCAAGCGCCCCATATGAAGGAGTCTCTCTCAACGACGTGTTGCTAACAGGCCCCGACCTCAACAACAGTCTTGTTGGAGTGCTCATAAGATTCAGAAAGGAGCAGGTGGCCATAACGGCGGACATTGAACATATGTTCCACTGTTTTGTTGTCAAAGAGAGCCACAGAGACTTTCTCCGCTTCTTGTGGTACAAGGATAACGACATGTCATCTGAAGTTATAGAGTATCGCATGCGAGTGCACATTTTTGGGAACAGTCCCTCCCCCTCTGTCGCCATATATGGGTTGAAGAAAGCAGCAGCGACTGGTGAGCCAGATTTTGGGATTGAGGTGCGGACATTCATTGAGCGAGATTTCTATGTCGATGACGCTCTCAAGTCATTTCCTACTGAAGAAAAGGCCATACAAGTTCTCCAACGAGCTCAACGGGCTCTTGCTTCCTCAAACCTCAGACTACACAAAGTAATCTCCAACCGACCTACGGTCCTAGAGGCTTTCCCACCAGAGGACAGGGCAAAAAATATTGGAAACTTGGACCTGTGTGCTCAAGACTCGTCAGTGCAACGCAGTTTAGGGCTGCTGTGGAATGTTGACACAGACACTTTCACATTCAAAGTTGACAACGAGCAAAAGGCCTTCACGCGTAGAGGTGTCCTCTCTACTGTCAACAGTCTCTACGACCCCCTAGGGTTTCTCGCTCCAATCGCAATTCAAGGCAGACTGATTCTCAGAGAACTTACCAGCTCGACGGATGACTGGGATGCAGCACTCCCAGACAACATGAAAGCAGAGTGGAGCAATTGGAAAGACTCACTTCAAGATTTAGAAGATCTCCAAATACCACGCCCCTACACTTCTCTCTCCACATCTGGCGCCCAAACCAAAACACTTTGTGTATTCGCTGATGCGTCCGTGAAAGCCATTGCAGCTGTCGCTTACATCAAACTGTCTACTTCAAACAAAACAGAAATCGGCTTTGTGTTTGGAAAAACAAAGCTAGCTCCTCAAGCTGGCCTCACAATTCCAAGACTAGAGTTATGTGCTGCAGTGCTTGCAGTTGAAGTTGCGGAGCTGATAGTAGAAGAAATAGACATCACATTTGACGACATTGAGTACTACACCGACAGTAAAGTCGTGCTAGGCTACATCCACAATCAGTCACGAAGATTTTATGTGTACGTGCATAACAGGGTCCAACGCATCCTCCAATCAACATGCTCCAACCAGTGGAAGCACGTTCCATCCGAACTCAATCCAGCAGATTATGGGTCCCGCTCTGTTGCAGCAGCGCAACTGAGCAGCACAACATGGTTTAAAGGGCCAGCCTTTCTCCTCAAACCGTCTGCACAGTCGCAATCTCCAGTCACGTTTGACCTTGTGGATCCCACCCTTGATACGGAAATACGTATGATGGCGCCTGTGTTTGGCTTTGCCGCTGCCGGCCGTGGTTTCTCTGTGCTGTTTTTTTCGGCCTTTTTGCTTTCGCTTTTTGTCACTAATGTGTTGGCTGCCCTTGTCTATGATCGCCTGACGCTATTATCCATCCGATCCTCTATGATAAGTCAAGATGCCTTATCCTCCTGCGGTATTTTCCATCCTCCGCTGCCGACACCGGTGTCTGGATCTTCGTTAGGTGTCATCAGTGGCGCCTTTCTGTGTCCGCGCAAGTCACGGAGAAGGAGAGGAAAAAGAGCAGGTGTCCAGGTAAAACTCAGACTGTTCTGGAAGCGGGGACTAACTGTGCCTGGATCTATGAGACGGCGCTACCTCAGGAGTGTTCATCCAGACTCTCCTGTTGTTTGGCCTTCCATCCCCGCGGTGAGTGGAATTTATGAACGTCGCGGATCAAACTCTGTTTCTTCGTCCCCTAAATCGGGCCGCTTCTGTTAATAATATGTCTTCTACTTCGCTGAGAGTGGCGCTTTTCAACGCTCGATCAATGACTAATAAAACGTTCCTGCTGAACGATTTTGTTCTTTCCAAGAAACTGGACTTCTTATTTCTAACCGAAACCTGGCAGCGCGATGGTGACTTTTCATCCTTCATTGAACTCTGTCCGAGTGGGTACTCCTTCATCAGCCAGCCTCGGACGTCGGGTCGAGGAGGAGGTGTCGCTGCGGTGTTTGGAAGCCGGTTTTACTGTCGCGCAGTGTTGGTCGGACATTTTTCATCCTTTGAACTACAGCTGGTTAGAATTGGAAATAAAGATCCATTTTACTGCGCTGTAGTGTATCGTCCACCTGGCCTAAACACTATGTTTTTAAAGGAGTTCAGTGACTTTTTATCCTCGACTTTGAAGCTGTCCAGACTGGTTATAGTCGGGGATTTTAATATACACGTTGATGATGACTCTGACCTCTTTGCCAGAGGTTTCCTTAGCGTCATGGATTCTTTTCATTTTACTCAGCATGTGTCTGGTCCCACACACACCAAAGGACACACACTGGACCTTGTTTTTACTTTAGGTTTAAACATTGATTTTATTTGTACTGAGGACATTTTTATTTCGGATCATCATTGTATTCTTTTTAATCTGTCTTTTCATTTGTCCTTCTCTCCTATTCGACATGTGGTTAGCTCTCGCATCTTAACTTCCTCTAGTGCTGTTAAATTTTCCGATGCTTTTAATTTAGTTTTATCTCCCTATAATGATGTTCATTTTTTAACAAATCTTTTTAATAATCATTGTCTTTGTATTTTAGACAATGTTTGTCCTGTCAAAGTTAGACTAGCTCCGGTTTCAAAGTCGTCTCCCTGGTTAAATGACAGCATTCGCTTCTTAAAGCGTTGCTGCCGTAAGGTTGAGCGTTTATGGAGGAAAACGCGTTTGCATGTCCATCTCCTTCATCTAAAGGACCTTTTAGTCTCTTTTAACACTTCAGTTCGAGATGCGAGGGCGGCCTATTTCTCAGACTTAGTGTCTAAGAGCAGAGGTAACCCTAAGGTACTATTCGACACCATTAGTGATATTGTTGCTCCTGCTCCACCTGCTGTCCCAATTTCATCAAATGAAGATTGTGAAAAATTTCTTTCTTTCTTCGTTGAAAAAGTCAGTAACGTGAGGAACAGTATCTCTCCTTCTGTGTCTCTCTTGTCTGCTCCAACTCAAGCTAGGCCTGTAATTTCAGAAAGATTTTTACCTGTGTCCTTACCTGAGCTGGTCAAGTTGGTTAATTCAATGAAAGCATCCTCCTGCTCTCTTGATATTTTACCTGGATCTTTGTTTAAAAATGTCTTTCAGTCTATTGGTCCCTGTGTGCTCACAATTATTAATACCTCACTGGTTTCTGGTCAGGTCCCTGTTTATTGTAAGAATGCTGTTATTCACCCACTGTTAAAAAAACCTAAGCTTGATGCTTCTCTTCTCAGTAGCTACAGACCGATTTCAAAATTACCGTTCATTTCTAAGATTTTAGAAAAGGTTGTGGCTAAGCAGCTTATAGCTGTTCTAGATGAATACAGCATTCTGGATAAATTCCAATCTGGCTTTCGTAGAGCTCACTCTACTGAAACTACACTTCTTAGAGTCTCCAACGACATTTTAATGAGATGTGATGCAGGAGAATGCTCCGTTCTGTTGATGTTGGACCTGACCTCCGCCTTTGATACTGTGGACCATCATATTCTGCTAGATAGGCTGAGAGACTGGGTGGGTATATCAGGGGCTGCTTTGGACTGGTTTGAATCCTATTTGCATGAACGATCCTTTTCTGTGGCTACCTCTAAGTACAGTTCCTCTTCTACTTTTCTTGCCTATCGTGTGCCACAAGGTTCAGTTTTGGGGCCTTTATTGTTCTTACTGTATTTACTTCCTCTTCAACACTTATTGAGCACTTTTAAGGACATTTCGTATCACTGCTATGCAGATGATATTCAGGTATATATCTCCTTTAAGCCCCATGATGTTTCCAAGCTACAAATTTTGCACAAGTGCATAGACTCCATTAGATGTTGGATGGCTGGAAACTTTCTTCAACTAAATGAGGAGAAGACTGAAGTTCTTGTTTGTGCTCCTAAAACTTTTGTACCTAGTGTTATGGAAAACTTGGGTCCACTTGCTACATTTGCAAAACCGTCTATCAGGAGCCTTGGTGTTAGTATTGACTCAGCTCTGACTTTGGATGCCCATGTAAAATCTTTGGTTCGCTCCTGTTTTTATCATTTGAGAAACATTGCTAAGCTGAGTCCCATTGTATCGCGCTCCGAATTAGAAATCGTCATTCATGCATTTGTTTCATCTCGTCTGGACTACTGTAATTCTTTGTTTACTTGTTTATGTAAAGCCTCTTTGGATCGTCTGCAAGTTGTTCAGAATGCTGCTGCAAAGCTTCTGACCAAGTCCTCCAAGTTTTCCCATGTCACACCCCTGCTGATTCAGCTGCACTGGCTCCCCGTTAAATTCAGGATCCAGTTTAAGGTTTTGACCTTGACTTTCAGGGCCCTGCATGGACAAGCACCAACATATATAAGTGAACTTTTGCATCCATACATTCCCAGCAGGTCCCTGAGGTCATGTGACCAGGGCTTGCTTGCTGTCCAGCACACAAGGCTGAAAACAAAAGGCGACAAAGCTTTTGGAACTGTGGCCCCCAGATTGTGGAACTCTCTCCCTTTGAGCCTGAGATCTGTGGACTCAGTGGTCACTTTTAAAAAACAGCTAAAAACCCATCTTTTTAAACTTGCTTTTAGTTGATTTTTATTTTTAGGTTTTAGCTTCTGTGAAGCACTTTGTGATTTTTATCTTGAAAGGTGCTATATAAATAAAGTTTTACTTACTTACTTACGTCCGCTGGTGACAACAAATCTGACACAAGCCACAAAGTCAACTGTAAGTTCATCTCATCTTGAGAAGTTTTCCAACTACAGTCCTCTCCTCAGAGCAGTTGCCCGCTTGACCCACATTGCTCGTTCCTTTGGTCAATCCAACCAAGCATCCAGCTGTCGTATTTGGCATCTCTGTCAACCCACAGTGGAAGAATTGGAAAATGCGAAGGTTTGGATCATAAAGAGTGTTCAGAGTGAGTGCTACAAAAAGGAAATAAAGTGTATTCAGGAAGGGATCACGATTCCCCCCTCAAGCAGTCTCTGGAAACTGCATCCTATTCTAGATAGTAATGGACTCTTAAGAGTTGGAGGCCGAATCATACAATCTGAACTGGGTATCGACACCACTCACCCTCTCATCATCCCTGCCCGACACCACTTGGGAACGCTCTTAATACGGCACTATCACGAGACTGTGAAACACCAAGGAAGACATTTCACAGAAAGTGCCATTAGAGCTGCAGGATTCTGGATGGTAGGGGCCAAAAGGGCTATCAGCACAGTGCTTTTTAAGTGTGTCACATGCAAGAAATTGAGAGGAAAAGCGGAATGTCAGCAAATGGGAAACTTACCATCTGAACGAATGCAAGTTGCACCCCCCTTCACATATGTGGGTGTAGACGTGTTCGGGCCATGGGACATTGTAACCCGGCGCACGAGAGGAGGACAAGCTAGCTCTAAAAGGTGGGCCGTGATGTTCTCATGTCTGTTGACAAGAGCAGTCCATATCGAGTTGATCGAATCAATGAGCACAGACAGCTTCATAAATGCTTTACGGCGGCTTTTTGCAATCAGAGGCCCGGCAAGACAACTAAGATCGGATTGTGGTACGAACTTTATCGGCGCCTCTCGTGAACTGAAAATGGACGCATCAAACATGTCAGTCAAGGATGTCGAAGGCTATTTAAGAAAACAAAACTGTTCATGGATCTTCAACCCACCACATGCATCCCATATGGGCGGTGCCTGGGAGCGAATGATTGGGATTGCGAGGCGTATCCTTGACTCTATGTTAGAGGACTGCAAAAGAACACTACTAACACATGAACTGTTGTCAACATTCATGGCAGAAGTCTGTGCCATCATGAATGCTCGCCCCCTGATTCCTGTGTCCACCGATCCTGAGTCACCTCTCATCCTCACGCCGTCGATGCTGCTAACGATGAAACCAGACTCAGCAACGCCACCCCCTGGTGACTTTGGAAAGGGGATATTTCTGAAAGAACAATGGAGAAGAGTACAAGGTCTTGCTGACATGTTCTGGTCCAAATGGAGACGGGAATACCTTCATACTCTTCAGTTGCGACACAAATGGCAGGACAAGAAACAAAGTCTCAAGGAAGGAGACATCGTTCTGCTCAAAGACATTCAGGTGAAGAGGAGCGATTGGCCCATGTGTATCATAACCAAGACTTTCCCAGGGAAAGATGGACTTGTCAGGAAAGTCGAAGTAACTACTTCGCACTCAGGCAATAAGAAGACTTTCTCTCGTCCTGTAACAGAAGTGGTTTTGCTGCTGTCCCCCGAAAAGTTTAGTGACTGACAGTTTAATGTGGGATTGTTATAATCCCAGGCAGGGAGTGTTATGTTACTGCTTAGTTAATTTCATGTTTTAAATGTTAGTAAATGCGCCGCCCTGTGGTCCCTTTAAGTCGATATTTTGTGACAGTAGAAGAAGAGTTAGACAGGAAGTTCATGTTTTCTTGCGATACTGCTTCAAGATGGCTGCTCCACATTCGTGTCCTTCTTTGGGTGTTTGTTAAAGCATTGTCTGTAAGTACTCAATGGTAAAAGCAACGAGGCACTCAAAGTGCTGTCTTTATGTGTGATGGACCACAGTTAACAAGTTTTCTATGTGCTATTCATATGTAAATGAGATCGCCAGTTCATATGCTAATTAACGGTGCTAATCGTCATGCTAGCTCCTCAAATGCATTGTTAGGTCATTGGCACATGTTGTTGTTAACAGTACAGATGAGTAATGTACATTTCCACATATGTTTTATTGTTACAGTTTCACAAAATGAAAGAACCAGTAAACTTCTCAAGATCTCATCTATTGTCTGGAGTTCCTGGGTTCATGTTTAGCTGTGTGGATAGCTAGTCAGACTTCTAGCGAGGCCATTTACAGTCAACCTGAATTTCATTATCAGGATGCAGGAATGGTGGCACATGTTGCAGCTGGGACAATTTTTATGTGAAGTTTGTGTAGCTGAAAAGGTTTATTGATACTGGAAATAAGTTTGTAAATTGAACTTTTCAACTTCTTACCTTAAAGAAGCCACATACAGGAACCCTGGTTAAGATATTTGGACATATGAAGACACAATGCATACTTTACAGCACCTGCATACTCAGCAAAAGAATAAGCTATGTTCTGTTATTATTCACAAGGGGTCACCACCATGCGTAGCTTTGCATGTTTGATTTTTACAGCAGATGCTTTTCCTGACACAACCCAAAAGGGAGTTGTTTCCTCCCATTTGTTGGGCAAGTCTGTAAACAAACACATTATGTAACCACAGAGCAACTGATCATAAGAAGACAGTTTTTTCTGTTCATTTGACTATTTTACATGACTTTAGTTAACTTATTTTCAACTTAATGCTAATTATTTTTTGTGAGTCAGGGATCAGGAAGATTACGGTACTCCAGAAAATGAATCAGTGACATCAAAAGAAATAGCGACTGGGAGAACGGAGAGGGTATACGCTTCTTTTCTCTAAATTACAATAGAATCGTACTCATTTATTTACTATTAATAACCTTCACGGTAATATATACAGATACAGATGTGTCAGTATTCATTATGTGCGTGTTTCCCTGGTAGCTCTGTAAACACAGATGCAGCTCTGGCAAATATGGCAGAAAAGGACTGAAGTCATAATCAGAGACATGGCGGCATTCATCAGTGATGTATACGCTATTTAATTAAATTACGACATTTAATAATTAAAACTAAAATGCACTAGTAGACACAGAGCAAGAAGAACAAAGGGCATCTGTTATGGAAATATATCCCAGGGTGTAATAAAAAAAAATCTGAATATATACATTTGATCAATAAGAGAAAAAGGGTTTGCTTTTTTGTGTCTGTAACCTTGGTTTTCAACTAGCAAACATGGTGGATGTAGCTGTTGGCATGATGATATTGTATATCATTTCGATTAGTTCTTTATCTTGTCAAGGTCCATGTCATCATTGTAAATTGTTTAAGCTGTACGTTACTTGATGTTTTTATATTTTATGTAGTTAAAGTTTTGGTGCTTTTATTTTGAAAGTTAAGCTCGCTTACAAGTCACGCTAGTTTTCCATTTTGGGGAGAAAGAAGGAGGAAACACCTGTAGCGCGTAACAAGAATGGTCTCTGTTGAAAGTCATGTTAAGTGGACTTTAACTGCACACTGTTAAAGGAAACCTCAAAAGAACGGTGACTAATTTCCTTTTTGCAGCATGCAGCCAACGAGGTATTTATTGATTTATCATGTTTGTTGTACAGTGTCACTTTTTGGTGCTGTATCTTACGTTGAGTTTTATTTTGTTAATGCTGTGTAGTTTTCACGGTGGCTTTGGAGAGAAGTCTTCAAATAAACCAGTGACAGAAAACTACTGTTAAGGTTCAAAATATTGGGGATGGACACCAGAGGAAAAACCCACAATAACAACACTGGTCCGGTCGGGTTGAGTCAAACGATGATTTAATGATCACACACGTGGGAGATGGACACTGTATGCAGACAGCCTCAGATCTCAGCTCAAAAAACACATCACCATAGTTTTATGAAATCAGGGTATTAGAACGCCCCTTCATGCGTAGTGACAGGTGTAATACAATCAATGTTGACAATTTTATTTAACACAAAGAATAACATTGTCTCCTTCTCGAGGGCAGACGCTGACTGCCCCCGTCTCCTGGAACCGTCTGTACCCTGCTAAGACACAACATGGCAGCTACAAGGACTCTTTCATTTGTTAAGACCATCAGTGTGTATTGCTCTAAATCAAGTATATAATATTAAATGAATATTGCTGGATCAGCTACTTCTACTTAAAACATATTAAAACATGACTAAGCACAAAATCACCAAGAATAACATCTTATAAGTGCTGTGTAAGCGCGTGCGGCCTTCCAAGCTCAAAGCCTTTGCCCTCCATAGATCAGCCAGACTCGCGCTGGCTGTAGCTTTTAACCTTTAATTACCTTGAGCACAACTCTAGAATAAGCAACGAACTGCAATATGTATGGAATGATCATGGTTACATCTGCAATGGAAAATCATGTTATTATTCTGGTACCTGTAAGAAAAGATCAAACTAAAGTTATAACAATCACTGTAATGCAAAGGATAATGTAAGGTCAAAGACTTCAATTTATGTTTAATGCAAAGCTGGTTATATACTTCTAATGAACTAATAATGCCATATTAAAATAATGAATGATAATGAGAAAAACATCCCCTCCATATTCTACACTACTTAAGTCGGTAAGCTGACTTAGTATCCGCCCACCACTAACAAATAGTGTTGTTCAAGTTATTAAAAAAGTAATTAGTTACTTATTAGAGATAAGAGACAACTCTTTATTGTTATTGCACAGTCATACTTAGAGCTTTTTATTGTCATTGTGCGATTTCTTGCACAGCTGGACCACAAAGGTGCAAAAGTAAAGAAAAAATAAATAAATAAAAAGCAATATATATGTACACATATATGTGAGTAACTATATGCATGGTGTATGCATAGAAACATTGAAACAGAAACATTGTGGGGCTGTATAAAAGGGCAGTTATGTAATATAATAAATAAATAAATAAGGGTGGGGGGCTATTGTCATTTAGGGTGGGGGTGGTAATTCCACTGAGACCAAAATATTGCACAAAAACCAAAAATATTGCATATGAGCCAAAAATATTGCACAGAACATGGAAAGACTGGGATATTGCACATAGATGATCAATAGTAGCGTCAGAGTGGTTGCATTGGAGAAGTCTATTCACACTCTTAGTTTGCTTTAAGAGTTCCTCATGGGAAGAAGCTGTTCTTTAGTCTGTTGGTTTTGCACCTGATGGATCTGAACCTTTTTCCAGAGGTCAGGACGATGAAGAGGTGGTGGTTAGGATGGAGGTGGTCCTTTATAATTGCCCTGGCTCTGGAGAGACATCTTGAACAGGCAATTAAGTCCAGGGAGGAGAGCGGACAGCCGATCACTTTCTCTGCAGATCTGATGACCCTCTGTAGTCTCTTCTTGTCAGTTGCTGTGCAACCAGCGTACCACACAGGGATGGTGTGCTCCAGCACACTCTCGAAAGTGGCATGGTAGAAGGACACTAGGAGGTCAGTCTGCAGCCTGTTCCAAGACCTGCAGAAACGCTCCTTCATGCATCAAGGACGCAGCAGTCTGTCACTGAAGGAGCTCTGCAGTTCAGCAACATTTACATGCATGGGGTGGGAGACTCTGTCCATCAGAGATGTTATTTTGGCCAGAGTCCTTCTGTCTCCCACTACCTGCACTAGGTCCAGGGTGCATCCCAGAACAGAGCTGGCCTTCTTAATGAGTTTATCCAACCTGTTCCTCTCAGCTGCCGATAAACTGCTGCTCCAACATACAACACTGCAACAAATGACAGATGCCACCACAGAGGTCTTTAAAAGCGCTCCCTGGACTCCAAATGACCTCAGCCGCCTCAGCAGGTAGAGTCTGCTCTGACCCTCCTGTAAAGAGCATCGGTGTTGTGGCTCCAGTCTAGCTTATTATTCAGGTGAACACCCAGGTACCTATAAGAGTCCACTATCTCAATGTCCACTCCCTGGATGTTCACCGGTGTCAGTGTGGTGGGTCTGCGTCTCCGGAAGTCCACCACCAGCTCCTTGGTCTTCCCGGCATTGATCAGCAGGTGGTTCTGCTGGCACCAGTCCAAAAAGTCCAGAGTCCACTGTCTGTACTTTGAGTCATCCTCACCTGTGATGAGGCTGACTATGGCAAAGTCGTCAGAGAACATCTGTTGGTGGCAGCGTGGGGAGTTGATGGAGAAGTCTGTAGTGTAGAGGGTGAAGAGGAACGGTGACAGCACAGTTCCCTGTGTGGCCCCCGTACTGCAGACCAGCGTATCAGAGACACAGCCCTGTGACCTCATATACTGTGGGCGTTTTGTGAGGTAATCCAGTATCCACTGGGACATGTGGTGGTCCACTCCCAATAGCTCCAGCTTGTCCTTCAGAAGTCGTGGCTGGATGGTGTTGAAAGCACTGGAGAAATCAATGAACATGATCCTCACAGTGCTTCCAGGCTTCTCCAGGTGAGTCAGAGCTCGGTGCAGGAAGTAGATGATGGCATCCTCCACCCCGGTGCCAGGTTGGTAAGCAAACTGCAGCGGATCCAATGAAGACCTCACCAGGGGGCGCAGATGGTTTAGAACCAACCTCTCCCTGCACACCCATCCGACAGCCTCTGAACCTCAGCTCTATATGCTGTCTGTGGTATCCTCTGCAAACTTAATCACTACATTGTCTGGGTGTGTACTGACACAGTCATGTGTGTACAGACTGTGCAGTAGGGTACATTGAGTGTCCATTACTGATTACTTATCTAAAAAAAAGCATTCTGTTACATCACTGATTACATATTTTCAAAAGTAATTAGTTAGTTAGTTACTTTTTAAAAACATGATACACAATACTTGTTAAATACTAAATACTTAACAAAGCAATATACCTTTCATCCCAATTCTATTTTTTCTGCATAATTCATCATATAAAATTGGATAAAATAGAAAAGTCTCTTTTTTAAAAAAATTTTTATTAGTTGTAATCTTTTAATTTTATGCACATTGCATTAAGCAAAATTTCAATTATTTGCAACAGTCTTGAACAGTCAGATTTGAAGTTTATTTTTTTTTGCCGTGAAAATAAATTTTCTTCCCATGCAGAATGTACAGCAGACGCTAATGCTTTTGTCACTTTTTACAGAATCAAACTATCAAAGTAATGTAAGTACATCCACACTTTTAACGCTACATGGTCGTACTCTCTCCCGCACTCCATATTATCGCTTGTTGATCTACACACGTCTGTTGCTGCCACAGACGTTGCACGCTTGTATGTCATTGTCATGAGACACTTTCACAAACAAAATAATGGTTAAGTAATTCAGTAATGCAGCGTGCTTATGGGAAAGTAACAGTGATTAATAATCTAATTACTTTATTTTGCAATAGTAATCCCTTACTTGTTACTTGAAAAAAGTAATCGGATTACACGTTTCTGCCCGTCTCTAGTCATTAATGATGTCTTGTATTACTGAATGCAGCTTTCTCTCTATGTTTACTAAGTTGATAAGGGAATTTAGTTTTGTTTGTTTTGTTTTTGTACACAAATTGTTATACACAGGTTCCAAGAGTACATGTGCAGTCAATAATATAATAAAGTGTTATATGACTGCTTTGAGAAAAAATTTAATCAGTGTGATATGTAAAAAAAAGTATGCAGCATGTTCTTTCTCCACAGTGCTCCAAAATAGCTTTCTCAGTTTCACAGGAATTAAATAACAGGAAATAACAAAGTCAAAATAGCAACTGAAGCTGAAAAAAAAAAGAAATACTGTAAACTAACATAAGACAACTAAAAAAAACACCATAGCCACAGTAAACAAAAAAACTAAATAGGTACCAGAGTTCAAAGATAGTATCAAAAGAAGAATCCAAAACTGAATGTATCAAATTTAAAAATCTAAAATTTAAACATCAGCAAAACAAACCAGAAGCTCCAAACTGAAATATAATGAAATTCAAAGCGAAGTTGAGGCTCACCCATAGATCAAAGTTTTGACATAATCACTGGCTTCCTCTGCTGAAACAAAGTCCTTCTCAACACCCTTATGTGTGATGTGAAGTCGTGATGGATGAAACAGGCCATACCGAACACCTTCAATGCCATGGAGTCGCTGCTGCTGTTGAATGCAGCACGAGTCCATGCCACCCAGCAAGTTTAGTCGGGGGAGACTGAGATAGGCAGGTCTTCAACTTTAATCTCTAGCACGTCATAAAATGTCAACACAGTCAGTGTGGCAATGAAGCCTGCATACAATGACTTGTGGACGGTCGCTAGGCTTAGTTGTGGGTTGGAGGGTCCTGTGGGAACGATCCAAAAGTAGCTCCTTCCCCAGATCAAATGCTTCTTTTAGCAAGGAGGCTACGGCAGCAGTGGTTCATGTATCAGGGCCCTTCGGTACTCCCACTATCCTAACTAACTTTGTTATGCCGCGTCCTGTATGGGCAGTGTTGGGGAAATGACAGTCTTCACTGAATTGAATTATGAATTAACATACATGTTTTTATTGAGCATTTGAAGAACCAGCAAAAAAAAACAAACTCTTGTAGAGGACATAAAGTCAGAGATAGAAATGACAAGGAGCAGGTGCATCTAGTACAGATAGAACTGCTATCTATCTGATAGAAAACCCACAGAGCTCAGCAGCCTGCGCAACAAATTCTGGATCCTTGGCTTTTAGTTAGCATTAGCAGCACATGCTGCATCCGATGTGAAAGGACCTTTACGTTGCGCACTGTGACTCACAGCAATCGTCCCGGGTCAGCCCTGACTTTGTGTTAAACTAATCTTAAAGTAATAATGGTATTTCTAACCACTGATATACCACAACTTTATCCTTTCAACAGCTACTGAAAGTTAGGGGACCTAGCTTCTATCGGATATTTATATAGAGATCCTCCAGCTTCAAACTGTATTAGCCTTCAAGGACCTATAGTTCAAAAAAGCGCCCCTCCGACAGCCAAACCCATCTGTTCTCTGACTGGATTGTTAAATTTGTGATTAACATGACATTGGCCAATCAGATGAAAGGAAGAAAAATAGGGTCAAAATTCGTACTTGTAACTTGAAACTTGAGTGCAGAGTTTCACACGTATTTTTTGGCTAAGTCCACACACAAATCTTTTTTACGAACACAAATTCTTTTTACACATACAAATCCTGATTTACAAGTACAAAACTGATTTACAGTACAAAATATTTATGACCACAATTTGAGCCCATAGTCCTGGACTCCAAGTCTTCACATTTATTTTCCAGCTTGGCTACGTGAGCTGTGAGGCCCTTGATGGTTTTTTTAAAAATCTCAGCTATATCAGCAGAGAACACAGTGAGTGCGTGCTCCATCTCCCTGACTGTACCTTTTAGCTCGGATATGGTAGCGTCACTGGAAGCTTTATTGATCGCCAGCTGCCTCTTCACCACTTGCAGGTCGAACTTAATGGTAGACAAAGCATCACCCAGAGTATCCTGAAGTTCTTTTTTAAAAATATTGGTGATATCTTTCCTCAGCGAAGCCAGCAACTCAACCTCGAGATCTTCAATACCAGGATTAGCTTGGCACGAGGGGGCTTTGCAGGAGACAATGGCTCACTCGAGGATGTGGTTGCGGTTTGCAAATTAGGCCTCAGTTGTGTTTGAATAGTACTGTGGGTTGTAATATTTTTTGATGCCATTTTACGCAGGCCCGAGTAAAACCTCTCAACACAAACTACAGACTAAAACAGGACTAGAATTATGGCCAAAAAGCGCAAATGAATAACAATTTAATCGAAATCGGCGGGAGCTCCCAAACTTACGTCCTACTCCATCAAAGCTCAACCGGAAATCCCCAGGGGATCAACAATATATCTTATAAATATATACTGGTAGTTGAATCTGTGATTTGATTTGGCAAAATAGGCAAACTAAAAAATTCAGCATATTTGGCCTCGTGACAGCCGCTGCCACCTATGACATTTTATTTTCTTAATACTAATTTTTGCTTACTACTTTTCAAATTGCTCTTTTCAACCATCCATCTTCCTCTGCTTGTCCGATTTAGGATCGGGGGGGGGGGGGGTTATAACTTGACATAAGTGCATGCCTTTGAACTGTGGTAGGAAGCAGGAGTACCCACAGAGGACCCATGCAACCATGGAGACAACATGCAAACTCCACACCGAAAGCATTGTATTGTATTGTATCTTTATTTCAGACATATACAGAAAAAAACAATATATACACAAGTACACATACTTGCATTTACAAATACGAATATATATGTAAATACACACACGTATGTGCTCAGATAAAACAAAAAAATAAAATAAATAAATTAAAACAGAGTCTAAATGACATGAAATGACAATTATTAGGTCTGAAATGGAGTAGGAAGAAGTATAACATACTTATTAATCCCTACCCCATGCTCAACATTCTATTGAATCCCACTATTCACCTAATTCCCATCATCACTTACCCCACACAATAAACAAGGAGAACATGTATAAACATAGCTACAGTGATAGATATAATTTAGATACAATTTAGCATAGTTATATATACAATGGGTGATCAACTTTATCAGTTTCATATTCTTCCAAAAGCAGTTTTCGAAACATCTTTATAAACTGACTAATGCTTGAACATTGCTGGAGGTCCACAGTAAAACTATTCCACAGTTTTACCCCATAAATAGTAACACAAAAGGTTTTAACCTTTGTCCGTGCTTTAAGAGTCTTCAGATTTAATTTTCCCCTCAATTCATAGTCCCCTTCTCTGTCAAAAAACATCCTCTGTACATTTCCTGGTAACATATTGTATCTGGCTTTGTACATAATTTTTGCAGTTTTATATTTTATAAGATCCATAAACTTCAGAATTTTTAATTTCAAGAACATGACGTTAGTATGGTCTCTAAATCCTGCTTTAGTAATCATCCTGATTGCTTTTTTCTGAATTTTACATAGTGGTTGAAGTGAAGTTTTGTATGTATTTCCCCAGATTTCCACACAGTATTCCAAATATGGCAATATAAGTGAACAGTAAAGTACCCGGAGTGATTTGGAAGGCAAACAATGTTTAACTTTGCTCAGTACAGAGATGCTTCTTGACAGTTTGGCTTGTATATGCTTTATGTGAGGTTTCCAGCAGATTTTGTTATCTATTAGCACACCCAGAAATTTTGTATCAGAAACTTGCTCTACTTCAACATTATTTATTAACAATTTTGCTCCGGCATCTTTTTAACAATTTCCAAATAACATAAATGTAGTTTTTTTTTTCAAATTTAGTGATAACTTTAAACCCAGGATCTTCATTCTGTGAGGCAACAGTACTTCACACCATGCCACTTGAAGCCAATTTATGTAAACTTATGTCAAACTTATTTTACATCATGCCCCAAATACACTTTTACCTTGTGGACCAGACCAGGGAAACTCCTGTTTCTATCACTATACAGACATTTAACTACAGTTCCCTGAGAAGTCTTAATATACAGAAAGGATGCACAATTTTAACTGTAGGTCTCAGTTTTTCTACATAATAAATGTAAAAACAGAAAAAAAAGGTTATGGTAGCTCATTGACTACACAAATGTTTGAGTAGATATTTCTACACTAGCTAGTGAAACACGACAACTTTCGGTCATTTAACTATTGATCAATTATTTTTCCTTTGTGCAGTATCAATAGAAGTGGGAGATATCTCTATCAATAGAAAAAGTATGGGTGCCAGGGTCAGCCTTGTGTTTGATATGCCTGATGTAAATAATAAAAATGTCTTTTCATGCCTGAGCATTTAGATTTTTCCGAGTTTAATCTTTAGAAAAGGAAGATGAGTTTCTCCCCCAACCCACTTTTCTGCATGAAAGCTAGTTTTGGCTGCAGGTGGTAGTGGGGGGCAACCACAGGGGTAGCTCCACATGTATTAATTTGGAAGATTCATTTTATTTATTTGTTTAGGAATCTGAAAATCTTTCACTGGTTGGTGAATGTGTAGACCACTATACTATAGAGCCACTAGCTCACTTAACAGATAATACCCCAATATAAAATCAACAACAAGCTTGCACTTCTCTCACATAGGGGTTCTAATTTTAATTTCCTGGCCACTCTACTCATTACGAAGTGTGTCATAGTGTTTCGGTGCCCACACTAGGCGGGTGACAAATATATCACGCTTGACCCAAATGCTCTGGTCCCAGCAGTACTTTGGAGACAGCAGCCTGCTTGGCTTATGAATCCAAAAGTACTTGTTTAGATGGCTTTCATCGTGCCACAGAGCTTCCACATTATTAATAACATGTTTCACAGTATCATTTATCAGTAATATTTCCTACAGGGTTTGTATTGCATTGAATATGTCTGTCATCACATTGACCTTTCTATTTTTACAGGTTGAGTTCATTTTATACACAATGCATAAATGTGCTTGGTTAAGAGTTGATGTTCCATTCTAGAAGGTTTTAAGCTTCACTGGTGAGAGTGTCCAGATGATACATGCTGAGGGGAGATGAGAACATAGCAGGTTAATTGCATGCATGCTTACAATACACATATTAATCTAGTAGCAGGTTTGAGTGAAGGCCTAAAGCGTCTTCTGCTTCAGTTTGAGACTGGCTGCAAAGTACTCTACTTAGGGATTAATGACAAGGGTCCATCATTAGCTCTCAGAGATGCTAAGACCTGAAGTTATTACCTTAAAAGGCAAGTAATGTAGAAAGGAGAAGTTATATGTCGGTGTAAGGTTATATGTACGTGATGTACCCTTGTCTGCACGAATTGAACTTTTGCCTGTCTGTCACCATGTATTTTTGAACTGCATTAACGTAGGTGTGATATTTTGTCCTATAAAACCAGAACCCAATGTATTCTTGTCAGAGCAACCCATTCCGTATGCTGACGGTTGGTTGTTCTCCTGTGATAATAAAACTCATCGTTTGATTGCACTTTTCCGGAGCCTCCGTCGTTTGTTGTCTGGTCTAAAGTTGATCGATCTCGCAACAATATTGTACACAGAGTCTGCTCATGTTACCTTTTTCCAAAAGACACTGTAAATAGTTTCAGCACGTCACTGCAAATAAACTTAATTCATTTACTTTATTCTGTTTCTGCATTCAACTCCTGCTTGCTGTCGGAGTATGACACTCCTATAATTTTTCACATTGCCTTTGGTGCATATCTTGAATATATGGAAATAAAACCACAGATGACCAATGGCAGATAGTAGAGAAATCCAGCACACATTGGCCTGTGCATTGAAAAGCACGTTTATTGACAGATTAAACGTGAACTCCCACTTCTTTGGCCCTGTCATTTCCCCGATGAACAACATTTTAATTGCGAAGAAAGTTGTGGCAGATAGACAGAATCAAACCTTAAAGAAAAGGAAAAAACAAACATTAAGCCTCTATTTGCATTTCTTTGTGAAAGGGATATTGGTTGAAATAAGAAATTGTTATATTATAACAGTTTGTAAGGTATTAATAACAGGCAACAAAGATTTGACCTCATTAAAAATGGTTTTATGACATTATTAATTAGTAAAATAGTAACACTTTTATTCAAATGTATGCCTATTTTACTTCATTGCCTCATTCCTTTTTCATTACATTTCCTTCATTTTGATTAATTATATTGTATCTTGTTCTAGTCAGGCACATGTTTATTTTAGTTAGTTGGTGTATTTTATTCAAGTTGGTTACCGTATTTTTATTTAACATGTAGTATTCATATAACATAAAGGGATCCAGTGGCCTTTACAGCTTAAAGAGATGAAATCTTTTACAGTTATAAAACTTACACATACTTACATTAGAATTAGGGATCTCTTATCATGCAAGTATTTAATGTGGGCTAAGATTACCTAACATCTTTGTTTGCAGTAACACTTGGTAGCCACATGATAGAGCTGTGTCTCAGGTGTTCATTAAACTCGGTGCTGTTATGAGTGTCACTCTTTCTATGTCACTCTATGCCTCTTTCTCTTCTTAAGAATTGATGCTCAGTCTATTGAAGGTTTCAAGCTTCGTTTGGCGTGATGTCCCGACGATCTATTGTGTAAGTGACTTGGAGCAATGGAAGGTTAAAACAGCATTCACGCTTACAGATATGATTTAAACATAGGCCAGGCCGAAAGCCAGGAATTCATTTAGCTTCTAATTGCATTTGAGCTTGCCTAGTAACAAGTGACAGACGAAGAGCCAAGAAAGTGTAAAGTCCCCAGGGACTATTCGGAGAATGAGTTTAATTACCATGTATGGAAGAATGTCCTAGAAAGAGGAACGTCTCTGTCTATTTTAGCTATGTTTAATTGATTATTTACTGTAACTGATGCATATTATGTTCATTTGTGACACAGAAGGGGTTGAACCCTGACATGAATAAAACCATTCTGAAATGAGCTGTTTGGTGAAGATCTATGCTGATGTGTTGCAGTGTACATCTTCCCACGCGTGTGCTCAATAAAATCATCGTTTGACTATCTCTTCTGGGCCAGTGTTGGTTTTGTTCCTTGCCTCAATATTTTGAATCAAGACAAATCCTTATGCATTCATCTTCATAAATTGAACACAAATTGAAAACATATTGAACAAGCAAAGAACAACAAAACCCAATCTGATCAGATGTCTGCGTTTCCTACAGTCTATTGCTCAGGTGCCAGTGGTTAGATAAGAACCTACTCAGCAAGTGACAGCTGTAATTTATTAAAAATTCCTAATAAAAGATGAAAAGATTCTTACAAAAGTAGTTAATAACTCCTTTAGTGCATCAGCAAGAAAAACTTTGATGATGATGGAAAGGAGACAGCAGCTCTGGCCATAAAACTGTCATGCTAAAGAGGTGCAAGCTCATTCAGCACTTTTAGATTACTGTTAATGAGAATGTTTGAATGTACCAGGTCTAACAATGTGGCTCAAAGAGTTGGCAGTTCGTCTTGTAATCGGAAGGTTGCTGGTTCGAGCCCCGGCTCATGTCTCGGTCGTTGTGTCCTTGGGCAAGACACTTCACCTACCGCCTACTGGTGATGGCCAGAGGGGCCCATGGCGCTTTATGGCAGCCTCGCCTCTGTCAGTCTGCCCCAGGGCAGCTGTGGCTACACTCTAAAAACTATTGTTTAAGCTCAACAAAAAAAATTAACGCAACAGTTTCCATTACTCTTTTTGAGTTACGATAACTTATGTTGAAATTAGATTGAACCAACAAACTATATTGAGTTAGGGGAATTAACTTTTCCTCCATAATCAAAGGTGATTTTAATTACCATTTATGTAATATTTGGTAGCTTAAAAACATATTTTTAAGTTGTTTACTCATAAAAATTATCTTCCTCCAATTACTTTTTCCACATTATTTAAAATGATTTTTAAGTGTTATGTAATTAATTACAGCAATTACAAAAACAATTTTTTAAAGTTCATTATTTAAAATATTAAGTTGCTGATTTTCATCATTATTAACATCATTTTAGCTTTCTCTTATTTTTTATTGTAATAGCTTTTAAGAAAGGAATTCATTCAACATTTTTTTTTATCAAAAAACTTTATTTTTTAACTGTAGGCATTTCAACACTTTGTATTTAAAAAGTGAAAATAAACCAGAAATTTAGATTTATACCATCTCAGCCAAGTTATAGTATATGCCTTTATGTATTTAACACCACAGAAACAAATGTGTTCAATTGGTTAAAAAAAACTTAGAAAACATTTTGTTACAGTAATACTTCCATGCAAGTGTTCAGTAAATGTTAACTTTCAATGCCTACCAAACTTTACAAGATCTTGCATCTTTCTATGACACAATGCAGCAAACACCTTTAAGATCAATGTTACACATACAGGATTCAAAACAGTTAACAATTTTTGAAACAGAGTCAACATCTTTAACATAATGATGGTTCCATCAAGGTCAAGGAACAGCTTCTGAACAACTTCAAAAGTATATTTCAGATCCTTGCATTAGCTCAGATTGAGAGCATATATTATGCCCATGAGCAAAACACAGCGCCTTGGGAAATTCTGGCCCTCCATGATTTTTGTTTCCTCCACCACAATGGTTGCAGTCTTATGGTTAGATCCAGGGGTGTACCGGTTACTGATGATGGCAGTTTTCATCACCTGCCTTTCAAGGTTGGCCTTAAGTTCTTCGGTGTTAACTTAAGGCCAACCTTAAGTTAAGGAATTAATAGGTTAGTGAATTATAGATTAGACTTTTATACTTACTGAAACTTAATGAATTCAGATGATCAATGGAACACACACACACACACACACACATACACACACACAATGCTGAATTACTTAAACCGAACTCCATGAAAAGGTCCTCTTCCTTCTCTCTAAGGAAAGTGATAAGGCAGCAGATGGCTACTTCTCTGCGTGTTTCAATTGTATTGTGCTATTTAAGAAAAAATAAAGTATGAGTATAAAATACATGGGTGACTGCCAACAAAGTGCATTTCAAAGCTACCCAAAGTCTAAATAGTTGTCCTACCTCAAGAAGCATGTCCTTGATCTGCCTGATTCTCACTCCCTTAGCTCCTCCCCTTGATAAAATGACATCCATCAGTTTTGGGGTGCAATGGTCAAGTGTAGCTATTCAAGGCTTACAGTGGTTATTCTCTTGAACTCCTCCTTTATCTGTAGACCACAGAAAGAGAAGAATTAAACCTTGCAGACTATTAGCTATACTGCATTAATGAATGCTCTAATACATTATTTAAAGAGGATAGATGTGATCTAAGGCTACCCCAAGTTTTGAGGGAACAAAAACAATCTTGGTGAAGACAAGGGAGACTTCCCCACCATAACCGTGGTGTAATCTCTAATGCTTTAGCAACCCTGTTTTTGCAGAGGTTTCGAATTTGCACATTGTTCACTCCCAGCCCATTTTGTAAAAAATGTGTCCCAACTTAACAAAGCACTAATGACCCTAGATTATCACACTATACTAACTGCTTACATAAAGTCTTAATGTTAAGTAGATTCACATAGCCCATGCCAGAATAATGCTATTGGAATGACATTAACAATATTTCACACAGTCTGATTTAAAAAAACAAAAAACAAAAAAAACAAAACAAAGATAGCTACAGCTCTTAAGATCAAGAACAATACTTACTTTAAGCTGTATCACAATACTAACCAAAATCAATGTAATATTACGTATGGGTCATGCAAGTTTTATAAAGATATAAAATAGGTGAGCCAGATGGAAAAAAGAAGCCTCTAGGTTATCCCTCTGAAAGAACTATTCACAGTTTAAAGGCTTCTAATTTTGGTAAAAAGAAAAACAAAATCAGCCTATGATCGAAATTAGATTGCACTGTGTAGCAAAACTTTAATCATGCTTTTCCTAGCCACAGTTGCACTCTCTAGCTGAAGACTTTTGTCAAATGAAACTTTATAAGTCTTATCCTCTGCTGTGCTAAAGTTTAGAATGGCTAGCATTAGCTACATGTGGTAGTGCAAAGTATTTCCTTATCTGTATGAGCATCACATCATACACAAATCCACTACAGGTGACTAGCACAAATGCTTTGCTTTGGTAGAACTGTTATTTGTAAATGAAATGTTACTTACCTTGAAATGTTTTTTACAAAAGCTTGCACCATGCAACGCAACATGTGTGAATTTGCCCGGGCTAGTTAAGTCAGTAGGGGAGGGAATTTGAAATCAGAAGTTACAGTGGAAAAAAATAAGTTATGTATTAAATTTCTTTAAGTAATTACAACTTGAATTTTATTTTGAACCCACTAACATTGGGATTTAATTTCAAATTACATATAAAATTAATTTAATGTAATTACCAACATTATTAATTCAACACAACCCAAAAAAATAAAGTTTGCAACTTAGAAGGTCTATCTTAATCAATAAATTAGAATTTTTATGTTGCAGCCATGGATTTAATCAAGTGGTGGTAAAAGGCCTGATGAATTACTTTTTAGAGTGTACAACTGTAGCTTGCCTTCACCAGTGTATGAATGCGAGAGTGAATGAATAGTGGTATTGTGAAGCACTTTGAGGGGTCCCGAAAAGTGCTATATAAATGCAATTTATTATTATTATAACAAGATGTTTTGTCAACACACAACCTTTATTTTTCATTCATATTTTAATTCTCCCTGTAGATATTTACTGTTAACCATGTTCAAGCCTTTTAATTCAGCAGATATTTTTGTTATTAATATTTACTTCACACTTTTTTTTTCAGTTGTCCTCGCAGGAGAGCCACTGCAGACATATGCTTTATAGAATATGATGCTGAACATTAAACAGCATATAAAGTATATAAAAATTAGCTCAGTCTTAAACATATAGAGCAACAATATTAATCCAGGTGACACTGATGGGGAGCATTTCCTGCAGATTCATTGTTTTTACTTTGATACTTTTTGCTCTTTAGGCGTTGTTATAATATTTTGATGATTGTTTTCCTAAAGGAAAATTTCAGCTAATGGCAAATAATAGTAAATCATTTTTGTTAATATAGTAGATATTTATTCAACTAAAAAGGTAATAATATTTACAATTCTTCAGCTAGAAAGGAGTTCAGAAAGGTGAGGATCACAAGTGGTTATTAAAATGTGTTCAGAATTTGCAAATTTTTTTTTTTTTTTTTTTTTTTTTCTAAATGACATCAGAAACAGCAGTATGCGACATTACGTGATGGCAGAGCTTCAGTTCATCCTTTGTCATTTTTTTTTTTTTTTTTTTAATAAATAGGACAGGGGGAATGAATGAGAGAGAGAGGGGAAGAGAAAGAAAGAAAACCAAAGGGGAGAAGAGACGGTGAGAAGGGGGGGGAAGAGAGAGAAAAAAAAAAAACTCCTGGGTCACCTGTATGGAGGAAAAAAAAAAAAAACAAACAAACAAAAACAAACAGAGGAGACAGCAAACAACAAAGAGCAACATAATAATAGAGAAAACAAAGCACCATCACAATAAACTAGCTAGTCATAGATATCAGTATTTACTAAGTAATAAACGATATTGTGCAGCACGCAAGATAGACAGCGCACAGTGTGCTTTGAGGCAGCAGCCAAGAAAGCTTTAGTCCGCGTCTGTGAATACCCATGTGTGCATACCTGTGTGGATCAGCATGCTTGCATTCCAAAGGTTTCTCCATGTAATGATCTGCTAGGGAGTGTGGGGGGGCCACAGCCCCGTCCTCCAGGGTGTGAAGCGGGTATGGAGGAGATCAAAACTCCAGACATCCAGAGGCCCCCAGAACACAAGAGACCATGGAAGACCAACAGAGGGGCAGCCGCGCCACTGTCCCAGAATTTGCAAATTGATGACTATTCATCTCATATATCATGCCAACCAAATAAGCTCCCTTTCTGATATGATATATTGTACACTTTGTTATATATTGGATTATTTAATTTAGCTCAGTCTGTTACTGTTCTTATTGTCTTAAAGCAACTGTAACAACATAATTTCCTTATGTATTAATGAACTATTCTAATTCTGAAGCCTGTTAAAATGGGGAACATAATGTGTCCAACCTTCTCACAGCAAACACAGAAAGATGGCTTTTGACTGAAAACATTAGGGGCAAACATCCCCTCCCAGATGACAGATGCTTTCCGAGATATGGATATCGGTCTTAATCAATGTTTCAAAGCATGGTTTCTGCTTATCAGCTGAAACTTGTAGATGTAGATTATCGCGCTTTCCTCACCAGCTGTTTGCACTCCTCCGCTCTATGCTTCAAATATTTAGTTACTCCTTTGCCTCCAAGAATGGGAATGGTCCTTATAATAAATGTAGCCTTTTATTTTGTTTGTCGAAGTACGTGGGCCTTATCAAAACACGGTTTCTACTTCATTAACTGCAGATTACAGGCGTAGCAATAGTTTATCTAGCTCTTGTGTCACCAGCTGAAACCTCCAGCCCTTCCCTGCTCTCTCTCTCTGTTATTTAGTTACGTCCTGCCCTCCTTTAATGGTATTGGAACTTGTAACAAATGTAGCCTTGTTGTAGGATTGGAGGTATAAGTGAAAATACCTCCAAAATACCCAGGCAGCCTCCTGTAGCCCTTTACTGATACATGCAAACATACATGGAAATCCAGTTAATAAGGTAAAAAAACAACAACAAAGAAAAAAAAATACAATTGAAATAAACTTAAAAGACAGTATATCCCGTGACCACCTTTATTCTTGAACACAGACACACTTGGAACTCAGACAGTTTTCGTGTAATCTTGTGTAAGTAGTGTTCAGGAATAGTTCTCCAGGTGTCTTGACGGACAATCAAGACTCCTCTATGGATGTTGGCTGCCATTTATTATATTCTCTGTGAAGATGCATTGCGCTCCATTGATAATTTCAAATTAAAATTTGTGGGAAGGTCAGTCCATGACTGCTAATGCTACACTGTGTGCTGTTCCACCTAAGAATGCTTTTATGCTAGCCAATCACATTGTTTCCATTTGGTATTGCATGGTGGATCGAAATTAAATGGAATTGTTTTGCATTCATAATTACCTATCACCACCACCATTTTACAGATGACCGTAATGTTTTGCTGGATTTTTTTCCATTTCTTAAGAACATTTTATTTCACTGAGTGGCCTCTTACCCATTCGGCTACAGGTGCTTTAGTGTTAACTTTTCTCAGAAAGTTATTTCTGGTCACTCTACCTAGTACGAAGTGTGTCATAATGTTTTGGTGCCCACACTAGGCGAGTGACAAGTATATCCTGCTTGTCCCAAATGTTCTGGTCCCAGCAGTACTCTGGAGAGAGCAGCCTGCTTGGTTTATGAATCCTAAAGTACTTGTTTAGATGGCTCTCATCGTGCTACAGAGCTTCCACATTGTTTATTTTATCCTCCATGATCCCCAGATAACAGGCATCTACCAGATTTGACAGATAGATTTGGGGTTTCTGTCATAAGTAAACTGGGCCTTTGGTAATTTACAATAGTGGGCATGGAGCAATGCCACAGAATCACTCAGTGCCTCAGACCCAAATCTCCCCTTGAACTCCTGATCCACATCAAAACAGAAGACATAATGAAATCTGTGACGGATCTCTGACTCTATAGCTGACACTAAAGACTTTATGTATTTTCTTTGAGGTACCAAGTGGGTTTGCAATTTCAAAATCATCCACATAAAGTATTATTGACAATTTCTGTCCCTCTTGTGAGTAGAACATTTTCTTCAAGCACATCATTTTTTTTCAACAACAATTGCAAAGATGTGAGAATAGGCACATACATATAAGTGTGCTTTGACGATTCAATTAAATACTCCACAGGTTTGCCATATGGAAAATTTTCTTCGTAATATGATTTCCTCCTCTTTGCTGTAGATAGAGATCCTTCAGATGTGGCACATTTATGTAAAACATTACTATCAGAAACTGCCTGACAAATCTCATTCACCAGTTTATCCGTATATGTACAGTTGTGCTTTTTCAGTATATCTACAACTGATTTTCTAACCAGAGGTTGTGATAACAAAAGCAACTGATCTATATGCTCAATAATCTCCTGTGTTGCTCTCTGGGACACATGGAGAATGGTCTGCATTTTCAAGAAAAATCCAGCCAGATTGTTTTGCAAGTGCTCTTCTAAACCCTCAATTCCACTGATTTCACTGGTGGATGCCACTTGATTGTCATCTGATGACTCTATTGAATCAAGTTGCATGTCATCTTTTTGTTCTACATTTATAACACTTTGCACAATGCCTTCATTGTAACTTGTTGAATTTTGGTGGTCTCTGCATTTGTGGGCATTGAAGGTTGAGTATACATTGGTTTTAAAATTGCAGTTCTTGAAAGGACATGGAACAGTTTCTTTTCGTTTTAAATGCCCCCTCAGATGGATAAACATTTGGCTTTCAATAAATGGCTGCTTAAAATTACACACAGGGCAACAAAATCCATAATTATTCAAATCTAGATAAGAACCGTCTTTTCTTTGCATGGGAGTGTGCATTCTTGACATGTGTATCTTTAATGAATTAAATGTACACATGCATGTGTTGTAGAGACAGGGTAAGGGTGAAATTGTGGAGTACTGACCATGGTTGAGCCGATAATTCTTCAACAACATGACTTTTATGGCAGTAGAAAAACTACACAACTTGCAATTCCACATTTTGATGCCAAATCGTTTTAAAATCACCTTTACTGGCTGTCTTTAGTGCAGTGCTGGATGATCTCTCGGCATGCTACTGCTCCTTCAATCGTCAGACTGTAATAACACAAAACCCATGAGGACAGAAAGCTAGCAGAACAGTTTTTACTTTTAGACTTTTACTTCACTTAAAAAAAGTCAATCTGAATAACACAAGCTTTGAAAACAGTAAGAGTTATTCTTGCACTACAGTTCATTTTCAATTCAGGTTGGTCAACTACTCTATACGTTATAAAATAATAAAACAATTTTACACAAGTGAAGTACACAATAGGCTAACCCTTGGAAAGTACAGAGTCAGAAACGTTTAGGTTTGATGCAGGGCAGCTTTGAAAAGGTAAATTATTTCACGACTAAAATGCCACTAACCATCATATTTAAAATTTGTGAAGGTGAACTTGTCCACTAAACTCTTAAAATTAACACTAAATAAATCTTCTACTATTTTCACTGTGTCAAAAGTAGGCTACATTTGAACTTGATAAAGTTCAGAGTCAGAAAAGCCTAAACACTGATTTTACCAAAGGTTTTGTGCCATGCAGTATGCAAAGAATAGACAACTTACCAACTATTTGATTGAAACAAGCCACCAACCGTTAATTTTTTAAATTGTGAAGGCAGACTCCATACAGCGCTAGGCGGGAATTGTGTGCTGGCAAGCTAAGTTACGAGCTACTACAACAAAGTAGTCTGATAAATTACAACGAAGTACAACTAAAACAAAGCAATCTGATAAATGTACGTTTTGTTATGCTGTAAGCCTAGTTGTGATTGTCAAACTGAGCATAACGACCTTTCCCTACAGAAACGAAACTGGATGTGTCAACAGCTTTTATTTGTTCAGAAAAATACTCTCCCCAAATCTGTTGCCCATGAGCACAACAAAACCTACTGCCACTGAGTTGTATATATGAAATAAAGTTATTACAGTTTGGTAGAAAACACATACGGATCACAAATACTGACTATATAACAAGATGATCTTTAAATTGTACTTTTAAAGGAAAAGAGAAGTCCAGTCAAACCAGTTTTCTTTTCTGTTAACAATGACCTGTTGTTCAGTAAAATACTCGTGTGAAATGCACTATACACAGGTACACACACACACAGGTCTTTATCACCAGCTTCCACATTTCTTTATAGTTTTCCCAGGTTATGATATGAACACAGTCTGACAGCTGTCGGTCCCAGCTGATTTCCCTCTCCCTCCGCTCCTCTCCGTCTCACTATATGTGGACGCTTCATCTCTTTGCTCTTTAATGCTTTGCTTCTTTTATTGATTTTATTGATTTTTATGCTGATTTTTTCCCTTTTTTCCTTATGAGCTTACCTGCGATAGCTTCTGGACACTCATAGATCATTAGGACTAAAGTGTTCTTAACAGAAACAGCAACATTTTTATAGTTACCTTATCCTCAGCGCTCCGTGTGTCTGTGGCCTAGACACAGCTGAAGCCTGATTACAGCGTCTGGGCACCGAGCAGCCTCAATAGCCTGGAAAGGGGCTAACCGCTAGGCTAACTAGCAACAAGATGCCTTCCCTCTCCACAGATGACTACCACAGCCTCCTGCAGAAGATTGCAATACTGGAGACAAAAATTCATCGCTTAGAAGTAAACGTGGAGGTAAATGGACTGTGTGGAAATGAAACAACCTTGCCTTTGATTCAAAACAATGGCGATGAGCAAGCTAGTACACAGCTAAGGAGCACAGATAACATGACCAAGAAAGTAGACTCTGTGCATTATTATAAATCCTCAAGTGATAATCCCCCCTTGGACTGTCTTGGTGCAAAACCAAGACATAAATCATGTCTCCTGGAAGGGGGAGGACGTACCACAGGCAGGGCACAGCGAGCTGAAATCTCTGAAACCGACTGGCTTTCACTTCCTACGAGACAGAGAAGCTCTTCTACCCCTGTATACGGGAGGAAACAGGACTGGACAACCGTGAATAGGAAGAATAACAACAAACCTCCAGAACAACTGAATGTGAAACTGCAGAACAGATTTGCTCCACTATCAAAGGACCCTGGATCTATATCGGACAACCATCCATCTAAAAGCAGCGAAGTAAGGTCTGAAAATCTGTTGAATAGCAAAAGACCACAGGGAAAGCTCTGATTGTGGGTGACTCTGCCGTAAAGGATGTACAAAGGATGTGCGGTAAGAACACTAAAGTCCTCTGCTTTCCTAAGGATATGGTCAACAACCTGAAGGAGAGAATTCTTCAAATTGCAGATGAATATCCAACTGTGACAAACATTGTTCTGCATACAGGGTCAAACGATGTGTCCAAACAACAGTCGGAGGTTCTGAAATGGGACTTTACTGGATTATTAAATACTGTAAACTCTCTGAATGCAGCTGTATTCATCAGTGGACCTGTACCGCCGGTCAGAGGAGGAGACGAGAGATTCAGCAGGTTGTTTACACTGAATAAATGGCTTATATCAGCATGTGCTGACCACTCAGTGCATTTTATCGACAACTTTAATATTTTTTGGGAACGCAGGCATCTGTTCAAAGCAAATGGATTTAATTTTAACAAGTCAGGGGTGAAACTGTTCACCTCCAACTTGTTTTATTCCATACGTCATCCATCTGTGCTTGGTGCCAAGGCTGAGATAAACGAGGAGTTATCTCATAAAGAGGAACAAACAGTACTCCAAGAACAGACAAAGCCCAGCAGAAACCTTGAGGACTCGGAGCTCCATTTGCCCCCACCCGGGAAGAGCCTCAGAAAGGAGAGACATCTAAGGCATCTGAGGAAGAGCCTCAGAAAGGAGAGACATCTAAGGCAAGAAGAGGGGTCCCTATTTGCCTCCAACTCTCTCAACAACACCAACGACCAGGACAAGGGACCACGACCTTCCCCAGTCCCCCAAACCCCTGACAGGCCATCACCCTCCTCCCCCTCCCTTTCTCCCTCCTCCCCACACCTGAAATTCACTGAGGAGATGATGGAGCGGGTCAATGCTGGGCTCAGATCTACCCCCCGTCCCAATCCCTTTTTGTCCCCCATAAACCCGCCACCAGAGCGGCCAAAGGTTCGCCATCGAGCCCCACCCTCAACAGAGCAATCGAAGTCACATTGCCCAGCCTCGCCCCCCTTCGTTCCTCTTCATGCCCTGTCTCCGCAGTCTGATGTGTGATGTGTAAAGGGTCCGGGCTGTGAGGATTATGGCAGTGGTGACTTTTCCCAGGAGAAGCTGGGACCCTGTTTACTAGAAGGTTTTAAAATTTCTGTACTTTTAGGTGACAGGAGACATGTGGCCTGGTCAAAACACAGAGAGCTGCACTCTAAAAGATCTTTAAACATAGTAAACATACCTTGTGTGCCACAGACTGCTCCCAAACACGAGCGGACAAGTAATACCTCTAAAACACTTAAGTTGGCTTTATTGAACGTTAGATCTTTAGCTGGGAAAACATTTTTAATTAATGATTTAATCACTGAGCACAGCCTTGATTTTATGTTTTTAACTGAAACTTGGTTGGACCAAAGTAACAGTGGAGCTGTTCTCATCGAGACGACCCCTCCTAACTACAGTTTTATCAGTGAGGCCAGGGTGAGCAGGAGAGGAGGGGCCTTTGGAGATCATTAAATGTCTTATTTAATGAATCATTTCAATGTAAGCAGCTATCTCCTGGAAGTTTTCAGTCTTTTGAATATGTGGCTTTACAGCTGAAGGCCCCATCCAAAGTTGTGTTTCTTAATGTTTACAGGCCTCCCAAATACTGCACAGACTTTTTTAATGACCTCAGTGAACTGCTGTCTGTGATCTGTGTTGATTTTGACTGTGTAATTATTGTTGGGGATTTTAACATTCATGTGGACAACCCTCAGGACAAAGGGACTAAAGACCTGAGTAACACTCTGGGCAACTTTGGGCTGACTCAGCATGTAACAGAGGCCACACATAATAGAGGACACACTCTTGACCTACTGATCTCCAAAGGCCTGAGCATTTCAAAGGTTACTGTGTCTGATGTGGGCCTGTCTGATCATTACTGTGTTTTCTTTGAAAGTAAAATCTCAGCCCACACAAATATATCAACAACAGTGATCACAAAACGGTGTATAACTGAACACAGTAGTGCAATTTTTAACCAGGTCTTCCCATTAACACCTGACCTGTCCAGAGGGTCAGTCAATGAGCTCGTCAATAGCTTCAATGCTAACATGTTAAATGTAATGGACACTATTGCTCCCATTAAGGTGAAGGTTATCTCTGGAAGGAAAAAGTCTCCATGGAGAAACTCCACACTGGTGAAAAATGAAAAAAGAGAGTGTAGGAAAGCTGAGCGCAGATGGAGAAAAACAAACCTCCAGGTTCATTATGACATTTATAAAGAGAAACTTCACAATTATAATTTACAACTGAGGAATGCAAGGAGGTCCTACTTCTCTGACATCATCACTAAAAACAGCCATAATGCTCGGGTCTTATTTTCTACAGTTGACAGGCTAACAAACCCTCCTGTGTCAGTGGCAGCTGAACTTCATTCGACCATGGCCTGCAATGACTTTGCCAAATTCTTCACAGAAAAAATCCAAAAAGTTAGACAAGCAATTGGTACATCAACAGCAGATCCAGGATATGTACTGTGTCCACCAAAAAACTGTTTAAACACCATGAAACAGTTTCAACCTATTAACAGCAAAGACCTGGAGGACATCTTAGGTAAACTGAACTCCTCCTCCTGCTGTTTAGATGTCCTGCCAACAAGTTTTTTCAAAAAGGTCTCAAAGACTTTAGAGTCAGACCTGTTACAGATCGTCAACTTTTCTTTATTATCAGGTGTGTTTCCAGAATCACTAAAAACTGCTGTAATCAAACCTATACTGAAAAAGGACAATCTTGACAAGACACAAATGAACAACTACAGGCCGATCTCAAATCTCCCATTTTTAAGTAAGATCATTGAAAAAGCAGACTAATTGCTACGATGCCTTCCAGTCAGGTTTTAGACAGAACCACAGCACTGAAACCGCTCTGACCAAAGTGTTTAATGACATATGTCTGAATACAGACAGTGGAAAAATGTCAGTCCTAGTTTTACTGGATCTCAGTGCAGCATTTGATACAGTTGACCACAACATATTACTCAAACGACTGGAGAACTGGACAGGTCTTTCAGGAACTGTACTAAACTGGTTCAAAACATACTTAGAAAACAGGAAATACTTTGTATCAATAGGTAACTTCACATCTGAGCAGACAAGTATCACATGTGGAGTTCCCCAAGGTTCCATCTTGGGACCCCTTCTGTTTAACATCTACATGCTCCCACTGGCACAGATTATAAACAACAACAAAATAAACTATCACAGCTATGCAGATGACACACAAATATATATCACAATGTCACCAGGAGACCGAGGCCCTGTACAGGCTCTTGGTAAATGCATTGAGGAAATCAATGACTGGTTGTGCCACAATTTTCTCCAGCTAAACAAAAACAAAACTGAGGTAATAGTCTTTGGCGCCAAAGAAAAACGATTACAGGTCACCAGAGAACTTCAATCTATACATCTAAAAACCACAAACCAGGCGAGAAATTTGGGTGTAGTGATGGATGCAGACCTAAACTTAGAAAAACACATTAAGACAATAACAAAGTCAGCTTACTATCACCTCAAGAATATTTCAAGGATAAAAGATCTGATGTCTCAACAGGACCTGGAAAAACTAGTCCATGCATTCATCTTTAGTAGGCTTGATTACTGTAACAGCATCTTTACAGGTCTACCTAAAAAATCAGTCAGACAACTACAGCTCATTCAGAACTCTGCTGCTCGAGTCCTCACTAAGACCAAAAAAGTGGACCACATCAGTCCAGCTCTGAGGTCTTTACACTGGCTGCCTGTCCGTCAGAGGATAGACTTTAAAGTTCTGATGCTGGTCTATAAAGCTCTGAATGGTTTAGGACCAAAATACATCAATGACCTCCTGACCCAGTATGAACCTTCCAGATCCCTCAGGTCATCTGGATCCGGTCTTTTATCAGTTCCCAGAGTTAGAACCAGACACGCAGAAGCTGCATTCAGCTTTTATGCTCCTTATATCTGGAACAAACTCCCAGAAAGCCTCAGATCAGCTGAAACACTCAGTTTATTTAAATCCAGGTTGAAGACTCACCTATTCTCAGCTGCATTTGAATAAAGCACCAAATCCACACTTTTAAGCTTAAATTTCAAAACTTACATTTAACTACTGATTTTATCTACTGTTCTGATTTTATCTGTTTTGATTTTATATACTGTTTTGTTTGTTTGTTTGTTTGTTAATTAGTTAGTTAGTTTATTTGCTTGTTTTAATCAATTTTAAATCATGCTTTTTATTTGTTCTTGTTTCTAATGTCTCTGTAAAGCACTTTGAATCACCTTGTTGTTGAATTGTGCTATACAAATAAACTTGCCTTGCCTTGCCTATAAAAAAGGAAGGAAACCATTATCAGTCCAAATCGCCATCAGCTGTTCTCACCGGCATCTCCAGCACCGCCCCGTTGAGCCCACTGCACCACTCCTCCCCTGCAGCCGCGCCCGGGACCACACCGCCACACGCCACACACCCCCACCGCCCGACTGAGGCCGGGGAGCCGTCCGGCCGAACCTACCCCCCCCCCCCCCCCCCGAGCGAGAGAGGAAATCGGCCACTGCCATCTGCGCCCCCGGCCTATGGACCACCTTGAACTTAAAGGGCTGTAAAGCCAGATACCACCGGGTGATCTGGGCGTTGGCATCCTTCATGCGGTGGAGCCACTGCAGCGGGGTGTGGTCCGAGCAGAGGGTGAATGAGCGCCCCAGGAGGTAATAGCGAAGGGAGTCGACCGCCCACCGGATAGCCAAGCACTCCTTCTCCACAGTGCTGTACCGTCTTTCACGCTCTGCCAGCTTCTGGCTGATGTAAAGAACGGGACGGACGGGCCCCCCTTACCTGCTGGAACAAAACGGCCCCCAGCCCTCTGTTCGAGGCGTCAGTCTGCAGAACAAAAGGGAGGGAAAAGTTAGGAGTGTGAAGCAGCGGCTCCCCACAGAGAGACTTTTTCACCTGCACAAACGCCGCCTGGCACGGCCCCGTCCACTGAACCAGATCCGGAGCACCCTTTCGGGTGAGATCAGTCATAGGGCTGGTCAGCTGCGCAAACTCTGGCACGAAACGGCGATAGTAACCTGCCAGTCCCAGAAACCATCTCACCTCCTTTTTAGTCTTGGGGCGCGGGCAGGATGCGATAGCCGCCGTCTTCTCCACCTGTAGACGCACCTGCCCGCCCCCCAAGTGGTACCCCAGATACTGTACCTCCCTCCGTCCAACCGCACACTTCTTCGAGTTGGCCGTGAGCCCCGCCCTCCTCAGGGACTCCAGGACCACGGCCACCCGCTGCACATGCTCCGCCCAGGTGTCGCTGTGGATGATCACGTCATCCAGGTAGGCAGCAGCATATGCAGCGTGCGGACGCAGCACCCGGTCCATGAGGCGCTGAAAAGTGGCAGGGGCTCCGAACAAGCCGAACGGAAGCGTAACGAATTGGTACAACCCGTACGGAGTGGAGAAGGCCGTTTTCTCCCTGGACTCGGCAGACAGGGGAATCTGCCAGTAGCCCTTGGTTAAATCCAGTGTCGTGAAAAAACGGGCCGTGCCCAGCCGATCCAGGAGCTCGTCGACCCGGGGCATGGGATAAGCATCAATACGTGACACTTCATTCACCTTGCGATAGTCGACACAGAACCGTATAGACCCATCCTTCTTTACCACAAGAACGATGGGGCTACACCAGGCGCTGTGCGACTCTTCTATCACTCCCATTTTCAGCATTTCAGCCAATTCCCTCTGAACGATTTGCCGTTTATGCTCAGGAAGCCTGTAGGGCCGTGAACGCACCGTCACGCCAGGCTGCGTTACAAAATGATGCTCAATGAGAGACGTTCGGCCGGGCAGGGGGGAGAACACATCTGCAAACCGCTGTTGTAACGCGACAACGTCCGCTCTCTGGGCCTGTGTGAGATGGTCATCACAAGGGAGGGAGGCGGGGATGATGGAATGTGGCACCTCCGGCCCCAACTCATCTCTCTCCTTAACCAGGCTTACCAGAGAAGCGGTCTCAACCTCTCTCCACTCTTTAAGGAGATTGAGGTGATAAATCTGCGTGGCCCCTCCCCTGTCCGACCGAGCGACCTCATAGTCAACGTCCCCGACTCGCCGTGCAACTTTGAGCTGGAAGAAGGGAGTAATACAAGCACTTTGTCTCCCGGTGAAAATTGCCTGAGTCTAGCCACTCTGTCGTACAGGCGTTGCTGACGCTGTTGAGCCTGGAGCAAATTCTCCCATGACAACCTCCCCCAAGTGTGGAGTTTCACTCTCAGGTCCAACACGTACTGAATCTCATTCTTAGCGGGGCTCAGACCGTCCTCCCAGCTTTCTTTAATCAGGTCGAGCACCCCACGCGGCTTCCTGCCGAACAGCAATTCAAAGGGAGAAAATCCCGTGGAGGCCTGGGGCACCTCCCGCACTGCAAATAACAGAGGGTCTAGCCAGCGATCCCAATTGTGTTCATCCTCGTTAATGAACTTACGAATCATGGACTTTAAAGTCTTATTCAGCTGCTCCACCAGCCAATCCGTCTGAGGGTGGTAGACGCTGGTCCGAATAGATTTAATGCCCAGTAATTCGTACAGTTCCCGCAGTGTACGAGACATAAACGATATGCCCTGGTCAGTCAGTATCTCTTTCGGGATTCCGACTCGGGAGATGACCTGAAACAGTGCCTGCGCCACACTCTTTGCAGAGATGGTGCGCAGCGGGACTGCTTCCAGGTACCGTGTAATTGCATAATCCACCAGGACTAATACAAAGCGGTAGCCGCGTGCACTCCGATGAAACGGCCCGATGAGGTCCATGCCAATGCGATCAAACGGGACCTCTATGAGTGGGAGCGGGCGCAAAGGCGCTTTTGGTATGGCCGGCTGATTAACAAGTTGGCAATCCGGGCAGGACACGCACCAGTGGCGCACATCCGCTCGGATGCCCGGCCAATAAAATCAGAGTTTTTTCGTATCCCATATGCCCTGCCATGGGGTTATAATGAGCCACCTGGAAAATCGTTTCCCGGCGGCCCTGCAGCACCAACAACTGGGTGTGAGTCTCCTCCGTGCGAGTGTCACGACTCACTCGATATAGCCTATCTTTTGATAAAATGAAGCGCGGGTAGGTCCGCACGGCTTCAGGGCGCACCACGTGACCATCAATCTCAATCACCTGGTCAAAGGCTGAGCGTAGGGTGTCATCACGAGACTGCTCCAGTGGGAAATCACCCATGGGGGAAACCTCCGGAGCCGGCGGGGCTTCCCGTGAAGGACCCGCCGTCTCCCCCTCCCCGGAGTCAGTGTCGGACGACCCCGCGTCACCGCTGAGCGCTGCACAGACACTACATGCTACTAACGGTCGTGATCGCATCCCCGCATACTGTCCCAACAGATGATGAAACCCCGGCCAATTTGTGCCCAGAATTAGGGGATGTGACAGGCGCGGGCTAACCGCAGCCGTTACTCTATGCGTTTTGCCCTTATACTTTAATAACAGCGGCACTATGGGATACCTGTGAACATCACCATGAACACACTTCACCTCCACCTATTCTGCCTCCAGCAATGCCCCGGGGGCGAACCAAGCCTTGGTCACCGGGGACTCCTTCAGGACCAAGCGTTCAGTTTCAGAGTCGGTGTGTCCACGGTGAGCCAGATCACCCCCCAGGCAGCGACGGCCATCTGGGACTGTCTAGTGGACGACTTCATGGCTGTGCCTTCACTTGGAGACTGGCGGTCCATCACAGAGGGATTCCATGAGCGCTGGAACTTTCCTCTGTGCTGTGGAGCTCTGGATGGGAAGCACGTCCAGACAAAGGCACCCCATATATCATATAGGAGACACACACATTGATATACACTAAATATTTTTTTCATTTCTTTTTTGTGGTGCCCAAATTTATGCACCTGCTTGATTTTGTTTAAACAATTATTGCACACTTTTTGTAAATCCAGTAAACTTCTTTTCACTTCTCAAATATCACTGTGTGTCTCCTGTATGATATTTAACTGACATTTTTTATTGTAACAACCAACGATTTATACAGGAAAATAATGTCTATTAACAAGGTTGCCCAAACGTTTGCATCCCACTGTATTAGTATATTTTGTCATTAGTATAATATGAAATAAATTCTACATGTGTCAAGTCGTGTGCCAACATTTGCTGTGTAGTAGAACTGAGACATTAGTCATTATAAAAAATTTATTTGAAATAATATTAAAATTCTCAAACAGAAAAACATTAAACATAAATATATGAAATATAAGAATTTACAGAGAGACAGGAATAAAAAGGACCAGCTGCTCTCCAGAGCAGGAACAAGGCTGAGGAGGAAATGCTCCATTGGAGACTGGTGTGGCCTCTTCAGGGATACCAGGATGGCCAGTCAAACTCCTGAAACGCGCGTCAGTGTAGCGCGTTTCAGGCGTTTTCGCGTTTTCGCGACGCAAATCTGCTTCCGAATTTTTGCGGGAGCCGCAATCGCGGGTCATCGCGCTTTTCCATTAACTTTACATGTAAACCTGACGCTCTGGCCGCCTCTATCGCGTTCGGTGTGAACACACCGTTAGACTAAAACTGACATAGTTACGTTTATCCTACCATAAAACAAAGAGAAGGTACGAACTCTCCCATGCTCCAAGGATGTGGGTGTGAATGACCGAGCACTCTGGAATGCACACAAAGTCTTGTAGTGAACAACAGCCTAAGTCATCAAAAGGTCAACATGCAGTATTCTACCATATGCAAACTTATATCATTAAAAGATTATACTGACTACTAAGTGCAATTTTCTATTGACACTGAGATACCGACGAGGCCTCCTTGCAAGTAAATCGATCGATCGCTGTTGCCTTGTTTTTCTTTCACGGGAATAAGTCCTGGATACAGCGGGGTCTGAGTTTAGACCCAACAATAAGGCTTATAGGTTCAGAAATTGGTCAAACTACCAAGAAGTTGAGTTATGAAAATAACCCAGCATTTTTTAGTATGTATGCCATTATGTTTTTGTTTTTGTTGACAATTTTCCTGCAAAGAAAAATGAGGTAATCTATCTTTTAAAATGGAGCATTTTATTCTTTTTCTACTTAACCGATTCAAGGTGAGTATATTATTAGAATTAAAATTTTGACTAAAATGAAGTTTGTATCTCCATCTAATAATAGCATTTTATTATTACATTAATATAACACAAGGTAACACAAGGTCCATTAGGTTTTGACAGAAATAGCTGGTAAAAACATCTTCCAAAGTACTTACTTTCACTTTTACATCAGTACAGACGCTCAGTTCAACTTCAACTTTCTTTTTCTAGTATCTGTATTTCATAAATACAGAATGTCTGTACTTTTGCCACCTGTTGTGGTCTGTACTTTTTTTTCCCAGCAGTGTACAGTCTTAAAGTACACTGAATGTTTACCCTTCATGATACGTGTCATATCAGTTAGACCAGGTGTCTGCAACCTTTCACATCCGGGTCCACGCAAAAGAAAACACTGGGAACCGCAAATACTTTTGACATCTAAAATGAAGATAACACTGTATATATTGTTTTTTTTACCTTTATGCTTTGGGTGAACAACTAAGGTGTATTGCTTATGAATCCATGAAGTGCTACAGAGAAAATTACATTTTATTTATGTAATTAACACATTTTGAACTATTAAAGAAATATAACAAAAGGAAAGACACCCAGCTGAACTAAAATGATCCAGCAAACAAAAACTGCTGTCAGCCGCCACCCTTTGGGATTTTGGAGCCTTGACCTGACTTTTAAAAAATAATTGGAAAAAAAAGCACTATGCTGCTAAAAGATGAAAAATAGATATTTGCAAAATTCTGCCTAAATATGTATTTTACCTGGTTAATGTGTGTGGCGGGGCGTGGTCTGCAGCGCTGCTGCAGGGGAGGCGGACGCACCTGAGCGGCACCTGCAATCACGCCTCGCCATCTTTACGTCTGTGCTATATGCTGTTGTGTTGGTGTGTGTCGGGCTGTGATCGGCAAAGAGTTTTTATACAGTTAAATCGAGGTGTTGGATATATCTGTGAATCCAGGTAAGTTTACTTTTTTACTTTACTTTCCTACAAGTGAACACGTACAAAGTAACTCTGCCAATAATAATAATAATAATAATGTAAATAAAATTAAAAAATAAAATGTACTCCTGACTCCTCATTAAATTTCTACATAAAAGAGTTGTCACTCACCTACTCTGTGACTTATATAGTAACAAATTTTATCTGTGGAAAAAATGTAGAAAATGTAAAATGAATTAATAGGATGTATTATTATTTAGTTCACAGCAGATAGTAGGTATTTCATCCTGTTCTTCATGTAGTGGAAACAACACTTGTGATACTGTAGTTTTTGTAGTTTGGGGCCCTCTGGAGATGAAGTCCAATTTAAATAATGACCCTTCACAATCCTTCAGTGAATTTTCACATTTTATGCACTATAAATACTGAGTGTTGTTCAACTGGCAACCATGTATGAATTTTGTTTAAATTTTAAGCATGGAAGATTTAGACTACAGTACTTTTTTTTCATTTCATTTTTAACAAATTTCTTGTTATTCTCATCATTATCACTAACACAGGTTTTGGCCAGGAATCTCATGGTAAATGGTTGCTGTCTCTCAAGAGGTACAAATAAAACTGGTTTTACTGGACTTGTGCATTCAACTGAGTCAATGGCACCAGAGATTGTCATGGTCCTGGGCCATGTGGGCCCAGTATTCTTAGTTCCTTGTATTTTTGTATTTCGTTCCTTATTTAGGCCATGTTTTCTGAGTTGCCCTGTTGTATTGTTCCCTAAGTGTTTTCCCTTCATGGCTCTCCCCCCTGTGTGCCCTCTATGTATTTATGAGCCCTCGTCTCCCTTTGTGGTTGTTTCATGTTTCCCCAGCCCGTTATGTCTGTGTTTCCCCGTGCTCTCTCTCCTCCTGTCTGAACCTCTGTGCCTGTACATGTCATGTTCAGTTCACCCCGCCCTGTCTCGTTATGATTATCAGTGTCACCTGTGTTCCCCGTGTGTGCCCACTTTCCTCGTTTACCCTCTGTGTATTTCTGTCTGAGTCTCCCTCTGTTCGGCGTCGCGTTCTCCCTCATGTTGTGTGTTATTCTCCCCGTGGTTCGGTTCCTTGTACATCTCATGCCTTAGTTTTCCCAGTTTTAGTTTATTTTGTATTGCTTCTCGTGGCCAGCAATAAAGCTGTGTTTTTGAGTTTATCCCCGTGTCTGTGAATCTGCATCTTGGGTCCTTCTCCTGCCTGCCACACAACGTATCATGACAGAAGAACGCGACCACGATATGGACCCAGCAGTTCACAACCCCTCCGCGGACCTCCAGGACGACGCGACCATGTCGGACTCAGCGGACAGTTCAGAGGAGGTAGGGGAGGAGCTGAACCGGCTCTGCCGCATTATGGATCGCATCATCGGATGCGCGGATCCAAGTGTGGTTTCCACAGGATTGGCGGCCGTGGACGCCGTTTTGTTGCGGGAGCCACGGTTGCGACAGCTCCCCCACCTCGTCGAGGCGTTTGACTCCCTGGGCCCCCTTAAGGAGGAGCTTCGTGCCCGTGCGCTGGCCCAGAGGGTCCTGAATGCCGCCTCAGCACCCACACCTCCGTCCCGTGAACGGGTGTCATCGCCGCTGTCTCATGAGCCAGTAGCGGTCAGAGTTGGAATGGTGAGGCTCGCCACAGACACACCTTCCGCCCGCACCCCGCCGGCTTCCGCGTCTTCACCGCGGTCTGGCCGCACGGCGTGGCGCACGGAGACAACGGAAGCCATAGACTTTGGCGAGGAGGAGCGGCAGCAGGTGTTACGGGCTTATCGGGAGGACGAGCTCCGGCGGAAACCCTGGCTCATCCCGGAGGAGGACCTCTCACCTGCTGCACAGCCTACCAGCCGCTCGCCATCTCCAATCCGCTTAGGCTATTTTTCGCCTGTCTCATTTCTGGCAAGGATGGGGGCGGACGACGGGGAACTCACCACTACGTCACCCTCTGTGTTGGCGCCATCAGCGCCCATCGCGCCAGCTTCCTCTGCTCGAAGGAGGCGGCGCGCCCGCCGCCATAAACCGGACAATGCTAAGACTACAAAACATGAAGTGGACGGCGGGTTCATTTTTGATAGAGCTATTTTTGTCGACCCTGAGCCTGCCATTTCTCGGACAGTTTTTTCTGAGCCTGCTCCTTTTCCTGCTCGTGTTTCTCCTCCCAGGCCAGCTCAGTCAGCTCCCTCGCAGCCCTTCACAGCTCAGTCAGCTCCCTCGCAGCCACCCTCAGTTCAGTTAGCTCCCTCACAGCCACCCTCAGTTCAGTTAGCTCCCTCGCAGCCACCCTCAGTTCAGTTAGCTCCCTCGCAGCCCTTCACAGCTCAGTTAGCTCCCTCGCAGCCACCCTCAGTTCAGTTAGCTCCCTCGCTGCCACCCTCAGTTCAGTTAGCTCCCTCGCAGCCACCCTCAGCTCAGTCTCCAGTGTCCCCCTCAGCTCAGTCTCCAGTGTCCCCCTCAGCTCAGTCTCCAGTGCCGCCTGTAGCGCAGGCCCCAGTAGCTCCAGTGCCGCCTGTAGCGCAGGCCCCAGTAGCTCCAGTGCCGCCTGTAGCCCAGGCCCCAGTAGCTCCAGTGCCGCCTGTAGCCCAGGCCCCAGTAGCTCCAGTGCCGCCTGTAGCGCAGGCCCCAGTAGCTCCTGTAGCCCAGTCCCCGATAGCAGTACGGTCCGCTGGTCAGCTTAACATTCAGCCAGGGGTCTCAAATCTCTCTGGCTCTGCATCAGCTCCTGCTGGGAGCTCGGATGAGCTCATCCAGGACTCCGCGGCTCCCACGCCGCCATCTACCTCGTCAGCTGGAGGGTCCGAGGGGCCCGTTCAGCCTCCTGTCTCCGCTGGAGGGTCCGAGGGGCCCGTTCAGCCTCCTGTCTCCGCTGGAGGGTCCGAGGGGCCCGTTCAGCAACCTTCCTCGTCAGCTGGGGGTTCAGGAGAACCGCACCAGCCTCATGCCACGTCAGCTGGAGGGTCCGAGGGGCCCGTTCAGCCTCCTGTCTCAGCTGGAGGGCCCGAGGAGCCCGTCCAGCACCATGCCACATCAGCTGGAGGGCCCGAGGAGCCCATCCAGCCACCTTCTGCTACGCCTGGTCCAGCCTGTGCTTCGTCTGCTGCAGCTCCGGCCTGTGCTTCGTCTGCTGCAGCTCCGGCCTGTGCTTCGTCTGCTGCAGCTCCGGCCTGTGCCTCGTCTGCTGCAGCTCCGGCCTGTGCCTCGTCTGCTGCAGCTCCGGCCTGTGCCTCGTCTGCTGCAGCTCCGGCCTGTGCTTCGTCAGCTGCAGCTCCGGCCTGTGCTTCGTCAGCTGCAGCTCCGGCCTGTGCTTCGTCAGCTGCAGCTCCGGCCTGTGCTTCGTCAGCTGCAGCTCCAGCGCCTTCGTCCTCGTCTGGCCCAGCCTCTGAGTCTTCAGCCTGTGCTTCGTCTGGTCCAGCCTCTGAGTCTTCAGCCTGTGCTTCGTCTGGTCCAGCCTCTGAGTCTTCAGCCTGTGCTTCGTCTGGTCCTGTGCCCACCGGGCCATGGCCAGCACGCCTGACACTGGAGAGCCGCCGCTGCCTTCCGCGCGGCCGGCCTCCTGAACTGCTCCGTCGTCTCCCTCGCCGCCGCCGCTGCCTTCCGCGCGGCCGGCCTCCTGAACTGCTCCGTCGTCTCCCTCGCCGCCGCCGCTGCCTTCCGCACGGTCGGCCTACGGACCAGTTCTGTCACCTGTGCCACCCGCCTGGTCGGCCCCCCGACCGTGTGACCCGTGAACTCTTGTGCCTGTGGGCTCTGGGTCGGCCCCCTGAACTTTATTTTGACTATGGTCATGTGCTCCTGTGCTTTCTGTTGTTTGTTTTGTTTCCCGTTCTGGTCCCTCCGTCCTGGTCCCCCGCCTCCCGCCCTGGGTGGGTTGTTTTCTGTTTTTGTTTTTGTTTCTCGGGTTTGGGCTGTCGGGAGCCAGCCCTTTAGGGGGGGGGTGATGTCATGGTCCTGGGCCATGTGGGCCCAGTATTCTTAGTTCCTTGTATTTTTGTATTTCGTTCCTTATTTAGGCCATGTTTTCTGAGTTGCCCTGTTGTATTGTTCCCTAAGTGTTTTCCCTTCATGGCTCTCCCCCCTGTGTGCCCTCTATGTATTTATGAGCCCTCGTCTCCCTTTGTGGTTGTTTCATGTTTCCCCAGCCCGTTATGTCTGTGTTTCCCCGTGCTCTCTCTCCTCCTGTCTGAACCTCTGTGCCTGTACATGTCATGTTCAGTTCACCCCGCCCTGTCTCGTTATGATTATCAGTGTCACCTGTGTTCCCCGTGTGTGCCCACTTTCCTCATTTACCCTCTGTGTATTTCTGTCTGAGTCTCCCTCTGTTCGGCGTCGCGTTCTCCCTCATGTTGTGTGTTATTCTCCCCGTGGTTCGGTTCCTTGTACATCTCATGCCTTAGTTTTCCCAGTTTTAGTTTATTTTGTATTGCTTCTCGTGGCCAGCAATAAAGCTGTGTTTTTGAGTTTATCCCCGTGTCTGTGAATCTGCATCTTGGGTCCTTCTCCTGCCTGCCACACAACGTATCATGACAGAGATAATGTAAAAAAATATGTATGTTCCTCATATTTTTAATAAGACAGGTTGTACCAGTTTAAGACACTCCATTTTGTGCTCCCTGTCTTTTGGAAAAACATTTTTGAACATGTCGATGAAATTTCTTGAGAACCCACAGACATTATCAAATCTATGGAAAGTTCATAGAAGGGGCCAACTGAACCTTCAGGATTTGAAAACTGTTTGTGTAGAAGAATCAGCTAAAATCAGTTGATGCATGCGACTAGTTTCTCCATACAGGAGGTGTGTTGAAGCTGTCATCACCAGCAAAGGATTTTGTATGAAATATTAAATACATTTCTGTAAACATATTCGATACTTGACTGGTTTTTCAGTTCTCATTATTACGCAATTTTTATGGACAGCTATGGGTTGATTTATTTGAATGTGTTGATTCGATGGGTTGCTACCAACATGCCAGTAGCACCTTTAGAAATACTTTTACTTAGAAAATTGGTGATGTGTTCAATACTCATTTCACCTTCTGTATGCTACACTATACTGTCACTCAGTTCTAAAGCTACTTCCCACCAATGTCCATCTGCCTTAATTAAGATAGCCACAATTTTATGACATAATGGTTTAAGTTTCAATGGTAAAAACATTAATGGTAAAAACAAGCTATAGATTGGAGAAATTAATCCTAGATGGTCAAAGGAGCTTGCAAAGAAAAGCGTCTGGACTTCTTTAAGTTACTTGAAGACGTTTCACCTCTCATCCGAGAAGTCAAAGGAGCTTGCAAAGAAAAGCGTCTGGACTTCTTTAAGTTGCTTGAAGACGTTTCACCTCTCATCCGAGAAGCTTCTTCAGTTCTAAGGTCAAATGGTGGACATATTTCCATACATTTTGGGAGGAACACCCTTCAACTGGTGCGGGAGTATGAAAGGGAATCAAGGAAACTAGCGGATTATAGGAACCATCTCCGTTTCAACCTAAGATGTAGACAAAGCAGAGTTGTTCCTAAGAGCCTGCGCCTTGGATCCACTGTCAGGGGATACAGAGCAGACTTGATTCTACAGAGAGCACAAAATCACCTTTTAAGTGAAAGGATAAGACAGGTCCATTTCACCATAGATGCCCTCCAGATCAAGATCAGCCAGACCCTGCAGGAACTGGAAACCCTTCTACCCTCTCCAATCTTAGAAGAGGTTTACAAGTTTGTGGACAAGGTTCCTATAATCCGCTAGTTTCCTTGATTCCCTTTCATACTCCCGCACCAGTTGAAGGGTGTTCCTCCCAAAATGTACGGCAATATGTCTGTGAAGGTTCTCAGTCATCCAGGTCATCGTAGTCAAAGGAGCTTGCAAAGCGTAAACCCCCGCCTCTGCGAGGGAGGATAAGAAGGACAGACGCAACAACATTGTCATCCCCTATGTAGCCGGTGTATCAGAAAAACTCAGGAGAGTTTTCTCCAAGCATGACATCCCGGTGCATTTCAGACCCAGCAACACGCTCAGACAAAAACTGGTTCACCCGAAAGACAAAACGCCAAAACACAAACTTAACAATGTGCTGTATGCTGTACAGTGCAGCGAGGAATGCCCAGACCTCTACATTGGAGAGACCAAACAGCCACTTCACAAGCGCATGGCACAACACAGAAGAGCCACCTCCACAGGACAAGACTCAGCAGTCCATCTGCATCTTAAGGATAAAGGACACTCTTTCGAGGATGCCAATGTTCACATTTTGGACAGAGAGGACAGATGGTTTGAAAGAGGAGTGAAAGAAGCCATCTATGTCCACTGTGAGCAACCATCTTTGAACAGAGGTGGGGGTTTACGACACTCTCTGCCATCTATAATCCAGTTTTGAGATCCCTTCCCAGATGCCTTAACGCCCACTCACATCCTGGGCCAGCTGACCTCAGGAATTCGCATGATAAGGTGGGGCCAGGTTTCACAATGAACACACCCGAAACTCTGGCTGATTGGGACCCACACCCAGTTTCCCACCTTGGCTCAGGCGATTAGAGGATCATCAGGGGGTCCCTTTGTCCCTCTGTGGGGGGATACTCCCACTAGGTTTATATCTGGGACTCTCCACCATTTGACCTTAGAACTGAAGAAGCTTCTCGGATGAGAGGTGAAACGTCTTCAAGTAACTTAAAGAAGTCCAGACGCTTTTCTTTGCAAGCTCCTTTGACTACGATGACCTGGATGATTGAGAACCTTCACAGACATAATCCTAGATGCCACTAGATCATTTTGATGTTTGGGTCAAAGTATAGGATAGTATAGGAGGAGTTGCAGATGTAGCTTAGACTTTGGATAAAATGAATCAAGCTTTCACATTCACGGATTTACATCAATTGATCTTAATTGTAAAAATGAGCAATAGACTTTGTTGGTCTAAAACAGTTTTGAGCAGTTTATAATTTATGGATATGGCAGGTTATGCAGGAAATGAATGTAAGATAATGAAAATATCTTACATGAAATAAGATACTTTATTACTTTACTTTATTTATCCCAAGGTTGGGCTCACTATTTTTTTTCTTTTCAATAAGGTCTAATTCTGTCAACCAGCCATCCCTTTCTCCTCCATCAGAACGCCGCTTAACACTAGGAAGGCCCAGGCTTCTACCTTTCTACCTTTAAAACCCGCCACCAGCCAAATGGCTGGTAGGCTTTTAGCTAAGCTTTAGCTTCAGGCAAGTGGAAGCTAAATTGGCTAGTCATTCATATGTAAATTGGGTTGTTACCTGGGAATTCTGGAGGGAGGGGAGTGGGGGTGTGTGGATGAGGGGGTGGGGGAGCTGCTAAAAGCGGTGAGCTTCCTTTTGTTTCATCTTGATGCATTCTCAATCATCCAGGGAAACAAATCTCCAAAAGTCACCAACTTGGAGTGTTTCAGTTTGCCATCTTAGGGAGAAATCAACACACATGGGTGTATGTCCTTTGTTGCTGAGATTTATTGATAAAAACAGTACAAAAAATCAACCATTTGTACACATTTTTACAAATAATTATAAAAAGTGAGTGAGTACATTTCAACATTTTCAGCAATCACTCACAATCCTGGCACTGCCATGGTATCTGTAGTCTGCATTTACCTTGGCTTGGCTTCCTGATCAATTGTCCACTACCAAAAGGAAGCCAAGCCCTGTGATCACACCTTGTTTTGTTGTAAAGGGTGGCAGGGCTTGGCTTCCTTTTGGTAGTGGACAATTGATCAGGAAGCCAAGCCAAGGTAAATGCAGACTACAGATACCATGGCAGTGCCAGGATTGTGAGTGATTGCTGAAAATGTTGAAATGTACTCACTCACTTTTTATAATTATTTGTAAAAATGTGTACAAATGGTTGATTTTTTGTACTGTTTTTATCAATAAATCTCAGCAACAAAGGACATACACCCATGTGTGTTGATTTCTCCCTAAGATGGCAAACTGAAACACTCCAAGTTGGTGACTTTTGGAGATTTGTTTCCCTGGATGATTGAGAATGCATCAAGATGAAACAAAAGGAAGCTCACCGCTTTTAGCAGCTCCCCCACCCCCTCATCCACACACCCCCACTCCCCTCCCTCCAGAATTCCCAGGTAACAACCCAATTTACATATGAATGACTAGCCAATTTAGCTTCCACTTGCCTGAAGCTAAAGCTTAGCTAAAAGCCTACCAGCCATTTGGCTGCTCTCCGGGTTTTAAAGGTAGAAAAGCCAAATGGCTGGGCTCTGGGCCTTCCTAGTGTTAAGAAGAAAATGACAGGGCTGTTTTCCCTAACAATGAGGTAGGAGCGTGGGCCAAGATGGTGGTGCTGTTGGTAGGAATGTGTGTGTGTGTCTGTGTGTGTGTGGGGGTGGGGGTGGGGGGGGGGGGGGGGCATTATTATTACAGAAACTGGATTTTGAATTGTGAGTTGACAACAAACGAGACTCTTCCATTGTAATCAGAGGAGGATTGATTTCACTTTGCCTGATTCTATTTTATACAAACTTGTATCAAGTGAAGGAGAGAGCATTTCCAGAAATCTTTCTAACTTATTGTTTTCCTTACCTTGTTGTTTTATCTGTAGGTATAAAAAACATAAAAATAACCATAATGTCCTCAATTGATTTTAGACTTTCTGGAAAACATTTTGGCTGCCACCATGTCAGTGTTTTGGAGCCAGACATTATTATTACTACCTACTAGCCCACTAGTGACCTAACCAATTGCAAGGAGGTTTTCAGTGCAGTACCATATACAGCTTTTTGACTAGTTTCACTACAGTGGCTTTTAGCATTGCAAGCAATAGCGGAATACACATTTTTCCCCATTGATTGATGGTTCCCAAAATGTTCACCAACAGCATTGTAAGCCTGCATGACTCGGGCTTTAGCAATCTTCGTGAATTACCTATGTAAAGACATTTATCTGTTAATTGATGCTAAATATTGGTATACCTGTCAAAGGAAAAACAATGAAGTGAGGCCCAAACTTTATTTGATTTATTTAGTATTATTTTTTATATTATTATTTTTTATTAATTTCTCTAAGTAAAAAAGATGGAATCCTCTACTGTCTGCTGTTGGTCATCCTCGGTTCTACTTCCTTATATACAAGGTATGTATTAAGGCACTATTTTCAAAAACATATTGATACGTAATATCTATATGATGTAGCAACCTTTTCAAACAATTTATTTTGTTGTTATGTCTTGTGGTGCTTATTTTTCCAGTATCAGATATTTAAGGAACACTATCCTAATGATAAAATTGCACCCTGAACGAGAACCAAGCCAGCGCATTAATTTGGATGACACATTTGACTTTGGGTAAGAGATATTCAAAATTTGGACACCATTGTCTGGTAATTATAATGTCCCATACTTGTATTTGATTTTTAAGATGTTGTTTTTAGTAGAATAAACACATGTAGCTTGTGCACACAATTTAGGAAACTTCTGCATCAAAGTACAGTTAAAATAAAATATTTTTGGAGGTTAATGTTACAATAGCACTTGTGACAAGCAGACAGTAACCAAATTTGAAAGTGTGTTAAAAAAAGAAGAAAGAAAAACCAGAGCGACATGATTAAAGAAGCATTTACACAATAAAACACAAACTAACTATAGAATAAAATAACCTGCTTGGGAGTATTCATAATAGGGCTGCCACGATTAGTCGACTAGATCCCAAGATCCCAAAAGACGCAGGAATAAGTAGTAGGATTTAAGAGTGTAATAACGGACTGAAACAGAAGATGGCAGCACTGCATGTACAAGGATGCCAGCTGCCGTTAAACCCCGAAGAAGAAGAAGCTGTGTCCCAGAATTCATAGCGCAGCCCAGCCTAGTTTCCAACAATGGTGGCAGCTAGTTAGTTTTAATATTACTCTTATTATTCTTTCTGGGTCACAAAATAAAGTTTAACATATTTTTAGGCGAGAATGTAGCTGTGTAAACTTCAAATATCTGCTCAGTTTATCAGGACGGCACATATTTTCAAAAGCGCTCCGACGTTTTCGGAGACGTCTGTTACCCACTAGCTCGATAGCTAGCCGGGGGCAAGGCTCACTAGAGCCCGTGAGAACACCGGACACCCGGCTAATCATTTTCAAACCCACTGCCGTCTTTCGCTACTCAGGTTAAACATGATATATAAGTCACTTAGATAACTTGAAAATGTTATAGTTTGGCTTTTTTTTTTTTGTATTTTATTTGTTCCTGAGTAAATCGGTTTGGCTGAGATTAAAGTTATAGTTTTTACACAGCTGAATAAACCTCGAGCAGACAACTGATTATCAGAAGTGTGAGATGCTCGAGAATTTACTCCGGTTTCCTGTTATATTTTAGATAGCAAGGAGTTTATTAAACTTCACCAAAACAATCTGCAAATTTCATTAAAATTTAATAAACTATCATCTCGTCTTTATTTTTAGTTAGCACATACAGGGCTCTAGAGTGCGACCAATTTGGTCGCAAATGCGACCAAATTTTTCAGTGGTGCGACTAAAAAAAATATTTGGTTGCACCTGTGCGACCAACTGTTCGGGTAGCAAAAAAAAAAAAAAAATCTGCAACCTTCCCTGTGGTCAACAACAGACACACATTTTGCCCCTATCATGGACTAAACCAATCAGAGATAGTCAGGGGCGGGACCTCTCTGATTGGCCGTGGTCCAGTTGAAAGTGCAGGTGGAAGTGGGAGGTGAGTAGCTTGAATAAAGCGATATCAATTCATTAAATCCTGAATCGACTTTTAAACATAACTGTGTTTTGCCAGAAACGCCAGATTCTCAGATTAAAGCTCACAAAACCATTTCAACAACAACCAAACAGCAAATGAGAGCAGGTACACGGATTCTACACAAAGACGTAAACACAGACCTGACGCATCAGAATCAGCTTTGTCTTTCTCGGCTTTCTCACCCGATGGCCCGCAGACGGACACGCTTGTCGGAGCTTAGCGATCCTGATGCGTCCGGTCCACGCTGTGTTTACGTCTTTTTGCGCTGATTCTGAGCTGCAGGTTTTGTCTCTCTCCAACCAAAATTCACAGAGCCAGCAGCAAAAGAAGCAGCAAACTGCGCTTCACATTTGATCAATGTCATCATGAATTTTGCTGTTTTGCTTCCACGACTATTAAAACCACACTCCATGCACAGCTTGCTCTCTCTCTCTCTCTCTCTCTGTGCTTCAAGAACAGTTTCCCGTCTCCAATCTCTGTTTTCTGTATTATTCATTTGCTTATTACCCACCAGTCTACCGTTGTTTACAGCGCTGTGGCTGCTGTCTTTTTATTTTCTTTTTCTTTTTTTCACTTAAATGACCTCGGACAAGAAAGCCTATTTTTTCTGTTGTTCAATACTGAAGAAATTTAAACTTTATATGCAGAACATTGTAGAATATTTTTAAGGTTATCTGCTATAAAAAGCCAGACCAGGAAAATCTCCTTCATGTTTTTCTGTGTTTTATTCTCAGTTACTTTCACACAAAGGCATCTGCTGTGATGTTCACAATTCTGAAGAAGTCAGTACTGATAAATGATCAGAATTATAATATTTCTGACTCTCTGAGGCTAAGTTGAATCGAATCGGGACTTTGAAAACCGGAATCAAATGGATTATAGAAATCAGTGATGATACCCAGCCCTAGTGAGCAGCCTAGGCACGACAGAAGTGGATGTAGCTGTAATAGGAAAAGAACTATTGCTAACTTTTCTGTTAAGGCCTGATCCTTCTGAAATTCATAGCCAGTGCTCTGACACGGTGTCATCAATCTTTGAATGCTGAAAAAGCACAGTGTATCCAGAAAAACACATTATATTATATAAATTATTATAAAATTTGTGTGCGCCTAACTTTTGTGCTGGTACGCCCATGGCAAAAAGTTAGTCTAGAGCCCTGACATACCTTAAACACTTAAAGCTGTAAGCTAATGATAGTTATATAAGAGCAGATGCTGCTGGTGCGATAAGCTGTACGTTTTACGTCCAATGGATTTGATTAGTTGACTAATCGCAAAAATAATCGGTGACTAGTCAACTATCAAAATAATCGTTTGTGGCAGCCCTAATTCATAACTAAGATTTTTTTGTGTTTTAATTTGTTTTGTTCTTTTAATCCAGGGCCAGACCAGCAGTTCAGACATCAACATCTTGGAATGCTCCTATCATCTGGGAGGGAATGTTTGATCCAAATCTTTTTGATCAAAAGCACATAGGAGAAAAGTCATCAGTGGCCCTTACTGTGTTTGCTGTGGGACGGTCGGTTCCTCCATAAAAACTGTATTCCTTGGCTATTATACAGTGGTGCCTTCTAGTTAATAGAATTGAATAGAATGAATAAGAAATGTAGGCATGCCTACATGGCTGAATCAGTTCAACATGGCGAATTTAAACTGTAAATTCACTAGCCCACATAAGTAATCATGAGGTGGTGACTCTAGTTTTAGTTTATGGGGGGAAATATGCCTTATACCCCTGCAAAAGGGTTGCAAATGCATACGATAAGATCCACAAACACAAACAAATGTTTACAAATGTGTACATGGATTTCTGTGTAACTTTTGAGGAGTCACAAATATGTGCTCCAATTCATGCTCAAATACAAAGAAATTTGGCCAAATTTGACCAAACTGTTTTGAAATCCAGACATCTAAACCTGAATAAATTTGCGCACAGACATCAACGGTTAATATTATTATTATTATTATTATTATTATTATTATTATTATTATTATTAGCATTATAGTCATGTCTAGGTCTTTTCTTGCTTTCTTGCATGTTGCCTTCTTTGTTGCTATTTTTTTTTTTTTAGCTTTTAAAAATGTAATTGGTAATTAGTATCTGGAGTAGTTGGCCTTTATGACCCATAACCAATAAACACCAGCTTGCCTTGCTGTTTGTTGGGTGTGGACGATTGAACCTTGGCTCAGATTGAAATAATTACTTTTGGTGCATCAAAGATAGTGAAGAAATATACAAACAGGATGGTTTTTGTATTGTTTTGCAATAATTTACAAATAAAAAAATCATTTGTTTTTCTCTGTCTCTCATTAAGGTACCTGGATGCCTACCTCAAGACTTTCCTCATCTCAGCAGAACAACATTTTATGTTGGGATTACCAGTGACGTATTATGTGTTTACAGACTTACCAGACAAAGTACCAAACATCACACTTGCTTCTCACAGAAACATAAAGGTTATCCAGGTGGGAAAGCACACCAGGTGGCAAGACATTTCTATGATGCGAATGAGGACAATATCAGAAGCTATACAGTCAGAGATCCGTCACAGATTTCATTATGTCTTCTGTTTTGATGTGGATCAGGAGTTTAAGGGGAGATTTGGGTCTGAGGCACTGGGTGATTCTGTGGCTTTGCTCCATGCCCACTATTATAAATTACCAAAAGCCCGGTTTACCTACGACAGAAACCCCAAATCTAAAGCCTTCATGGAAACTGGCGATTTCTACTACCATGCTGCTATCTTTGGAGGAACGTGGCAAAATGTAAAGCATTTGGTAGATGCCTGTTATCTGGCTATCATGGAGGATGAAATAAATGATGTGGAAGCTCTGTGGCACGATGAGAGCCATCTAAACAAGTACTTTTGGATTCATAAACCAAGCAGGCTGCTGTCTCCAGAGTACTGCTGGGACCAGAGCATTTGAGACAAGCAGGATATACTTGTCACCCGCCTAATGTGGGCACCAAAACATTATGACACTGGCTAGATCGAAAATCAAAGTTGGAATTATTTTATAAGCAAGGGGCTAGCTTGTTAAACGTATATATAGACTTATTTTTATTGGATTATTTGACAAGTGAGCTAGTAGAATAGCTCGTCTTCCTTTTCTGAAAACTCATCTAATCCAGCTAGGTAAATCTAAATGCTTAGGCTTGGAGGACTGTTGTTCCTTTCTGTAATTATGTTGCAATATTATATATTATTTTGTAAATATTTTAGGTTGTGACTAAATCTGGAGACTTTAATTATAGCTTGGTGGCTAACAAAGGTGAAAATTCTGCTCATGTACTAAAATCTTAAAATACCATAAAGAGAAGCATATCCTCTGACCAGTAGGTTTTTGTGGAATATTTATGGTGTCAAGAAGACAGACAGAAGTGAATTAAAAGGCCTAAAATCCAACTTTCATGGGTGTAATGTAACAAAGAGTGCAGTGACAGAGATTTATGCTTGTGCTTTTGCTGATAGTTATTTTTGCTTTAATCAAATCATGACTCTAATCAAAATATGATCAAGAGGTAATAATTTAAAAACGAAGTGATTTTGTTATGCATGGGCAATCAGAAGAAGTAATTTTTGGGTGTATTGTGATAAGGAGAGAAAGCAAATTCTAAGTTACAATGAAGTAATCAGAATTGAAAACTGTATGTGAAGTACAAAGCAATGTATTTCTAATCAAGATGATAAGAAGATGATAAGAAATCAGGCTAAAATTATGCAAACTGAAGTGAAATTATGTTGAATAAATGTGACAATTGTAATAAAGTAACTCTTACTACAGAGATAAAGTGAGGCAGAGAAAGAACACTGAGATGTGCTCAACATCAAATGGTTGGACTGACAAAACACTGGATGATGGCCATGACATGAAGGAAAGGTGAAAAGAAGAAGAGGACTATAAGACCCTTTGCAGATAACAGTAAATTACTTAAATAAGACATTCTATCTGCAATTAAAGGTAATTTTGTGGATATTCCCTTTTTTGGATTGTTTTTAAATTCTTTTTTAAAAACTACTTTTTAAGTAATTTTGCAGCAGTCATGAAAGAATGGGGTATAATAAGCATGCTGGTGTTTTGGAGAAGGTGACTATTGAAGATCAGTTGGAGAGAAAGAGTCTCGATAAAAATCCATAACTGTATGTAATGATGTGTCTGTGAGATGGTTAGAAATATTTGCTTCTCTAGTGGCTAAAATTTTATTTGTGAAGACATTCATTAAGTCATTTCTAGTTAAGGTTAAAGGAATGATTTGGTCAACAGAGCTGTGACTCACTGAGCTTAGCAATAGATAGCGAAGAGAAACTGATGAGTTTCTTGTATTTTCTTCAGCCAGAGATAAATAGTATGGAAATCTTTTTGTACCATTCTCCTCGTGTGTACACCAAGGAAAGTGGTACAAAAAGGAGGACTGATGTTTTGTTTGAATCAGAGTCAAACAAGAATACAACAGCAAGTTGAATTATGCAGTGATATAGTACTCCATATGTATCCATGTGTAGTTTGACCATATAGGCACTACTATAATTCTAAAGCAAAGAGGAGTGAAGTCCCTCTACATTTCTTTATCGACTCTACAACTAGTCAAGGGTAGGGATGGGTACCGGTATTGGTTCTGACATAAACGGTAGTAACCAGACCGAAAAGCAACGCACATTTCTGTGCTTTATTTCTGTGCTTTTTTTTTCCCTGAGATGTCATACACTTTGGATTCCAGCCAATCATTTTACCTTTGCGAGCGTAGTAGGCGGGCCCAGATACGTACGTTCTTTTAGAGCAGAGCTACAGATTAAAAATTCCCAAAGTGAAGCGGTCAAAGTCTGGCTGTACTTCACAGCAAAAGATGCAAACTCAGCAGCCTGCAACAAGTGCTTTAAGGTGATACTGTGCAAACGAGGTAACTCCTTGAATCTGATGAAACACCTGGCGACGTATAGCATTTTGTTAAAAGCCGAGAAATGCGCCGTATTTGATAGCTTGCTGCGAGACCTCACACCGTGCACATCGACTGCGCGTGGGTTGCCTGTTGTCTGACCCAGAGTTAGCAACATCCCCCAAAAACCCGAAGAGTAGAGTCCTGGCCCCTAGCCCTGCCAGTGTAGCAGAAATGATGACGGATGATGATGGCAGCAGCAGCCGTTCTTCTCTGCATGAGTAGCCTAACGTTGTTCGTGTGTAATTTACGTTGAGTAGGCTAACCACGTTATTAAATTAATGCATGTAAGGTGAACTAGCAAACACTGTCGTAGTTACATGCGGCTGTCTTCTTGTTTGATGGCAGATACTCCCTTCACCCTGGCCAAAAAGGCTAAAATGATCAAAGAAAAGGTGGAAAACAGCTAAACATGAGAGGTTTTTGGACAAAGTTTGTTTTTTCCATTGTTTAAGCACTGCTTCCAGCCAAGAGTGATGCCATAAATCCCCTATAGCTGCAGAAAAGGCTAACATTGTTATCTTTTTACAAAAAAACAGCTGAACATGAGAGGTTTTTGGACCAATTTTGTGTTCTCCATTCTTTAAGCACCGGTTTGAGCACCGTTTAAGCACCGGCACCGTTTCAAAAGTACCGGTTTGGCACCGGTATCGGATAAAACCTAAACGATACCCATCCCTACCCACCTGTGTACAAGCATGTGCAGCAGCTGTAGAGGCAGTGCAAAAATCTGCTGACATAGTTTTAGGACACACTCTGACTGTTAGAGTACCTCAAGCAGTAACTTTTATACTGCTACAAGCACATTTGCCTTTCTTAACACATGCTAGACAACTCTCCTATGCTGGCACACTGCTTTTGCAATCCCACATCAACATAGTGAGATGTGGACCTTTAAATCCTAGCACATTGTTGCCAACGCCTGTTGTGATATTTTGATACCATGGTAGCATTTACAGGATATTGTTTTATAGTGATATTATACAGGAAAACTGTTACTCAATAAGGCCCATTTACTAGTTGTTTTTCTCTTTCTCTGTGACCCAAGAATTAATGTGTAAGAATCACAGGATGGTACCTCAAGGTCGAAAACACCACAGAGATCACTTCCTTACTCCCATCTTCCCTTCTTTATCTCCTAGAAAAGAGCTTGTTAAAGGCCAGGTGGTTTGTTTCAGAATTCACTAATGAAAGAACTCTGTATTCTATGTCTAGGAGTGTATTTTGCTGGGATAATCATAAATTGTAGCTGAACTGATAAACTATACAAAGGATACTTCTTTGCTCAGAGGGCAGGAAGACGCTTCCTTATTTGGTCTGTACCGGTTTGAACTGAGAATCTGCTGACACACGAACCTTTTTCCTCTATATAAACTGTTGTCTGATGAATAAACCTTTGAGTTGATTTTGGGAAAGCAACCTGAAGCAGTCTGTGTTTCCTTGTTCTCCCAAGCTACTCCCGGCGCTGTAACTAACCTGCTGAACGGCATACCTGAGTGTTACTTTGAATAATTTTGAATCTTATGGGGTAAAGACAAAACTCTGCTTATAGGTGCCCACGCCTCGGAGGAAACCCGATCCACGGAGAAACCGGGGACCGAGATTTCTTTCAACGCCCATAGAGCGAAAAGCACATTGCTGCGTTGAAAAATTAGAAAAGGAAAACTAAGCCACGTGCTGACATTTACAGTACACCACAAGAAGGTTTCACTGACATCTTTGTTGACGGTTCAGCATCAAAAAATGCACTGGGGCGTAACTGTGTAGGATATGCAGTAACCACAACAGACACTATAGTGGAAGCAAGAGCCCTGCCACACATTCAGCTCAGAGTGCAGAACTGACTGCAGTAATCAGAGCATGTGAAATACATGAAGGACAGGACATTAACATCCACACAGACAGCCAGTATGTATTTGCGGCAGTTCACCACTTTGCAAAAATATGGGATAACAGAGGAATGGTTACCTCCTCTGGAAACCCAGTTCAGCATGCAGATTTGCTGAAGCAACTGTTACAAACAGTACAACTGCCGCGACATTTAGCAATTTGCAAACGTGCAGCACATCAGAAGGATGACAGCAGCCATAGCAACCACAGTCTTATTAACAACTCGTGAAAATCACACCATTCCACTGTCTGTAATGCAGGACGAACAAAAAGGAGCACCATCAAAAGGACAAAAGCAATGGCTAAAACACGGAGCAGTACTAGACACTGATGACATAATGAAAATAGCAGGAAAACCCATTCTTCCCAAATCATTACACAAAACAGCCGCTCTAGTGAGCCATGGTTTAAGCCATGTCTTATTAGGAGGGATGATCTTTATAATAAACCAACAATTCTACACTATAAATTTTGAAACTTCAGCAAAAGAATATGTGAGAACATGTATGACCTGCCAAAAACACAATACCCAAGGTAACTTAAGACCAAAAGGAGGACATTTTCCTACACCACCTCACCCATTTCATACAATTCACATGGACTTCATTGAATTGAATGAGTGTCAGAGCTCAAAATACGCTCTAGTAATTATAGATGTTTTCTCAAAATGGCCAGAAATCTACCCAGTGAAAAAAGCAGACGCAATCTCAGTTGCAAAGTGTCTATGCAACCATTTCATTCCAACATATGGAATTCCTACTCTGATAAGATCAGATAATGGAACCCATTTTGTAAATGACGTGATCAGCAAAGTATCTGAAGCACTAGGTTTCAGTTTGAAACACCATTGTGCCTACCATCCACAGAGTGCAGGATTAGTGGAGAGAACAAATGGCACTATAAAGCAAAGGCTCAGGAAAACGATGGAAGAAACTAGCAGACCATGGTCAGAATGTGTAGGCCTAGTCAAAATGTGGATGAGAATAGCACAAGGAAGTAACAAACTGTCCCCATTTGAAATTATACATGGGCGACCTTTTCCACTACCAGTTACTAGCGAGCCACTAGATAAATCAATCTGTGAAACCACTCTGGCGGATGGATGACTTGATTGTTGATAAACAGAGAAGTTGTTCTAAACAATAAACTGCCACAAGACTCTTTTTCACCTATTTCTTGCAGGTTGAAGCCAGGTGATTGGATCCTTGTCCGAGTACTCCAAAGGAAAAATTGGAGCTCGCCACGGTGGGAGGGTCCATACCAAGTGCTTCTGACCACTCCAACTGCCTGCAAAATAGTGGAGAGACCCTCCTGGATACATCAGAGCCACTGCAAAAAGGTCGAGGTCCCAGAGGATTCCACTTCCTCCACAGAAGTCAACTAGTAAGGGAAAGTTTCACCCTCACTTGGTTGCTTCAGTGGTGAGGGGTAAGTGCTGATTGAGCATTGCTTGCACTTCAACCTCCAGCCATTGGCCAACTCTGAGGGTGTGACGGACCTGTACACAGCCATGGGAAGGTGGACCCTCCTGGTTACCTTGACTATGACGCTCACCCTTACAGGACCCCAGCTGATGCCGGAAACCGTTGAACCTCGAGGCAGACAGAAAAGATGGACACACGACAACTCTCATCTAAGAGACATGACACAAGACCACATCCACCCGTGGATGAACAATGCCTGGTACCGTTTTATCCACAACAGGACAAAGGCAGAATCTGCAAATACACTGTTATGTCTGTTCTCATATGCCCAGCGCGTCGACACACCCCACACTATATGGTGAATATATGAACAACACTCAAGCAAAGTGTGCAGCTAGCTTTGCTGGCATTGGATTCCAACACAGCCAAATCACCACCAACAATACAATCTCACATGCTGTTGGACTTAGTAATGGAACATGTGATCAACTCTTCTGGATCGATTTCAATGTGACAAACACATTATACATCCATCCACTTCCCAGTGTTCCTGGACCAACTCCCAGGGAAGAACCACTCCATGTGTTATCAACAAGAGAAAGGTAACAGACCCCTTGGAAACACCACAAACTGTGTCCAAACTGCAGGCCATGGAGAGGGCGCCCCTGTGAATATGAGTGGACCTTCTAACGGCATGTACTGGGTGCAAGGAATGGCCTGGCTATGTGGACAACGGGCATATTTCATACTGCCCCCAGGCTGGACAGGAACATGTGCTCCTATATTCCTGTCAGACCACACTTTCAGGATGACCGCAGTAAACACCACTTCTACAGCACTCCGGAAAAGAAGATCAACGTTCCCTAAACTTCAACCACATGACCCGATATGGGGAAGCGACGTACCCAAGGAATTCAAATTATGGACTACCGGACAGTAAGTACTCCATTCATTGTTCCCCTGGGTGGGAACTGGAAAAACATGCTGAGGATTGAAACTCTGGACTATTGTTTTGTACTCTTCTTGAAGGCTTCGTGCAAGATCAACGAACAGCAGAATGAGGAAAGCGATGCATTACGGATTGCAGTGATGCAACACCGAGTAGCTCTGGTGAGGTCGTACCTTCTCTTTGTTTTATGGTAGTGTAACCCAACCAGTGCAGGGGCCTCCCTACACCCCGGACTCTGCGTTGTGTAAGTTTGTGTTGGATTGGGGTGCACAGTAGAGAGACCAGTCGGACACAGGCGTTCAATTTGTGGCTCGGACCGTGCCGTTTATTCAGATGCTGGGGCAAACACCACTCCAACTCTGCTGCTGGCCCTTTGCAAATCACAGTAAACACTGAACCAAGATGGCGCCCGCGCGAATGAGAAATCTGAACTACGGTGTCCTGCAGAGGACAAATAGTCAAAATTGCTTAGCTCTACCATACATATGCAGCTCAACAGCGACACCTTGTGACTTATTCCAGTCACTGCCTTACAGTAGGATAAATGTAACTATGTCAGTTTTAGTCTAAGTGCCTTTTGTTTAGATGAACTGAAGTCCTTATGGGGTCACACTCTGACCCCCCCCCCCCCCCCCCCCCACACACACACACACACACACACACACACACACGTATAAACATCCACATTCCAACGTATACACATCCACATTCCAATGTAAGGAACAAACGCACCTACTGATGTATAAATAAAGACTAGGGCAATGGCAGAGCACGAGTCCCTGAGCTCTCACTCTCGTGCGAGCGCTCTGTGGCTGCATTTGCTGCAAGTAAAAACTGTGTGTTTCTCCTCTCTGATTCTCAGCTGAAGTGTCTTAGAATACATCTCTTGACACTCAGAAATGCACTTCGAATCTCATTACGAATGACCCCGACGATGGCCTCCTCTCGCTGCCTTTTATTGAAAACGTTCACACAATAAACAATAGTTTACATGCACCTCCCCTCGTAACCCCCCTTGGTTACAAAGACAAGGCACTGTATGTGTGTGTGTGTGTGTGTGTGTGTAGGTGTGTGTGTTCTCTTCAGCACTGTAGCCAGGCTGACAAAAAGTCAGAGCTCTTTTGAGCCAACCATCCCTTTAACGTTAACTAGTAATGACTTCATGAACTTCTTCACAAATAAAATTTTTATCATTAGAGAAAAAATTACCAGTAATCATCCCACAGATGTAATATTATCTACAGCTACTCTTAGTACCATCGATGTTAAGTTAGACTCTTTTTCTCCAATTGATCTTTCTGAGTTAACTTCAATAATTACTTCCTCCAAACCATCAACGTGTCTTTTAGACCCCATTCCTACAAAACTGCTCAAAGAAGTCCTGCCATTAATTAATTCTTCAATCCTAAATATGATCAACCTATCTCTAATAATTGGCTATGTGCCACAGGCCTTCAAGCTGGCTGTAGTTAAACCTTTACTCAAAAAGCCATCTCTAGACCCAGCAGTCTTAGCTAATTATAGGCCAATCTCCAACCTTCCTTTCATATCAAAAATCCTTGAAAGAGTAGTTGTCAAACAGCAAACAGATCATCTGCAGAGGAATGGTTTATTTGAAGAGTTTCAGTCAGGTTTCAGAGCTCATCACAGCACAGAAACAGCTTTAGTGAAGGTTACAAATGATCTTCTTATGGCCTCTGACAGTGGACTCATCTCTGTGCTTGTCCTGCTAGACCTCAGTGCAGCGTTCGATACTGTTGACCATAATATCCTATTAGAGCGATTAGAACATGCTGTAGGTATTACAGGTACTGCACTGCAGTGGTTTGTATCATATCTATCTAATAGACTCCAATTTGTGCATGTAAATGGAGAGTCCTCTTCAAACACTGAGGTTAATTATGGAGTTCCACAGGGTTCAGTGCTAGGACCAATTCTGTTTACATTATACATGCTTCCCTTAGGCAGCATCATTAGAAGACATAGCATACATTTTCACTGCTATGCTGATGACACCCAGCTCTATCTGTCCATGAAGCCAGATAACACACCCCAATTAGTTAAACTGCAGGAATGTCTTAAAGACATAAAGACCTGGATGGCCGCTAACTTTCTGCTTCTTAATTCAGATAAAACTGAGGTTATTGTACTCGGCCCTGAAAATCTTAGAAATATGGTATCTAAGCAGATTCTTACTCTGGATGGCATTACCTTGGCCTCCAGTAACGCTGTGAGGAACCTTGGAGTCATTTTTCACCAGGACATGTCCTTCAACACACATATTAAACAAATATGTAAGACTGCTTTCTTCCATTTGCGCAACATCTCTAAAATTAGAAATATCCTGTCTCAGAGTGACGTTGAAAAACTAGTTCATGCATTTATTACTTCCAGGCTGGACGACTGTAATTCATTATTATCAGGATGTCCAAAAAACTCAGCCTTCAGCTAATCCAAAATGCTGCAGCAAGAGTACTGACAGGGACTAGAGAGAGAGAGCATATTTCTCCTGTTTTGGCTTCCCTTCATTGGCTTCCTGTTAAATCCAGAATTGAATTCAAAATCCTGCTCCTCACATACAAGGTCTTAAATAATCAGGCCCCATCTTATCTTAATGACCTTGTAGTACCATATCACCCTATTAGAGCACTTCGCTCTCGCTCTGCAGGCCTACTTGTCGTTCCTAGAGTATTTAAAAGTAGAATGGGAGGGAGAGCCTTCAGTTTTCAGGCCCATCTTCTGTGGAACCAGCTTCCAGTTTGGATTCGGGAGACAGACACTATCTCTACTTTCAAGATTAGGCTTAAAACTTTCCTTTTTGCTAAAGCATATAATTAGGGCTGGAGCAGGTGACCCTGAATCCTCCCTTAGTTATGCTGCAATAGACGTAGGCTGCCGGGGGATTCCCATGATGCATTGAGTTTTTCCTTTCCAGTAACCTTTCTCACTCACTATGTATTAACAGACCTCTCTGCATTGAATCATATCTGTTATTAACCTCTGTCTCTCTTCCACAGCATGTCTTTTATCCTGTCTTCCTTCTCTCACCCCAACCGGTCGCAGCAGATGGCCGCCCCTCCCTGAGCCTGGTTCTGCCGGAGGTTTCTTCCTGTTAAAGGGAGTTTTTCCTTCCCACTGTCGCCAAAGTGCTTGCTCATAGGGGGTCATATGATTGTTGGGTTTTTCTCTGTATCTATGAAGCGCCTTGAGGTGACTTTTGTTGTGATTTGGCGCTATATAAATAAAATAGAATTGAATTGAATAGGTAAGGATGTGTGTGTTATGTGAGAATGTATGTGTGTTCTCCTGCTGACCAAAAGGGTCATAAAAGCAGGAAGCAACATCCAAGGCATAAAGAGGGTAGTGTCCACCACACCCAATTTATGGTTCACCCTAGATAACACAGTGAAGCCACAAAAAGGGCAGGAAGCTTACCAAACATCAAACAAACAGTCACAAGGATGTGCTTGTGATAACACTACAGCCCCCACCCAGAACCTCAAGAATCTGGGGAGGGGGACAAAAGAATTCCTTTCATCACAGAGTTAAAACAATGTAGAGATGGTAAGCATAAAAATGACAACATTTAATAATTCACTCTGACACTTATAGGTTCAGAAGTTGGGTTAGTTTGACCAAAAATTGGTTCAAAAGTTGTGACTCAGGAGTTGGGTTGGCGATGTGCTGGGTTCTTTAATTAACTCCCAGGCTTGAATAATTTTGTCTGTTTATAGGTTGGGTGACTTTGATCAAATATTGGGTCAAAATTTTACCCAATTGTTTGGATTGAAGACAAACCTCAGAGAGAGCCAAATCATTCCTTACAAACCACCATTTTCAACTAGACTGTGACCTGATCAGATATCACTGGACTTCTCCTCTACTGTGAAGTAAAACATGGTAAGTACTAAATGCTAAAGTACAGCAACTGCAAATTTCATTGCAATAATTCAAAATTTCACTCAGTAGTTTGTATGGCCCCTACATTCTTGTATGCATGCCTGACTACGTTGGGGCATGCTCCTACTCAGATGACAGATGGTGTCATGGGGCCTCTACTCCCAGTGAGGCCAGCGCTTCACTGAGCACAAAGTTGTATCCAAGTTTCAAGCTGTGCTGTGCAGGCATCACTGGTATGTAGGTGCATAGCAGTACATTACAGTAGGCCTACTGTTAATTTATACATAAATACCCATTAAGATGTAATAAAAAAGCAGTATAAAAGCACAAATTCTCTTGCAAGTTTCATTAACCTTTCTTATCTTTCTTTTATGTAGAGATGCAGCACTGTCACTGGAGTTTGAATCAGGCAGCAGGAGCATGGCAGCAATATATGTTTGTATAACTGATCCCAGCACATTAATGACAGCACACCATGAGATCTGCAGTAAAACTTTTAAATCCAGAATAATTCACAGCTGAAAGAGAAAAGTCCAAAATAAAGAGAAATTTCACAAACTACATGTTGAATCAATACAATGTCATATTTATAATTACAGAAATTAAATTCTTGATTTATACACCCATGTCTGTACACTCTTTGTATAGCCCCTGCTGCAGTCCACGTTCTCCTGTCAGTCTGATCGGCTCTTAAGAGGGGAATTCATAGAAAAGTGAGTGTTGATCTCTCCTGATACAAACACAATGGCTTTCAACAACAGCAGACAACTTGTTTTCTTCAAAATGATTTTTTTTCTGTTTTTGACAATGAAAAACTGACAACTGGTGAGACAACTGCTGAATAGAACATTTTCAATATTCTTCATTAGTGAATCTTGCTTTTACATTTATTTAATTGTCTGATAAATATTGACCACATAAAATATTTAGTTACAAACCGGTGTTAGTGACAAATGATGTAGAAAGAATACTTTGTTTTTAACTGCAAAACAACTGTGCTGTACGTGTGCTGATAAATAAAAAAAATCTCATTATCACAAAAAATGGTGTAACTTAATGTTCATTTCAATAATTCAGATTACCATGAACAATCTGGGTTACTAAAACGTCTATAAAGCTCTGCAACAAGCACTTCCTCCGAATAATTGGTATAACAGCTCAAAAATCATTATTGCTTATTAACCATTATGGCACATTTTACAACATCAAGTCTCAGTGATTATCCACTGTATGCGTTTTCACTGGTTTCACATGTTCACAAACAGGACATTAATAGACTTCCATAACACTTGGGTCAAGTTTTTGTTTCTTTTCATTGTGACTAAGTTCTCAATCAAGCCCAACTTGTGAAATCTCTGGCATGAGCTATTAAACACAGCTCCTTCTCTAATAATAAAATTCATAATTTCCCAAGTATTATGTAGACTCCTGGGGATACCAGAGACATAATGAGAAGGTGTATTTGAAATCTTTTGGATAAAATATTCACTCTGTATGATCTGAAAGGAATTTTGAAACAGAAACTACAAACACTGTTGCTGTGAACAGTGAGCTGAGTGTCACAAAATTGTTAACCTACAGTTCAATCCATGTTTCTACAATCATCTATGGCAATGAGCAGAAATAAGATGATCACTGATATGGGTGTTAGCAGTGTGTTTACACTAAAGGCCATCCTGGCTCTGCCAGGCACAGAGTTAGGAGCCCAGTTATTTGTCTCACACCTCAATCTTCACCGGGACAGTGGCGCAAACGATAGAGCTGCAACTTTGCACTGAAAGGAGCTGTTTTGAGTTTGCTGTTTGAGGATGGCCTGCAGAAATGAAGGTTTGCTGAAAGTGTAACCTTAGAGGAGCTGGAGGAGCTTCTCTACTGGTCTCTCTGATGGCAACAAACGGTAGAACGAGGATGAATAGAGGAAAAACTGACTATTACCAGCACATGTACAGCAAATAATGTGTAGTGCAGTGGAATGAAGAGCAAATCACAGCAAAACAACTCAATTTGCATTCATCACCTTAAAGTCAACACACACTCAATGGAAAACCCTTAAAAGATTTTAATAATGTTGACTCAAAAAAGTAACAATGATCTCATGAAAAAGAGGCACTACTAGTGAAGATCTGAAGACACCAGTTTTGTTTTTGCTCCCTCGTTAGCACCTGTACCTACTGCACCAAGTATCATTTTCTTGTCTCTACAAGTCTGAGAATGTGTCATATTCTAGTTGCAGAAAAATGTCGTATGAAGGAGTAAACAGCCGAACTCAGATGGGGTTTTTTCTCTGTTAAACATCTTTATCACTAATTTCACACCTAATTAGAGCACACAGTAAAGAAGCATTGCATGTCTGACATTAGACAAGGAATTACTAAGGCTTTACTGAACATATGGACAGAGCTGTGCACGATAGCACCAATAGATGTTTGCTTAAAGTACACACTTGTGTACCTCTAAACATTCTCTGCATGGACAATGCTCAGTACATTTAAGGAGTTCTTTATTCTGCCTTTGTCACAAAGAACTATTCAATGTAGCATCAACACTTTGCTGTTTTTCAACTATGAAAAAAAGTACAAAAGGGGCTGGGGCCATTAGTAAAAAAATACAACTAGTACATCATCTAGAAGAAAAACCCAAGTGTCAGTATGGATGATAATTTAAGCAGACTGGCAATATTAAATTAAAAAAATCAAGCAGCAGCAGTTATACAAATACACCTCTGTAGTTTTCCAGCAGTAGTTAGTGAGAGAGACAAATTGTCTCTTTTCACTTCATTTCTCAACAGAACTTCAGCAAAAAGCTGAGACCTGTAATGCTTTCTCCCCTAGAGATGACATTTGTCAATGTCCCCTGTAAACTTAACGATGGTTTTTGACACATAAGTCTCTCTCTCTTTCATATATATATATATATATATATATATATATATATATATATATATATATATATATATATATATGGAGAGAGAGAGAGAGAGAGAGAGAGGGGGGGGTTATTTCTCATTAACTTCTAATGCCACAAAATAACAGAAACCATTCAGTCATGAAAAGAACTTCAATGTTTACTCCAAAGTAACATTTCAAAGAGCAAAGTGTTAATCATTTGATGTGTTCATAGTCTTATACATGTGTTGTAAAGTTAAAACTACAAAGGCTCGTGAAAAAGCTGACCAACATTTGGAAAGCCCAATTGCACACTACCACTAGCACAAAAGACTTGAGCCAGCACCTGGCTCACCTTGGTGGAAAGGGGGAATATGAGATTTTAGTATTTAACTTACATTACATGTTTGTACCCTCATTTTAGGCTTTAACCTAAAACTCCAGTGCATTTGGTCACACTAGCCTCCATCAGGAAGTGAAATCATCAATCCATGGTTTGTCCGTCAATCTTTTGTTTTGGTAGTTTTCCACCAGGAGCAAACTTACACAAGTGGCGAGAGTGAAAAAATCCACCAGTAAAACTCCACCAGTGTGAATCTCCAAATACTGAGCCGCACACATGCAAGAGAAAAGTAGTTTAAAGTCTACTTTAATTAAGCATTAGCATGTAAAGTATATAAATCAATCGGCAAAGTTTACCTTCTGCCTGTCTGACTGAAAAGTGAGAAGCTGAAACCATCTTTTAATTTTATTCAACTAAAACTATTTGAAATTAACTTTAGATACTCAGCTGTTCCTTTACTAGTTAGCTCCAACTGCTTAATGGAAAAGCAAACCTATTCTACTCTTGTGTATTCACACTGTGCTTACTGTACCTTGAATATGCAGTACAGATCTGTGTCTGGGTTTAACAAAAAGCAGTAAAAATGTGGCAAGAACCCCCAAAATGCAGAGCACATCACTGCATCTGATTTTCATTGAGATTTCTCTCTCTCTCTTTGTTTTTTTTTTAAAATAAATGTGGATACGCCTTCATATTAGGTGTGATAAAAGGATAAAATTAACTGTTCCTACATGGGTTTTATTTAGTTTAGTACTCCTTTTTCATTGTGAGGTTGTTACGTCTTTAGTAAATAAACACCTCTCTCGTGCTCACACCCTGGTTACAGTATTTCAAGACAAAATGAACCAACATCACTTGTTTGTTCACTTCCAAGTCAAAAATTCTGCTTTTTCTTTCTTTTTTCCAGCGTACAAAGTGGTCCAGACTGACTCCTGGGCTTTCAGCTTTGCCTCTGCTGACATGATGCTACAGGCTAACAAGCATTGCAGAAACTGATGAGTTAAAATATTTGTGCTTTCCATTTTTGCCTCATCACTGATGCCATTTTGCATATTTTCATTTGCCAGGAAACCCCTCCTTTGGCTCATTTTCATCTCTGGTTGCTGCACAAGGTTTTCACCACAGGTCTGAAACTTGGGCCTTCTATACCTGTTCGTTTGTCAGATGTGTTAATATTTAATTTTTCTCTTTTTTTGTTTTTGTTTTACCAATTAATGTATATCTGTCCTTCATGCAACATTATGTTATGATACAGCGTACTTTACAGGGTTGTGGTTAAAGGCAAGGCTATTCCAGGTAGATGTCCTCTGTAGGGCATGAGAACTCCACAAACTCTTTATAGTACAGCTGGAAGGCTTTCCTGAAAAGAAAAACACATCACGTCACATAAACTTAATCACAACATAAACATTTCTAATCGAGAGCCAACAGGTGCAGAACATTACAAAGTGCCAGACATGCCTGAGAAAAGCCTTAAGGTTTTGTTTTTGTCATGATCCTGGGTCTTTTGACCCAGCGTTTTGTTTTCTATTATTGTGATTTTGGTGCTGTTCCTCCTCAGTTTAGTGTTTATTCTTTTCTGCCCGTGTATTCGTGTGTCAAGTCCGCGTTTCTTTGTCTGTGTCCTTGCATGTGTAAGTTCCTGTTTTATAGTGAAGGTCTGCGTCTTATGTGAGTGCTTTCAGTTTGACTCCCTTGTCTCGTCACGTTAATCACTCCAAGCTGTGTCCCCCACCTGTGTGTAATCTCCCTGTGTTTCTCTGAGTGTATTTAAGTCGTGTCTTCTGTCATAGTAGTTGCTGGTTTGTCTGTGTTTCTCCTGCCGTCATCCTGTGTGGTTTTCCCTATGTTCTCTACGTCTCCCTGCATCTTGCTTTCATGTCTCAAGATTTCAGGTTTGTTTTTTGTTGTTTAGGTGTTCTTAGTTTTAAGCTCACCCTTGCCATCTCTGTTTGTATCTACATTGGCTAAATAAACTCACTTGCACCAGAGCTGCCGCATCTTGGGTCCTAAATAATTCACACACGGCTTGCCCCGGCAACCTGTGACAGTTTTCTATTTTTTATTCCTTTGAATGAGCTCAATTAAGTTTAAATTGATTTCTGCAGTGTATTTATTTGGTTCCATTTTGTTTTAGTGATTGTTTAAGATCACTTATCACTTTCAGAATAACAGAAGATTTGCTGAGAAGAGAAAAACTGGCTGATCCTGTCAGGTCAAATTTCTTAAAAGGTAAAATGTTTCTAGTAAATACTGCACCCGTATTGTGAGACTGATGGGGGTTACGTTGACTTGCCTGTTTTCTTAACCTGCAGTACAGTGCACTTTCGTGGACACACTAAGGATCTGAAGGGCCTAGTTTGAATCAAGATTAATGGGTTAGTGTACCTGGCTTAAACACCATAGTAACTTATACAAGTATTATTTACAGCAAGTTTCAGTGCTGTAAAGATTCTCTGCTGGCGGGATGTATTTATATATGCAACTTGTTAAACCGTATCTCACTAAAACCACCAACTGATGCCCAAAGGAAACCTAAAAAAACACAACTCACCCTACTGACTCTGCAAGAGGTTTGGTAGAATTTTCAGACACAAATACGTGGCAGGCAAATCTCTGGTCTGCTGGGTGCTTCGTAATGAAACCAAAATACCTGCAGAGAAGTTTTAAAAAAGACATTCAGTATATTACTTTGACACCTAATAATGATTAACTCCTGCTTTGTTTTATCAGAGAGCAGGAAGAGGTCCAATATTCTTGAATATTTATCTAATAGTGAGACCTTGTGGCAATTTTAGTCTCGACAGAGAGAGCAGCATAACTGCTCTCTCTGCTTCAGTTTTTACTTACTTGCTGTTTTTTGGGTGATAGCCACAAAAGGAGACGTTCTTTAACTGGAAGAAGTGACTGCACTCGTTACTCTGTCAACAGAGGATCCATAAACGTCTAAGATTAACACCAAGAAGCAAACATTTCAAACCCTGTTTCATATATTTTACTTTTATTGATTTTTCTTTTTTTTGCTTGCTGATAAAATAATTAAAGCTTTTAATTTAGACTAGTTGGCGACTGCAATATTAAAATATATCAAGATTGTGCATCACATTGTATTATCTGAACATCAGATCTTGATAAAAGTAAAACATTAATTTCTCAATTGTTTAAACAGATGAACTTTAAATTGATAATGATCCCATATACATACATAGAATTCCCACAGAATTCTTAGTTTCTTTTCGCTGAAGTAATTACTCTGGCCTGACACTAACACGTTTGTCTGCAGTATCAGTCGGCAGCCACATGGTGGCGATGTGTCTCATGTGTTCCTTCAACACTGTGCTGATAGATTATAGCTTCTCGCTCTCTTTCTCTGCCTTACTCTTCAAATATACACTCGCCAACCTCTTTATTAGGTAAACCTGTTCAACTACAAAAAAATGCAAAAATCTAAATAGCAAATCGCAGTGTAGTAACCCAATGCATTTAGATGTAGACATGGTTTAGACAACATGCTGAGGTAAAACTGAGCATCCCAGTTATTTCTGCCACACAGGCTGGTTTGAGTACTGCTAACAACTAGGAGCCTTTTCTTCTTCAGAAACAAAATATTTTAATTTGAAAGAAAATCTTTATCAGTTAAAAACACATGAACCAAACCATGCATCACTGAAAAAGTGAGATCCTTAACCTTTTCACCTTTCCAAAAGATTGCTGATGAGCTTTTATTTGATTAGTCTGTGAAGTTGCATGTAATTATTTCACAGTAGACATACACAGGCTCAGTAAACGTCTTACTCTGTCACAAGCATAATAATCCTCTTGAACTGAAAGCTTGATGCCCTTCACACTGATCTCCAGGATGCATGAGGAAGGTGGGTTATACTTGACTGTCATCCTTCGGTTAGTAGCAATCTGTAAGACACGTGTTAGATTGTTTTTGAAAATGTTACTAGAATAAAGCTCTTCAAAAGTTTCCTTTACCTGTGAATATGCAAACAAACAAATTGCAAACCTCTGCCAAGGCAGCTCTAGCTCTGGGCAGTATTTACTTTTAAGGGGATAATATTGTATTTTGAATGTATTAACTTTAAAGTGCAATTAAAAAAATTCAATTTGGGGTTAACTTGAAAGTAAAATATAGGCAGTGAGGTCAACTGAAACAAAAGGCACTAGAGTTTAAAACAAAGGTAAAAGACGTTTTTCAAAGGTTTGACCTTAAAAAAAAGAGGTCAGAGTAACGTTATGCAAAACTTATGATCCCTATATATCATTCCCTATATGCGTATATGTCGTCAATAAGTAAGAGACATAGTCTTCTGTTGAACTTAAAGGAGAGGTCAGAGGTCAAATGTGACAAGATTAAAAACAACTCCAAGAATAATAGTTACTAAGTTGTAAAGGCTTTAATGGATTGTTAACATCACAACTTTTTGAGCTATCAAAGCAAAACAACACAAAGGCACACAAATGCAACTTAAACCCCTATGGTGTTGAGTTTAGTTCTTTTATGCCTCTGAGTTTATTTGTATCTCTCATCTCTTGTTTTCTTGTCTCTCTCATCCCTGTGTCTCCTATGACAGAGACATGTTCTCTGTGTATGTCTCCCAGTCATGTCTGTATTTGGTCTCTGTCCCTCTCTCTCTTTCCCTTCCGCGTCTCTTGCTCCTCTTTCCCCCCACATGTCTCGTCTCCTATAACTTACACATGCGTGAAAAACATGAGCTTACCTTCTGCATAGCTGCACACAAAACATCGTTTCCTTTGTGATAGGGTACTTGAACTGACCCCAGAAACTTTAGGCGGTATCTGTCAATCCATTCATTGCTCTTTACTGCACAGAGAAAAGCAGAAAAAAAACAACAATGACAATAAACACAAGAAGCAAGATGTGTAAAATGTAATACTTCATACAGCACTATATTCCAGCTACAATTCAGTCACTAGCTCCTTTAAGGGAAAAGAATACATTTTTGAGCTGTCGATCAGTACCACTGACTAATAATCTGTTATAGCATTGCACTTCACATCATTTCATACTTTATCCCCTGTTGCTTGCTGCATACACCACCTTGGGATTTCAAAAGTAGAGTAAAACACTCCCTGGAGTGCACATTAACCCCACATATCAGAGCACACTCCATGCAAGAACCCTGATAGGCTTCACATCCACAAACACAACTATGCCAGAGGTACTGAATCTAGAAAATCTGATCACTGATGACATTTCTGATGTTCATGGCATGTAAACAGCCCCCCCCCCCCCTTTTTTTTTTTTTTTTTTTTTTTAAGCCTAAAGCAGCCATCTCTCTCTTTACTAACATATTCGTGGCCCACTCCTACAAATCCCAGCACTATTGGTACCTTTGTAGTTCTCCGTGTCCTTGGTCACCTCTACAGCGTAGTAGGCCGGGAAGACCCCACGAGCACCAGTTCGCATATTGTAGCCCTCATACCAGTAATCCTCTGCCTGGACCTCCACCAACAGCGGGTCATCCACCTCTAGCTCCAACTCATCTTCGTGCCGAGGGACAAACCTGTCGAGAAAGATGTGAGATTTTTATGTGCTAACTGCTCCACAAAGTAGCTCTGAATTTAAAATGAAATTTAAGGTTTAAAAGTCAAACACGGGTTTCCTACGCCTGCTTGTCGTTACAAGGAAATTTTTAAACAGTGTAAAGAAAAAAATAAAATCAGTGACTTAAATGCAACTTATGTCTGTTAGCTGGTCAGGTGTGTTGCTACACAATATTACACACAACCCAGGGTAAAAATGAACTACAATCAGTTCCTTGCTTACAGCTATATATTAGTAACACTGTATTTTTCCATTTGATGTACAGTGTGAGGACACTTTAAAGAAGGCCTGTCAAACTCATTTTACACTGTGGGCCACATGCAGGTCATTTTGATGTTAAGTGGGACAGATCTAAAAACTCCCCTTTCTAAAGACATTTAACCACAAATTTAATCTCCAATACAGTAATATCAGAAAAAGGAAAAAAAAAAGGAATTTTTGTCATTTTCATGTTTTACATGTTACTTGTTTACTTTGATGTAGTATGAATGGCTATGGGGGAGGTCTGTATTACTGTGGAAAGCTGTAAAACCTATGCAAATACAGTTACAAATCCAAAATTTACACCCTCCTTACCCTTTTTCTAAAGCCATCCATTGGGTTGGACTGAAGTCTTTTCTGGGCTGAATCTGGCCCCTGGGCCTTATGTTTGACATACCTTATTTCCGCCACTAAATTTATTTGTATATTTTTTCTTTGCCATCCATAACTCAACATCTTGAGCTATATGTCCAAGCTAAAATTTCAAGAAAATAACTCAAGATTTTAAGGTAGCTCAGTCAATCAGGAAGCTCTGTGAAGGTACGTCATTTCCTTGTTACCTGTAAGCAAAAGGTGGAAGGCATTAGCTACCAAAGCTGAAGCTGTAGGTTCATTGATTGAGTCAACTGCTGAGTTCTTTCAGCATGGTTTCAGAAATGATGAAATCTCTGCGTTATTAGCTAAAAGGCATGCTGTTATTATCAGCACGCAGCAGTTTGTACATGTTTACACTGGTAGCTCATGGATACTATCACTACCCAAGGTTGAGTGTGCCTGTGTCACTGCCATCTGTTTTCAGGTAACAAAGAAATGTCAACTTATTAACTAAAAATTTGGAGAAAATAACTCAAAATGTCAAGTTATGGATGGCATTTTTTTCCAGTGGTGAAAACTTCCATATGACAGAAAAAAACCCCAGAAAGCAACTGGTGCAGTTATAGGAAAGTCTCAGTTTTCTTTTTCCAGTTACAATTACGTCATTCTTGGATAATAAAAAAGTAGGATCTCCCAGTTTCTTCCAGTTAAATTAATGCAAAACTGAGGTCATACTCTTTGGCCTTCTACTTTTAACTGAGTTCTTGGAAGATGACCCGGGCTCTTTGATACTATTAAATTACAAGTTATATAATTCTAAACTAACCTCATCTTTGACACAAATTGGAAATTTACCAAACAAATAAATGCTGTAGTCAACAATCTGCAGACTAAAATCTTTTCTTAAAAGAACAGGGAGTACAGGGAGTTTTAAGAACCCTTTTTTAGTTTTATTGAAGCACTTTGGTTTTAAATGTGCTGTAAAATCTACTTATTTATTTTAATAAATAAGTAAGTAGGTCAGGATGGAAAAATTGCGATGATGGTTTATCATTAAAACACTTAAAAAACACACCTTTCTGTTAAATGCCTGTAGATTGGCTCATTCTAAAAAAAAATGCTGTTTGACTTATTTGAGTTATCTGAAAGCTGCTGGATGAATTACTCATTTCTACGAAAGATTCATTAGTAAAGATGAACACCAAGCATTTAATACTTCAGGTGATCATCTTTGCTTACACAATCTGGTCTGTTTGACCAAAGACATAAGAGGCTGGATAGGAAAAATAGAATCTCAAATGTTTATAACGGTAACTGACTGGGAGATGAATGCCACACTTTATTGATAATATAAGCATAGTGTGTCATTTGATATTACCGCAGTGTTATTTCATCAATCCACACAAGTTTTAAACATTATTACAATATCAAACCCTAAGACTTATTTTTCCCATTTCTTTACTATGGTTTTCACAATTCATTAACATCATAATCAACAGAAGTGACAGCACACACTACATACTGTCATTTTTCACGGTTTTACAATGTCTGTTGGGATTACAGCGAGGATGGTAGTGTAACTGTCATTACCTATAGACTGCTCGGTGGCTCTGATCCTTCTCCTCACCATTTATGATACAGGAATATAAACCAAAGGATTCTGCACCTTGAATACCAAAAAAAGGACAAAAAAACAAGAGAGATTTATTTTAAAATAGGAAGTAAACAGTATGCAATGTCAGCCTTTGTGTCAGGCTTGCAAAAATATTAATGACACAGGCTTATAATTTGTAACACAAGTCCAAAAAAGACCACAGAGAACATAATTAGGAGATGCAGCATTTACATGTATGCATTCTCTGAGACATAAATCACACTTTAATCAGGCATGAAGCAAACGTGCATTGTGTATTTCTACCTACATTCCCCTGAGACCTTTGTGACTGCTGCCTGAACTACTCAGAAAAACTGCTGCAGCATTTCTAATGAGACTAAAATACATGGATCCCTTCCAAGAGACCGGCCTGGACTATTAGAGCAAATACTGTAAACACGCGTATCTCCTAATCTCTGTCTCCATAACATGAATTGCCTCTTGTGCCCATTAATGCTGGCTCTTTAACAGACACTATGATGAGGGTCAATGTGTGGCTGGCAACAGCAATTGAATCAGTCCTGCAGTCCTCAAACAGAGAATTCTCATCTCCCTCTCAGTGCAGCGCTCTTTCTCATTGAGAGATCACAGATAGTCTGTTTAAGCAACATCTCTTAGACAGAGCCTGCAGCTTTAATAAGATATGACAAAGGGATCTTCATTGTCCCCACAAGATTTCTAATTCTTTAGACCCCTTATCATCAAAATAGTCCAAATTTACTCTTAAATCTTACAACTTAGATAACATTTTTAGGTTTTAATGGAATTCACTAAAAGTTAACTGTGTTAAAACAAAACTTTACAGTCGTTTTACAGATGTTGAGCATTTGCAAAGCACTGATTTATCTGACAAATCATATCATATCTCTGATAAAATAAACCTTGTTGACTAAATATGGTGACACAAGAAATCAATTTTGTCCCGGCTAAATACTTAACCACATAAGTGGGCATTGGGTGCTGTTGGAATACTACTACAAAAGTAGTAGTTAATAGCTAATTAAACAGGTAATACTTACAATTCAATTAGACTTTCTAAGTCTCTTCTAGGCTATTAATACTCAGTAGAATATCTGAGTAGATATTTTCTGAATTTCACAATCAGTGCATTGTTGTTCTGCTTCCTACTGAAAATGAATGAATCTTCCAGTGGAAGTGACACAAAATTACATCAAGCAATGCGCCTTTAGTCAGTTTGGGAAGTTTTACAGTTTTATGGAAGTGTTATGTCTAGAACTTCAAATGCCTCACTAACTTCTTTCTAGATGTGTGTTTTCTCACATCCCCTTAACAAGCTGGCTGAGCACCTTTTCACTAAACAGGTAATTTAAATGTCCAGTCTACTGCTTTTATTCTCGAGACTTAAAAGCAGAAGTGACATAATTTTAAAATAAATAAAAAAAATACTACTGCTTTGCAAATACAGTACATAGTAAATGTAATAGCCAATGGTTATACTGTGTATCAGTACGGCTTAGTATTGTATTACTCCACAGTTAGGACAGCCATGTGGATGACTGTGTTTAGTGTATGACAAAATTTTGATTCCTGAACATTCCTGTGGCTTTGCTTCATCAGCTGCGCTGCTTTAAGCCTTGAATAGCAATTGTTGCCAGTTTGGCTAGACACCACTGACAGTGTATATTTAAAGAGAATTAGGCAGAGCACCAGCCAGTAGTGCTGATAAACTTCCTGGCATTTACAAGCAAGTCTCAGAAATGTAGTTAATGGATTAAAGGGAAAAATGTAAAAAAAACCAAAAACAAAACCCCAAACTGCCATCAGCACTGTCAGACGACCACATTTGCTAACCAAAGTGAGTTTCTTCAAGAAGTCTTTATACTACTACTACTACTATTACGCAACAAAAAAACAAACCAAAAGCTAAATGCTAGCCATCGCCACCATTTATGTTTGGAATTGAGTTTTTACCAGACTTACTGGAGGAGCGAGAGCGCCCATTCATGAAGACATTGAGGAACTTCTTGGAGAAGTGGAGGTCTGCCTCTGGAGTAGAATCCTCAGATAGGCACGCTGTGGCCTCTCGACGCACTCCTCCCATACGAGGGTCATGCTCCTCTTCCTCTTCCTCATACTCCTCTCCGATGGCTGACTCGTATGGAGACGAGACACAGTTGTCATAGACGGTGGCCGAGTCGCTGTCATCGCTGTAGCCTTGGTAACACTGCCGGAGACTGACTAACTCCAGCTGAGCATGTTCATCCACCACCAATGTATATTTAACTGAGTCATATGTCAGGCCGCTGGCCTCTGAGCTCATGGAAGTCCTCGGTGGGGCAGCTCCCTTTACCCCTCCCTTTCTCATCTTTGCATCCATTATTAACCTGTCCACATCCTCGTCGTCCCCACAGTAGCTTTCATCTGTGGCATCAACGTACTCAACTGATGACCCAGCCCTGAGCATTGCCCCAGCTCCTGTACTTGTCCCCTTTAGGCTGAGGTCCAGTGCATGGGAGGAGTGAGCTGACACAGCCATGCTAGGTGGCGTGATGAGGGACTCTACACAGGAAGCGTATGACGGTGGGGGGACATAGATCTCGTCTTCCTCATAGATGGAGGGGTTGGTCCGGTCCGGGAGGGGCTGATAAGGAGGTGGTCCCTCTGTGTCAGAGCTAATGGACATGCGTCCCTGCTCAGTCTGCTGTGAGAGGAAAGGCCGGTCCTGGACGGTGGGGGGTTCCAGGGGATCTGCGGAACGTTGCACAGGAGTCAGATAGATCTCCTCTGTTGGCTCTATATGAACATCTGTGTGGTATCTAATCCTCTCCCTGTGGGACCCACTGCCATCCGCTTTCCCTGAAGGATATAGAGGAGCTGGTGTATAGTTCTGTGGTGGTGGTGGTGCCGGTGGCTTCTCCTGAATCTTGGACCGTGTCCCAGCCCCTGCAGATGAGCTGTGCGAGTGTCCCGAGGTGTGACTGTGTCTGCAGGGGGCGTCGGTGGAGGTCCCGCGGTCTTTGGTCTGCGCTCCCCCACCGTGCACCTTGTCCTCGTCGCTTAGACAGCTGTGCTCACGTGGAGGGGTGAGGTCACCTAGAGGGAGTGCGGGCGTGAGCAGAAACATGCAGACACCCAAGCAAACACACATGCAGACGCAGATGCACAAGCAAAGCCCAGACGCGCACACGGAGCAAACATACGTGATGCAGAAACGCAAACATGATGGACAAACAAATGCGCACACATGCACGAAGACAGACATGGCAACGAATGCACAGGCAGATAAAATAAAGCACACACAGAAAGAGAGAAAAGTAGAAATGGTTAGGTAACGGATGTCAGGATTACACAGCCAAATCCCCATTACTCATCAAATTCAGAGTGTGGCCAGGAGAAGGTGATTGACGTGTTATGTCATAATCCATTGGCAGGGGATTCAGACATCATTCCCGAGTATTTTGAAATGGTATTTAAATAACAGAGGGGCTAATTCAGGACAGGACTGATTTCAAATTAAATCTGTTTCATTTTCATTTAAATGTTAAAGCTGTGCACACAAGAAGCACTGCAAAATTGAAAGAATCTTTTCATTCAGTGGCGGTCCTAGCCTGTTTGGCGCCCTGGGCGAACACACCCTCTGGTTCTAATTTTGCACTCCAGTATGAACACAAATCCCCCATATCGAGGATCATCACAATTAACCTAATAGACCTAAACCTTAGTTCACAGATTGACTTTGTCTAAGGTGTATTTCTGGGATTTCACACAACCCAGGATTCAAATCATGAATACATAATGGGCTTGGATTTACAACATTATGAATGAAATGTGCTCTACTTGGAAGCAGCAGGGCCCCTCCCCTTTCGACGGGTTGTGTGTGAGACTTTAAATCATCAAACTGTAAAATATAAATTTTTAATTGTTATTGATCCCTTTACCCCGAGTCCTAAAGTGTATATTTATTTTCTTACTCTTCTTATATATATTGTTTGTTTACTTGCACTGCTGTAACTGAAGCCTACTGTACTGTATGTAGCGGAGATGACAAAGTTTTACTTTGACTTCAGCAGTAAGCAGGCGCACCGAGGGCTCTCGCGCTCACTTTTCACGTACAGAATTTCGAAAAAACATTGGTGCAAATTATAAGTCTGTATCATAATGTCTGGTGTTTTCGTGTTTGTTGGGTTGTTTTTATTTTGCGAGTTGGTTATTAGATGCTGCTCCAGCCAGCCAGAGAATCCCCCGCCGCCCCGCCCTCTCCTCCCTGTGCCGCAAGCACCAGGCGCACCTCGCAAACGGAGGGCGCCCTTACTCCCAGCAAATGGGCGATAGAAAACCGATCGGTGCCTATGCCATTCCTAATATGCGCTGGCATGACGTCGGGGCAGCATGAATACGAGCAATGATCTGGCAAACAGATTTACATTTGTTTTTTTCAGTGAGTCTGACATATCAAATGACAAATCGACTATAGTGCTCGCAGTCACACCTAATGAAATTCAATCCAATCCAAATAAAACCAAACTACCCAGACAGCAACACTGTAACACTTGCCATTATTTCAATTTATATAATTTATAGGGCATGGAATAAAAGGGCATCATCTCACAACAATGTGCTTTAAAAGCTCTAAAGTTTGTCCCTATTACTTGAATAGAACATAAAAGTTCATTTCACCTGAATTTGGAAGCTTGTTCCCCAGATTTGCCTTTAAAAGGTCGACTTAACACCTAATATTTACGTTTTTCTAACTGTTGGCTGTGAATCTGGTTACTCTAGCTTTGGATGGTGCTCTTCAAAGAACAGCATCAATGGGCTATGACAGCCTCTAGCTAGCTTTAAGCCTCAGCTGGCTTCCAAACACGCACAATATACAGCATAGCCTCAGCTAGCTCAACTTGTCCCAGCAGCTAATCCAAGGCTGAGCAGTGTCCCCAAGGTTCAGAGGGACACACAAGCTGTCAGACTCAATGCAAATCACACACGCCGACACTGACTGAATGTTACTAACACAACAATGGATTCTGTCCAGCACATCCCAGTTACCATCAACTAAATGAGAAAATGTGTCTAAACTAAAACATGACTCATAAACATGATGTGGGGAAGCTCACCTGTTTTAAGGGGCGAGGATGAGCCTGAAACCTTCTCCTGCCAACTGTACTTCTTACCAAGGGAGTTGTTGTTTAACGTGTCCTGAAAAAAGAAGAAGAGGAAGGAAGTTGAGAGAAGGAACAACAGATGGATAAAAGAGGAACAGAGATGGGTTTGCTCACTGAATTCTGGATCCTGACACAACATATACAACTTCTCTGTGTGTGAGTGTGTGTGTCTCTCTCTTCCTCTCGCTTCTCTCTCACTTCATATACACACATGCACACACAAACCTTTTATTCTGTTGAATGAGCAGGAACTCTTTTGTCCATGCTCCGTGGTGTGCATTTAAAGGGACCTGACATTTACACAAGCCACTGGGAAACACACTCACGCAGTCAGACAGCCTCTTTAGGCTGTTTTGGGGGGGTAATTGCTGATTGAAGTCATGAAACTTGTGAGGTTTCCTTTCTTTCTATACATTTCTAAATATGGAAATCAAGAAAGAATAAAAGCAAAATCAACCTTGTTACAAAAATCTATATGAACATCTTTGTGGTATCTATATGACACTTTCATTTATAAGTACAGAAAAAGAGAGGTTGCTGATCATTGTCACTGATGAAAGGAGTCATTTAAAGAGCAGCTTATCAGTGATTGGTGAACAGATCATAAAGGGTGTGGCTGCTCACAGTGACATCTCTGCTGAATTAAATACAACTCAGTGCATCCAGTCCACACCCACAATCAGTCACAACACAGTGACTGAAACACTTCTCAGCATGATATTAAAGTTGTTCTTAAGCCATGTTTTAATCTCTTTTTAAAATATATGTATAAAAATGCAGCAACCAATAAACTAATTGATCATGGCATCTAGAATAGGCCGAAGAAGCCAGCAGTGTTTCCAGAAAATTTGGCATTTAGCCACCAAATAGGTTTTAAAAGGAATTATTCAAAACCTGCCAAACACGCTTATGAATCTAATCATTATCACGACTGATATATTTTGTGACTCAGTGGCTTATTTTAACGGCTTCCACAGAAAGACTATGGTTTAACACTCAGTTGTAGATAACAGAAGAGTTAAACAGAGATTTTAACAGATGGAGAGCTGGAAACTCCTGTGACGACAGCACGCACAAAATAACATCTTTTCCTCCTCCGTCCACCCACTACGTGTGACTCACTTTTCCATCTACGTGTACCAGGCGGAGACAGGGCTGTTGCCATGGTAAAGAGTGAATCAGCAGGTAGGAAACAACTGCATATATCTGAGGACTCAGAGTCCATGACTAAAATCTGTGTGAATTTGATACAACAGAACACAAGCTTGCCAAGTTGAAGTGTTTGGAGACCTTGGAAGCTGAATGAATGAGATGGGGCGCCTTAATTGACAGCTGTCTCAGCCTATCACAGCTGCATCTTGTGTCACCCTGCCATATTTGGATTTTCTGTATGAATTTCATTGCAAATTGAGCTAGCTATTAAAACCAGGTCAGCTTGAAACTTTATAAATCAATTTTAAATGACAACATGCTACTTGTTCTTGCTGGTATCTAAGCAGACCTTCCTTATAGTCACACTGCCACACAAACACACATGCACTTCAACATATGGAGCATGCCCGATAAGTAATTAGAGTTAGATTAATCCTTTCTCGGAGGGACATCTGTCTCTCTGCCCACTGAATCACTTCAATTGGGAAGCAAAATGGAGACAGTCTGTAAAGCAGCACCCTCCTCAGTACTGCAAAAGATTTATTATACTGTGCATCTTTGACTACTCGATATTTCAAATACTATAACAACTAAAAGGTGGACAGAATCAGAACTGGTTATTCATTTTAAAATGGATAAAGAAAACTAATTTTACCTCATTTATTTGACCACTGCACAAGGAAAAAAGGTTTTTAATGATGAAATTCAACCTCTTAACAGTCTGACTCGATGTGGCACTATTGACATTACTGGATTAAAAAATACTGCTTTTGAAAAAACCCTCAGTGTGTTAACGCTGATCAGAGATGCTTTTGTTCAGACATGGGACTCGCTGCAAAACGATGCAGAGCAAATATGCCGTATACTTTTGCATTTCTGCACACTCATTGACCTGGAAACAGTCGCCCAGTGTACACAACCTACTCCTCATCTAACAATTCAAGGTCTGAGAAAAAACATTAATGACTGGAAATCATCCTAAATCTTCTGTCTCATTCCTGCTGTGTAAGGATGCACACTGTGAAAGTCTTCACTGTCACCTCTGCCTCAACTGATTTAGCCATGCTGTCTCAATAACAGAACAATACTTTAATAAATCTACTTCAGCGATGACAGATCAGTTTTTTTTTTTTATAATGCCATGTGATCTTCTCAATCTATCAATTTTGATGGTATTTCAGACACAGATTTTGTTTTGTGTTTCGTTTTACTAAAACATAATATTACCCCGATTTCCTTGATCACACCTGATGATATTTTTTATGACCAAAAAGTATTTTAAATAATAAGTATCTAAGTAAAAACGCGACACCCGCAACTGCTAATGAATTTATCTGGTATAAAATGCAGCCTGTTGATCTGTGTCTTCACTTTCATTGCATGTATTAAACTTTTTAAAGAAACCTCAACAGTAAAGTATTTCAGCACTGGTTTAAATGTTTTTTTTTCTAGTTGCTGTATAAAAGGTAAAAATGAACAGTGCTGGAATAGACAAGAAGATTTCCCCAGCTGAAACATAACTGAGACCAATTACTTCCTTTATACTTTTCATTTTTGACAGCTCAAACAACCTACAGGAACAAAGCGGAGCACTGAGCAGAGCAGACTTTGCTTCCAGATCAAGTGCAAAGCAAAGGCAAACAGGCTGTAGACGCTTGGCTGATCACGCTGACTGCCTGCACTCAAGGAGGCCAAACTCACTCACTGTATACATTACTATGTATATGACATAGAGGTAGTTCTACATTTCAGTGAATCAAAGGAAATATTTCTAGAATTCAAATGTAAACATGAATAAAATGATTTAATTTGTTTTCTTGAATGACATGGTTTTGCCTTTTTTCTCTCAAATTAATTCCATCACATTAACAAGTCATGGCAACAAATCCTTTATTATCTGAATTAACAGTGTAATGTATCATGTAACATTATTTCTGACTCTTTAGCCCATTTTATAGTATTTTGTTCGGTTATAAGGCAAAGTATCTGTATTGTTCATCCAACCATATTCTCTGAAGCTCTTTTCACCTAACAAGTTCTAATCCACTCACTACATGCTACTTTTCCTTCCCAGAACTGAAAGAAACATCAGTGACGCTTGTGCAGGTGTTGAAACATCTCCTGGAGCTAGCTAAAGGTTTTGATTTTGTGCACATTAGATGTGTCTTATTTGAACTTGGACACTGTCCTCAAGTCAAGAAGATCAACGTATTAGCAAGAGGCTATAATGATGAATGTCCTGGTCTAGTAATCATTACGGATATAAAGGAGGGAGTCAAGAAAACAATAAGATGAGGACCTCAACTTCAAGTAACTCAATAAGTAATTATTAACAAACTACAAACACTATCTGAACCAAATCAGTTCATACTTTAACATGACAACCAAGGCTTTTATAACCTTTTGATCCAAGTCATAATGTTTTCCTTATCTGAACAAAGTACTTCAGCCCTCATCACTATCTTTCACTCTGATGTCTACCACCTACTCAAACCATAACTATACCACTGTCATTATCAAAACTTAATTAGCAGATTGTAATGCTCAATTTTTAATTCATAGGTTTTACTGAACAAAAAAAGAAAAATCTAAATGTGTGCTCTATAGTGCAAATACATTTTTTAAACACACCTTCACTGTCGCAGTAAACCCGAACATGGTTGCACACATTTGTATGGCTACACCGCTGCTCTTTATCGATACTTTACATTTTTTAGTTCCCATTCCAAAACTAAAGCCTAAAACTACCCTAAAATGTCTTCCTTCTTAGTGCTGGTCCTCACTTAGATTGATTTACATGGACACACACACACAGACACACACAGACACGAATGGTCACGAGCTCAAGCGCCATTGAAGCAAACAGAGACGGGCACCAATAGAAAAAAAGAAATGACAGTTGAGGCTATTGTTCAGTGGAGAAAACACATCCTGTCAGAGAAGCAATTGTAGTGAATCCAGTGGTGATGTCAAGTAGGTTATCCAGTTATATTTACAATTTCAAACATAATATTTGTGCGAGAGGAGGCTCCAATATAGGTGGAGTGAAAAAACACTGAAAGAAAAACACTGAAACATTCCCACAGTCCTCCAGAATTACTCATCAATATTTGTCCACCTGCCACAAACTGTTTAACTGTGTGAGTGAATGTGTGTGTGTGTGAGAGAGCGAGAGGATAAGATTAATTCAGGCTATACCTGTGTGCGTGGCACGATTGGGAAGAGGTTAAGGGTCGTGGGTCTCTTGGGCCGGTAAGTATCCATGGTAACAGGTGCTGCAGGGTCCTTGGTGACTGGCGGAGTTGAAATTGCAGACGCCTTCGAGGATTCTTTGTCACCGCGGTAACCGTCAGCACCATCGATGAGGTCCAAATGCAGCATCTCTGCCTGAAGCTGGCCGACTGCTCCTAGCTCCGCCTTCCCCGACATGCTATTGGTTCCTCGTCTCACACGGCTCTGCAGGGATTGGAATAAGCCCGACATCAGTCAAGACAGGGAAGAGAGAGAGAGAGGAAGACAGTGAGAGAGAGTGTATGTGGATGGGATGAGGAGATTTAGCTAGCCAATTGGAAGCAACTCTGTCTTCAACAGGAACACATTCACTGCCAACACACAGTGCCGTTTAAAGCTGAGACGGACTATTTCTAGCATCAAGCTTTTCTACCTGACAGAATTTACCTGCAGTAATGAGGTTAGAGTAAAAACTCAATCTGCTCTGCTATTTCTCATTTTATCTTTTTACTTTTAAAGCTAAGAAACCTATTCTATTAAGAAAATTAGTACAAAAATTTCAAAACAAATTCATGATATTGACCCTGGAAACAGGAAATTGTTAAAAATATTCACGCCCCCAAAAGAAACAGATATAATACCTCTGGCCTTTCGTGCAGCACTGCAATTGAATCAATTTGTTAATTGCTTTGATGATGAAACCTCTCAAAATCGATGACTCCGTTAGGCTAAACAATCAATTCATAAAACAAGAGTTGGAAAATTAGGCACATTTATTTACTCTAACGCTAATCATACACAGTGTGCAAGATATGAGTTTGTTGGCAAAAAAGAAGAAGAGATTCACTGCTGCTGAAACAACACACAAGCAAAGCATTTGAGAGACAGTAAGTCAGAGGGCACTGGGACAGTACAGTCTGCTTCACTTATCATCACTATCCCTGCAGCTACACATACAAAACAGACACACACACAGCACATGGCAAGTCGTTGCTAAGCCTATTATAGTCTTTAGTGCTCTCTGTTTGCCTCACATACAGAAAAACCTGTAAAAAAACAAATGCAAATAAAACAAGAACATGAACAATGTTGAACAACTGTTTTGGAGGTCTGCCACCTTCTACAGCACAATCAGAAAAAAAAGTTATTTAGAGTTATTTAAAGTTATGAATCTAAAATAATCTATTTCGTTTTTACAATTTGAGAGACATGAGCAAAAAAACAAAATGAAACAAAAACAGTATAGTTGCTCTAGAACTAAAACCTAATTAAACTTAATGCTATAACATTTATTTTTGATACTAAGTAATATAGTATTATCAAACCTTTATTTATTTATTTATTCATTTTTGTTTGTTCATTTGTTTTGTCAGTTTTAGCATCTATAAAATTTAGTTTGGATCCAAGTCATATTCTTTTTAAACATCTGTGCTAGTCCAGATTAAAGTTAACGGTGTTTTCTCTAGGCTGACTGTGGGGTGAGGCTGCAGTACTGGATCGCCCCCTCAAGGCAATGGTAGGAGAAACACTGGTGTAATTCTCAGCTGCCATACAAAACACAGTCACAGTCACCTTAAACTATTTTAGGAAACAAACCTCACAAAGGAAACTGTGAGGAAGAGAAAAAAAACCCATAATTTAATAAGCTACTGTTCTGTAAATACTTCATACACCGAGAAATCACAAGTACCAGGAATGTATTATAACCAGTATCGTAAAGATTTAAACCTTTGTTGTAACAGACAGCACTCCTATTAACCGAATTTACTTGTTGCAGACTGTAAGGTAACAGTTGCTGAATGGAATGGAGGTTAATTCATTTCTGTTGGCTAAGTGTTGCCTTCAAGCACATTTGTATGCAGTGAGACACTCATCCCAGATATCCAGAGGTCTCTCACTCCCAAGAAAGAAAGAAGCCTGCCTGTCTTTGAAATAGGACTGCTATAATGGTTTGCTGAACAGCCAAAAGCTAAAGTGGAAAATGTTCATCTAATTGCATTCATACTCAGTCCACATTTATTAGACTTATATGGTTTAGTCATTTACCCATACAACTGTTTTGAATCAAAACGAGGGCAAAAGCAAGAATAAAAGCTCCTTTAAAAATACAGACATAAGCCAAACACAAAGATTGCCAAGATGCAGATATTAACTGTATATGGAGATCGGTTGTTTACTGCCGAGTATATATCAGACCATGGATTACTTTCAAAGATGATACAAGAAAGGACTGACACCAACATGTAAAAATTTAAAAATATATATATTTTCCATAATCTTAGATTGCAGACAATCATGAATTCTATGTTTGGAGTGTGAGTTTACATGTAATCTCTACTAGAGGTGTTTTTATTATTTAGTCAGCTTGATGCCAGCTGTCGTAGATCGGATGGTTGCATGTCTAATATGCTGACAATAAGTAACTGCAACAATATTTGCAATAAGCATGTTTATATGCATTTACATGTGACAGAGCCATGACTTAAGTTCATGGGAAGAGGCTTGAAGTGAGGAGGAAGAGGATATCATTGTCTTTTTTCCTATGTGTTTTCACACACATAGTGAAAACACATAAATAAAACAATAAAACATAGGTACAACCCTTCATATCTTATGTCTGAAGTTGCAGCCATGAATTAAAATGTTCCTCCCTGCAACTTGAACACCTACAAGTTTTCTTCCCTTCCATCTTTGGCATGCTACATATGTCTCCAGCCACATACATAAAATGTGATTAGACAGAACATCCATGTCCATCTCCACAACTGTGGCTGGGCAACATGATGGCTTACAGCTCTTATAGTGTTACTAGATTAATTCTTTATTTGTGAGAATGCATCAATTTGTTGGAAGACACAGTCACACCTTATTCAATGTATATTTATGAGTATAATTCTTTTTTAATGCCTGACTATATCTTTAATCCTTTTTTGATCATCCTGTATAGCAGGGATCAGGCACAGGGGGGATTGGGACTGCTGTTGAAGGTCACTCTAAGATAATATTAATACTGAGCAGATCTGAGATCAGTTTATTGGTGTGGCCCTCCACAACAGGTCCAGTTTCTCATGTGACCTCCTCGGTTAATTAATTGCCCACTCCTGCTACATAGCTATCTGTATGCTTATCTACCTTTCCATCCTCTTATCCACTTAATAATCTTCCATCAATCTATTATCCACCCATTTATCAAGCATCCAGCAGTCTAATGTTCTATATTCGATTCTTGTTCATTCATCCATCCATTTCAGTCTAGCTGGCATTTATCCCATCCCATCTATATACCACCTTTCATCATTCAGTCTAACAGTTATACTGTTTATAAATAACTGATGTTGTTGATGTCTTAAACCTGTGTTTTTTTCACAGCAGAGATTATGGGAAAATGATGCTTTTTTTTAATACAGTTTGATGTCAATTTTGTAAACTATGGATAGACTTATAGTAATACCGGTGATCAAGCAGGGCACAGTTTGGGGCCTGCAGCCTTCGCTGCCTCTTCTTCCCAGCTAGTGTTGTCATGGTCACTACTGTTCATCGTTCATATGCAGTCATGATTTATCCAGCTATCTATTCCTTAAACAATCCAATTATCAATTGGTCATCTTTAATCTACAGCCATATCCAACCAACCATTTACACACACTGCAAACACCTGTAAGTGGCATGTGATGAGCAGTGAGTTTGTGTTGTAGGGCAGCAACGTCATGTCAGTGTCTGTCTGTGTCTAATAACAACAATCCTCCCACCAATATTTTTCTTTTGTCTACCCTCACTCTCCTTCACTTCACCTTTTCACCTGCTAAAAATCAATGCCTCCTAATGGAGCCTGCAAATGCTCTTCTCCTCTTCTTGTTTATGATGAGAAATTATTACTGGACTCTGAAGAGCCCTGCCCCCTGTTGCTAGGAGACAAGGGGATCAGTGACTAAGGAAATGATGCTGCCTTGAAGACGTGATGCTCTTCTTTCTCCCAATCAGAGCAGCCGGAGCAGGGGAAACACAAGGAAAGACTGAAAATGTCAAATCACCCCAAACGTACTGCTCAGCTGCAAACCGAATGCCAGAAAAATAAAATATAGAAAGAGAACATTTGAACCACGCCGACTTTGAAAGGACCTGTATGTGTTTGTCAAATCCAGAGTTTTGGCTTCACTCTGCTCTTATAAAATACAGTAAAGTATTGCATTTTATTTCATTTTTATTAACAAACGAGCAGATAGATAGATATCTATATATATATATATCAATTTGGCTTAAATGAATCATGCAGGAGAGGGTCGGGCCTTGTAAGTGTCTGTTCATGTCAATGGGAATACATAAAGGTAAGCACAAGGCTGAATATCAGAACACTGCTGTCATATCAGTTGCTCTTTATTAACAGTAGCAGAGCCAAACAGGGCTTCTCCTGTTTCTGTTTGCATTGATGAAGCAGCTTCCTCTCCACTGTTACCATGTGTGGATGAGATGACGTGAGCGGTATCCATGGGGGCAGTGTGCGTGTGTGTGTTTGTGTGTGTATAAGTGCCAACACTGCATGTATTTTCAGCTTTGACATGTGCAGTAGGTGAGAGAAACACTGTTGCCATGGAAATGGGTCTGCTTCTCCACTGGTGTTTTGCTAGACCCTCTTTCACTCCCTCTCTCTCTCATTGCTCCATTTATTTTCTATTGCTTCCGTCCTCACTCTCCCTCAGTATATCACTCTCCTTCTACCCTTCTGGATTAAGGGGATCTGTTTCACTGATACTTATTTATACAGGTTCACCTTTAAAACATTTTTATGGGCACCTTATATTTTAAGACAATACTGTTGAAGTGCATTGCAGTGCATTACAAATATCAGTAATTAAAATAACACACAAGGGACATGACACCTTTTTATGAAGTTCAATAGCTCAGATTTTTCCAACTTTCTCTAAAAGGTTTTTCTCTTTTTGTTTCTGTAAAATAAAAAAATAAATCATTTCAAATATTTACATTAAGCAAGTGAATTTAATATAAATAAAGCAGAATCTAGACATAATACAAAGCCTTGATTCTCCATGTGTGGTAAATCTGTGTGTAGATGCTGCTTTTTGTGTGTTTTTGCAGTCACTTAAATATAACTGGCCATCCTATCTGACTCCACCCTGACATACGACATTTCAGCCATCCACACACAGCAAATGACTCCTAATCAAATCCATTCACCCTTACACTTGGGCATGAAAGCACTTCCCATTCTCTCTCACTGATTTTTATAATGCATGTTGTCACTTTATGTCTCTCAGAAGCACTAAATATCTTTAAGTCTCATTCTGGACATCAGCTGCTCTCCATTAACCCTTCAAGAACCCTTCACAATAGCCATGTGCACACTAATTTAGATAAAAGCCCATTTTCTCTGTCTTCTTCAACAGAAGCTTCTTAACTGTGGAATAACAAGTGACTTTTGTTTCATGTTTGTGTGTTCACCACAAAAATGAATCAAAGAATCTATTTATTTACATTGTCATAAGAGCAAAAGAAGCAGAAGTTTTGTTTGAGAAGAACATTTTGGGATAAAAGCACCTAAATAGTCTAACAATTCAGGCCTATTTGGTGGTAATTTGGATTTCTTCAAAAATATACCTACAATCTTGTTGATCATGACATCTCCTCAGGCGCAGGAGTGTTGTTTTCCAGATGGCAGACACTTTATGGGTGAAATGCACGTGGTTAGCTACAATGATTAATATCAGTTAGCTCAGCTTTTATGTCCTTTTATATTAAGTTTATATTTATTATCATATACTGTATACCCCAATAAAATGCCAGGAAATTATGGAAAAAAATATATATTTTCTACCCAAGTCTAATAAAAAGAGATATAAATCAAAGAGAGATTCTGATACAGAAGGAAAAAAAACACACCCATCTGTCTCCCTGTGTTAGCCCTGCGACAGACTGGGGACCTGTCCAGGGTGAACCTTGCATCTTGCCCTGTGGTACCAGGGATACCCCCCCGCGACCCTGATGAAAATAAGCAGATGAGAATGGGTGGATCCCGTCCCATCAATTATTTGAAGTACTGTACAAAATATCTTGTTCCTACCACTATTAACACTACTTTCAATCTGTGCTTACTTCTGCCTCTGGTGGCCAATTTGGGCCTATTTTTAATCAGCCAAGCTACAGGACTGAACAAGCCCCAGAGGAGACATGGCTATGTGGTTGATGGTATACGCCTGTGGCAATGGGACTCAAAACACCTGAACTTAAAGATTAAAAGGTCAGGTGGAAAACTTCTGTCCTTATAATGTTGTTAGCCCACTGTCCATCCACCCACCGAGCAAATACCACAGTGCACACCTCTGTGGCCCCCTACTCAGGTAGGCACCACACATGTCTGGTGTGTGTGATGTTCCTTCCATGTGACCGTTCATTATTGATGAGACCAGATACATTTTCAGTCTCCCATCGGATGATGAGATCACTGATGAATTCAGCTCTGTGTGTGTGTGTGTGTGTGTGTGTGTGTGTGTGTGTGTGAGGGCTCCCTACCAAATATTCTAAAGCTGCCCTGCCTCCTCATAAATTTTTAAAACAGACTGGGCCTCTAAAACTCTGTGCACTTTAAAATGAGAAGCAAAGACAAGGCAGTGCCCCTAAGGTCTGTGATTACAGCTGAAACATAAAGAATGTCAGTCTGTTTCATCAAGCTGATTCAGTCTTTGATCCTTGCTTCTGTTTTCCATGGTTAAACATTCTACAAGAAATGTTTTCAAGCACATCATAGTTCACATGACAAACTGAACAAAATTAGAAGGACGTGGAAAAGAAGGACACAAAGACCAAATCAGTGGCTAATAAGGTTCTTATGGTTAATGTCATTTAAAAAAAGCTGAACATTTACACTTCCAGCATACTGAGGAAGATGATATGCCATTTGTTGAATTTGTGTCTACTATGGTTGTCAAAAAACCTCAGATATTAACTGATAATAAAACTAATGTTTAAATACTAAATTAATCGTTTGCAACAAAAATGATTTTTTTAAAAAATTGCCATCTTTACCTCCTCCAACTGGCACAACAAGCACAGAGCCCCTCCCATCACTTACAGCTAAAGGAATTTAAAGAGGAAAGCATCTACTTTAAGAACAATGAAGTATTAATCCAGTATTATAAATGCTACCCTGGCTGGTGCACATGTTAACTTGTAGTAATTATCTGATAGCCACATTAGCCATTTTAGCACAGCTAAATACCACGCCCAAAGTGCTCCTCTTCTATATTACTGAAACTATGTAGATTGTTGGGTATTGTTTTAATTGTTGTACCTTTTGTCTATTAGAAGATTCTATGATCAATTACCAAAATAATTTATAAAATTATTAAAACCTCTAAACTTAATCATAAATACGTTTTTTGTTAAATCTAACTTATAAATGGGAGAATTAGTTGAAAACTAAGCAATCAACTACTTCAATAAATGACGTCTTCGCCACTTGGTAAATCTCTTCTGTTATGTGTAACTTGTTCTCTGCCAACTCTTAACGAAAAATGTTTGTTAGCCAGTGGCTACATTTGTTATTTGTCATCAGAGCTTGTTTCCTAAAAACAGCTTCCTTTAGTCTTAAGTGATGGGATTGAAGTTGGGCACAAGACAAATATAGAACAAAAAACATGAACTGAAAGAATCAAGCTGTGTACAACTGTGGGGTGGGTGTAGTGATTTAAAAACCTCAATGAAAATAGCAGTGGTTAAAAAATAAACACTGTGACATCTTTCTTTTTATTACTACAACCTCCCTTTGTCTGGTGTCTGTCACGATTTCATGCTGGTGACAAAAACAACAATTTCCTTTATTCTGCTAGGTGCCTTCAGTGTAAGGTTCAACACCATCTAAAAAGCAAACTGCATCCTCACTGGTGAGTCATTGCAAGATATAGAAAACACTCAGAAAATCAACACATCTTGTTACTGACTACCACAAAAGATTATACGACTCTGTCCGGTTATGTACTGTACAGCTCGGGAAACCAGCATTGTTAAATACACAATTCACTAAGCGCTGGACTCAATTCCAAGCGTGTGACTGTTGTAGCTGTTATCTATCCATAAGATCGCCAAGAAATTGTTAAATTGGACATTTTGCAATTTTTCTCCTTCAACATATAGCTGCTAAAATGATCTTAGAACAAGAACAATATACTATATGCGATCTACACACTAACTATACCTTAACTTTTGAGTAACATCTAAATTTTTAGCCTAAATGGTCTCCTACAGGATCTGTACTGTCATTAGAAGAAAATTGCACAATAAGGGGATTGCATTTCTGTCCTTCTTTCTTTTTTTCTTAAATAAAACAACAGTGCAATTATTTTGCCCCCTAATCACTGGTTGACATACTGAGGAGATAAACAAGAAGCAGTGCGAGCGGATCACAATCTCCTGATTCTTATAGAACCTTAACAGCCTTAACTTTAAATTGCAAGTTTCGACCAGTTCCTTGCTCCAAAAGAAAGTTAATCTTCTTAGACTAGATATGTAAAATGATGTATGTATGCCAAATGCTTTGCTCTAAAACAAACATGCTTAGATGTCCAAAAGTGAAGATGCTTGGCCATAATGGACAATATAACATTTGGAGAAAAATAAACAAACCCTAATCACCCCATATCAATTATAACACCATGGCAGAGAAATGAATGACTGTACTTTGCTAAGGCTTGGCCAACACTGGCACATGCAACCGGACAGTGATCACAACAACAGAAGCAAATCTACAATAGAAAGACTGAAAACGTATGGCCCAGTCCAAGTCCAGACGTCAACCCAACTGAATTGCTGTAGCACAGCAAAATCCCGCCAACTGCAATGAACTGCAGGTATATGGTAAATTAGACCAAAGGACATGAGATTTCCAAATGGAGGGGAGTGACATTACTAGGACCAGTGAGCTGTCTCTTCCAGCAGCAAAACAGTTTGTTTGCGCTTCCTGAGAGTGACAACACGTGAGATTTGCTGTTGGCTGCGCTGTGAGATTTGTCTTTTTTGCCATCCATGGGGCCATTTTGGATTCTGCGAGGCTCTTCAAGGAGATGAGTCATCTGTCTTCACACACATAGACACTTCCAGCAAAAAGTGCTCACATTCAGCAATGTGAGCTATAATTAGCTCCCAGGATAGCAAGACAAGAAAAAAAGAGTACTGTGTGAAAGAGTACTGGCTTTTAAAACCCCAAAATATTCCCACCACTCTGCATTATTAGAGTCATTTTTGTCCCATCAGTCAAGTCACTGCCTCACTAAAATGATAAAATATAACTCACAGAAATAATGAAAAAGGAAAAGAAAGATAGAATCTTATTTACTCACACAAATGCCCTGTGAAAAGCCTCTCGCCCTCTAGTTGCCTTGGTTACAGCAGTAGAGTTAAATAGAAGATGATGATCTGACAGAATAACAAATTTAACTCTATTTATTTTCTCCTTCAGCACCACTCCACTACTATTTCTCTTATAGTTACATGTATATATTCCTTACTCAGTTCTGTTAGTGACCCCCTCATTTCTATTCTTAAAAACAAAACAAAATAAAAACTCCCAAAAAAAAACTCTTGGTGGATTTCAACAAACAGTAAAAAGCTCAGAGTGAATTATTTAGATGCCCAGGATGGATCGGGGCAATCGCATGCGATCACATTCAAAGTTCTTTCAGCGAGCGCCTCCGACACCGTCTGTCAGGCCTGTCTGCCTCGGGCTCCTGTTCTCTGCTGGCAGGAAGCTGAATGCAGCAGCTGTTCATTACAAAACACTACAGAGAGGAGAGACTGACCCTTAGCTGTACTCAAACTTTGACAGAGTGTCACCGAAAGGAGGCAAGCCCAATTTTTGAAGGATCGCATGATGAGTTTGACGAATAACACTGGAGGTTATGCATGAGTGGAACGTACAATACGATATAATTTTTTTTTTTAAACTTTGTTAGATAAAGTTAAAAGGCTTTGGTGTACGATCATTTTGACCTTGTTTGTCAGCGGCCTTTTCAAGTGGACGACCATCTGATGTAACTTAAAAGCTTCCCAAGACACTCAGAAAGTTCCCAAAGTCCCACCACAAAAATAATGTCATAATCTTTGCAGGAGGACTCACGAATGCTTTCTATAAATGACAAATAGCATACACAAACAATTTGAACCTCCAACCCAGCTTTACATAACTCAGCGGATCCTCTAGTATACTGCAGCTCTCATTCAGAGCTGCTGATTATTTTTTTCACCAGCAGCTGATAAAGAATAACTTGAAGATGAACACTACATCTGCAGCTATGACAAGACATCTGCCAAGAAGCAGCTCTTCATGGGGCCATCCTACCTTTATATCTGGGCCATTGCAATTGAGGCTCATCCCACACTCATCTGTGATCTCTGTGATTTCGGAGAGGTCGTCGTCCTCAAATTCATCAAGGCTGATGTCATGGGTCAACCTGAGTGAAAGGGTAGATTAGGGTGAGAGGGACAAGAAGAGGATAGCGCATAGATGAGTCATATATATTTAAAAAAAAAAAAAAAAAAAAAAAATATATATATATATATATATATATATATATATATATATATATATATATATATATATATATATATATATATATATATATATATATATATAATCCTCAAGCCATAGTACATCTCAGAATCTCTTGTTGACCCAGTTATTTGTATCTCCTATGCTCAGTCCAATGACAATTTGAATATAGGTCGCTATAAATGACCAAAATATAACAAGCATAGGCATCTACATTAATACTTATAAGAGATAAACAGATCTAAAGCTATTGTTTTGTGTCATAGTACTGTTCCTAACAAATGGAAACATGGCGTTTGACTCTTATACCACATAGTTTTATACACTTCACTCAGACCTCTAAAGGATTTATATTTAGTATTAAAGCACTTACTAAATGTTTCAAGCACTGATTTCAGGCAGATCTAAATCAAGCACTACCTGCTCGTTTAGAGCAGAAAACAATGAGCATCCAGGATTTTATCAGCCTGTTTTATTTTGTGAATATCTCCATCTGCTGTTTGTAAAAGTGATTTTCTTTTGGCACCACTACACTTCATTCATCACAAGTGGGACTAAAATTAATACACACAGCATAACTCTTTTTCTTCTCCTTCTCATACTTTGTCAGTGACAATGAGCTATAGGGTGATTATTCAAGGAAAGTAATGTATTACACATAATTCATTATAATGTATCATGCTACTTATTTAAAGAAGGTAATGCCTTACACCACTTGTAGCATTACCTTTGGATTACTCGTTGGATTCACTGTCACATAAAGCCACCGCTGGCAAAAATGCAGAATAGGAAACTAAGAAAAGTGAACTTGTGTTTTGCAGAGAAGTACAAACGTCTTGAATGCTCCTGCAGCAGAAAGGGAAATGTACGGTCCTGCTGTCTGTGGCAGGATTCAATTAACATCCAGTAAACAATGGTTCAGTTTTCCCCATCTGCAATTATGGCTGCATGTTGTCCCTTTACCCTGCAGCCTCCGGGCATAACAGACTGAGTCAGAGCAAAATGTTATTTGAGATGCAAGACAAAGACGACAGAGCATGGGAGCAAGCCGTCAAATAAACCTTGTAAACCTGTGCAGCTACCATCCCCCCACTGATGCATCATGGTAATGTCATTTCTGACTGCTAGCGTGAGTGTACATACAGCTATTACAGTCTTTAGCCATCACATGTCAGAGGATGGGAATAGAAAGTTAAATAGCCTGAGAAAAAGCATCTGTTACCTCCATAATGAAGCCCTGAAGGAGGTGGGAGATACAGACTGAAGGAAGGACAGAACAAAGTGAACAAAAGAAAAGAAGACAATGGGAAAGTAAAAAAAAAAAAGGAATACATGTAAAATAAAAAACGTTTTACAACACAGCTATACACAGTGTATGTGAGTAACTTAGATGACCTTAAATAAAACTACTTGTACTGGTATTTTCATTTTTAGGCAATTTGTGGTGAGGAAATATTGATTTACATCATCATTATCCTTAAATCTTTTTCTGACACTAAAACCTATATATCATAGGTTAATGATTTTATTCTGACTAACCTATAGGTAAAAATACCTAAATTTAAAATGATGAAATAATGTTAGCTTGTTAGTTTGTCCAATTACGTTTGAGCACTTGGGGGAGTGTGTAGAAAACTGGCAATAATTCCTCAACAGTTAATGCAGTACTTTTGGAAACCCACTCAATTAAAGCCAAAATTCTGAACTTTAATCACATCTTAATTGTTTGGTTTGAAGCACCCTGTGGTGGTGTACAGGGGCAAATACAAAATGTTAATAATGTTAGTCCTGCAACAGGTTGACAACCTGTCCAAGACAACCTGTAACCCTGGGCTATTTCACCACAGGTTTGCATATATTATTAAACTACAACTGAGGAAAAGTTATCAAATACCAGACTGAATATGCCCTCTGACCAAAGCTATCAAAAACAACATTTTAACTGGTTTAAATTGCAAGTTTTGAGCAGTAATCCGGGCTTTTCAAGGGATATTATGAAACGGTGAGTCTACAGAGTTATAAGTGAGAGGGACTGAGTCCATAACAATTAAGTCAACAGTGAGAAAAGTGTGAAGATGGAGAGAGTCATGGAGGGAGGTGGGAAAAAGAAATAATTTAAAAAATAAACCTCTTTGTCTGCAGCCAAAGAGAAATCCCAACAGACTCTATACCACAAAGCAAATTACATTGTCACACGTCGAGGTTCACAGGGTGAAGGGTTGAACAGTTCTCAGATAAGATGGGCTGCACGGGTCACATCGCAGTTAAATAAAAACGGAATGCAATTATTTGCAAATCTTATAATCCCACATATTTTCTTCAAAGTAGAAAACAGATAACTTTTTGAATTTGATGGCAGCAACAAGTATCACAAAAGTTGAGACAGGGGAAACAAAAACCTGTAAAACTATGTGGTAGTAAAACAAAACATCTGGCAACAGGTGAGTAACATGATTGGGTATATATATAAAAAAATAATAAATCTTGTGGCGGTAGAGTCTCACAAGCAAAGAAGGACACAGGTTCCCCAATCTGCAAAAAAACTCCAGATATAAATTCTGCAACAATTTGTTACTCAGTATAAAATTGTCACAACTTTGAATATCTCATCATCTACAGTATATACAGTAACATCATGAAAAGATTCAAAGAATCAGTAATGGGTGCTTGTGATCAAAACAGCATCCCAACTTTTCTAAAATTGGAGTTGCAAATGCACTCATTTAACAGTTGATTAGGTACACTCAGCTAAAGCTAAGACGATAATACAACAGTTCTCCAATAAATCCTCCCTTCATCAATGTTAAGTTTTCAGTTCAGTGGAAATTTTGCTAAAGAATTTTATTAGGTAGTAGAATAAATTATTATGAATCATGTATTTTTTGCCTAAGCATTATAAATGGGATAAGCAGTAGAAACAGCTGCCAGTTTCACACAATCCAATCAGCAGCTGTCCATTTATGGGCTCAAATTGTGGTCATAAATATTTTGTATGTGTAAATCAAATGCATATTTGTGTACTGAGTTTTGTAACATGGTAAACCAAAATATCTGAAAGTTTTGTGTTTGTGCATCTACAGATGAGAATTTGTGTGTGTGTAAAAAAGATTTACACGAGTTACAAAATGTTTTGTTAAGATCTGGTTACAGATACAAAGCAAAAAACTACGTGTAAACCTCTGCACTCAGGTTTCCTGGCTGCGTGTGGATTTCAACTTAGAAGTACAAATTTTGACCTGATTTTTCTTCCTTTCAGCTGATTGGTCAATGTCATGTCAATTACAAATTTGACAATCCAATCAGACAACAGATGGGTTTGGCTGTTGGAGTGATGCTTTACTGAGCTTCAGGTCCTGGAAGAATAAATGCCCTTTTACATGCCAGCCCACCATTTTCCTTCATCACCAGGAAGGAAAACAGTCTGTGTGTGTCTGAGTTCGGTCACAGGTTTTTTGTGTCACAGGTTTACGCGTTTATGCAGAAACCTCCAGTATGGGCTACTCCAGAGCCTTTTCAACAGCGCTGCAGACCTCGGGGGGAAAGCTGTGGAAATGACACAGTCTTCACTAGTGGGGATAGTTACAAAGCTTTCTTCGTTATGAATTAGCGATACATGTTTTTGTTGGATATTTGAAGATAAAACAACACAAACTCTTGTAGAGGACATAAAGTCAGATACAATTTTTATACTTTTATACTTTTATACAATTTTTATACTCAAATACAATATTTTTTTAAACACTAACAACTGAATTTAAAATTCACCTTCCTGAAATTGAATTTGTATTTTTGAAAATTGTAATATTAATAGATTGAATTCTATTTAAATGTGTACACTGATCAACAGGAAGTTTGCTGGACCAGATTATCTAGGCAGTACTTGATGTGGTAAGAAGACTGTCATTGTTCCATAGTGCCACAAAAGTATACAGTGTTTGGATTGATCTTAATCAGTATGTAATGGTAAGGTTTTGACCCCCAGCCCACTGACACAGTCCAGCTCTATCGACCTTTCAACATATGTCTGCAAACACTCGATGCACCTTTGCTAGCTTTGCCTTGAGGCAACTGTTGTTGTGGTTTGGCAATGAATAAATACAACTGAAAACAAATGGAATTCCCTTGGGATTATATTCCTGCACTATGTATACTCATCATCTCGCTACACTTACAACCTTACCAGCGATCAATGCAGGCTGACTCAGCAGACTGCTTGGGCTGTCCAGGTCAGAGATTCCTGTGACACATTTACTGTGTCATCATTACTGAAAGTGAAACATGGCAAATAGGGTCAAGATGTAGTAACAACCGGCCAACATCAACATCATCACCATGACACAGCAGAGAAAACCAAATAAATTCAGCAACATCTCACATAGGACGGGACTCGGGATTCGACTTGGAAACTAAAGGCTTCATATTTTCAATTTTTAACAATTTTGGCAAAGTTTAGAAAGAACAATTCAAAAGTAGTTCTGTAATAAAAAAGAACACATTCAGGGATTGAAAATTGACTAATATGTCTCAAAACATAAATTTCTCTCTACAACATGTCAAAAAAAACTTAAGTTCACCTCTCCTTGGCTGATTTGAGCATTTCCTGCTCAGATCTGTGATTTTGATCCCATTCTCAGCACATTTTATCTTTCTGCTGAGATTATTTAATTTGATTATTCGCTTTAAGTGATGTGGGTTTTAAACTGTTCAGCTTTTAAACGGTCCCTGCAGACAAGTCCCATCAGCTCATGTTGTAAAACAACTTCAGATTGTAACAACACTGCAGGACGGATGTTTCAGTTTTATATCGCTAAGGATGTGGGACAAACTGCAGCATTATTGTAACAGCAGGTGGTGACAGGGCAGCTTGCTGCCATGTTTGTGTCTCCTCGGCCTGTCTCTCTGCTTGTGTTAATGAAGGGCAGAATGACCTCACGCTCAGGCCATGATGTGCTTGGCCAGCTCAGTAATATATAAATATCTCTATATATGTATGTATATAAGAAACAACCCAATATAACCCTGATAGAACTACATTTATCTAAGGCTTGCTTGCAAATTCACAAATGGCAAACAAGGTCAAATACGGGTATTTTCCTTTTAACTCTTTTTTATGTTGATCTGAATTTGATATAATCTCTGTGATAAAAAGACATTTTGCAGTTTATCATAAAGGAAGGTCACACAGCAGTGAGAAGACGACTTCTGTTAATAGAAAGAGATAAGAAAAATATGCAGAATGGAATTAAATCTCCTGACAAAGAGCAATGAGAAATAAATAGTGCTTCTATATCTTTTATTACAGTGAAAACAGGAAAACCATGCTCCCCACATAATACTTCTCTTAAATGCTACGATCACATGTGTTTCTGTGTTGTGTTGCTCTGATCGTGCTATTCTACCTTTCAGCCCAGTATTTAGTCATCACAGCAGCTCCAACTATACTCTTTTCCCTTCCTTACTCACGTTTACACTACCACTAGGAATTATGAGGCTGCATGCTCTCTGTCATTCATTAGCTTCGCCCTCCTGCAAGGACAGGAGCACAATCAGGACCGTCCCGTCCAATTCAACAGATCCAAGTACAATCACCCTCTTCTCCATCATCAGCTGCATGAAAACAAACTCTGAAGACAACAATCCGTCTACACAGTGCTTCTCCTACACCGGCAGTTCCACTGTAATACACATGCAGCAGGATAACATGTGATTGCCTCTATGGTCCTATTTTTGGTCATCATAAGGCAGCAACCTCCGCTGCACATTCTACCTCTCTTGTTTAGGTACAAACGTACACACAGTCATATAAAGGCGATCTCCTTCAAGGGCATGCTGTACCGAGGAGATGCCAAATAGCAAGAAGAAGAAACATTAGCAGTTACACACTTGCAAGGTCACACACAGCCATGTTGCTGCATGCCAATAAACTGAAAAAAGAAAAAACAAGAGAGAGAGAGAATAAGACAGATGTCCTACCATTTCTCCCACTGGTCCTCCATCCAGCCCTCTCCTCCTTCCCCTCCCGAATCCATGCTGTAAGTGAGGAGGGCATCCACAGCCAAGAGGAGAGGAGGAGAAGAAGGAGCAAGAGGGTTAGAAAGTGAAAGAGGCAGTGACGGAGGCAGAGAGGGAGGAGCGAGTGTAGGAAGAGAGCTGGGGGAGAGGGAGAAGGGGAGCAGCTCGTCCAGGGTCGATGGAAGCGGCGTCTGATTCAGAGCCCGGCTGCTGCTGCTGCTCATTGGGAGGGAAGCGAGATGGATGGAGGATTTTTTTCCCCCCAAAGAGAGGAGCTGAAGCCACCAGAGAACAGTAGTATTATATAACCCTCTTTCTCTCTCCCTCTCTCTGATGTTTACTCAGATTTACTATGCCAATGCTGGAAACTGCTGGTGTTAGCAGATCATCTAACAACACGGGAAGTCCAAACAGGAAAAACATCAGCACAGGAGGACACTCCTCTCTCGCGCTCTCTCTCTCCTCTATCTGTGTAAAACACGGTCATCCTCAATTATTCATGGGGCTCATTGATCACAGAAGACTTCTAATTTTCCCTTTTCCATCGCTCTTTTTCCCTATTCATCTTCTTAAAAGAAGATTCTAGCTTATCATCATTCATGAAACTACTGCACTCAGTGCTGAGATCTGGCAGCATGGCGACAGTGACAAAATAAGAAGGCTGACAGGCCATAAAGCAAACGTAGACAGGTGCCCAAACAGTCACACGGTATATTCAGATAGTCTGCAGCACTTATCGTAAAAGACGTCATTCCTTTATGTCTGTGAAATTTCTGACGCAAAAAAGATGTTGTTGTGTGATGTATTGCTGTATTATTTCATAAATAATAATACTGTTATTAGTAAAATTTAAAAATTTCACTTCAACAAAACCTCTGACTAAACAATACAGGGAGTGCAGAATTATTAGGCAAATGAGTATTTTGTCCACATCATCCTCTTCATGCATGTTGTCTTACTCCAAGCTGCATAGGCTCGAAAGCCTACTACCAATTAAGCATATTAGGTGATGTGCATCTCTGTAATGAGAAGGGGTGTGGTCTAATGACATCAACACCCTATATCAGGTGTGCATAATTATTAGGCAACGTCCTTTCCTTTGGCAAAATGGGTCAAAAGAAGGACTTGACAGGCTCAGAAAAGTCAAAAATAGTGAGATATCTTGCAGAGGGATGCAGCAGTCTCAAAATTGCAAAGCTTCTGAAGCGTGATCATCGAACAATCAAGCGTTTCATTCAAAATAGTCAACAGGGTCGCAAGAAGCGTGTGGAAAAACCAAGGCGCAAAATAACTGCCCATGAACTGAGAAAAGTCAAGCGTGCAGCTGCCAAGATGCCACTTGCCACCAGGTTGGCCATATTTCAGAGCTGCAACATCACTGGAGTGCCCAAAAGCACAAGGTGTGCAATACTCAGAGACATGGCCAAGGTAAGAAAGGCTGAAAGACGACCACCACTGAACAAGACACACAAGCTGAAACGTCAAGACTGGGCCAAGAAATATCTCAAGACTGGTTTTTCTAAGCTTTTATGGACTGATGAAATGAGAGTGAGTCTTGATGGGCCAGATGGATGGGCCCGTGGCTAGATTGGTAAAGGGCAGAGAGCTCCAGTCCGACTCAGACGCCAGCAAGGTGGAGGTGGAGTACTGGTTTGGGCTGGTATCATCAAAGATGAGCTTGTGGGGCCTTTTCGGGTTGTGGATGGAGTCAAGCTCAACTCCCAGTCCTACTGCCAGTTTCTGGAAGACACCTTCTTCAAGCAGTGGTACAGGAAGAAGTCTGCATCCTTCAAGAAAAACATGATTTTCATGCAGGACAATGCTCCATCACACGCGTCCAAGTACTCCACAGAGTGGCTGGCAAGAAAGGGTATAAAAGAAGAAAAACTAATGACATGGCCACCTTGTTCACCTGATCTGAACCCCATTGAGAACCTGTGGTCCATCATCAAATGTGAGATTTACAAGGAGGGAAAACAGTACACCTCTCTGAACAGTGTCTGGGAGGCTGTGGTTGCTGCTGCACGCAATGTTGATGGTGAACAGATCAAAACACTGACAGAATCCATGGATGGCAGGCTTTTGAGTGTCCTTGCAAAGAAAGGTGGCTATATTGGTCGCTGATTTGTTTTTGTTTTGTTTTTGAATGTCAGAAATGTATATTTGTGAATGTGGAGATGTTATATTGGTTTCACTGGTGAAAATAAATGATTGAAATGGGTATATATTTGTTTTTTGTTAAGTTGCCTAATAATTATGCACAGTAATAGTCACCTGCACACACAGATATCCCCCTAAAATAGCTAAAACTAAAAACAAACTAAAAACTATTTCCAAAAACATTCAGCTTTGATATTAATGAGTTTTTTGGGTTCATTGAGAACATGGTTGTTGTTCAATAATAAAATTATTCTTCAAAAATACAACTTGCCTAATAATTCTGCACTCCCTGTACTACTGTTTATTTGTTTTCACCAACTGGAACATTTTTTCTGAAAACATGTAGGGGCATTCCCATTTTGGACATCCCAACTTTTGACAAGGAAGTTCTTAAAATTCGCTCTCACTAGCGTTTCAGTTTTATTTTCAGTTGTGAGCATTTAGGTTAGGAAATCACAATGAGTTCCAATATGGTTTTACCATGTTAAAGACACATTACAAAGTTCCATTCCCTTATTTTCCAGGGTGCCCGTTTACCTCTCATGTTCTAGGGATGTAGCATTTCTCTAGTCGAGAATAAATCTACAGTCTGCTTTTCACAGTCTTTTATAGCTTCCCACTTGATGTTATCCCACCACTGTCGCTGCTGTGAAACCCTTTTGATATTGCTAATGCAAGCATAATAGGATGGTAAAAAGTGCAGGTCAGTGCATAAATGTAAAGGACACAGGGTGAGAATTACCTGACATTCATTGTGCAAAAATTAAAAGATTACTTCATTACTAAACTGGCCAAGCTTTCACAATTTTACAATTGTTTTTCTTTCCTTAAAAAAACCCCCACTGTTTTGCTGTAAGCAGAATGTCTGTAAATTGAAGCTAAGAAATAGCCTCAGTAAATGTATATGCAATCATATTCTCATTAGCCGTGTGGCTGAAAACTTCATTTTAACACACAGCTGTAGATCATAATACCAGTTTGCATGGACTGTAGATAAAATATGCATATAGTTGTTTCCACTTTGGTTTTTTGAAACCAAAGAGGTGTCTCTAAATTTGAAATGATTGGATGGATGAAAGAACTGCCAGGTATATATAAATGCCTTAATGCACCTTTAAGACTGATTGTCTGCATGATCAACTCGGTCACCTATAACATCTCCAGGTTTCTGGTTTCGATCCTCAACCCGCTGGTGGACAGCTCTGAACACCACATCCAGAACACCCTGGATTTTGTTGAGAAGGTGAGAGATGTCATTATGGAGGCAGATGAAACCATGGTCTTGCAAGACGTTACATCTCTCTTCACGTGCATCCCAGTCACGGAAGTGTTGGAGGTAGTCTGTAAGAGATTACAGGATGACACCAACCTCAGCAACAGGACCACTCTCAGCATCGACCAAGTGTGTTTGCTTTTGGAACTGTGTCTTCATTCCACCTACTTCACATACAAGGGTCAGTTCTACAGGCAGAAACATGGGTGTGCCATGGGCTCCCCAGTTTCACCCATCGTGGCCAATTTGTACATGGAAGAAGTTGAAAAGAGGGCTTTGCTATCCTACCCTGGAACACCACCAAGCCATTGGTTCAGATATGTGGATGACACCTGGGTGAAAATTAAATCTCAGGACGTACCACAATTCACGGATCACATTAACTCAGTGGACTGACACATCAAATTCACCAGGGAGGATATGAAAAGTGGCAGGTTAGCCTTCTTAGACTGTGAGATTTCCATCAGTAATGGGGGACATCTAAAAGCTGACGTGTACCGTAAACCTACACATACAGATCAGTATCTAAGGTTTGACTCTCATCATCCACTGGAGCACAAACTGGGTGTCATCAGGACGCTACAACACAGATCGAACACCATCCCCACTGACACAGCGGCCAGGGAGGCAGAAGAACAGCACACCAAGAAGGCCCTGAGTAAATGTGGTTATCCCAGCTGGACTTTTGTCAAAGCTGGAAAGGCATCTAAAGAAAGCTCCAGCCGATCCAGGAGAGAAGGACAACCGCTGCCCAAGCGAAAACCTGTAGTGATCCCATAGGTGTCAGGAGTATCTGAGCAGTTGAGACGCATTTTTTCTAAACACCGGGTCACTGTGGCTTTTAAACCCCAAAACACGCTGCGCCAAAAACTGGTCCACCCCAAGGATCGGGTCCCCCGACACAAACAGAGTAACATAGTGTATGCTGTTAAGTGCCAGGAGAATTGCCAGGATTTATACATCGGGGAAACCAAACAACCTCTGGTGAAGCGGATGGCACAACACAGAAGAGCTACCTCGTCAGGCCAGGACTCTGCAGTCTATTTACACCTACAGTCCAGTGGACACTCTTTCAAGGATGAGGATGTTCACATCCTGGACAGGGAGGAACGCTGATTTGAGCGCGGCGTCAAGGAGGCCATTTATGTGAAAAGGGAAAGACCATCTCTGAATCGAGGAGGGGGCCTAAGGGTACATCTTTCGCCATCTTACAATGCTGTGATTGCAGCCATTCCCCAACTCTCTGTGAATGGTACTCATGGCCATTGATCAGTGGTCTTTGATCAGTGGGTTTTGGTCAGTGGTTGTTGATCAATGGTCATGAGAATTTGCATAATTAAGATTAAGGAACTGACCTCCCAGCCCATTGTTCCTCAGTGGGCTGGTTTCAGTCATTATGCGAATGTACTGTTTATAAGATTGGGGAAACCTGCAGTCAGCTGAGACTCAAGAAGTCACTTGGATGAGTGCTGAAACGTTTCTCCCAAATGCTACGTCCAGATGAAAAGAATCAACTTTTGGAGGTTTTCTTTCCTGGATGATTGAAAATGCATCAAGACCTACCATAGGTAAAACAGACACCTTGTCATAATTCTTTCACCATCTTGGTGAAACCAGATGTCACAAGCGAAGCAGGGATCTTTTAGAAAAACTAAGGGAACGTTAGCAACTTATCTTTCTCTAAATATAACTGTAACTCCTAAATTAGGTTTTACTTGTGCTGTACTTGCTTTTAAAGAGAGAGAGAGTGACAGAAAAAGAAGAGCGAGAGAGGGTCCTGTACTGTATAAACAGAACGGAGTGCTGTCAAGTCAAACATGCATTGTTAGCAGAAATGAGACACAGCAGTAAATGATCATCCACTGGGAACAGCAAGCAGGGCAATTACTGTCCACTAGCTCCTACTACAGGTGAAATTCAAATCAACCAACATTAAAGCTGCAAATGAAAAGGTGAAAGTAGAGAAAGAGGGTCAATGGATAAATGACTCAAACACTTTTGTGGATTTATAATTAAGAGATTACTGATAAACTTTTGATTTTTAAGTAATTTGGGGAAAAAATGGAAAGATGTGCCTACGAGTTCTGATTCCTCGGGACATAAGTCATGCAAAATGCAAGAGTATGGGTGGGCAATATAGCCTCCAAATTAAATCACAATGATTCAAGAAAAAACTAGAAAAAATCCTGAACAACATTTAACTGATGTTTGCAGCAACATTTACAAGAGAAATGAAGGGCCTTTTCCAACTTTCTTTACCAGAGAGCTAGTGTCCCTGATGACACACTACCTAATTTGAAATGTAAATCTACTGAAACAAGGTGGCAGCAGCAGCATTATAGCAACAGTAGTGACACAGCATAAGTCAAATGTAAGCATAAAAGTACTGTTGTCAATGTTAATTTTAAGTAAAAATATAATATGACTGCTTAACGCTGCAGTTAAAGTAACTTAATGATGTAACTCTTCTGCTTTTGCATTATTGTCACATATTAAAATTGAAAAATATTTTCTATTATGGATGCTGAATTTGGATCAACCTTTTTAACCAACTGCACAATGCATCCTTTCGACCATGAAAGAGCATCAGTAATTGTATTTGAAATTTCACAAACTGCTAGCCAGCTAGGGTCCTCCTTGGCATAGTAAATCTGAGTAAACATGATCTACAGTGAGCTGGAAAGGCATATCTAACCAGAGCCTGAGGAACGAGAAAAGCTCTCGCCACTTTATCTCACTACGGCTGTAGAGCAGAACAGGCAAATACCTGTGGAGTTCATTCAACGGATTGGAAACTTATTAGCAAGGCAGTTGATTATTTCTTTATTATTTATAATGTGGTTAGTGTATATGCTATTATTTAATAATTCATGAAATTTGTGAGTGTGCTCAACAACATTTAAAATATGTGCACACATGATCTGCCTCGCTGCCACAAATACAATCTAATTCTGAGGGAAACATCCCTAATTATTTTAAACATAATCATGTGTAAAGACTTTTCCTTCAGTTTATGCTAACATCATTCAAAGTATTATCCTTCTTACTTAATCCTGAAATATATGTTATCATAGCTGGCAATACTGTTGTGAAATCAGTTTCTTCCACAGGTTACAATCCTTGCTGTAACGTTACTAGACTATTCGACAACCACCCTAACATTTCAATCTGTGTTTTGTGAGCAAATTTTAATGTTAACATTTTAAATTAAAATTATGCCAGTATGTCAGTGTTTTAAAATACCTTTTAATAAAGGAGTCTGTTTAAGTACAGTACATAGGATAATAATTGTGGTTTGGTAATGAATTGGGCATGGAGACTCGTATAATACTACTGGTACCAACTTCTAAATTTCTGGTATCATGACATCCCTAGAACAAACTCCAGCTGCCTTCTACTTATGTTCTTTAAACACGAAACAGATGAATGATGACCTACAAAGGTATTTTCCGTGCCCTTAAGGTGGAAACTTTTATGAGCAATATTGGAAATGACAGCCAGTTTAATGAAATACATAACAAAAACTACTGGCAACTGGCAACACACCTGAGTTGCCAATTTCAAAATCTTACGTAGTCCCGTTTTCAAGTTTTTGCATTCACAAGATTTTCAGAAAGCATACTCTGACCATGAGGTCAAGATCACTGACATTCAAACTTATCCAAGGTTTTTAGTAGATGCACCTATGGCATCAATTTGAAAATCCTACGTATCTTTGTTCTCGACTTATTACATTCACAAACTTAGATGTCCACTCCACCCGCCTTGTCCATCTGTCCAACGGGGTGATGACAATACCTTTATTTCAGCTCCAGTTGTTGCTAACAGAGTGAAAGTTCCAGCTTAGACAAGTTAACCAAATCAAATTAATGCTACTGTATGATAAACCAATCAAATAACTTACTAGAACTCTCAAACCCTATTCACAGAAAGCTATTTTATAACTCTAACAAGTGATTACAGTTAACTTGCACCTGTTGAGAAAGACAGGCATTACCTGATCCATCAACAGGGATCTCAGCTGGCTGATGTCTAATGAGTTTTTCCCTTAAAGCACCCTAGAGTAGTCTGCAATCCTATACTGTTGTTCTGCTTCATATCTTCTTAATTATGCTTAACTACGCACACTTGCACAGATACAGATTTCCCACTACGCCCTCTTGTGCCACAAGTGAGTTATGTGAATAATGCATGGCAGGTAATTTTAAAACAAAAGTTCACATAAATGTATAGCCCAGCCCTCACCACACCACTCCCTCTAAAATGAAAAAATACAATCCAGGTTTGAGACTTCCTGAACACCTAATTTCACATTAAATATTACAGGATAGCTGAAGATTAAATTCTGTTTGGGGATGACTAGTTGAAAGGTCTAATTATTTTATGCAGCCTTTATAAGTTTTTTAGTTTTCCTTTTTTTGTAGACTACATTGTGCAGCATTTTGCTGTCCATTGCTTAATATCAGTTACAATATGACTGCCGGTTTCCCGAACATTTCAACAGTTTCTCTTCATCTCCAGGATGAACATAAAAAGGATGTTCAAATGCAGAATTCAACATCACTTTAGACTATTTTTTTAACTCTGCTGTCACGGCTCATTGTCAGCTTGAATATCATTAACACCACATGCCACAGTTTACACACGTTCTACCAAAGCTGCCTAACAGGAAAACGTTTCGTTGTTGTTATAGTGCACAGTGTTTATAACAACCACATCATGAGTTGTAAAACTCTTACTAGATAAGAACTGATATGAATTTAGAGATTCAGATTTCCATTATCAAGATCACTTATCGATTAGTGTCCTTATCGATTCTCCTGTCAATTGTCATTGGGTTGAGAGTCACCACCAGCAGCCAACACATCAAAGACATCACATTTGTGGGAAATAACTGTATGCTGTGCGGTCAAATGTTTGTGCATGCTGGAGGCTCTGATTAGTGTTGGGGTCATTACTTAAAAGTCAAAAGATGTATTACTACTCATTATGTTACTTTCACTATTCTCTGTAAAATGACATGAAAAATCATTGTCTCATAATTTACCAGTTAACAATAAAAACCTATAGGCTACAGGCCAACATACCAACACAAACCCCTATTCTAATGAGGACACACTCATGACGTTTCTTTCAGTATTAAGGTATGAACACAAAGTTGACAACACAAAGCAAAAAGATGAAAACTAGCACAGAGAGACTTTAATGCGATCGCCACAGTGATTCTACTTTAGAAACATGAACAGGGAGAAAAATGCTAGAGCCTGACTGCTCATCAATTTGTTGCCTGTTGAAGTTCAGGGTCTGACTGTTGGGCTGGGCTCTACACTCAGCTTTAACATCACACTGGGTTCTTGGCTAGCTTAGCATGCTATCTGTGCAGATAATTGCAAAGAGCTGAAGTTCTTTTAGCAGCACAAGGTTTCTGTCCTGTATGCAGTTTGCACTTTACCATTGTGCTCTCGTCCTTTTGTGTAATAAAAATAAAAGTTATGTCTATATTCATGCTGTAGACTGCACCGCTACTTTCCTCCTCCAGGACACCAACTGAAGTGGAACCAATAAGCAGAATCGATAGGAAAGCAGACTAACAATTCCAAGGAACTGAACTACTGGGAACTCAGTTTCCATCCTTAGCGGTAACATGAGTCATCCAGGGTACACCCAGTGAGAACAAACTTTTCAGTAAAGCAGAAGACACAATTTGCATACTGATAAACCAATAGAAATAAATGATTTTGGCAAAAAGAATTTTACCTGCTGTACATTTTGGATTAAAAACCTAGAACCTTTACTAGAAATCTATTGTTATACAGAATGATTTTGTGCGGCTATCTGACTTTGTGTGGCTCAAGAGTTGGCAGTTCATCTTGTAATTGGAAGGTTGCCGGTTCGAGCCCTGGCTCCGATAGTCTCGGTCGGTCTGTCCTTGGGCAAGACACTTCACCCGTTGCCTAATGGTGGTGGTCAGAGGCCCAGTGGCACCAGTGTCTGGCAGCCTCACCTCTGTCAGTCTGCCCCGGGGCAGCTGTGGCTACAATATAGCTTGACATCACCAGTGTGTGAATGGGTGGATGACTGAATGTAGTGTAAAGGGCTTTGGGGTCCATAGGGACAAAGTAAAGCGCTATACAAATACAGGCCATTTATCTGACTTGCATAAAAATCGAATGGGTGTCATCCTTTCTGTATAACCCAGTTCTTTATGACTAATACATAATTCAGTTGCACTCAGATTCATGCCACAAATCCTAATGCGCCACTAAAACACCAGAAATAAAGGTGAGGCGTTTATGTGTCTCACTTACTGAACATCTCCAACACAAAGAGCTGGTCTCTTAACTGCAGTGGCTTGGGCTGAGACATAGGATTTCACTGTAGCGTGCACAGGCAGGGAGGTGAGAGAGAAAAACATGACAACATATGGCCGCTCTGGGACTGGGCCAGCCCCCGAGATTTTGGATTATCTGGCTTCTTTCCTCTAGTCAGTCACATTTCCCAAATACCAATCAGCAGCATTCAATCCCCAATAACAGATCATCATGAAATCCTGAACAAAGATGTTTGGTGGTTGTTTTCAGCTCAGCTAATGAGACAAGGACAGACTGGGCCAGAGGCTGGGTGTTTGCAGGAATGTGTGTGTGTGTGTGTGTGTGTGTGTGTGTGTGTGTGTGTGTGTGTGTGTGTGTGTGTGTGTGTGTGTGTGTGTGTGTGTGTGTGTGTTGTTGTCTCACTAGAGAATATTGATCACAGGCCTCCATCCTCACAATAATCACCCTGAGGTAATGCCACAGCTTCTCTTAAAGCAGAGCTGCAATGGTCTCCGAGTGTGTGAGGCACTCAGCATGTGAGAGCAGACATCAGCGTGGAGCTAATCTCTTGCAGTGCTCAGCTCTACAGGTTGAATCCCTCTGACTGGTCACCTGACCTACCGTTTTTAAACAGCTGATATCTACATGTCCATTTGTAGAGCACAAAGATTCCCCAGACTGCTTTTTTCAGTCTGAAAATCAACCCAAGGAGCAAAACCAAAATCTAAATTATTATTGTAAGGATGTAATTATTTTACTGAATATTTTGTTTACTGAGTACATTAGGCTATTCAAAATCAGTCTGACTGTGTGGCAAATCTATGCATTGTAAAAGTGAGTAATTGGGACAAATAGTGTACTTGTTTTCTTTTTTTGTTCTGTCTTTTTGGTGTTTTATTTTTAAGCTGGTATAAGAATAATAATTCAGGAAGAATGATTCAATAATGTTTTAAAGTCTTTCCACTTAATATCAAAGTTTACTTACTGTTAAACCACAAAAGTCAGCTTATGATGACGTATGGCTCTGATAACATTTCCATAAAATCATCAACACAATCAGTCCCTTAAATATTCTTTTGGAGGCATATGCTTTACTCCTTGTCTGTATTGTTAAAATCCGAAAATATGACACTAAATCAGTGCCGGGTTTGTCGAATCAAGAGTTTTAGCAGCAAATCAAGCTCAAAATGATGCAAACGTATGATGGAGACTTGGACTGCGTCGTAAAGGAGTACCAAAGCAAAGGAAAAAATATGTATTAAACATGCACTACGACCAAGTATCCTTGTACTGTGAGGATTTTGAAGCAGACTAGCAGAAAGTAGGGCATATTTAAACCATGTTTGCAGCAGGGAGCTCATCGCTCGTGTCTGTCCACCGGGAGCAGACACGCCCAAGCACAAAACATGCGACTCAACAACACACTGCAAGTCGGAACGCTGGAAAGCTCCGCGGAGACAGACACTGTTGCTGCTGCAGCGGCTCCAACCAGCCAGCATCAGCACCTTCGGATATGCAAAACCGCAGTGGTTCATCCCTCATTCACAGCCTCCAGCCTGGTGGGCAGGCTGGCAGCTCGGTCGCTCCCTCCCTCCAACCCTGTGTCCGCCGGGACCTACCTGAAACTGGCCGGGGACTTCACCTGGATGTTGCGGCCAGACGGCGGGGTAGCTTTCCTCTTCTCCCTGTCCGCCATGCTGCCCCTTTCTCATTTCTCCGTTCCGCCGTGCAGCTGCCCGGGAAAGACACCTGAGAGAGGTCCGGCGATGCCGCGATAGGATGCTGCCTTCGAAGACTGTGGGAAACATAGTAACTACCTAAAGTGGGGCAAGAATAATCAAAACTGGTAACGCCCAAAGATTTTGATGTATTTGGAAATTATTCGCCCTGTAAAATTATCCAGTTTGTGTTTTCCTTCATTAAATTATATATATATATATATATATATATATATATATATATATATATATATATATATATATATATATATACTCTATGTAGACTTCTATAGCTGCTCAGCACAACGTTAAAGTGAATGTTGACCAAGGTGCCATGGTCTTATAATTCTGTCCCTCTCGTTTTTAAACAGAGTTACATAGCTGAGATGTAATTTCCTAAAAACATCACCTAAATTTAGAACTTCAGGAGGGTCTTAAGCATTTGCATAAATATTTCTGAAAAACATGTAAGTTGTGTACGTCCAGAAGTTGATCAATTCGATTACCTCATTCTTCACTTGAACAAGTGTCAGATTTACATTTAAGCAGGTTATTTCCAAAACAGAAGACACAAAAATAGACTTCAGACAGTCGATTTCCGTCTTTAGACAGAAGAGAAGAGAAAATTACTGCTATATGACTTATAGGACATTAACTCACTGGGTTCTGTTCTATCTGGATTTAACTCAGACTACACAGTTCAGTTTGCTGTGAGGACTTTTTTTTCATACAGGCATGAGTGGCTACAAAAAAGACTACAAAAATATATGATAATCTGACATGTATTTTTTTATATGACAGCGACAGTTTATGTAATTAATAACATGTCATTTCTTTTGACTACAGGGGTTTAACAATTAACCATTCTTCATGACATTCTTCTTGACATTTACGAGTAGACCCTGAAGGCAGCATGAGCCAGCACGTAGAAGAGAGTTTTGAGGAACTGATGAAAAACTAGAGAAATACAGGGGTAGCAAGCCTATTTTAGGAGTTTGCAGATGACCGGATTGATTTGGACTATCATATTATTAAAGATCAGCTTAAATGTTTTACATGCAGCAGTTGTAATTTTTCATGTAACACTGTAAGGTCTACAACTTGTCTTCACAAAGAAAAACATAGCTGACAGTCTTCAAGAGCCAGCAGAGGCTGTCATTGTACACATAAACACTGAAACGCTGCATATCAAAAATAGAAATGCAAGTAGTCTTCTGGAGTATTTTTAAATACATCTATTACAAAACATTTATTACAAAATCAGCCTCAGCCCTGAACGTAATACTTGGTGACACTTTTCCAAATAATACTCATACCAGTCACTAAAAAAGAAGATAAAATTGGCTAGCACAAAAAACATTTTGCCACTAAACATATTGCTTAAGAGGTTGTGATGCTGTGTTTGTCTTCTTCGACGTCATTCTCATCAGTCATCACTGCGAAGTGGCAGCTTTAGAGAAAACACAGTGGTGATTAATAACAATATAAACAATGCACATGTTGTTGTTGTATTTTCCCCTTTATTTTACAGAATAAAGAAGACATCAATTTACCTTTTGGAAAAATGAATTCCGTTCGTCGTGTATGGCCTCCCTGGCAAACTAATTTTTCCTCCTTCACACTGTAAAAAATAAAGAGATATAAACAATAACCAGATGAAAATACATAATAAAACAGGGGGAGGAGAAAAACAAGTTAATTCTAGTTCTGTGTGCTATCTGTTACAAGCTAACAGTAATTTGTTTTAGCACCGATGCTAATGGTAAAAGTCTGAGGGCACGGAACATTGGAATTCTGACCATTGCTAGTACATCAGAAGACTTACACACCACTTTCGCCTCATAAAAATCAGAAACAAGCTGAGTCGGACTGGAGCTCTCTGCCCTTTACCAATCCAGCCACAGGCCCATCCATCTGGCCCATCAAGACTCACTCTCATTTCATCAGTCCATAAAACCTTAGAAAAATCAGTCTTGAGATATTTCTTGGCCCAGTCTTGACGTTTCAGCTTGTGTGTCTTGTTCAGTGGTGGTCATCTTTCAGCCTTTCTTACCTTGGCCATGTCTCTGAGTATTGCACACCTTGTGCTTTTGGGCACTCCAGTGATGTTGCAGCTCTGAAATATGGCCAACCTGGTGGCAAGTGCCATCTTGGCAGCTGCACGCTTGACATTTCTCAGTTCATGGGCAGTTATTTTGCGCCTTGGTTTTTCCACACGCTTCTTGCGACCCTGTTGACTATTTTGAATGAAACGCTTGATTGTTCGATGATCACGCTTCAGAAGCTTTGCAATTTTGAGACTGCTGCATCCCTCTGCAAGATATCTCACTATTTTTGACTTTTCTGAGCCTGTCAAGTCCTTCTTTTGACCCATTTTGCCAAAGGAAAGGATGTTGCCTAATAATTATGCACACCTGATATAGGGTGTTGATGTCATTAGACCACACCCCTTCTCATTACAGAGATGCACATCACCTAATATGCTTAATTGGTAGTAGGCTTTTGAGCCTATACAGCTTGGAGTAAGACAACATGCATGAAGAGGATGATGTGGACAAAATACTCATTTCCCTAATAATTCTGCACTCCCTGTAGTCTAGATTCTGAAAAGCCATCAGGGATGAAGTCTTAAGAGATACAACACTTACAGACTGTAAAGGTTGGTGTTGTTCAGTTCCTGCCAGTCCCTCCAGGTAAAATAATGCAGACAGCCTCTCTCTGGACAGGGAGTGTGTACCTGCTGGGTCAGTCCTGGCCACTGCCTTGACAGCACAAACAGCTTGGACATCACTGCCAAGATCAGATCCCACATCTGCCGAAACTCTAAGAAAAGAAATGAGCTACATGTAGTTCTACTGTTGCTGTCGAGCTCTTTTTGGTCCTAAAACAAAAGACACCACAGATTTTTTTTTTACCTTCATCCTTCTCAGGTCTTCGGCAGCGTATCTCTATAAAGGAATCTCCATTGTTGTCCCCCTGTCTAAACAGAGCAAGTCTGTTTCCACAGCAGAGGAGACACTGCTCCTTTCCCACCCAGTGAGTCGAGTAAAGAGAGCACGTCTTAATGATCAGTCTAAGGGTTACATGTGGCAACCATGAGAGATCAGAAGATTTATGGTTCATGAGGTTTTTGAGTGGAGTAAGAATAAGAAAAAAAAATAGAATTATAAATCAATGAAAACATTGGAAACTGAAGAAATTTACAAAGAAAGTGTAAATGTAAAAGTGTGCCATTATATATATATATATATATATATATATATATATATATATATATATATATATATATATATATATATATATATATATAAAATATATATATATATAAAAGACACAATACATCTTCTCTGTAGCTTATTGAATGAGCTTTTTGTGGTGCTAGTGGTGTCTGTGAATTTCATTGTACATATTTGAGTCTTTTATATAGACTCTGCCTTGAAAATTGTGAAAACCAACATACAATTGAAAATATACTTATCTTACAGATTGGGCTGGGCAACTCCAGGCCTTAAGTGCTAGTGTCCTGCAGATTTTAGATAACACTGTTGTATTGTTTATAATGTTTGCACTTCGTGCTTATTGTCCCTTGGGGTTTGCCGTAGTGGCAGTGGGGCGGGTTACGGAAGTGGAGGTGTGTTATGTTGTACCGAGCGAGTGGTAAATAAAGAAGATGGAGACTCACGAAGCAGTTTAAGAATATATTATTCATAAGTCAAAGAACAGAATATTACATGGTGTCAGAGTAATTCGAACTAAACGCCCTTTGACACCGCGAAATGGATTCGTCGGGAGTTCCTGCACCACGAATGGACTGGGATTCAGCTACTCTTCCCGATGCCTGGCAAAGGTTTGTGCAACATGTGAAGCTAATGTTTAGCGGCCCGCTAAGTGGCAAGCCCGAGGAGACCCAGTGCAGCTATCTTCTTCTGTGGGTAGGAAAAAGAGGCAGAGACATTTATAACACATGGCAGCTGTCTGATGAAGAAGCTAAAAGGCTGACCACCTATCTTGACAGGTTTGAACAGTACCTCATGCTGAAAACGAACACCGTTTTTGCCAGATACAAATTTAATGAAAGACTCCAAGGCGAAGGAGAGTCATTCGAACACTTTGTGACAGAGTTAATTAAAGCTACTCGTCAAGCAGTGTGGCTATGTTAACTGTGATGAAATGGTCTAAGACAGGATTGTCTTTGCAACCAGTTTCCCACAAGTCAAAGAAAAGCTGCTGAGCCAAGGGTCAGATTTGACTCTAGAAAAAGGCATAGACATTGCACGTTCCTATGAAATCGCACAAAACAGGTACTGCTTTCTGCGCCTTCCCTTTGGGATAATATCACCACAGGACATTTTCCAAAGGAAAATCAATGAGACATATGAAGGGCTCAATGGGGTGGCAGCCATCGTGGATGACATCCTCGTGTTTGGCAAGACAAAGGAGGAACACGACGAGAACCTCCGTGCCATGCTTGAGCGCACAAGGGAGCGAGGAGTGCGTCTCGATCCAGAGAAATTTGTCATAGGGGCCACAGAAGTGAGTTACTTTGGACACAAACTCACCCGGGAGGGCATCCAGCCAGACCCAAAGAAACTACAGAAATTCAAGGACATGCCACCTCCTGAGAATAAGAATGAGCTTGAGACAATTCTTGGTATGCCGAACTACCTGTCCAGATTCGCACCACGACTATCAGAAATGAACGCACCGCTGCGTCAGCTGCTCAAGCAAGACTCTGAGTTCGTCTGGGATCAGAATCATGACAGAGTCTTCCAGCAAATAAAGGATCTCATAACCAGGGAACCAGGCCCCATACTGGCATACTACGACACGACCAAGGAGCTATGCCTACAGGTAGATGCATCAAAGTATGGCTTGGGAGCTGTGTTGATGCAGGACGGACATCCAATAGCATATGCTTCAAAGACACTGACCCCGACAGAGGTTAACTATGCACAGATTGAAAAAGAACTCTTTGCAGTGTTGTTTGGATGCAAGCGCTTCCACACCTACATGTATGGCAGAAGAGTTATCGTCGAGTCAGACCACAAGCCGTTGGAGCACATATTGAAGAAGCCAATCTCCATAGCCCCTGCTCATCTGCAGCACATGCTGTTACAGCTGCAGAGATACGACATGTCCAGGAAACCATTGCTCGACCAAGACAGCACGCTGAGCAAAGGCATGGAGGATCAGGTCCACTCAGTGATAAACAGCCTCCCAGTAAGTGACCAAAAGCTCTCAGAGATACAGGCTGCGACAGCATGCGACCCGCAGCTCACCCTTCTGAAGTAAACCGTGCATGATGGCTGGCCTGAGGACAGGAAAAAATGCCCCCATATCCTTTAGGACTTCTGGAATTTCAGAGATGAAATTTCACACTTCCATGGCATCATCTTTAAAGGTGACAAAATCACAGTGCCAACAGCCCTAAGAAACAATATGCTGGAGAGAATCCACACTGGGCACATGGGGATTGAGAGGAGTAAGCAGAGAGCGAGGGACACCCTCTTCTGGCCAGGCATGGGCAAGGACATTGCTGCCACAGTGGAAAACTGTTTCATATGTTAGGAGAGGTGTGCAGCGAACCCTAAAGAACCTCTCATTACACAACAGATTCCTGAGAGACCATGGCAGGCTGTGGCCTCAGACCTCTTCACATGGCGTGGACGAGACTATTTAGTAGTTGTGGACTATTACAGCCACTTCTTTGAGGTCGAAAGGCTATTCTCCACCACCACAGGGTCCGTCATCAAAAAGCTCAAGGCCATATTCGCCAGACACGGTAAAGCAGAGAAGCTTATCTCAGATAACGGCCCACAGTACAGCTCTCGAGAGTTCAAGGACTTCGCAGTCACATGGGACTTTGTCCACACAACCTCAAGCCCTTTGTACCCACAAAATAATGGCCTTGCCGAAAGAACAGTCAAAACGGCCAAAGCAATTCTGGATAAAGCTCATGCTCAGGGAGTAGATCCCTACCTGTCTCTATTGGAGCAAAGGAACACACCAGTCGACGGCTTCAGATCACCCGCGCAGCTCCTCATGAGTCGATGTCTGCGCTCAGTGCTTCCCATCACCGTATACCAGTTGGTACCCAGCGTCGTAAGCCAGACGGTGGTGCAAAAAACACGGATGGAAAGAGAAGAGCACCAGAGGCGATACTACAAATGCAGCGCAGAGGGAGCACATCTGCTTTCAGGATGAGTCCAGAAGTTGGAAACCGGCTGTCATCATCCGACCTGCAGAGACTGCCCGCTCTTTTGTGATCCGCACTGGCGAGGGGCAGACGTCGGCGTAACTGACGACACCTGAGAGGCGCTAAGGCGTGACCAGCACCTTCAGCACCAGCACCCGATCTGATAAGCCAGCCTGATAGTGCAGCTCAACAACAAGCAGAGCCCTTGTCGCCATCTAGAGACACTGCAACACCAACCATGGACACTAGCCCTGCCCTGACCACCAGATCAGGACGAGTGGTCAAACCAAGGGTCATCCTTGACCTGTGATTGTAAAGGGTGTAGGCGGGGTCAAAACACCTGAATCAAATGATAAGTTCATTACCAGGCCTCTGGAGAACTTCAAGACATGTTGAGGAGGTCATTTAGCAGCTGTGTGGGATCAAGGACACATCTAAAACCTGTAGGACACTGTCACTTGAGGCCTGGAGTTGCCTACCCCTGTTATAAAAGGTGACAAACAATTAAATTTTTTCCAAGCTACCTGTGAAAGAAGCCATGTGGAACCTCAGGAAGGACGTACACATGGACTCTGACATCATCCTGCTTGTTCTCACCCCATTTCTGACATACTATGAGGTCATCCTTCAGATAGATGGGGAAGAGGCAAGCTCCATCAGGGTCTCTCTTTGACTCCCTGACTGACTCCCAGTGATTTTCTCCTGGGATGAAGTCTGGTGCTTGGGGGTTCATGGGGCTTCTGACAAGAGTTGGGAGGGTAACCTCAAAGTGCTGCAACAGGGTGAGAATTATGCCTTCCTCCTTTTTGTTACCTACTACCTCTCTGACCAAATCATCATCATCTATGACCAGTTTCTCTAACTCCCTCCGGACTAAGATGCGCAGGGCTGCATTGTGCAGGGTGCCTCTGCACCGCAAGTCCTCCACCCAGATGAACCTTTGTTTCATCAGAGCTCCTTCTTGCATGAGTAGGTCTCTTGAGATTCTCTCAAGCTGCTGCACCAGGTCATGTCTCACAATGGTCTGCAATCACAGAAAGCAGTTAGGAGAGTAAGTTAGGAGAAACTGTGGTAACAGTAGTTTAGTGTAGTTTGTAAATTCTGTGGAAATCTTCAGGCAAAGGGATCAAAAGAGTGTAGCTGCTTGTTTGACCGTGGCCAGTGCTATTTTTTGGTCTTAACCTAACTGCATTCTGATCCATGTATACATTATATTTATTGGTAATTTGTTTGGAATTAAAATTAAAGTGGAAGCGACACTACCAGGAATCTTCACATTAATGCTTGTAAAGGAAACCATTGTACTTCGAAAGGGTAGTGTGTGCATACATAGGTCTGAAAAAAGAAAAACAGCCACTGACCTTGAACATAGAAATGAGGAATGAAGGCTGGATAAACACATGGTCACTTAGTACATCAATATCTTCATACCAAATAATAACCCCAATTCTGTGCAGATATCGCAAGAGGAATTGCAATATGGAGTGGAGGTGCTCTCTGCTCTGTGTTACATGGTTCATTATTAAATCACAGAGTTCTTCAAGTAGAACAATACCTGACATAGAAAATGGATACTTTTTATTACAAAGCAAAAACAACTTCTCCGTGTTACTTAAATAAAGTGCACAGTCATTAACTGGACTTACCATGTTGAGGAATCTGTTCTAGTGTAACAAGGTTTTGGATGGCTTGTTCCACTTCTTCATAACTTTGTGGTAAGATGGTCTCAGAACACAGGAAAGCGCTTTCTGATTGAATGCATTTCAAAATATGACTTCTGAATCTTACAATATCCTGAGTCTTTGTGCAGTCAAGAGTTAGAAGATCCAACACCTGAAGGGAAGGTAAAGGAAAACTGTAAAAGGTTCTGCATCCACAGTAACACCCCACTGGGCCTGTGTGGCATTTAAAATGGTATATTTTAATCATACCAATCATTACCTTCAAACTGTATTCTAAAAGGGAATCAATCTCATCCACTTGATCCATGTAGAGAAATGGGTCTGTATTTTCTTCCAGATTTTTCTTCTGGTACTTTAAAACCATCTTTCTGTTTACCAGCATTATGTTAATCTTCTCATCAATGTCTTTCTTCTTCTCCATTACCTCTTCCAGGTCTCTGCACTGATCACAATGTGTTCCCACAAGCATGACCACTGCATTTGGCACACGTAGCTGTATGTTGTTTAACCAGAACCAAATCTGGTCTTTGAAAGACTCTGGGTCTACAGTGCTATAGCTGATAGAAAATCAGAATCATTATTGTCTTTTTTTTTTTGCTATTGGTCTCTAAGATGCTGGGTGTCATTGGTACTTACACATAATGTCAGAATGCTGCTGCTCGATAACTGGCATACACAAATATTAATTTCACATTTGTCATATCTTGGCTAACTAGCACTAAACTCAATGTATAGTTTTTGTTCAAGTAAATATCAGTAGGGTGGAAGGTGTTTGGTCATAAAGTACATTAAAAAAAACTGTTTCTTGACTGAAAAAGTAGGGTTTTTTTTTGAAGCTGTAAGTACAACATTCATAAACTAAGCGACATATGGCAGCCATGTGAATATTGAAAATATCCACTGCTGCTGTCACCTAGATAACTAATACATACACACACACACACACACACACACATATATATATATATATATATATGTGTGTGTGTGTGTGTGTGTGTGTGTGTGTGTGTGTGTGTATGTATTAGTTATCTAATATATATATATATATATATATATATATATATATATATATATATATATATATATATATATATATAGGCTAGACCCCTTATGCTAAGCAAGCCTACCGCAGACATGAGCGAGACAGATAAATATGGAGGCATGCACCGCGTCAGGTGTCGAGGAACCAGGGCACCCTGACAAGAAGTGGGCTACTGGAACAAGAAGGCATTGGTGGGCAAGAGACGAAAACAAGGCGTAGTTGGAATGCTACTACGCAAGTAACCCTGGCGGAAGGGGTTACATGAATAGGATGAGGGACCTATGGATTCTTCGATACCCAACATCCACAACTGTTCCAACATTCGAAAGAAGGGACTGCTCTCACAGCTAGAGATTGACGAGGTACAACATAAATGCTACGGCAAGGGGGAGCCAGGATGCCAGGTCAGGGGGGAGATTTCATCACCCCCACCCGAGATTGGGTACCAAGCCCCAAGTGCGATAGGAGAAGGATCGTTGAGATCAAGATAGGATCATGGCCAAGCTTGAAACCTGGACCCCCCCCCGTAGCCGGTTACCAAGGGAACAATAAAAATGGCTAACCGAAGGCCGGACAGTCCTGATCCTCAAGGACCGGTCCCCTCCAACTGACACATGGGTCAATACATGAGCATGGGCAAGAATACCAGAGGCGCAAAACACCAGCTACTGGCAGACCAAGCAGTCAGACTGACCAACCTGTGTATGCCACAGGACCACCTCCTGTATGCCAAGAGTGAACGAGACATCGATTCACTCTTGGCATATATATATATATATATGTTCACACACACACATATATATATATATATATATATATATATATATATATATATATATATATATATATATATATATATATATGTTAACTTCCACAGATTTCCCTTGCTTTCTAAAATAAAGACTGAATATACAATTGCAAAGCATTAAAAAGACTTTCTAGTGAAAGAATTTCTTTTAGAAAGATAACTTTTAGATAGCTGGAAGGGCAACAAAAGAACTATAGTCACATTAGTCATATTATTTGACTATTAGTCATATAATTTAACAAAATAACCATAAAAAAAAGAAACAATAATTGTCTCACCTGGCCAAATTGACAGTGAGGATAACAAGTGCTCTTGGTGTGATAAAGATATGATGTGTCAGATAGTACTCCTCCTGCCCTGCAAAGTCCCAGAGAAGGAAGCGGACTTCATGGGTGTATAGCCGAGTGATATCTATTCCTTCCGTCCGATCCTTCATTGCAACTGCCACAGGCTTCCCTTCCCTAAGGCTGTGGCAGAGTGTGGACTTCCCGGCCATGGAAGAGCCCAGAAACATTGCTTTAACTGTCCAGGTAGTGTGAGCATTGGGGTTCTCCTCCATTTGAAGGAAGTAGCTCTGAATGTCCATGACCCCTCCAGCACAGACTTCCTCTGGTGGACACCTTAGTGGATTACACATGGCCTTGAACTTGGTCAGCTCACAGCTACCTTTCTGGAAAAGCTGGGATGGTAGCTCTGTAAGCTGATTCTTCTCAACCAATAACTCCCTCAGTTTTGGTAGCCCAACTAGTGGTTCGATGTTTTGCAGGCAGTTTTTGGAAAGGTCCAGGTAAGTAAGACTGGTACACTGGTTTATATCTGAAGGAAGCCTTGCCAGGCGATTGGTGCTGAGTTTTAGGAACTTTAAATTTCTAAGATGTGGGAAGATTCCTTCTGGAATTGATCTGACATTGTTATGATTCATATAGAGTGTCTGTAAATTTTTCAAGTTGCAGATTTCTTGAGAAAACTCGATTATCTTGTTCCTGGACAGATTAAGCTCTGTGATGTTGGTGTTTTTGGAGATGCCGGTGACACGTTTTAGTTTGTTCCTCTGCAAATCCACACTTGTATACAAAGTAACTGGTGCCAGAAGGTCCTGAGGAAGGTACTTCAGTTTTTGTCCTGATAGATCCCATACCTGCCAACTGGTTGCTGTGTTACAAAAATAGGTTAACAACTAGGCACCGTTTCATAAAGCAATTTTACTGACTTGTGTGGTACAACCCTATAAACCATAGACTAGATGCTGGATCTACCTAAAAGCTTTGCAGCCATCTCCTCCATCTCATATATGGTGTTTTGGCTGTGGGCAGGCAGGCAGGAAAAGGACCCAAAATGCAGACTCCAGGAAATGAAATGTAAACTCCAAAACCAGCTTTATTGCTGAACAAGGAAAAAACGAAATACAGATACAAATTAACTAGGCAGGTTGACGGACCGAACACAGAGTGAGGCATGATGGAGATCACGACAAGAAGCAAAGGAACATGAAGACAAATACAAGTGGGGAAAGGGCAAGAGGAAATACCTGGGAACATGGCTGGCACAAATTACACAGACAGTGCAGAGCCATTGCAGCGGGGGCACGGTGTGAAAAGGGGGGAAAGGAAACAAAACGCTTGGACACTGCTAGCACGGGGCGCCTACAGAAACGCAAAGCAGGAGATGAAGCATCACTGAATATGTTTCCAAACCAACTTCATTCTAAGCCAAAGACTAGAAAATATGGTGAATATGGTGAAATATGGTGGTCTTTCCTTTGGCTTCACCTGCACAAGTGCCGAGGTAGGTCTCCCCTGCAGAATTGGTTTTCCCTTTGTCGGGAGCACGCGCTGGGCTCTCCAAATGACGGACAAACAGTATCCCACATTCTTGATTTTTAGTTCACAAACACTTGTTGTAATAACTAACTACTCCTGACATTTTGGAGATGTTAGCTAGTATACAGTAAAGTTACAGTGGGATACAAATAACATCAGGCTGATCCTGCCACGATTTGTTCCCCCTGTCTAAATCACCGACAAACAATATCCCACAGTTGTTTATGTTTTTGAACCCATTTTGCACAGAGAGACATTTTTTGAAAAATGTATTGATAGCAATGTTGAATATTATTACACAGGAAAAAAACAACTACACGTAAAATAATCACATCGTGACGCCTCTGCCTTTCTAAATAGAGGGACAGTAACTGCGTGTGTATATGTAAGCTGTAAAACCTGACGATAGTCAGATTAACAGTATTTTGTCTCTATCTGCTACTCTGCAATTCATCTCATGTAAACAATAACGTGGTGCACAGCATGACGTGAAAAAAGGCACATACCTTTGACGTTGTGTGACAAACTCTGTATTCCTCGTCCACACGTAAACGCAAAAAAGGAGTTTTAAAAAAATCTCTGTTTTCGGTGATTCGAAACGCCGTTTACGTGTGGACGAAACAGCTGCGTTTTCAAAAATACCTGTGTAGGTGCGGAGGCAGGGGCAGCATTTTTCTTGTAAAACAAAGGGGGGCCTAGCAAAAAAACTTTGGGAACCACTGCACTAGAGGTAGGCTGATTGATCCAAATATTCATCATACATTAAAATATGAAAGCTGAGTTTGTATTGTATTAACTAATTATTGTGATTTAGTGGTCATACAAATTTTTGCAGAATTTGCAAATTAATGATGTTTCATCTCATAAATCATGACACAATGTTCTCTCCTACATAAGCTGCCTTTATAGGGTATTGTAAAGTATCATATAGCACTACCATACATGTATTTTGGCAAGACAGCTTCTTTTTTTCTTTCTAACACAATGACAACAGTAAAAGTGTTTTTGGAACATGAAAATTCTCTGATGCTAGGGAAGTTCCCTTAAAATTGTCTTCACATCTGTTTTCACAGCCACACAATCTCAGCTTTCTCTAGAATACATTATGGGACAACACCTTGAAAAATGTCTCATTTAACAACTGTCACAGACCTAAACAATATTAGCACTAGAAGTAGAATTTAAGTTACCTACCAGCCATTTGACTGTGGAATTCTTCTCATGCAATTGAAGGACGGTTTACTTCTTGAGCGTTTATATCAGGAAGTGAACAGCTCTGACTGTTCCTGCACACTTCCTGATTCTGAGGCAAACAGGTCACTGATGATTAATATCCCTCTCACTCACTTACAAAACCTTACCGTAAATGGACTGATTCTTTCTTGTATAGCGTTTTCTACTCTCCTAAAGTACTCAAAGCGCTCTATACAACACAGCCAGGAATTGAACCACCAACCACCCCACACTGTGCAGTGCGTGTGCAATTATGCTTGTGGATCATACCTTATGCATTTATAACACATTTGAGATTTCTTCCCTATATGTACAACACTAACCAGTGGCATCATATACATATTTTTAAACAGGATTTTTGTTTCAGCTGACAGCATCTATGACGCACAATCCAAAGACAGTGAAAGTTACAGGTCTGTTGCACTTAACTATAGTAACAGAGCTCATAGTGTGTAAAGGAGGTAGCTTTTGAATACAGAGCACATTGAAACATTGTGTGTTTTAAGGTCATATGAGGATTTTAGGAAAGCTGCTAAACAGAGAGGGCTTATTGCTCATTATACAGGCCTATATCTCACGCAGCAGAAAAAGGGAAGTTAACTGATAATAGTATGCAATCACCTTAGCTGAGTTGATTAACCCTTTAAGACCTACCATAGAACCAAGTCTGCCAGATCTTATATTATATTTTTACATGCTATAGTGCCATTTTTGGGAGCATTTCAAGTTGCTATACATCAATACAACCATTATAACCCAAATTTTAATAATATGTTTGCATTAAGTGCATAGTAACTACATAAATTGCAAAAAATGCAATAAATTACAAAAAATTTGAAAATTGTTTTTGTTTTTTAACATATATTTAACCCTGAACCCTTATGCTTCAGTCCCACACATTAATACAAATGCCTCTCCTAATGAGGACACAATCTTTATTTAAATTTTTATGTATAAACACAAAAATGACAACACAAAGCAAGGATAAAACCAGGCTAAAGTGCTATAAAGTGATTCCCACAGAGTACTCTAGAAACGTACATTTGTGACCTGGTCTATAGTTCAGGGTCTGACTGCTCAGCTGGTTTAGGCATTCACTCAGTTTTAACATCCTTCTGGGCTCTTGGCTTACATTGTGTTAGTGTAACTTCGTGCATTCGGTCTGTGCAGGTGCTTGTCAAGAGTCGAAGTTGTGTTAGCAGTGTTATACATTTGTTTGTGTCCTGGATGCAGTTTGTGTTTTACTATCTTTAGCATGTAACTAGCACTACAGAAGCAGAAAAAGAGCAAAGAGCAGAAGATAATGGATGGAAATGTAAATATAATATTATTTCATTCCCAAAGATAGCAAGAGTTAGCAGATAGAGAGGACAAAAGACAATGATGTAAGATTGTGTTCAAGGTTAAAGTCTTACATGCCTGATATATGTCTTTGACAATCAGTTAAGGTTAAGGATTGCGTTAAATTCATAGTTTGTGTGAGAATAATGCGTAAGAGTGCAGACTCTAGAATGAGTGTCTTCTCAGTTTTGCAGTTTTATAGAAAAGATTGAAGCAATGGATTGATTTGGTATCTATTTTGGAAGATCTGTCATGGTCCTGGGCCATGTTGGCCCAGTATTCTTAGTTTTTGTATTTTGTTCCCTATTTATGCCTTGGTTCCTAGGTTATTTAGTTAAGATGTTCCTTATTTGGTTACCTCCTGTGTGCCCCTGTGTATCTGTGAGCCCTCGTCTCTCCTTGTGTTTTATTCCATGTTTTCCCCAGCCTGTTATGTCTGTGTTCTCCCCGTGCTCTCTCTCCTCCTGTCTGAACCTCTGTGTACTTCCTGTTTTACTTTGACAGTCTCTCGTCAGTATGTGTCATGTTGTGTTCACTCCTGCCCTGTCTCGTTATGATTATCTGTGTCAGCTGTGTTCCCCGTGTGCTCCCACTTCCCTCGTTAACCCTCTGTGTATTTATGTGCATGTCTCCATCAGGTCAGTGTCGCGTCGTCAATGTCTTCTCCCCGAACCTGTGTGTCTTTCTGTGTTCCCACGGTCTTCTGTTAGTATTCCCAGTTTAGTTCTGTTCCTTTGTGAAACCTGCAATAAAGCAGTGATTTTGAGTTCAGTTCCTGCCTCCGTGAGTTTTGCGTTTGGGTCCTCATCTGCCTCCACACAGCCGGTTCATGACAAGATCAGGTCAATTCACATACTAAATTAGTTTTTCCATTATCATGTGTAAAATTTAAAACAGAATGTTTTGTGACAACAGCCCAAAAAAGCCACAAGCAGATCCACCTCCTGTTGCGTTACTCCATGGCGCTAGTCATAATGCCTCTGCTAACACACTAAGACCTCCACCAAGGATTCCATACTCATCTTATTCTCCCATCTGCCCTTCTGCCCATCGTGACTCTCTTGGAACTGGACAACTCTCCCCCCCCCCGGTTCATTTCCCAGGATACTCTCACGGACACAGCGACCAGGATTCAACAGACTGTGTTCCTCTCGTGTAGCATTCTTTGGCCTCGTTACCTTCCTCGTTTCTCGGCCGTTTGTGAATGTTATAGGTTGGGTCATGTTCTAAGTCTTGAATTTCTGTTTTTGTTCATAAAACCTGTAAACAGTTCTTCTAGTCCATTGAGTCTGCTTTTGGGTCCAACGCTCTCATTTTGACCAGTTCATGACAACTACTTTGCAATTTGTTCATTTGTTCTGTCTCAATAAAGAGTGCCAATCAAAGACAACACTTTAGTATTTAGGATACTTGATTTAAAAAAAAAATCACACAAATCACAGGTTGTATTTTTTACTTTCTCTCTCTCTCTCTCTCTCTCTCTCTCTCTCTCTCTCTCTCTCTCTCTCTCTCTCTCTCTCTCTTTTATTATTATTTTTTATCCACTTTAAATCCCAACTTGTAATGACACTTGGTAAGAGGACTGCAGTTCACCTTTAGATGGCACCATTGATCTTCACAACATAAACTAGTGGATCTCTGCACACAGAACAGGTTTATACATGTTGGATATATACAGCATGGCAGCATGACTTATTTATCTTATGTTTTTGTTTTTCTTAAAGAAAAAAAATATTTCTGTACTACACTTTCATTGATATGCACAATAATCATGTAGTTATCAAAAAAAAATATATATATTTTTTCAAATGATTCAATAATTACATCATTATTTACAGCATAAACTTTATAAAAAGAAGGCTGTACTTGTCTCTCTCGCTCGCTATCTCTCTCTCTCTATATGTGTGTGTGTGTATGTATGAGTTATTAAAGCTGTTTCAAATCATTTCAAATAATGTATACAGTGTATGAAGAACAAAAAGAGCATATTATAATGACAGCCCCAATGAAGTTGAGGGAAGATGATGGCTGAGGGAGTTAAAGTTAGGCCACATGGTATAGAAAAAAGGTGGACAAACAGAGCTAAACATGCAGCTTTGAGGTTTTTGGTACCTCTGCATTAAAGTAGGTGGGGCAGAAATACAGAACTATGACTCTAGATCCCATTCTGCAATCCCATAACCATCCAGGAGAGCTCTTATATGTCAAGTATAGAGATTGCTTAGAGAAAAGATATTTTCTACCTTACAGTAAGACCAAAAGCGAATCTAATTCCATTTCATAAACAAGGTCCCTTGATAATAGTCAAGATTGTTCTCTCTGGGAAAAGCTGCTTGGATAGTTCAGAAATGTGCACTCTTTCTCCTTTGGTCCATCATCCATCTGGCAGGGTTCATGTCCAGCTTTAAAATATTAAGCAGCCAGGGGTCCTGCTGTGCACCTCTAATGAATTCTTCCATGCTCACAGTACCTGTAAAACACAAAAAACAGCAAAACCCGACTCATTTTCTCACCTTTTCACCATTTCCACTCTTGTCCTATCTACATTTGCATTCACTGCAAATTAATTATCATTATTAAAAAATGCTCACCATCCCCATCAGTATCAACAGCTGCTAATATTCGATCAACAACCTCATCGACAGTAAGACAGGAATCACTTGTGTTGTCCTTGGAGATTTTCTTAACCCGATAGATGCTCTGGATAAAAGCAATGATTTTTATAAAATAAGAAAATATATAGTTAGGTCTTAGGAATTTTAGTACACATCGTTATGTAAATAAAACAATAATTAAGGCAATAATAATAATGATAGCAGAAATCAATACAATATTGAACTGAAGATTTGGAAATGAGCAGAATAAGAGACAAAGAAATTCATTTATTAACTGGAAATATTATGGGCATCACATAAATAACAGCATCACCAGAAGCCATTACATTCTTCATCAGAAATAGAAATGTCCAATAGTTAAAATTCATTCTTAAAAAAAATATCTTAAAAATTTTCTTTTTCTCTCTTTCCATTGTCCTTAGCTTCTGAAATACAAAAATACAGTATATGAGATTTATCAGGCTAAACATATAACACAGTTTAATTATCACGTATTTAGAGTTACAGACTACCATAAGTAATTTGAAATGTATATTTGGTAGAGTCACGTTTGGTTAAAAAAAAGGTTTGTTGTCTTTTTTTGTACTTATATTCTCAGCACTTACTCTGTTAGGAAATACAGTGAAATCCCAAGGATACAGTGCTTTTAAAGCATTTGCATACTCTCTAAAGCACTTGACAGTAAAAGCAAATATTAGGAACTTTGCTAGGGAAGTACATATCAAAGACCACAGCTTGTTAAGTATATGTAAACGCTATCATAGACAAAATGTAAAAAATAAATACACTGAGATGCATCATTCTGAACATAAAATTTCTATTTTATAAAAAGAAAATATTTTTCCTTTGGTTCACATTTAGGACTTACATCGATTATTGACCGTAGTTCATTCCTATCCACGTATCCATTTCCATCTTTGTCGTACACCTTGAATGACCAGCGCAGTTTATGCTCCAGGTCTCCCCGGAAAACAAGATTTAGTGCTGCCACAAACTCAAGGAAATCAATTGTATTGTCCTAAAAGAGAGGTTAGATGAGAACATTTTGGTTACTTTATCACATTTCATGATATGACTGTAAGCCAGGCTGTAGCAGGTTTCATTCTCTCACCCCATTTTTATCAAACGCTCGAAACATGTTCTCTGCATAATCAGAAGCTTCTCCTGTAGCTTCCACACCAAAGAAACGCTTAAACTCATGCAGAAAAAGTAATCCACTCGGGCATTCCAAAATAAACTTTTTGTACATATCCTGGATGATTTTAATGTCTATCTGCTCAGTGCTCTCTGTTTGCTGCGTCTGCCCCATGTCTGTCATGTAATTCAGTCCATAGTCCTGAAACCTTTCTGTACAGCTTCCACGACGAGTTGGACAGATTTAAAATGGACGTCTGACACTCTTAGGTGTTTTTTTTATAACCCGCTAGAATCACAGAGCTCTACTTTCTTTATGGGGCAGGTGATTAGTGGCCTTGGGATTACTGTGGTAATACGTTGCTAGGGTTTCCTCTTGCTGAGTTAATTAGGTTTGTAGCTAATTGTGGGTCTAGGCCAAACTCAGAAGAGCAACACCAGTGATATTCCAACATTAACATCAAAGGTGTGTGCATTCAGATTGGCATACAGTACACTGGTGTCTGTAAAAAGAACAAAAATAAATTAGCGAATATTAGTGTAATAGCAATAGATGGGAGTTAAATAGCAAGGGACAAAGGACACATCTTGTCTTTTTTTCAAATGTATTAATTTATAAATAAAGAAATGAAAAAAGAAAGTCAAAAGCTTGCACAATTTGGTTCAATGAGGCAAAAACAATGCAACAAGCTGAAATGCAATATTAGCCACAATGGGAAGTTTGAAGCTTGAACTTTGGTCATCTGTACTTCCCAAACACAGTGTGTTGTTAAAAATCATGACCAACATTGCTGGTGCTCCTGCCCTTATTTTTGGACTCCGGGCTCAAATTGTTTTCCGAAAAACAACCAATTTTCAACCTTTCAAATGTCGTTGTTGAGTGATTTTGAAATGAATAACTTCAAATTTACACTTATTTATCTCTGTAGTCTTTTTCAAACTATAAAGAAATAGATAGATGTGCTGCTTTGTTACATAAATTCTTTTGCAGATTTGCTGAGCAGTTTAGGTTTTGTCACATTAATTTGCAGACAATAGCAAAACAACGACCCAAAGGAGATCCTTCAAGATATATTATTTTCCTTTTTACTGTTTCAATTATTAACCAAATAGCCAAATCATTTCCAGCAGCAGTCTCAGCTGCAGTTCACGATTGCACTTTTCATGCGAGAGGAATCACCAAAGGTTTGTTCTAAAGCTCCTATACAGACATATAGCTTCGGCTGACTCTAAAGCTGACTTACGTGTTCATGTAACTGCTGACTGGGTCATGTTCACGTGGCAATCCTTAACCAGTGCTTCTTTTCTATTTAGAAAAAAGAAGCTAAGCAACTAAGACGCTTTAGGTCATCTTATAGATTGCATTAGCACCACAGGCTAGAGAGCCAAATCCTATAGAGTGAAAACATCCCTAAATGTGTCCAAGTTTGCCATTAGTATGTTGCATCATTTTAAGAATAGCTTAAAATTATTTGTTTGATGCTTAATAATTCTATTAAAACATAAGCAATACAAAGCAAGAACTACTTACATAGTTGCTAGGGATTATTTGTAATATTCTGTATCTCTTATTCTCTGTCTTATTATATGTTTTTAAGTAATTCTCCTTTTATTTTGAGTTTTTTCTTTCTCTGTTTTTAGTACTTCTAAGATTGTAAAATATTGTGACAGGGTTGTGGTCTCTGGCTCTACTGCAATGGAGGGGTGGTATGATAAGCTCATGGGATGGTCCTGAGAGGTCGTAGGGGACAGGTGAGATGGATGAACTAATGAACTCTGCCCCTTTTTAGTATTTGGAGTCGGGAAGGAGGAGTGTGTTGTGTGGGAAAACCTGTTTCCCAGTTGAACATAAGGTGCAGAACCAGTGGATAGTGCTGTTTCAAATTAAAAGTGCTACGACTGACACTCAAACGCTGGTGTGGGTCCTGATCCTTTCACAAACATTTTGTATATTTTCTTTGACTATAGCTACTGAGAAGTATGTCTGAAACCTCAGCGTGAAGTGACTTCTCACTTAAATTGTCATTTTAGGGCCCTGTTAGATGATATTACACACTGTCAGTCAGTTTTTAACTGCAAAGCATGAGCAGCAACTATTGACTTTCTGGAGTTTTTTAAAGTGTACACTATAAAAAAATTGTAATAAAAATAGTTTACTGTGTATTTTACAGTTTTGTACTGTTCTTTTAGAATATCATTAAATTTACATAAATAGACTGTGATTTTACATTTCAAATGTGAATTAAAGGTAAAATCACTGTAAATCTAATAAAACATATTTTTCTTGTTTTTTTAAATGTATTTGTCTGTACATATGCATATTTAGATTGTTAAAATACATTCACAAATGTATCATAATTTCACAAATATTTGTCCGTTATTTGAAAGATTGAACTGTTAAATTCAAATGTAATGCTATGGAAAAGTATATAACATGATTCTTATAAACTTTTTTACATCAAATAATAATTATTATTATTGCTATTTAGGGCGATCGTGGCTCAAGACTCTCGGTCGTTGTGTCCTTGGGCAAGACACTTCACCTACCACCTACTGGTGATGGCCAGAGGGGAATTATAAAGTGGAATTATAAAGCGCTTTGAGGGTCTCAAAAAGCGCTATATGAATGCAATCCATTATTATTTAAACCAACTGTTAACTGTATATTTCTGTACATTTAAGTATTATTATTCATATTGCCGCATTCATTGACCTTGTTTACAGGTAATTTCATTGTTTAATCACGTTAAAATGTTCCTAATTTAATGTTTAAAAGCACTTGAAAAAGGCAAAATCCCATGTAAAATTAGGGCAACAAACTGTATTGTCATTTCTGAAAATAACCGTATTTTCATGTGAAAGTTATTTTCTGGTATTATTTTGGCGCCCCAGCTGCCGGAATACTACTGTTTTTATAGGATTTTTTTTTTTTACGGTGTACCCTGAATCATTTCTTCTTCTTCTTCTTCTTCTTGAAATAATAAAAATGTGAACTTTGATTAAAAAGCTTTTCAGAAAAATAAAAATATTTTTGTATTGTATCTTGAATCCTTTCCAGCATATACAAGCAGACACAAGTCCAGTTGCTTTTCATTTGTATTGCAGGAAAAGTGGCATTGATAAGCAGTGTTTAATCGTGTTTTCAATCACAATGAGGTGGTATTAAAAGCATCATCTGCCCAAGATCACTGATGTAACTTGGAATTCCCTTTTTGCTGATGTCTCACTTGTTAGCTGGCAGTTTAACAGTGTGATCCACACTTAAATCCCTGAGATCTGATTAGAGGTTACTCTAGATTATCACACAGGTCCAAAAGAAAAATATGTTCACTTGCTATGTGTAACTGCATGTATCAATCGTCATGATATGTATTTTTGTGTTATGTATTTCTGTCTGTTAACCATAGCAGTTCTCAAAGTTGCGGCAAAAGGTTATTGTATTTTAGTTGTTTTAATGCTCATTTGGAATGCATCAAAAGGGAAGGTTGTAGGAGAAGGAAGACAACCATCCATACAACTTTCTCCATATTTAACATGCTGCTGCCTTTCCATAAATATGTTTTAAATTCAGATCATCACTGCTTCATCGCTGGCTTGAATCTTTAAGAGGTCAGTGGCTTCTTCTTTTGTTGATCTGATTATGTTGTTGTGTTAGACTTTATCTGCAAATCCCTTTTTGCACTGAGATTAGCATACTTCCCCAACGTGCAACAGGGACAGACTCTGGCAGTGACTCAGAAAGTGGATTTCAGTACATGCTATTGTTACACGGGGAATGCAATTTTTAAATTTCTATTTATTTATTGTATTTATTTATTACATTGGCTGTGTTCTTCTTTAATTGTTTTATTTTTTTGTGTAGATAGATTAAGAAATAAAAGTAATCAAAATCCTAATTAAAATTATGCATCCCTAAACTTGCTCCAAACTCTTTGCCATCTTGACTGGATGTTACGGTCGCTGACCTCTAGTGGCTCTCCCTCTGTGGAAGAGTTTTTTTTCTCCTTTTTCTTGTGTTGCAGGTCTGCCTCATGAGCCACAGCTGAGGTGTGTTCCAGCTCGTCAGCCACGGCATATAGTCTGCCATCCTAAACTGCCACACCCCTGCCACTTCCCCCATTTTTGCCAGAGCTGTGAGCTATAATGTTTTGGGCAGCAGGTGTGTGTGTGTGCGTGCGTGTGTGTGCGTGCGTGTGTGTGTGTGTGTGTAAGCAGGTAGGGGTTCTCTGCCATTTTTGTTTCAACTGTTTTCTCCTGTTTTTGGTTAGACAGGGAGCTCAGCCATTGTATTTTGTTTTGGTTAGAGAGTACTTGGTTTGATTTTTAGCTAAAGGGGGTGTTTTGTTTGTTGTTTTGGCCTTGGAGACCCTGAAGAAGAGAGCTTCCCTGTGTTTATTTTTACTGTAGTAGTTTCGGGCAATAAATCATGTTTAATGACATCTATTCTCCAGTAGTTCACGTTTTCTCTTTCACTCTGTGTTACCCCTCGCCCCAGTCAACACTTCGTTTTTAAGTGGGGCGTAACACTGGAATTGAAATAATCATTTGTAAATGTAATCTTAGTTATAGAATTAATCACACATTTCCCCCCCCCCCCCCCCCCCCCCTCCCCATTTCTTGTGTATGACTTATTATAATTTGGAAGTTGGCTTGCTCAAGGTTTGCTAGACATTCTCAGCAGAGGTTGATATGCCACCACTATGTCTGATGTAATCATGTCAAAGACTTTACTGACTCTGTTTTATCCATCCTTCGATTTTCTACCGCTTATCTGGGTTCAGGTCACAGAGACATGCAGTCTAAGGAGAAAAGCTCAGACTCTCCTCACCACAGTCACCTCTTTCAGGTCATCTGGGGGCACACTGAGCCAAGCCAGCCAAGATAATCTCTCCAGTCAGATGCCTGAACCACCTCATCTGCCTCCTTTTCTATTTCTACAAGAGAGCAAATGCATTTAAATACTGAAAGCTAGAGTAACACATTCCATTTGGTAGCTACTAGAACAAAACAAAAAATTATTTCAACAATATGACACTTTGCTCTTACACTCCTTTCTCTGTAAAGAAATATGAAATGTGCCTTTCTAGAGTCTTTTTGTTCAGTTGTTATACGCCTGTTTCCATTAAATGTTGGGTACAGTGTGTAGTTAGACTTATAAACTAAAATCCACTACTGAGTACCTATAGTACAGATCATCAGAAGATAAAGAAAACTGAATATGTGAAATAAATTCTTGTTGTTGTTCTCTACCAACCACCAGAGGGCGCAGTGCCTCTGTCGCTCCCGTCATGATGTCATTATAACTGAATGAGTAATGGCGCCTAAAGAGTCCTCTCTCTTTTTTCTTTCTTTGTTGTAGAAGCACAGTATGTCAGTAAATGGAAAAGCGTGCCTATGAACAATTTTTATAATTGGAAATTTCATCCCCCTAACTACGTATTTGTGCACAACACTTTTTCCCAGGTTCAGTCTGGGATGCTGCTGCATTTGCGCTCCATAAAGAAACTCAAACAAGACTTAAGTCTTGTTTGATTGTTTTCCTTCATCTTTTTCTTCTTCTTAATTTTAGGTTTATTGAGAAGGCAGGTCAATCAAATTCTTAATTAAAATTACACAACAAGCAACAAACAACATAGTCAAATCTCTTGTCTCTTACTGAAAATACCATCATGTATTCTGCTCTGGCTCACTTTCACTAGCCAAAGGGATATTTAACTTATTAACTGAAAGCTATGACTCTGCTTCTAAGGTCACAAGTCAGTTAAGACCTGGTAATGAAGCTTGGCAAGTTGTTTAAATGAGCAGAACTTTGCACTTTAATCCTCATCTGGGCTTTTATTTGAGGTTTTCTTCATGGTAATAGTGCTTTAATATATGTATGGTAAGTTATTCAGCATGATTTAGAAGCCCTCTAGATATTCGGGAAACACACCGTAAAAAAGTACAAGCACCCTACGGTCTTAAATAGCCACAAGATTATAGATCTAAAGTTAGAAACACAATTGTGCTCATGTTGAGTGAAGTTTACTGTAAGGATTGTCTGAAAGGATTAAATGAAAGGCATCATGGACTATTCTATTTATGTCTTGACGTTGTCCTGCCAATTCCAGTTGTACCATGCACTTCAAAGTATGCTCAACTTTTTAATTATTCAGTTTGATGGATATTTAAAATCGATTAGCTTGTGCTACTTTATTTTAAATAAAGCAACAAAACAAAAACCAACAAAACTACAACAAAATGGATAATAAGGTTTTTGCTGCCTTTGACATTATGCTCTTTAATAAAAGATTCTAATCGTGATGTCTAATGAGCATTCCAACATTATTTTTATATAAACTTTCAATTTGTCCACTGTTATATAATGTATTATCAAGTAACAAAATAATTTTTTAACAATAACAGAAAACATGTGGTCTGAATTTGTATTATATTAATGTGCTTCTATGCTCTCTACTGACTGATGCTAAAGAAAGGCAAAATATCAACAAAAAAGAAAGAAAGATCAGAACACTTATGTGATTATGTTTCAACCACAATATACTGTTGCATTATAAAGTTAAAGTATTAGGTTTCAGATAGTAATGCATTAGTGTACAACAGTTAGGCCCCACTTTATTGGTTACACCTATACTGTGCTTGAATTTGACGTTTATGATCAACAAAAAAATTGAAAGATAGTAAAAAAGAAGAAAAAGAAAATTATTTTTTTGTCAGATTGTGTCCACCAGATGGTGACATTGGTTCACTTTTTGAGCTACCTGTCTCCACACTTCAGTGTGGATTAAGTACCCCTGATACAGGTTCTGAGACTAAGCACAGAGTGAGTTGTGCATTTACTGATCCATTAATCAGTTTGTAACAATCCAAATGCTTCACGTTCAGAAAAACCTTGAAGAAAAAAAGTTGAATGGATTTGGTTATTAAAGTTTCTCATAATGTAAAGCACTGAAAGCAAGTAGCATATACAGTAAATGCTATTGGGAAGCTGTCCCAAAACACAAAACAATACATCACAACTGACAACACAGGCACAGCCCAACAATCAAACTTTGCTCACAATTGAATTGTGGCAGAATTTATAAAATGAATTAAATCTATCTTATTGTCAAATATAGAATCATTCATCATTACTCTTTTCCTGTCTTATTTACATATAATATAACATTATCAGAAGAATTTTGTTTTGTCATATACTTAAAACTGCTTAATACCATAGAAGGTGCAAAAAAATGAGTGCAAGAAAAGCATTCATATTTTTTTTGTGCCTTCCATCTACACAAAACAAGACTCGTTTATGATATTGCAGATCCGACAAGGGAGCTGTGCATCACACTGCATGTCTACTAAAGCTTACTTACTTTACAATACACCGTTTCAAATTACATCCAATTTCTTGCATGATACAGCATTTAAAGTTATAAAACTGCTAAAAGATTGAAATACTAAAGCTCAATTTGATCTTATATCTTTTTCTAAATTAATGGCACCAGTAATGTCATGAAAGATTGTTTATATTGTATCTCAAATTGTACTGTATTTATTTATTTTTATTTCATATTATATGTTTTCTTCTAAGGCTTTTAAACTTTGTTTTCAAATTCATCAAAATGACTTATTATATTATTATATATATTTGGATAACTGATACACTACAACTCATTTATAACACTTTGCATAATGCTTTAGATAAATTTCAAAATAGGATCGCAGAGTATAATATTTTTGCGCTCTGCTGGTAAATGTCCACTGGGTGGTGGCAAAATATCACTTCAAATTCGACACCAATGTTCTATTAACCACACCATTTTCATCTATTACTCATTACTTATAAGAGCTTTCTGTACTTGTGAGTGTTACTGCCTCCATCTGTTACCATCTGTCACTATATGGGATGAAAGTCTTTACTTTTTTCTCCCAAAACTGATAATAAAAAAGTTATTTTTTAATATGAATGGATGGATGTTTGTGAGTGTTTAACTGGAACAAAAAATAACCACAATAATGATTTAAAACACATTTTTATCATCACTTTTATAAATAATTGTTAAAGCACAGCACTTATAAGCTCTCTCCAGCCTTTCTCTTTGTGGGTTTAGTGTTTATATAATTGATTAAAGCAGCCAGAATGCCTTAGAGCTTTTATAAATGATCAGCCACAGAATGTGAGCAAGAAAAGAAGATTTATCACTTCATTCGTTTTTTGAAGTGATAACAAGAAATCAAAATATTTAAATTCCAAATAACTTGGAGGACACTTCCATTTGAACAAACATTATTTAAGGAAGTCAGACTTGAATTTTGAAATAAAATTACAGAGGTGTGGACTCGAGTCACATGACTTGGACTCGAGTCAGACTCGAGTCATTAATTTTATGACTTTAGACTTGACTTGAAAAAATGTTCTAAGACTTGTGACTTGACTTGGACTTTTACACCAATGACCTGGGACTTGAATTGGACTTGAACTGGTTTACTTGAAAAGACTTGATATTTTACCCCAAATATAAAATTTAACATGCATATTATATAGAGATTGAAAATGTGACGTCATTCACGGGTAGAACCGCAAAGGATTCTGGGAACTCGTGGCAAGCGGTACTAGCGCACGCAGGCTTTCAATTAAAATCAGTTATACAGCGATAAAAAGAAACACAAAAATGTCAAGAAGCTGTTGTATTATTAACTGCAATAGCCGGTCGCATGACAGCCACGGGAAGCCGACGGGTAAAGAGATCGGTTTGTTATCGGATTACGTCGTTGAAGAGAAATTGTTCAAGCCATGTTTCCATAGTAACAAAGACGCGACGGATGGCCTGGATTGCAGCCATTCAAAGATCAAATATAACGTCCCAGAACACTCCAGCTCACAGGTTAGTCTGCTCCAAGCATTTACACGAAGGTCAGTGTTTTTTAGTAGTTAATACGTCATTTTTCTTAACATAATTGGTGATATAGGTTACAAGCAAGTCTGGCGCTGAACAGAAATTGTCGCGCTATGCTCCTTTATTTATTGTGCATAAATAGTGAATTGTCCTGACACAATATTGCGTTTCGCCTCTGTTATTATGGCACATTGACAAAAACATATACTTTTATTCACAGGATAAAACAGGTTTTTTGTATCACTAATTGTCCAGTACGATTACAGCATACAGTATTATTGTCACTGCTACATTTCTGTGATGGGTACCAGAAATTATTTCCACTGCTAATTAATTACCGTTGAGCTCAAAGGTCCTATTAATAAACTGTTAAGGAATGTGTATTTATGACGACAATTTGTGAGACTGGTAAACTTATGATACGTACGATGGTCTTTCGTTCTACACGGTGCATTTCAAGGTCCTGCACCCATCCGTCGGTAAACTGTACCTGGGCTTGTTGCCGTGACCTGAAGTTACTAAACTTCATGAGTGTATGCACTCACTCCAAGAACCGTATAATTATAAATATGCATATAAATATGCTAAGATGAGATAGCTGACTTCATCTAACTAGCAAATGTTGTCCAGGCTACGTTGGTGATACAGTTTTTTTTTAATGTGTATGATATTTTTGTCATGCGATTTTAAAGCTGGTCCTACAACCGCATCCAAGAATAACATGCAGCTTATCTCAGAACTGTTGGTGAAAATTATTCTTGGAGCTAGGTTTAATTGAGCTGCATTTTAAAGAGGTGCAATTTCACAATTTGTGTATATTTTCTAAGTTCACTATTTTGCCATGTGTTGAGAAAAACACAGATTTTAAAATTACATGGTCTAATATTTACATTTAGCATATAACTGCAACATTATTTTTTCGTTTTTTTTTTTTAAAGACTCGAAAGGACTTGAAATTCAAAGTTTCAGACTTGTGACTTGACTCGGACTTTTACACCAGTGACTTGAGACTCGACTCTGACTTGCCTGACATTACTTGAGACTTGACTTGAGACTTGAGGATAAAGACTTGAGACTTACTTGAGACTTGCAAAACAATGACTTGGTCCCACCTCTGTAAAATTATACCAAACTTTTTTTTTTAGAGAATTTGGCTATATTCCATTCAACACAGTGCAAATAGCTTGTAACTGAAAAACTAAAATGTACAAAAATGAGCCCAGGGCCTCAGAAGGGTTAAGGCTAATAAACCAAAGCTCAGGTAATCTAGAAAGAGAGGTAGCAGTAAGTCAGAGAAAAATCAAGCAAAGAAGCATGGAGGTGTACGAAGGGCAATAAAATGTAAGTGTAAATGTTTTCTGTGGGACTACTTAAGCAACAATGCAAAACAAATCAACGATTGGTCTGGAAGCTTAACATATTTTGGGAAGACACACTGGAAAGTCCAGTGCTATTTGTCCAGCATTACCAATCATTCAGCCTTGCTTCAGCATATCTATCAAGCTTCCCCATCTGCCCTGATGGAAAGCTATTGTTGACATAAAAGCATTTAGTCCACATTTAGCATATTGTGTCATGTAAGAAGGCTTTACATTATACTAAACACTCAGATAGTGAAAAAGGTGACTTCAGTTGCCGATTGAAAGACCCACAGTGGATGTTACATGTTTCACCAAACAGAGTTCACACAGTACTTTGATGACACAGCTTCTAATTACAGTTTTTTTTCCCTCAGCAACCCTTCTGACATGATGTAGAAGGTACACACAAATGTTACTAATGACATTGGTGAAGGTACTGCTCTAATTAGGCTCAGAGCCTTAACTAATGTGAATAATAACAGCTGTGTTTTCTTTGCAAAAATGCCTGCAGTGGAAAAAAAGAAAACGACTTATCATACCTTTGTGCATTACATCCTGCTTAAAGATACTTTTGTTTGTATTATTTTGTTCACACCTACTATTGAAATTTGAATCCCTTTTCTGCCAGAGTAAAAAAAAAGGTCTGATATAAAGCTCATAAACTGCAGTTTGTGACTAATACTATATTTAGGACAGCCATAAGATAGTTTTGGGGATAGATTTAACTGTTAACATTTGAAGGTTTTCAACAAGTTCGGCTTATCATGCAACTCTTTATTTATTTGCTAAATTTTGGTTGTAAACAGAGTATATAGGGTATATACAGCATTGCCAGAAAAGTTCCACTTCAGTAAAAGAGCAACCCAAATCCTCTTCCTTATTATAAAACTGCAGAGAAGAAAGTTGTAATCCATTTTAATATAATTGTCCTTGAACTGGACATTCTGAAATGAAAAAGAACAGGTGTATAAATCTCCTGGGTTAAAACCTGTGAGGAGGAATCTTGATTATTTTTATGGTTTGCTTTCAATAGAGATTTATGTAGAATTTCCAGTTAATGGCTAGTTTTTTCCAGTTAATGGCTACTTTCAATTATGCTTGAGAAAAAAAAATCTTCAAGGTCAAACCAGTGTTTTTCCAGACTTTTTCTCACTTGACATCTCATGATGAAAAATCTGTGGAGGTCAACAGTCACCACTGTTTGTGATTAAAAAGAAGAATGGCTCAGATGAAAGGAGGACACATTGATTTTTAATTTCTCTCTGCACAACACTCTGTCAACATATAGTTTTAGTCCATCCTTTGTCTTTTTTAGTTCACACAAATACACACACACATATAAAATATCTCAAGGACGAGGGAAATATCTCTCTAGGTTACAAACAGAGGACTTTGGTTCTTTTGCAAGTTGTTTTGCATTTCTATTTTTAATGTGCTAAAGAGTAAAGTCAAAATTGGTTACAGTGAAACATACTTAATAAACCCAAGACTTATGCTCCCTTACACCACTAATGATTAGAAAATGTCAAACTGTGTATACGTCTGTATACATACAGTATTTGAAAGGCCTTGATGTAATGGATCAGTTTAATCAATTTACATCTGTGTTTAATGCTGTTATAACATTTCTGAATATGCAAAATGGCTAAAGAAGCGTTTCTTTGTGGTGCAAAAATTAGTTTCAACACAATAATAATTAATTTCTACAATCTATATTTCAAAAAGGAGCTGATTTTTTTTTTGCCACTAGATCTACTGAAGTTCATCACATAGTTAGGCTTGTACACCATGGATCTCTGCTTCAGGATCAAAGTGTGAATGCTGAAAAAGAATCTGGTGTCTGCACTTTTTAGTTATAAAAAAAAAAGTGCTTTGGGTTGAGCACTATAGGAAATTCCGTATTTCATCCCAGAAGTAATGCTGAGCTAAAGAGGGAGAAGCCCTAATACGCTTACAAAAAAGACTACACAAAGACTATTTTTTTTAACATTGGTCAGCACTGACTGTCTCAACATGTTGTTACATGGATCTTGAGTTTTCTCTCTTTATATTTTTCCCTTGATGCTTAAATATCTGCAAGAATTTTATTCAACTATCTACATTGTTCTTTTGTGGCCTTGAGCGTTTCCACATTGCAAACAGTAGATATCCAAGCAAAAACATCCTTTTCTATGCACCATAATAATTTACAAAAGAAAATGCAATAATAAACGATTTAATCAAGGCCGGATTGTATTGTATATTCCCTGATGGTACTCCCCTCAGTGTCTTTGTATTATTTATACTTTAAAGCTACTTTATCAGTTCTATCTTGCTAGTACTAGGTTGAATCTCTTGTTGCTTTAATTGCCTTAATTCTTTTCCAGCAACATGCTGACAAATGTATAATACAAAACTTCTGTTTACCCAAAGATGCTCTATTGGATTACGATTTGGTGACTTTTGAGGCAGTGTTTAGCACTGTAAACATACCGCCATGTTCAAGAAAGAATTATAACATAATTTGAACTTTGTGATAGTGCTGCTGAATTATCCTGCTAAAAGCAAACATTAAAAAAGGGAGATGTCAGCCATGGTACGAATATACAGTAGGATTTAAATGATCCTCAGTTAGATATGTGCCTCACTGTGCCAATAATTTGCCCCCCACACACCAACATTGCCATAAGCCTGAATGTTAGTATTGATAACGATATTGATAAAATTAAATTTAGACTCCTCAGATGCTCTTTAAAACTTTTATTCTCCAATTTTCATGACCCTGTGCAGTTTTGCCTTAGTTTCCTGTTTTTACCTGGCATCCATTGTGGCATTGTTGTATTAAAATGTCCTCTGGATTTTTCCCAGTAATTTTTAAATTCCAGGAGAAATTCTTTGACTTAAATAGGTTTCACAACCCACAGCAGGGTTAACTGAATAAGGCTGCATTCAGACCACTGTTAGCAGCATTTAAAACGTGTACCCTGCTCATTGTTTCAATGAAGGCACAGTGTTCATATGACAGGGTGAATACAAAATTGCGGGATTGTCCTGAGAAAAAACAACAACACAACAACAAGCTTGTGTTTGACAAAGGAGGATATAATGTGTCAAAGAAGTTCATTCATGAAGAAAATAATTTTAGGTCGAGTTAAATTAAGGTCTCAAAGCAGAATATGAATTACGATTACCTGTGTAACACGGTTTCACAGTTGGTCACTTGAAAGTTAAGAGAGCACTCATTCACTGTTTTCATAATGGCTGGGGTGTACAGCCTGACTGAGAGTTAGTAAAGCCTTCACATAAATGCAGAAATTTCCTTTGTTTGGAATAAAAACATTGCGGCGACGTTAAATGTTGCCATGCTGTCCTGTTTTTGTGACCAGCTGTTGATGTGTTATGTTCTCTCCTACTCTTTCTGTCTCTCTGTTTCGCTAATTCACACTCCCCATGAGCAAATTGTGAAAAGCTGTGAGCCAAATGTAAGTCTTTGCTGATGAGCTAAGCAGTAGAAAAATTATTTTCTGTGTCCAGTTTCTCTTGGTGAGGGAAGCAGGGTACAGTTACAGAGGATTAAAGGCACAGGGACTTCCAACTTGAGTATGCTTTGACTGTAGTCCTGGATTCATTAATGTAGAACTGACACAACAAAGAAAACTATACAAAGGTGGGGTTTTTTCTACCCCTTTAAAGTTTTTACACAAGTTTATTAAAGTATATATTTTTTCTGGTCTGCCAATGTTCCTGGGTGTTTGAGTTCTTCTGTTGTTCAGTTCTTTTTGTCACTTCTGCTTTGCTACGCTGTCAAACTCAATTCTCTCATCACTCTGATCAAATATTCTTCTTTCCTGATAAGCCAGTCAGTCTCTGTTCCCAATTCTTTAAAAGTCAGATTCTCATTCATGCAACCTACATCCTCCCCATCTCCACCTTACTCTATTCAGAAAGCCTCCATCTTCCAAATACTTTATTACCAGTGTCTATTCTTGGTTTGGGTCCTGTCCTTAGTTTCCTGTCTGAGATTCTGCAACTGGTCATTTAACAAAACTTGACATTCCTGCATGAAAATGTATGTTTTTTGCACAATTTATTCTCTGTTATATCATTATTATTATTATTTGTGGTATAGCCATAATAAGATTACATACTATAGCTATTTTAATTGTTTCATTACCAGTGTTATTTATAGTTTCAATTTTAAAGGTGGAAGAAACATATTCCTAAAACTGATACAAGAAGAATAAATACTTAATTTATGTAAAGGTGGTACAAATACATTTTAAATATACATCACATTACAGGGTATTTCAGACATCCTTCTTCCCACAAATACATTCCAGTTCCTTTTGGGGCATCCAGAGGTGATCCCAGACCAGATTAAATATCCTAATAAGTTTCCTTCCGGCTAGGAATTACTTGAAAACCTTTAAAGGAGGCACGCGGGAGGCATCATGAGACACCAGATGCCCAAGCCACCCTGACAGGGGAAGACACACAGCAAATGGCTGTGGGTTGGACTCAAACTCAAGCCATCCACTCTCTGCCACATGGTATATGGTCACCCACTCATCCAAGTGAGCTAAACTGGTGCGCTCAGGTGCTTATATTAATGACGTTATGCTTCCAGTCATTACTAAGTCTCATTACCAGTTGAAGGTTGTAATGTAGATGGACTAGTGAATTGAAAGCTTTGGCTTTTGGCCCAGATATCTCTTCATCTTGCACCAATCAGCTTGTATACCTCACACTCCACCTTCCCATCACCCAGTAATAAGATCCCAAGATACCAGAGCTCCCTCACTTGTGAAAACAACCCTCGCTCAACCCAGGGACCCCATGCTACCATTTTCTGGCAGTTTTCCACGATTGTATGCCACCTGTAAGAAAGCCTGGTTTTACAGCATGTCCTCATCAGACACTACAACATATGGGGTTTTGTTTGCTGCCTGTGCTGTGACACACACTGCTCATGGTAAGTCAGACAGGACTTACTTTCAACTGATTTTCAATAGAAACTCAGACAGCATCCCTTAGCATCACACTAAGATGCAGTGGGTGCAAAACCCATCTTCATCCACTGGGATAGCCCATTTTAAAGACTGACCTTTGCTGAATAACAACATCTTCACATAACAAAGGACAATGCAAACTTTTCATTCAGGAAAATCCCCGTGGCCACACAAATATTTGCATCATGTGTTTGCATTTTAGACAAGACAATCAAGTCACATGGGCCAGAAACTGTTTGCAATTATGTGGTACATGCAGTTTCTCTGAGATTTTTTGGAGAAAAGAACAAAATCCCTCTGTACATCAGTTTTAGTGCCTTTTTAGCTTTCTGTGGTGTGTTGCCTGTTTCTCTTCTTAAAATGGGCACAAACTGCACATAGTGGAGGAGGGAGAGGTTTGCCCTTTTTACCCTATCATTAACCTTTGTCTCACTTCCCCAGACACAGTGACATGCACTGGTGAGTATCGACCACATGGCTAAGCAGACAGGAAGGATCGGTGTGTGTATGCGTGTGTGTGTGTGTGTGTGTGTGTGTGCACCCATTGTGGCTGTCTGTAAATCATGTCCTTTGTGTTTAGGAACAGTGTCTGGGTCAGTGAACGAGGTCACAGACACGGTCCTAATTGAGTTTCCTGGAAATACTGACTATGGAACTCCGCTGTGAAATTTTCAAAAATAGATTAGTAGTTAGATTGGTAGCAGTAGCATTTGTGTGTTTATGTATTATTTAACTGTTATTGTTGTTGTGGGGGTGTCTTGTTTTTTCCAAAATGTTGAAAATATTTGACTTTTTAAAAAAAAGAAATAAACATACATTGTGTATCTGTTGAGAAAATGTTGTTATATTTCATATAGCATCCATATTGATAATGTTTGTGATTTAAATTATATTTAAAAGTCCCCCAAGCCCTGTCAATTGCCTTGCTTTTAGGAAACTCAAGGCTGTGTGTGTTTAATCCTGATTATTATTCAGACCAGAACCTTTCTCTTATCTGTTACTGTCCAGAAGCTTAGTAACGCCAAAAGCATTCTTATTTGTAATTACTGCCTTGTGAAATTGTTCTAGAAAGAGCTAAGGAGGGTAAGATAAAAAAAAAAAAGGCAACAACTCAGTAGTACTAGGACTCCAACAGTAAGGTTAGAATGCTAGTGTTATTACCTAAAGAGATAAAAATGTCTCTTTCATTGCTCTTACTTTTATATTACACAATACCAGGTTTAAGATGTGGGAGGGAGGTTAAAAAAGTGAACAAAAAAAAGGGGGAAATAAATGCACTGAGTTCAGATTAGCTCAAATTGAATTTGTTTGTGTGATCTATAAAAGTGAGTGAGCATATATAACTCACCACACTACGACTTCTGTGAGTGAAAAGGATGTGAACAACTGCACTATAGTCTTCCTGCATAATTTCGCATTCCATCGTTACTACCAGCGTAATATTGAGAGAGCAGTGAGCTTAGTGTACAATCAGGCATGCAGCTCTGAGAGGATGCACAGCTAAATGTTAATATCAGCTTGAACACATGTTCTTGTTCTCTGGGGGTAATGTTTACCATGTTTCTACAGTATCTTAGCTTAATTTCAGGATGCAGACATTAGCTCATAACCTCTAGATTGCAAGCACAACTGAAGGTCAGTCCCTTCAAGATATTTGATAATAAATGCATTGCACAAAATAAATAAAACAGGTATGTTAAGAAATATACTCTAAAACACTTCTTCAGTAAAGACTCAGAGAAGAGAAACACACAGAACTTCTTGCTAGCAAGGGCAGCCTCCAGCACTGAGGCTCGCGCTGAGAAACTGCCCCGGTCTTTATTTATACTTCAGTGAGCGTTTGTTCCTTACATTGGAATGTGGAGGTGTGTGTGTGTGTGTGTGTGTGGAGTCAGAGTGTGGCCCCATAAACGACTTCCCTTAACCTGCTGGTCTGGAAAATCCAACAGTTCATCTATATGTAAAAAAGCACTTAAACTAAAACTGACATAGCTACGTTAATCCTACCGTAAAACAATAAGACAAGGTACGACCTCTCTCATGCTCCTAGGATGTGGGGGTGAACACCCTAGAATGTTACAGACCTCCTAGGATGAGACATTCTTTCAATATGCCACCAACTATATACTTCTACACACAAATGATTACATGCAGCATTCTACCATATGCAAACTTATATCATTAAAGTATTATACTGACTACTAAGTACAATTTTCCTATTAACAAGGTAAAAAGTATGAATTCAAAAACAGTATCCCTGCTCAGTATCAGTTTTCATTCCATTCAATAAGTGTTGATCAAAACACTTGTGTAGATTCTTGTATATTGAATGCATAAAATGTTATACAATCTCCTCAACAGTGGTGTGAGGGTGTGGGGAAGAAGCTCCCTCACTAAGGTAAAGCACACACTTGTCACACATGTCTGAAAGGAAGTTTTGATTTTGTTATGCTTTTATTTTGAAGTCCACTAACCACTCTTCCTTTTGAGGACAACTTCCTGGAGCCATGATTCATGGGCTGTGTCCCAATTCAGGGTCTGCACGCTAGAAGTACGCGCACTACGCGTACTACGTACGGTGCGTACTATAAGTACGAGAAGTGCGGAAGTGAGAGGCTTGTGAAAGGGGACGGTCTAGCCTTCGTCGTGCTGCTCAGGTTGCCTAGCAACCATGATACTAACCGCGAGAAATGTTACATACAGCTTTGTTTGACAGAAATAAAAGGAGAAAAAATGTTTTGTTGGTCATTCATTTTTGTCATGAAACCACTTTGATTAGTTGAGTATCTGAGGCTGAGACCACGGGACTGTAAAACATGATTGTTGGGCTTCATTTCTGTACTGAACAGTCATTTTAAGATTAGCTAGTAAATAACAATTAGCTAATGTTGTTCATGATTAGCTAATACCATCTAACTGTGGTAATGTAAATATAATATGGCCAATATTATATGTATTTGTAACGGAGCGAAGGTGATTTTTGCACAGTGTTATTAAAAGAGGGAAACCTTCCTCAAAACGGACAGAGCAGTGGAGCAGCCAAGGGAATGCACACGAATTAAAAACTGTATGTCTAAAATATAATTTATTATATTTAAACAGTTAAAAATGTAAAATGAATTAAAACAACCCTGGCCAGGGAACAACACAATAGAAATCAATAGAACACAACATTAAAAACCCAGTGGCGTCCGCCACAGTATAAAAGTCACTAAAAATTAAAAATCTAGGCAAGCGGTGCAGAAGGGGGAAACCCGGCGGCGTCCTCGCCTTCCTGTCCGTGTTCTCCGCTCTGGCGCGCTAAACACACACACACACACACACACACACACACACACACACACACACAGCGACAGTAACTACTCTTTTAGCGGCTACCGTTCATTAAAGTGGGATAAGTCAGAAGACTTACCCCGGGTGGGCAGAGCTCTCAACTCACTCTCACTCTCTCTCTCTCTCTCTCTCTCTCTCTATATATATATATATATATATATATATATATATATATATATATATATATATATATATATATATATATATATATATATATATATCATCATCACTAATGTCACATAACTTTGCTGACATGTGGCCAACAGTAATGTTTTAATGTTCTTCATTATTAAACATTCGCACATGAATAAGTGACATCATATTCAGTACTTACTTTTGATAGTTCACTCTTCGGCCGCTCCCTTCTTGCGGCAAAATTATCCACGCCCACCGCCACGCGATGAATTGTGGGATATATGGGACCACGAAGCGTGCACCGGACCACGCTTGATATTTGGGGAAATCGACGGCGCATTTGGAGTATGCATTTGAAGTACACTTCGAATTGGGACAGCCATCGTCGCGTGGCGGTGACGTAATCGCACTTAAAATGCGTACTTCAAGCGTGCAGATCCTGAATTGGGACACAGCCATGGAGTGCACACATGATTATGTCCTAATGATGTGCACCTGAAAGGAATTTCCTAATTATCAACTATTAGTGGGGTAAACTGTTACATGAGAGCTGAGGGTGGGAGCGAGCTGAATCTTCAGTTTGAGTTGATTTAGCTAGTATCTATATTATTTAACTGGGGATTTGTTTTGTAGTCAGATGTATGTGGGTGTGTTAAGGAAGGTTTTTGGGGGGCAGGGGCTGGGATGTTCATGTTGAGATGTGCTGTTGGTGAGAGTGTTGAACCTTTGTTTCTGTAAGAGAAATATAATCAAAGCTCTGGAAAAGGATTGAAGTCTGTTGTGGTTGTTTTTCTGTCATCTGGTCCTCTTCACATTAATTCCTGACAGCTACAAGTTGTTTCAAAATTTTGAAATTATGAGTAAATGCAGTTTCCTCCCCAGATCCTTGCTGTAGTGGGTTGAAATAACAAATTTAACTGAATTTTATTATATTTTTATTATAACCAGTATACCAGTATGTACGACTAGGGGTGGGTTTTTACAATCGATTTATCGTTTAAAATCGATTCTGGCTTGGATAACGTGAAACCGATTCATTAAAATCCTGAATTGATTTTTTAATATAAATTTATTTTTTCCGAAATGCCAGAATTTCAGGTGAAACCTCACAAAATTTCAACAACCACCAAACAGTTAAGACAGTAAATGAGAGCAGGAACACCGATTCTGCACAAAGACGTAAACACACAGCACGGACCCGCGGATCAGAATCAGTGAGATGTCGCCTTTCTCACCTGACGGCACGGACACGGTCGGGGCTGAAAGCCGACAGCTTGCTGATTCTGATCTGTCGGCGAGTCACGCTTTGTGTTTATGGCCTTTTTGCGCTGATTCTAAAGCTGTAGTTTTATCTCTCTCTAAACAATATTGACCGAACCAGCAGCAAAAGAAGATCCAAACTACGCTTCACATTAACATCGTCATGAATTTCCTCTGACTTTTCCTGTTTTGCTTCCACCACGATAAAATCACACTTCATACACAGCTCCACTGGCGTGCACAGATAGAGACGAGGTGGTGCTGAAGCACTTGCCCTTTTGCCCTCAGTCCAAAAAAGTGCCCTTTTGAAAGACGTGATTTTTTTTTTTTTTTTAAAGCTGCGCGATTTAAAAAGGTGTGAAAATAATGGCTTGATTTGTGCCCCTTCTTCAAAGACACCCGAACCCTGTCGCTTTTTCACTGTCACCGTGTCACGTGAACACGCTTGCAGTTCATTTGTTGTGAGGCGTGTAGCAGCGGCATGACACAGGACTACTTGGAGTAGGCATAGTAGGCTGACTATAGCGACTGGGAGCCACGGCGGACAACACGGCAGCTCTTTCCCTTCCCAACCAGTCAGGTAACCCATGAATCGAGTGAAATTATTCTGTTTGCCCTCTAAGACCAACCTGCAATTGTTTTGTTGTGAAGTAGCCTGTCAGAAACTGCACATGACAAACTTTGCCAGCTTACCCCTCCATCCATCCATATGGATAAACAAAAAAACGACACATTTAAAATGTAACCTAAACCATTTAGGCAACCCCACTCTCCATCAATTCCGACCTTTTTGCATACACTATTGAAAATATCACGTTATGCTATAGGCTAAGGCTACATGCCGTTAGGCAGAGGGCTCTTTTGAGCCCATTTTTCGTTACAAATTTTAGGATGATCTCACGGAAATCTGTGAATAAATACAAAGTTTTCAAACTGAAGTCAGTGACGGGAAGACATCACACTTTTTAGAGATGGAACTGCAGAAAAACCTAAAACCTTGACATGATTATGAATAATAGAATTATGGACGTTTCTCCGTTTTTGTGGATTAGCCTTTCCATAACTAACGTCAACTACTGTCCTACTTTGGTAAGATTGAAATTAATGTCTTTGACTGTCTTTAGTAGGTGTCTCCTGTGAGAAAGTTAGAACACCGTCCAACTGTCTAAAGATGCAGTCTTTAGCCTAACTGGTTGTTACTGACTCAGCGATGCTCGCAGACATTTACGCACTGTGTTGTGACCTGATTGTGACAGAACAGTGACGTTGTTATTGGTAGTTTGAAGGGTACGGTGTTGGGGGTGTTAAAAGTTTTGAGAAGCACTGGTTAGACATGTTAATTTTTTTTGGTGTAACATATTGGCAACATTAACACATTAATTTGCTAAAGGAAAAATAGGCAGTTCCCAATTGCCTGTGAAAACGACCATTCTGCCCTGTTCTTGTAATGACCACAGTCAGTCTTATTCGTTCTCATACATTTTGGTCTATTTATTTACTAATTTCAGCAAGCATAATGTCTAGGAAAGAGAGGCTGAGAAAGGAGAAAATAAAAGTCAAATTGCATTTAACCTGTGCGATTTTTTTATTATACAAAGAAAAGGTTTTCCACATATGCAAAAAGTGCCCTTTTTTCCCCCTGGAGCACTTGCCCCCCAAAATGTCTGTGCACGCCACTGCACAGCTCTCTCTCTCTCTCTCTCTGTACTTCAATAACAGTTTCCCGTCTAAAAATCTGTTTTCTGCATTATTTGCTTGCTTGTTACGCACAAGTCTACCGTTGTTTACAGTGCTGTCGGCCGCTGTTTGTTTCCTTTTACATACTTCCGAAAAGAAAACCTAATTTCTGCTGTTCAATACTGAACAAATTTAAACTTTTTAAAATTATGCAAAATGCAAAACGCTTAGCTGTGTCTCTAATAAAACCGCTGTAACTTCAGAGGTAACGTTCATATGTTGCTTAATGGTTTTCTTTCGTTTTTGATGTACTGCAGAATATTTGTATAAAATCCCAGGCCAGGAAAAATCACCTTCATGTTTTTCTGTGTTTTATCTTCAGCTACTTTGACACAAAGGCATCTGCTGTGATGCTTACACCTTTGATAAAGTCTTGCGTGTGTCAGCTTCCTTTTTATAGATACAAAAATATGTAAATGTACTGATCTGAATTATAATATTTCTGACGAATTTAAACGAATCGTGGATCGAATCGATTTGGGACCTTGTGAATCGGAATTGAATCGATTCTAGAAATCAGTGACGACACACCTTGCTAGTACTGGAGTTGGTCCCCTTTTTGCATTCATGACTGTCCTTATGACATAGATTCTGCAAGGTGTGGAGACATTTAGCCCATATTGACAGAATAGAGTTATGCAGTTGCTATCGCTGCTGGTAATAATCATGATCGTAATCATAGTCATAATAACATTCATACGCCTTCATGGTGTACAGAGCTATGCAATATGACTGCATTGTTTCTGTTTTCATTTTTACATTTTATGAAATAACTGGCTGTGTAATATTATTTCATACATTGCTCTTTAACTGTATGTCTTACTACAGACTCATTAGCTTTCTAATGTTTCTATTGTTTCAAAAGTGTTTCAAAATGGAGTTGGAGTTTCTGAGCATTTGGTGAATAAGCAGTGTGCACATTAAAATACACAACCTATGCACACAGCTATGCTTAAGCAGGAGGTGTATTGACTCGGATGTACACATGCACACTCATAGCCTCGCACTTCGTGCAGTGCACACACAGATTGGGTAAACATCCTGGAATTGAATCCTCCCCCATCTCTATTCCTGCAGTTTTCAGGATATTGAAGTATTGTGATGGTTAACGACAAAATTCTGTTTGTATAAACCTGGACAGGCTGCTAATTCAGATTATGTGAAAACACACATTTTGTACCTCCTCCCATTTAGTGCTTGCTTTGTTGTCAGCAGAAGCTTGGATTATTGTTGTAGCATATAATGTCCATTTGCTCAATTCATGCATAAACAAATGCTGCTCTTCAAAGTCACACCGCCTTTTTGAAGATGTCGTATTACTTCCACGCATAATCACGTCTGTCTTGAGGACATTGTAATGAAAGCCACACAGGATTGTCACTGGCATCTGATGCTTATGCTGCATTAAGCTTGTAGCTGATCTGAGCCATTGAAGCTGTCTGGTTTAGGAGATGGGTGTGTCAGGATGTCAGATTTAAAGGTTGAAGGCCAAATACTCTGCAATTTGTACTTCAAGATGAGGAATTGATTTTGTCTGGATGTGGAAACCTCTATTGGTTGGTGTGTGTGCCTGACTATTACGGTGCATCAGTGCTCTGACAGCATGAGGTTTTACAACTACAATGCAATTTTAATACTCAACAGAGTAGCCCTTTAATGAGCAATTAAGTTAAAAACCCCATTTGTCCTCTTAATTATTGTCCATCTGCCGTCAATAATGTTTGACTGTTTCTGTTCGCACAGAATTATTCGCTGAATTATAGCACTGACATCAAAATCAGTAATTGCCCTTGAAGGAACCCCTGAGTTGCTTCAGCACAGGTATGAAAAATAACGAGCAATCTGGAAGTTCCCCAGAGAGACAGTGGAGTGAGATGGATTGTCAAACTTGTCACATCGTGAAACAATCTGTGAGGAAAACATCTCAAAATCATACCTGCATATTTTCATAGCCAATCAAGATCATTGTCAAAGTGTGAGAAGCCAACAGATGAAAAAAAAAAACAGAACAAAAAAACATTCCAATCCTAACAAACTGAGGTTGAATACAGAGTCAACAGCAAACATTAAGTCCACACATTCAGCATTGCCCTCAAGGCAAATATCTATATCTATAGCTATAGCTATATCTATATTTATATCTATCTTCTCTCTCTCTCTCTCTCTCTCTCTCTCTCTCTCTCTCTCTCTCTCTCTCTCTCTCTCTCTCTTTCTACATATATATATATATATATATATATATCAGAGGTGTGGACTCGAGTCACATGACTTGGACTCGAGTCAGACTCGAGTCATTAATTTTATGACTTTAGACTTGACTTGAAAAAATGTTCTAAGACTTGTGACTTGACTTGGACTTTTACACCAATGACCTGGGACTTGAATTGGACTTGAACCGGTTTACTTGAAAAGACTTGATATTTTACCCCAAATATAAAATTTAACATGCATATTATATAGAGATTGAAAATGTGACGTCATTCACGGGTAGAACTGCAAAGGATTCTGGGAACTCGTGGCAAGCGGTACTAGCGCACGCAGGCTTTCAATTGAAATCAGTCACACAGCGATAAAAAGAAACACAAAAATGTCAAGAAGCTGTTGTATTATTAACTGCAATAGCCGGTCGCATGACAGCCACAGGAAGCCGACGGGTAAAGAGATCGGTTGTTATCGGATTACGTCGTTGAAGAGAAATTGTTCGAGCCATGTTTCCGAAGTAACAAAGACGCGACGGATGGCCTGGATTGCAGCCATTCAAAGATCAAATATAACATCCCAGAACCCTCCAGCTCACAGGTTAGTCTGCTCCAAGCATTTACACAAAGGTCAGTGTCTTTTAGTAGTTAATACGTCATTTTCATAACATAATTAGTGATATAGGTTACAAGCAAGTCTGGCGCTGAACAGAAATTGTCGCGCTATGCTCCTTTGTTTATTGTGCATAAATAGTGAATTGTCCTGACACAATATTGCGTTTCGCTTCTGTTATTATGGTACATTGACAAAAACATATACTTTTATTCACAGGATAAAACAGGTTTTTTGTATCACTAATTGCCCAGTACGATTACAGCATACAGTATTATTGTCACTGCTACATTTCTGTGATGGGTACTGTTAGGTATTTTAGTACCATGGGAGCATTTACTGGATATTGTTTTATAGTGACATTATACAGGAAAACTCTGTCATTCAATAAGGCCCCTTTGTTTTAGTTATTTTTCTCTTTGACCCAAGAATTGATGTGTGAGAATCACAGGCTGGTACAAGGTTGAAATACCACAGAGATCACTCCCTCAGCTACATTAGTTTCTTAATCTTTTAGACGCCTGTTGAAGGCCAAATGGTTTGTTTCAGATTTCACTAATGAAAGAACTCTTCGTTTTGTGCCTTGAAAATATGTCGCTGAGATAATCACAATTGTAGCTGAACTGATACACTACACAAAGGATGCTTCTTCACCCAAGGGCAGGAAGACGCTGCCTTATCTTGGTCTGTACTGGTTTAAACTGATAAATCTGCTGTCTCATGAATTTTACCCTCTATATAAACTGTTGTACTTGTGAATAAAGTTGAGTCACTTTGGGAAGACAATCTAAAGCAGTCTCTGTTTTCTTGTTCTCCCAAGCTGCTCCCGAGCTCGTACTAACACGCTGAATGGCATGCTTGAATATTACTTGAGAATATATTTGACTGTGTTACAGACTAAGGTACATTCTCTGCTGATAGACGTCCACGCCTCGAAGGAAGTCGATCCACGGATTAGGCCCTGGAAACCGTTTCCTTCAGGTACCAGAAATTATTTCCACTACAAATTAATTACCGTTGATCTCAAAGGTCCTATTAATAAACGGTTAAGGAATGTGTATTTATGACGACAATTTGTGAGACTGGTAAACTTATGATACGTACGATGGTCTTTCGTTCTACACGGTGCATTTCAAGGTCCTGCACCCATCCGTCGGTAAACTGTACCTGGGCTTGTTGCAGTGACCGGAAGTTACTAAACTTCATGAGTGTGTGCACTCACTCCAAGAACCGTATGATTATAAATATGCATATAAATATGCTACGATGAGATAGCTGACTTCATCTAACTAGCAAATGTTGTCCAGGCTACGTTGGTGATTCAGTTTTTTTTAATATGTATGATATTTTTGTCATGCGATTTTTAAAGCCGGTCCTACAACCGCATCCAAGAATAACATGCAGCTTATCTCAGAACTGTCGGTGAAAATTATTCTTGGAGCTAGGTTTAATTGAGCTGCATTTTAAAGAGGTGCAATTTCACAATTTGTGTATATTTTCTAAGTTCACTATTTTGTCATGTGTTGAGAAAAACACAGATTTTAAAATTACATGGTCTAATATTTACATTTAGCATAACTGCAACATTATTTTTTCGTTTTTTTTTTTTTAAAGACTCGAAAGGACTTGAAATTCAAAGTTTCAGACTTGTGACTTGACTCGGACTTTTACACCAGTGACTTGAGACTCGACTCTGACTTGCCTGACATTACTTGAGACTTGACTTGAGACTTGAGGATAAAGACTTGAGACTTACTTGAGACTTGCAAAACAATGACTTGGTCCCACCTCTAATATATATATATATATATATATTAGGGGTGCAACGATATTCGTATCGATATTGAACCGTTCGATACAGTGCTTTCGGTTCGGTACGCATATGTATCGAACAATACAAAATTTGCAATTTATTTTATCAACTTTCCTTCTGACGATGCTGTCTGTGTTGAGCGCTCAGTGAATCTGCGTTCGACTACTCCGCCTAGGCTGCACTGTCGAACGCAGATCCGCTGAGCGCTCAACACAGACAGCATCGTCAGAAGAAAGAGCGCAGGGCAAGCTAGCGAGACAGAAGTTAAGCTCTTCTTGCAACATGGCAAATTGAACCTCCCCCACCCTCATTCAGATCTGGTGTTTGGAGCTATTTTGGTTTTCATGTGAAGTATGACCCTGAAGGTAAGCGCGTCATGGACTAAAGTAAAACAGTATGTTGGATGTGCCACGCAATGCTCAATTACATGGGCGGGAACTAGTGTGTTAGCGCAGTTAGCTCGTTAACGTGTTGGCCATCTAGCCCCATGCACGAAGCGATCAGGGGTAGCTCGTTAATGGAGATTTGCCGTGTTGTGGCGTTAAGGTCATTTCAACGAGATTAACCTGACAGCACTAGTGGGAACACAACGAATATGACTGCACATTTACGCTGACATCATCCTAGTGCAAAGACAAGCGGAAGCAGACAAAAACAACAAGCGCGCATGCTACAAACTTTAGCCGAGTCATTTAGACAGCTGTTAGCACATGATTCTCCTTATGGGGACCTGATATGTTTAATATGCTGCTGAGAATATAGCCCAGAAGAAGCTTATAGTATAGCTTTTATTTTGGAAAGAGCCATTTCTCTGTAATAAACTCTCTTTTCCAAACATGAGTGATTTCTCGATCAGATAGATGTATTCTTTTTTTAATTTTGTTGTTTCAGCAACATTACATTTAAAAACTGTACTTTTGAGTTAAAATATATATTTATAATTTTAATAAATGACAAATTAAAAAGGCATGAACATTTTTTTGTATCGAAAAAAAAAGTATATATATATATATGTATGTATATATATAATTTTATGAATGCCTCCACAGTCTGTAAAGTTCAAAGATCATCAGCACAAAGAATAAAAATGAACACCCTGGTGCCACTGCATGTCCATCTATAGTAGTGTCCGAAAGGAATGGCAAGATGTCAAGGAGTGTGTGGTGTAGACTGCAGCGCTCTGAAAAACCAAATATAACAGACGCCAATAAAGTTTATACTCCTGCGAGCAACTTACGTTGCGTAACAGTTACTGTTCTCAGATTGGAAAAAGGAAATTTGATGGGCTTCGCTCCTATTTTTTTTTTTTCCTGAGAAAGGAAGGTAAGAAAAAATGAACTCAGTAGCTTCACAGAAGTGTTATGAAGAATATTATGATGGTATTGTTTATTATGTTTTACAGAAAATACGTTATTTTTAACTGTTTGTAAGGGTGCCATTTGTGAGTAGCTAATATCTGCCGAAGGGATGTTCGACTAATGCCACTCTCCAGTGACATGCGGCGAGTGCTACGCTGTGGGCTCTTGCTGAATGAAGCTAGGACAGCCACTGATGTTTCTTCATTAGTGACAATTTTCTTGCGTCCACATTTTGGCAAATCCAACACTGAACCAGTTTCACGAAACTTAGCACGCAGTTTGCTAACTGTAGCATGGGAGATGGGTGGTCTCGTAGGGTGTCTTGCATTAAAATCTGCTGCAATGACCCGGTTACTGCGTTCACGAGATATCAACACAATTTCGATCCGCTCCTCACGTGTTAACCTCTTCGACATGTCAATGGCTGTGAACAAAGAGAAACTTAACTCAAAATAACTCATGAAAGAATAAGGTTAGGTCGAAACCAAGCACACCATTGTTTTTCTTGTGACATTACCAATAAGTTTGATGTGTCACATGGCCCTCTTCCTATTGAAAAAACAAAAGTTGTATCCAAGATGGCCAACTTCTAAATGGCCACCATGGTCACCACCCATCTTGAGGAGTTTGCCCCCTCAAATATACTAGTGTGCCACAAACAGGACTTTAATATCACCAACCATTCCCATTTTACTACGGTGTATCCATATAAATGGCCCACCCTGTAGTATGCAAGTCTTATGCATGCCACAGTTCTTGTAGGCTATGAGCAGATATGAAGCAGCAGTGAGTCAAACAGCTGAAGATCATCCTTGGTGAAGCAGCGTTCCTTTGCCTTTGGGTCCACAGAAAGCTCATGACATTCTGATTCATAAGGAAGTGCCTTGGTAATGTAGCAGAGGCTGAACAGAGACCCGCATAATTTCTTCATGAAACCTGTATAAAATAAACTGATTTGTTTGCCCAAGGATTTGGTTTATGAATTCTGTAGCATGGATAACAAACACTTTTCAAGGCTTTTTAATATGTCTGGCCATGCTTGCTGAATGGTTCTGTGGATCTCATTGATCTCATTGATCTGCTGGCTGCGCCGCCACTTAGGCTCAAACTGGGTTGTTACAATAACCCAGATGGGTTGCCATGAAATTTGGGATTTATTATAACTGAAGGATATATCTAAAAAAAATAGCAGAGGACTCCTGTCGTAAACAAATGTTCAGCCACAGTATTAATGGTTAAAAAAAAATAGATTCTTTGTAAGGTGAACACCTGACCACTTTAGTCCATCACCAGACAGACAGTATTGGGAAGTGAAGCACAATACTGGAAGTATTGAAGTGTATTGAGTATGAAAGTGAATGTGGATACATGATTATCATTAAAATGCTATAAAAATTGAAGCATTGTCTATAGAGGTTTTGCAGACATGTGACCGCTTACCGCTTGACATTTAACTTGTCGGCCATTTTGGATGTTTAATAGTCCTGAAACATAGTGGAAAACCTGCAAACCATTATGTAGATGAGATACACTATGACAGCTATGAGTAAACGAACAAGTGCATATATACTCTCAGAGGAATTAAAACATTTACATGTCTCTGTGCATTATCCTTTACACAAGTCAGTGTAGGTCATTTCTGATCACACCTGTTTGCGGCTATTCATTGCTATTACTGAAACGTTATTAACGTGGGCAGAACCACACTTAGCAAATAAATTCTCATGATGTGAGAATATAATAAAAGTGTTGATCAAAGGGAAGGTAGTTTTAAAGTTTTAGGACGCTAGAGTCTAATGTTAGCTGGCACAACGTTAGCTTGTAACGCTATGTTGTTGTTTAACTATCTCTTGTCAGCTGTCCAGAAATGTGAGGGTCACATGTCTCATCTGCTGACAATAACTAATTGTGACAGTTTTGAGATTAAGTTAACTATGTTCATTTAAGATTTCTTCCCCAAACTAGAGTTCAGGAGTTAGGCTTAAGATGAGGAGGAAGAGGATGAGATGGAGATGAAAAGGTAAGAGTAGCGGTGGAGGAGGCAGATGAGGTAGATGAGGAAGACAAAAAATAGAAAGAGCTAATGAAAATATAAGTATAAAAACTAAGTAATCATGATAAAACAGATGCTGGTTATTTTAAAAAGTCAAGTAACTTGTAACTCTTATACTGTTTAGCTATAAATATATATTTTTGTATTCTTCTATCTGAAACAACAGGAAACTGTCACCATGCAGCAGAATATAGGCATTGTGAATAGTAATAATTTCTATGTAAAGTATGTATAAAAGGTTTGACATCACAATAACATGGCCGACAGTTCTTGAGCGACATGTGCATGAGGTCACATGCAAAACCTAAATTGAGTGATTATAAAGCCTGCAAGCCTAGTTTATTTCTTTGAAAGTAACAGTACAAATTTTGCAATCACGACAAATTTGCAACTCCTTTGAAGAGGTATATATTCAAGAAAAATTAAGTAGTCCAGAAAATTCAGTGTACTGACATTTATCTAACTGGGCATCTACAACATCCTTTACCTCTCTGCATTCTGCTCTTCATGCACAGATGGACTGGAGAGAAGATGGATTTCAATGGCAAACGGTTACTGTGTGTCTGCCCTTTCTCCATTTTTTTTGAGTCAATGTATTGTTTCATGTTTTTGTTTTTGAAATGCTTTACAAGGGAAATCCTGCTGTCAAATTGTATTATGTAGTAATTTATGATATTTAAATTTATGATGTACTGCAAACTGAAACTGAAATAGCTTTGATTGATGCACTTATACAAATGGCTTCATCAACATGTTTTATTAGTTATATCTATCATTATGATACACGTTAAATAAACCCCCCCTCACACCATCTGCCTCTGGCTGCAGATAGCAGGGGTTGTGTGTTCAGGTCGTTGTGCTCTGCACCATCCAGATGCCAATCTGATTTCCTGGAGCTGTTGTTGAGCTGCTGCCATGCATCACTGTGATTGGCACAGCTGTTTCAGAACGATGAGGCCATTAATGAGACTGGCTAAGAGTGGATTTATTAATCACCACCATATTCAACTTCTGCCAACCCTTTTTGTACATTGCAGTGCACATACATGTTCCAAAATAGCTAGTGCGCTTGTAGACATGCACATTGCAAGTGACAAACAAGTCGTAAGCAGTAGTTCTTGGGTGCATTGGTTAAGTTTTTAAAGGCTCTAGGTCTTTCATCTATTGGTCTTGGTGAGGGATAACAAAATACCTGCTTAGTTTCACAAAGGAAAAGCGATTTAACAACACATGGTAATGATCCAAGACTTACTGCTGCATAACAGAACACTACTGTACCTTGTTTCTGCTCAGTGCTGGATAGCTCTTAAGCAGTGACTAACAGACTTGCATGTAATTCAAAATTTTTAAGTATTTCTTTCTCTCGTTTAGCAATGCTCACTTCCATTTATATTTTTAAGAGACTTACTTATGGTATCCTCCTTCCTTCCCTCTACAGCTGGATTATCTTTTACTTAATTCCTAAAGTCAGCACTTTAGATTTGTCCATTGCACCTCCTTATGTGACATTTAACAACTGCATCTTGCGTTAATTCTTGCAGATCAGGTGTGGGTTTGAACTACATATTTAACTGTTGGAGTAATTTTTTCTTACTCCAGGTAGATACACAAAGGCAGTGGCAAAAGACAGTATTAAAAGATGTGATTTCAATCACATCTTTTCAAACAGCTACCTACCTGTGTAGGTTTTGTGTAGGTTTTTCTTTATGCTGACAGCACTGCTCTGCACAAGGGACTTAGGAGGAACTGTGGTGTCTGTGATATCTGTCACCACTAATGTTGGTAGTAGATTGTTTGGACCTCAGTGTATCTTGCTTTTTCCAAATATATTGAGATGTATGAAGTCTGGAGCAAGCTTAAGGCCTTGGGCTCTTTGTCATTCATGAAGAGAAAAGCGTATCAAATAAAGGTTTATGGAATTAAGCATCATATACAAGATGTCTTAAATTTAAAACAGGATGCCATGTTCTGCATTTGAAGGAAGTAGCCATGGCTCTAAATACAATAAAAACTGCAATTGCTGCCATGTTTTTGTACCTTTTAACCAGTCGGCATTCTACCTACACGCAAATTCACTGTCACAGAACTGTGTGCGTGTTCTTGGCTTTTCGGAGGAGTGCATGAAAGGACATCTGTCTGCATTACCTAAATAGCTAAAACACATCTTTGTGCATGAACAGAAATAAAAGATCTATTAAAGTAATGTATGGTAATGTATAGCATATAGTGCACATAACAACAGGGTTCTCAGAACCTCTTTAAACAAGTGTTGTTTTTTTTTTTAACCTTTTAAAGGTTCTGTTTAAACATGTTGTTTACAATGGTGTGTGCCATGTCTGCTGTTTTTCACTAAAGCACTGACTGGCACTGACAGTGATTGGCCCCATTCCAAACCCTTCCACGTCCATACCACAGTTTGCTAGGTTTTGCAAACCTGACAACCCGTTAACAGCTGTTACCTTTAACGGCAGCAACTTCTAAGGATTGCAAGTAAGTTCAAGTATGAATCTAAAAATATTTTGTAAATCAGCCCCTTGATCACTTAGGTGGCTGAGTGTGCTGCTCTGCTTGGGGAGCCCAATATTGTCTTGAAGTGTTGCTTCCAAGGGGGGTACTGCAGTAATGGTAAGGTGATTGGTGTTTGTTGGACTAACATCCAGGTGAATTCCATGACTTATTACAGTGTTGTGCTGTTCTTGATCACCATTATTCAGCCTAACTGTAAGTGTATGACTGATTCCAATTTATGTAGCTTTCAGCAAAGCACCATCTCGGCCAATGTTTTTAAATGTATTATTTTTATGGAAAAACATCAACAACACCCAGTTTCCTCAACCTACATTTGTAAATTTGCACAAAATGTGATCTGACACACTCACAGATTTTTGTCCTTGGAGTTGTAGACATTCAAAAAGAGATGTGGTTAATATTAATAATGTTAAAAATACAGAAGATTATTGTGTAGATGATTGTGTAATGTTGTGCTACCCAGTTACTCAATTTTTTCATAATTATGGATTTCTTTTTATTGTCAGAATAGTTTGATGAAGTTATTGAGAATCCCTTATTTAAACAGACATGGACTCTGCTCTCAGATGACTCCTTGAGGCATCATTCCCAACAGTGTACTTATATTAATTTCATTAAATATAGCTGAAAAAAATTGCGCATGTAAGTTCTAAGAATACAAGGCCCATGGTCATTTCTTCATTGGCAGTGTGGGATTGTAGGGGCAGAAGTGGAGAGCTGGAAGCATGAAAAGCTAATGAGATGGTAAGATTCAATTGATGGGATAAAATTAAACAGGAAATGTGCCTGTGGGCATTTGCATAACATACACAAACAGAATTGCCCCAAGCATTTTGCTTTGAAGTATGTTATTACTGTACTGTGAGATTTTCTTGGCATTAATTGAAATTCTGTATTACTTGCAGTGGATTCATAGGGGCTATGATAATTACTTTTAATTATGAAACCCTTTCAAAGAAATGAATGGTTAACATGTCAACTTTTAAGGGTCTGTAAAAAATTCACTTCTTCTTCTTGACTTTTCCCCTTCCCCTTTCTTCTTTCTGAACCCCCTCTGATAAACTTTTACATTTTGTGTGCACTTTGTCTCTCCCGGTATGTGCGAAGTTCCCATATGACATATCACATTGTACTGGCTCTGTTATTTGCCTTCTAAACATAAACTGCTGCCAAACATTACAGAATAAAAAAAAATCACTTCTTCTTCTTTCGACTGGTCCCACAGTGAATCATCGGCTTCCATCTCACCCTATCCCTTGAATCCTCTTCTGTCACACCAAACCTTTGCATGTCCTCCTTCACGCAATCCATAACATGACATAAAATCATGAATAACACCTTCAACTCTACCAGCTTTAAATGTTTGACCCCAGGTATTTAAACTGATTTACCAACACTACCTCTCCTCATGTCTCTCTCTCATTTACACACATATATTCTGTCTTGCTTCTATTGGTATTCATTCCTCTTCTCTCCAGTGTATAGCTCCATCTCTCCAGACTTTATTTCACCTGCTCCCTACTCTCACTACAGATTACTAGGTCATCTGTGAACATCATAGTCCACGGAGACTTCTGCCTGATCTCTGGTCCCTGATGCAAGCCCACCGCACCTTCTTTCACCACCCCATCTGTCTTTCCAACCGCACACCTCACCCCTGTCTCGCTAACCTGCATGTCCTACATCCCCAATCACATAATTCTTTGCCAGTACTGACTTCTCCAGTAAGCACCACAGTTCCCCTCCCTGTCACCTGCTGTCTCTAGATCTACAAGGACATAATGCAACTCCTTCTGGCCTTCTCTGTACCTCTCTATTAACAGTCTCAAAGTAAAGATTGCATCTATAGTGTGCTTTCTCTGCATGAAGCTATACTGCTGGTCACTGATTGACACCTCTCTTCTTAGCTTAGCTTCAACAACTCTTTCTCACAGTTACCTGGTATTGCTCATCAGCTTTACCCCCTGTAGTTACTGCAGCTCTGTACATCACCTTTGCTCTTAAAAATTGATACCAGTACACTTCTTCTCCGATCCTTAGGCATCCTGTCACTTTCCAGGATTCTGGTTAACTGGTTAAAAAGTGCAGCGACCTCTTTCCAAGACATTTTCTTACAGACACCTGCCCTCCATCTTTTCAGCTCAGTCTGTCCGCATAGCTAATACAGCCTTTGTCACGTTTCTCTTTACTGTATGCCTAGCCTCAAAGTACTCCTGTCTACTTTTTTCACCTCCCTGACTATCTCACTTTTTCTTTGCTGAACTCTTCTTTCCAGAACTGCCATCGAGTCTCCTTGTCCTCTTTCCTCTGTCAGAGGCAACACCAAAGACCTTCTTGGCAGTTTCTATCCCAGTCATCTGGTAACCTTTCCCTAACACCCAGAGCCCGTCTCAACTCCTCAGCAAACTCTGCACATCATTCTTCCTTCTTTAACTTCCATCATTTAATCTTTGGCTCGCTTCCTCTCAATTGTTTCCACAGTCATCCAACAGACTACCATTCAATGATGCTTAGCTATAGTCTCCCCTGACACCACCTAGCAGACTCCTATTTTTTTAAAGGTAGCACCTTCTGCAAAGGATATGTTCCCCCCTCTTCTTGAAGTATCTATTCACAACAGCCATTTCGATCATTGTCACAAAATCCACCACCATCTGTCCTTCTGCATTTCTCTTCTTAACACCAAAAGTCCACAAAAGTCATCTCCAATCACCAGTCTCTCCGTTCTGAGGACGCTCTCTACTACTTCATCCAACTTATTCCATATTTCCTCTTTCTCTTCCAATGACAACATTTAACACCACCCCTTTGAGGAACTCCTGATCCTGTCTGACACTCTCTTCACTTCCACAACACTATTCACATTCCTTCAACATTACCCCTACTCCATTTCTCTTCCTGTCTACACCATTGTAGAACACTTTGAATGCACTTTCAGTGGCCTTGGTTCCCTTCCACCTGGTCTCCTGGACAAACAGCACACCTGAAATATATTATTTATGTGGATGAACATTACAATTCACTCGTTACTAATAGCTAAAAAAGAAAATATGTAAATCTGACAGAAATCTGAGTTCATAATGTGTTAAACTGCTAAGCCCAATAGTGTGTTTGGCACCAACATTTCAAGAGAGGAAATAAAAAGACCTGCAGATATCAAAATAAACTGAGAAAATTGGAACAGCAAAATAGCAGTCATGAAATGATTCTTGTTATGGTCTAGCAATATTTTCAGATAGATAGTGCAGAGATGCTAATGGGTGTCTCTCCTATTTTAACTATTATTTGCAATGGAACACGAGGAATGTGCTTTTTTTCATCTTTTAGCATTATGCAAGCGACTGCTTTACTTCCCCCATCATACTCCAGATACAATCTAATAATTCAGATGATTCATTTGGTTTAGAGAAAACTGTTTGGAATAAATAAACTACAGCGACAATAGCATACTTAGGGTAGTGTAATTCACCCTAAATAGTAGAATTTGTTTTGCTCGTGCCTCTTTTTGCCCCTATGTGTCTTCTGGCTTGCACCCTTTTCCAGATTCATTTCTTTTCCACCCTGTGTTTCTAGTCTGCTGCTCACCCCTCCCCCTCTGCCCGTGCTCTCTTCCCTGCTGTCACTGTGTGACAGATCGATGCTGTATCCGTTCGGCTTCCCCTTGCAACTGTATTCTCCTGGTAATTGAGCTCAGCTGGTCTCCCAGGGGGCCACTGATTTTCACAGGCGCTTCTAGGAGCACACTCCCTCTTCTGTCATCTACATCATCCCTTGCTCCTTCCATCCAGCCTTTTATTTTGCTTTCTTCTGCCATCCCAATTGCAGCTGCCACCTGTAAAACTTCTAAAACCAATACCCAAAAGCTGTAATTGGTTTTGATTCCACCTGCTATGTCATCTCACTCTCCTTCTACTGCCTACTGAGTATGGCTACGCTGCACTCTCAAACAAATATTTCCCCCTTTTACAAATCCAAAATTTGGGATTTCAAACAATGACACAGAGAGAAGAAACAGACTGTCAGCTTCTGCCAGTTTGCTTGAAACTTTGTGGGGCTGTAAGCCTTACAGATGGAAATTTATATTAGGGCTGGCTGCCAGAGCCCCTTAAACCATGACATTTTTAGTTAGAAAAGCCATTTAATTTAAAGTTAATCCTATCAAATGGGGTAGGACAGGCAGACCTCAGAGGTATACTTTTTTGTCTTATCATGTGTACGTTATTTTATCATTTTTCCCAACTTGGTCAATCACTTTTCTCCTTATGGCTTCATATCAGTGTCTCAGATTGTATTAATTATTTTTGAAAAAAGGCCACATCAGCCATTTTGAAGATAATGCAAATTATTTTACTTAATGAAATGAAATGTTTCACCACTTTATACACTTTATTTTTGGCTTAAACACCAAAAATAAAGTGTATCAAGTGGTGTTTTTGGTGTTGGCAAAAGTTTTTCCTTAAAATCTTCCATTACGTGATGCATGTTGCATCTATTTTGTGATTATGTGCATGCATATATGTGTGTGGTAGAGATGAAGTATGAAACTGAGCGTGGAACCAGAACTTTACAATTATATTTTAATTACACTGTGATTGGAGGATTCCTATGGCTGCATTAATGAATTAATTATTTTTAAATGTGCATGAGGAGATTTTAAATGTTTGGTAATATGTTGGACAGCTGATAGGCAAAAGAGATTTGTTAACAAAAAAAAAAGCCCCAAAAACAAGACAGGAAAACAAGATGATTAAGATAAATGATTGATTAATCAGACTGGGAGGACAAAGTGGCAGTCATATAATGCATGAGAGCATTTCAATTGTATGGAGTAGAAAAGGCTAAAAATATGAATCAAAAAATGACATTTACATATTAGACTATCTTTTCATAATTTGAAATAACATGAAATATAGAATATGTGACATGGTATTATAAATGTTCTCTGACATGTGTCTAGCCAGTGCAGATGAGCATTATTTAATGAGTTTCTACTCTCCAAACAACTTTGTAAGTGCTTACACCTGCTTTATCTGTGTGTACCAACTTCACACTGTCACTGATGTCACATTTAAAGGAGCAGCAATTTTTTAAAATCTAGACATTTTCTTAGGGATCCCTTATAGACAACAAAGGTGGGCATGATTTTTTTTGTTTGCAGCACCCTGGGCTCCTGTCAGTTACAACAACCAGTGTGGTGCATATCTCATGACCTGCACCTCCATGTCCAGCAACATATCCAGTTTCCCTTCAAAACCTTTGTTTTTTCGTGTGTAGAAAAACCTTTAAACTTGTTGTTAATGTTGAGAAAGGGTACATTTTATTCAGAACCATTTCCTAAACCAAAACAAATAGTTTGGATGGGTACAATGAATCAAATTAATGAAAAAAAAAAATACAATCAGCTATGCTTTGAAATAAGTTAACTATGATCTTCTGTGTTATGTATGATTCAAAAGTGTTGTTGATTCAGATCTTACACATACAAAAACCTAATTGGTTTCTAACTTACTTTGTGAAAACTATATAATGCGATGGGCAGCAGAGTGTATCTGGACAGCCTGTGGCTCTGAAGGTGCCTGCTGATAGAAGACTAATGTGGCATAACCATGTCTATCAGCATGACCTCTTCTCTTTGTCCAGTGGCTCATAAATAATGCTAGCAGCTTCTTGTACATTTTTCAACTGATTTTCAGTTTAACTTTTCCCTTGACTGAGTACTCAAACTCAAACATTTTGGATACTCTATTTTAAAATGGGAAAAAAATTGAACCACAGTAAAACGAGTAGCTAACAGGACTAAGTGCCAGAAAAATGCCCCTCAGCTGAAATTCACAGGTGTTGTTTTTTTTTTTAAATTTATGCTAGTTTTATTTTTTCTGTAAGCTATGTTTAATGTTAATGCAAATCAACTAGAGTTCTGTTGTACACACCCTGCCAAGCTTCATTTGAAAATTTGTAGTTGAAAGTTTGTCATTAAAGCCACTAAATAGCACACCATTGCCTGTCTCAGTTTCACTGAATATGTAGGGGAGAATACAAGGGAACAAAACTGTAAGTTACAACAGAAATCCTGAGATCACTGCCCTTTGATGTCTATCAACTATTGTAAGCACACTACTGAAAATGATTTTTAGAATAAATAGTATTTTAAATTATCTTTTATTCTCATGGCTGCTATAAATATCTAGTGCTGTTTCAGAATGTAGAGCATTTGTAAGAAGTATGAATTGGAAGGTCACTTGGAGCAGCATTGAAGAGTGAGTGATACATGCTGTTGAGAATGAAACATATAAAGAAGAACTGGGCCCTCTTCCAGGGCCCTATTCCAAGAAGCGGGTTTAACAACCTTGATTGTTAAGGCTGAGTTGAGGGAAACTCTGGGTTTTTCTGTTCCAGAAAGAGAGTTAAGTAAAACTGTACAAACTTTGTCAGACTTTGTGAACTTAACCTGCTCCCTGGAAGGTTTTCTTCAACAAACTTTCTTTCTGACTCCTCCCTCCTGTTGCACCTGAAACTTCTGACTGACACAATTTTTAATGTCTTCATTCAGAAAGTCGCCATCAAAGAGCATAGCAGAGCAAATTAATCTGCATAAATTTACATTTTTGCAATCCGCGAAATCCCATGTCGACATCCTTATTTTTATTTTTTCTACTAATCAGTCGTCAACGTAAGGACAGAGAAAGCAACTGCATTGCAGTCTGTAACTGTTAGTAGTAAGAGCTGTTAGGCCCATTTTCTTGCACTGGAAACATCTATTGTACATCACTGGATCATTTACCATACTGTATATTACTGTAGCAATCACTGTCGTGGCGGCTGCAGCTCACGAGGTAGAGTGGATCATCAACCAACTGGAAAATCGATGGCTCGATCCCGGGTCTCTCCAGTCTGCATGTCCTTGGGCAACATACCAAGCCCAGAGTTGCCCCTAATACATCCATTGAAGTGTGACTGTGTGTGTGAATGATGGACAAGGTGCTTGGGTACAGAAAAAAAGAAAAAAACCCTTACATATATCAGCGAGTACGCAATTGGGTGACTGAGGCTTGTAAACATGTTTTGAGTGCCCAGTTAGAATATAAAAGATAAATAATAAATATGTTTTATTTAAATAAAACTTATCTCCATCCACCCATCTTCTTCCGCCTAGGCAGAGAAGCCCAGACCTCCCTCTCCCCGGCCACCTCCTCTAGCTTGTCTGGGAACACCAAGGCGTTTACAGGCCAGCCGAGAGATAGAATCCCTCCATGGGTCTGCCCCAGGGACTCCTCCCATTGGGAAATGCTCGGAACACCTCACCTAGGAGGCGCCCACGAAGCATCCTTGGCAGATGCCTCATCCACCTCAACTGGCTCCTTTCGATGTGGAGGAGCAGCAGCTCTATTCTGAGCCCCTCCCAAATGGCCATACTTCTCACCCTATCTCTAAGGGAGAGGCCAGCCACGCTTCGGTGGAAGTCCATTTCTGCCGCTTGTATCCGCGATCTCATTCTTTCGGTCACTACCCACAGCTCGTAACCGTAGGTGATGGTAGTGACATAGATCAACTGGTAAATCGAGAGCTTCGCTTTTACACTCAGCTCTCTCTTCACCACGGCAGACAATTACAGCATCCACGTCACTCTCCTGCTCCATTCTCCTGGCACTGATGAACAAGACACCTAAAATACTTGAACTCCTCCACTTGGGGAAAGAACCCTTCCCTAACCTGGAGTGGGCACTCAAATGTTTTCCAGCTGAGGACCATGGCGTGAGATTTGTAGGTGCTGATTCTCTTTCACACTGCTTCACACTCTACTATGAACCATTCCAGTGGGAGCTGGAGGCCATCATCCGATGAAGCCAAAAGAACCACATCATCTGCAAAAAGCAGAGATGTAATTCTGAGACCACGGAAGTGGAAGCCTTCGGCTATTTGGCTACACCTAGAAATTCTGTCCATAAAAATTCCGAACAGAATCACTGATAAAGGGCAGCTCTGACGGAGTCTATTACCTAATGGAAACGAGTCTGACTTATTATAATCAGTCACATTGATGGAAAAACGTTTGTCACAGGTGAGATCATCAAGATGGTGTGTGCATTAAAGTGAAGTCGAGGCTGAAATGACTTTAAGACTATAAAACCGAACTAAACATGTTTTAAAGTGACCTCTTATATGCAGACAGCAAACTGTGCCTTGGTCAGAGTCCATTTGGACAGCAACAGAGATCTCAAATAGATAAGGAAAATAGAGACATACTGGGTCTGTTCATTGTGCCCTCGTTTTGTCCAGACACGATCTCTATTCCTTATTCAAAATGGCTTATCTTTCCAAATTCATATTGAAATTATTCAAATCTAGGAGGCTATCATGCACATAGTTTTGTAAAAACTTTTTTTTGACACATTTTCTTTATTTATAAAACTTTACATTAATTGAACATTAATTTTCTTTTATTAACGCTCTCTATTATTAACAGCCACTCAGCAAAATATCTCTTCTACTGTTGTGAGGGAGCCATCATCAATCAGTGAAGACTGATATTAGCTTCTATTATCTACATTTTCATCAAACTAATAATTGCATCCTGTTTAAGATAAACGTCATGTTCCTTAGTGACACATATTGAGATCCCTTGTTCCACTGGATTAAAATTTAGCTGTTGCTCTTTCTTTACACATTACCATAGTGAATCATGGCCACAGCTCATGATGGCTTTCTTTTCTCTAGTTATACACGCCAAGTTTCTGAAATGAGTAGACGATGTCAGAGTTAATAAAGTTTGAGTTGAGTTTAAATTTAGTTTAAAATGTTGAACATGCTTCCTGGAATAGGGCCTGGTTAGAAGAAGTCCCAAACACAGATGAAGTGAAGGGAGCCAAATCCAGGGAAACACACGAGACACTAGAGACAGAAAAAAGAATGAGAATAAAATCAAAACTCAATATTATCACAAAAATCAGACCTAAACATGACAACAACAGAGCAGAGGTGGAACAGTACTGTTTATATAATATTTGATATTATTTATTTAAAAACTTAAAATAAGGAAACTTGTGTTTGGTTGATTAATCCTTTGCTGTAAAAAAGCTTCTTGGCAATAAACCTTGGTGTTGGAAAACCTAGTTATCTCCCTGTAAATGATGCCAAAAACTTGCCAAATCTTCTTTGCCAATGCCAAACAGCTTTATTCTGCTTATGACTCTTATTTTGAGTTTCTCGTACCTCAGGTGTTGACAATCAGGTGCCCTATTGGCATCACATCTAGGCCCCTTTTCTTTTAGATTTCTTTTAGATTTTTGATCGACTCACCACAGATCTCCATGGCTGGTTTCTCCTAGACTGGTTTTCCACACACCCCGGAAAACCAGCCTGAGATCAACTGGTTTTCCGAGGTGTGTGGTTGTCGTGATAGCAACACGTCCGAGCGTAATTAATATGTGACATGAATGCTACAACAAAGGTGGAGTTCAAGGCAAGAATATACCTGCTGCTCGGTCTGTGGCTTTTTGTCAGACTTGAGGGACCACAGTGTTGTTTTTTGTTGCCATTTCCCTCGTTACCGGGTTTCAAAAATGGCGGTTTTGATTTTTGTGAAAAGGTCTCTCATGACTCATTGAGTGACACTACTGACCAGCCAGTCGATGGCTGGCGACGTCACATTTTCGCACCTTTAGCTGCTCTATTTCCATGTTGTGGACCCAAAAAAACAGGGTTTGACCTTTGGTTTCATTCTATAATACTGGAGTTGAAGGTTTGAGAGTGTTTGACCTCTTAAGCCCCAACACCCCCTGATACGGGGGCAAAAGGCAGGAGATCAGGTAGGCTTGGGGCTTAAGAGGTTAAACAAGAGAGAAAAGTATGAAAATGTTCATGCCTGTCTGAGAAAAGTGTAGCATGTAGTGAGGGGTTTTACAGCCTTTAAACATCTATAATAATTGTAAAAAATAAAGCTGGCTACTTCGCGGATTTCACCTATTTTTGGAAAGTAACTCCCGGGATAAACGAGGGACCACTGTACTTACTGAATACACTTGAACCCATGTGAGAGCTTGGTTCTCCTGTTTGTGCTGGAGTGACCAACACAACCTCATTGGCTGACTTGCAACAATAATGGTTGAAGAATGGGCTGGCCAACAGTAGCAAGTGAACTGGTTACCAGCATGAGGAGGAGGTACCGGGCTGGTGTGGCTGTGTGTTGTGTGTATTATATTTTCCACATGCTACTGAAGCTGCTGTTTGTTAAATGAAGAAGTTGTTAGGTAGTCAGCATATCTTGTGTCTTCACACAACCAATCAATCTAATAAACAACACCAAATGAGAGTCAAAAGCAGAATGAGCTGCTTGGCAGCAGCAAAGAAGATTTAGCTTTTTCATGGGCACAGCCCACATACTCGACTCTAGAGTTCAACCCACAAATGCACAGTTTAAGGGGGAATAAACAGGCTTTCCAAAGGTATAAGATGTATTGCCAAGATGCATTGTACAAAAAATTTATAATAATAACCAAACACACATTTGCTTACTTTTTATGCCAAGTTTATTTAGCAACATTTGCCTGTTTTACATCATCGCCTTGCTCAAACTCCCAAACTCATTCTCAAGGTTTACCAAGTAGCAGCGGTCCCCAGCCTCGTCCGTGAGTCGTTTGGTACCGGGCAGCGAGAGTTGAGGCTCAGGTGTGAAATGTATGGTTTTCAGGGTTTCTATCGGTTTCCAGCGTTATTTTGTTATCATTTTTATCATTAACTCGGTTTTCCTGGGTCTTTTTACGTGTGTTATGAATAACACTTCTATTTTTCAGTAGTGATACTACTTTTATTTTGTTGTATTTATCCACGACACCTTAAAGGTCCGTGGCGCAAAAAAGGTTGGGGACCGCTGCCTTATAGCATTGTTAGGCACTAAAACTGATTCAAGTGACATTTCAATTGAAGCAACAACAAAATTTGATTAAATAACAGACAATGGGAAAGAAATATATTCAAAAGAAAAACAATTTTTCTGACACTGGAAGGTTCAGAGCATTCCTTTTCATCATATTATACCTAAACAGGACCTCTCTGTCTGTGTTCTTTGTAATACAGTTTCCGAGATATCTCTCAATTGAATGAAGGTGTGCACTCTGTATAGTGTTCCTGTTGCCTCTCTTATGGCAGATTTACTGAACACTTTGTCTGCTGTAGCCTGTCTGAGGCACTGATTCACAATGCTTTTGAACATTGCTTTCTAGTGTGCAACTATTGCCTGTACATTGCGTGTACATGATTTATCATGTGAGTATTAGAAGTTTCACTCTGAAGTGTGAACAAACCTCTCATTAACTTCAAATGCAAATTAGACTGTCTCTCTAGATTTTAGATCTAGATTTTTTTGCCGCTGGAACACCTGGATAGGTTAATCTGAAGCTTTCATTGCTAAGTAGCTGCACTATGTGGGCCAGTCTGTTAGGGTCAGACAATTGTATTTTTTTTATTGTGATATTGTATATCATTTACATTATCAGACTGCTAATTGATGTGCTTATTACTGATGACTGGACAGAGGGTAACAGCTGGCATAATTCATAAATGTTAGCATAGCTCATCTAACAGCACATGTACTGTGTTTTTGGTTCATTTTGTCAGATGCATATACCTGTGAAGAACTATACAAGTGCATTAATTTCTCTGTTTTAAAACTGAGAATATTATATGTTATACTTAGGATTAAGAATGCCAGACTACAAATGTAGCTGCCAAAGGACTGGGAGGAAAAATGAATACAACAAACATAAAAAGCTGTGAAGTAATAAAAGGAGCATTAAAGTATTCCAGATAAAATGCTGTGACAGACCACAGGGTGATACTTTTTAAATCTCCCTTCAGGCATTGGGTGAATGGCTAGCCTGTCCAATGTGAATAAATTAGAGGATAGTTTTATATTTTATACTGAATGAGCCAAGATGAACTTGGAATAGGAAATCAAATGGCAAATCCCTTTGGCTGATGCAGAAAACAAAGAATACTGTGTGCATATTCTTTGACGTTTTTCTCTGAATATTTTTTAAGATTCCTGGAAGCACAATTAGACATATCCAGAATGGCTAACTGATGGTTCAACAATCCTGATCCCTAAGGATTCCCTAGTTCAACTAGGCCAATTATCTGCCTCAGCTCCTGTCAGGCGTCAGATACCCTGCTGGGATTATAAACATAAGCGGACATATAAGCCAATGACATCTAAATATGAAAGCTCATAGCATGCATGGAGTCCAGCACCATGTAAGACTGTATGCTAAGCTGAAGGACTAGTGAGTTTCAGAACCTCGATCTAGGGTGAAACAACAAACAATGAATACATCTATAACATGACCAAAACTGATCACGTGCTTAGTGAATACCTAAGACAGCAGAAACCTGAGAAAGGAGCAAGAAGAGGAACAGACCCATGCACAGTATGTACCACTGTCAGACAGAAGAAAGTTTCTGATATCAAATATCTGTCATTAACTCTGTAATGTCACCACAGTGCTCCATGATCTCACTTAAGTGTAAACATGGACCTAAATTTGAAAGTTTAAAAAATGTCATCTGGATGAGACAAACTGTATTACTGACACAGTCACAAATATTGTGCAGGATGAAAACATTCTGTAAGGACTAGGTGAGAAATGCTTCTTTAAACCTCATAATGTTAAGAGACTTTTAAAGCACAAATTTGCAGTAAATGTAAAATTTGCTCATGCTCACCTGTCTGTGTTTAAGAGATATGGTGGACTGTGGCAAAGTGTCTGCAGCTTTAAGGAGGGATTATGTTTTTTTTTAGACATTACTGTAATAACAGCATTTGGAATCAATCTTTTATTCAAACATGAGAGGTAACCTTGCCAAAGAAAAGCAATTAAATTGACAAAATTAAACTGTGACAGTAGGGTGTCTTGTAGCAACTATAAAATGAGTTTGGTTGTTGTTTTTAAAGCTGTCTCAGAATTTAGATGCTTAAGTTGCTTTGGGAGTTGCTAAGCACTTTACTGTGCAATGACAACATTGATGACTATATTAAAAACTTGGCAACTACAGTTCTCGGCATCATTCCTTGCTCTCTGTTCAAAGTTCTGATGGTTTATTCATTACAGCAAGTTTAATAACATATGTAAACATTCTATATCATGAATCGGTACACATACAGTCACTGGACACTTACTACTTCACTTTTTTACTACCTTCCCGGACATACCTGGATTTAATACCTGTTTTCCTTCAGAGTAGAAAACTCTTTTTGGAACAGATTCAACAAGGTGCAGGAAAAATTCCCCAGAGACTTTTTTCCTTATTGACATGATAACATAACACATTTGCTGCCACTGGACATCCATGATGGGAATCTCCTGTTACAGCATATCCCAGATATGCTCAGCTGGATTTAATTTTGTGACTTTGGGGGCTATTTGAGCACAGTGAACTGTTGAAAAAAACGAGTTCAGACTAAGATGATATGAGCTTTGCGACATGGTGTGTTATCCTGATGAAAGCAGAGGATGGATGAACTGTGGTTTTAAACAGATGCATTAGGTCAGCAGCAATACACAGGTAGGCTGTGGCATTTAAACACTACTCAGCTGGTAAGAAGCGCAGAGTGTACCAAGAAAATCTCCCACCCATCATTAAACCACAACCACTAGAAAGAGTCAGGATGGATCGATGCGTTCATGTTGCTTTCAAATTCTCACCCTACCATCTGAATGTTGAAGCAGAAACCCAGGCTCTTCATATGTCTGTGACGGTTCTCAGTCATCCAGGTCATCGTAGTCTAAGGAACTTGGAAAGAAAAGCGTCTGGACTTCTTTAAGTTGCTTGATACTTAAAGACGTTGCTTCTTCATACAAAGCACAATTTTTTGACAGTCTTTTATTGTCCAATTCTAGTGAGCCCAGACGAAGGAGATTCAGTTTCCTATTCGTAGCTGAGAGCAGTGACACTCAGTGTGCCTTCTGTTGTTGTTGCCATCAGTTTCAGGGTTCAACATGTGATGCATTCAAAGATGCTCTTCTACATAGCTTGGCTATAATGAATGGTCATTTGAGTTACTGTTGCTTTCCTCTCAAGTCTAAGCAGTCTGACCATTTTCTGCTGACCTCTGAGAATAACAGAGAACTGCAGCTCACTGGATATTTTCTCTATTTCAGACTTCTCTGAAATGCCCAAATGCACTGGGTTGCTTTGTTACCATATAGGCTGATTAGGTATTTGCACTAACAAGCAGTAAACAGGTATAGCTAACAAAACCGATCACTTTGTTAGGTCCAGAAAGACAACCGATAGATTACAAAACATGAAGTGAACTAGACTAGTGCTATAACATCAAAGGAGATTTTTTTTTATCCCTACAAGAATTTTTTTTAAGTTATGCCTATGGGATCAATGCTTTGACTTGGACATCCCCCAAGTGTGTCTAACATGATCAAAGGGCCAGAATTTTCAGATATTCAGATCAATATCACAAGAGTTATTGGATGTATTGGCACACAATTTAGTACAGATATTTTAAGTGAATATTTTTAATTTGTCGAATTCAAAAACCATTTTCAAAAACCATTAAATGGATTTTAATGCTTTACAATAACCTGCAGTTATGATAAACGTATTGTGTGGCACAGGGACTATGCTGGAATCACCTTAAATAAGCGACATTCCCTTTTGCTCCAGCTCTGAACTGTATTTAGTAATTAAATGATTGCACGTTAATGAATATTGTATTATACTCCCTGAACATCATTTTGCTACAAATGTCCAGTTATAGATAACTGAAAATTCAGTTGCTTGGGCTAGTGTAAAATTGACATTGGTTCTAGTGTTTATTGAGAGCAGATGGCCAATGAAAACTGAAACTTAGAAAAACACAAAAAGTGAGGTTTTTTTTACCCTTTATCTTGGTGTTCTCAACTTTAGCTATTTTTAGTCTGATGGAAGACAAAATATGACATATTGGGTTAATGATCTGTGATAAAGGTATCAAATTTATTTGTTTTTAGACTGGGCCAAAAGTGTCACATTGCCACATCAATCTTGATAAAGTGACACAGGAGAAATTTAGCATTTGACTCCCTGGCAGCTGTAACTTCTTGATTCTAGTAGACTAAAACTAGTTGTAGCGTGAGTTAAAACTATTTGCCTTTCTACAAAATAAATGAGAGTAAATGTCTTAGAAAGTATGCTAAAGACACAGGTCACTCAAGTAAGGTCTGTAAATGATTTAGTAGTGGTACATAGGTCAGGTGTGGGTTGAAGACTTGCTCTTCCATCTCTTGGCAGTTGGGTTGTCTTTTGCTTTTAGGATGGATGGTAAAGAAAAAATCCTGAATTTGAGATTTTATGATTGGAAAGTCTGTGCAGCATACCACAAATTAACAGGACCTTTAATAATATCAGTTTCTCGCCTTCAAACTGAGCTTATGTTCACTGGTGTATCATTGCAGCACTGGTTTAACTAACAGTAAAATTAGGAAAAGGGGTGCAGAGCTCCACACATATTGGATTCTTTATACAGGGAGTGCAGAATTATTAGGCAAATGAGTATTTTGTCCACATCATCCTCTTCATGCATGTTGTCTTACTCCAAGCTGTATAGGCTCAAAAGCCTACTACCAATTAAGCATATTAGGTGATGTGCATCTCTGTAATGAGAAGGGGTGTGGTCTAATGACATCAACACCCTATATCAGGTGTGCATAATTATTAGGCAACGTCCTTTCCTTTGGCAAAATGGGTCAAAAGAAGGACTTGACAGGCTCAGAAAAGTCAAAAATAGTGAGATATCTTGCAGAGGGATGCAGCAGTCTCAAAATTGCAAAGCTTCTGAAGCGTGATCATCGAACAATCAAGCGTTTCATTCAAAATAGTCAAGAGGGTGGCAAGAAGCATGTGGAAAAACTAAGGCGCCAAATAACTGCCCATGAACTGAGAAAAGTCAAGCGTGCAGCTGCCAAGATGCCACTTGCCACCAGTTTGGCCATATTTCAGAGCTGCAACATCACTGGAGTGCCCAAAAGCACAAGGTGTGCAATATTCAGAGACATGGCCAAGGTAAGAAAGGCTGAAAGACGACCACCACTGAACAAGACACACAAGCTGAAACGTCAAGACTGGGCCAAGAAATATCTCAAGACTGGTTTTATGGACTGATGAAATGAGAGTGAGTCTTGATGGGCCAGATGGATGGGCTCGTGGCTGGATTGGTAAAGGGCAGAGAGCTCCAGTCCGACTCAGACGCCAGCAAGGTGGAGGTGGAGTACTGGTTTGGGCTGGTATCATCAAAGATGAGCTTGTGGGGCCTTTTTGGGTTGAGGATGGAGTCAAGCTCAACTCCCAGTCCTACTGCCAGTTTCTGGAAGACACCTTCAAGCAGTGGTACAGGAAGAAGTCTGCATCCTTCAAGAAAAACATGATTTTCATGCAGGACAATGCTCCATCACACGCGTCCAAGTACTCCACAGCGTGGCTGGCAAGAAAGGGTATAAACGAAGAAAAACTAATGACATGGCCACCTTGTTCACCTGATCTGAACCCCATTGAGAACCTGTGGTCCATCATCAAATGTGAGATTTACAAGGAGGGAAAACAGTACACCTCTCTGAACAGTGTCTGGGAGGCTGTGGTTGCTGCTGCACGCAATGTTGATGGTAAACAGATCAAAACACTGACAGAATCCATGGATGGCAGGCTTTTGAGTGTCCTTGCAAAGAAAGGTGGCTATATTGGTCGCTGATTTGTTTTTGTTTTGTTTTTGAATGTCAGAAATGTATATTTGTGAATGTGGAGATGTTATATTGGTTTCACTGGTAAAAATAAATAATTGAAATGGGTATATATTTGTTTTTTGTTAAGTTGCCTAATAATTATGCACAGTAATAGTCACCTGCACACACAGATATCCCCCTAAAATAGCTAAAACTAAAAACAAACTAAAAACTACTTCCAAAAACATTCAGCTTTGATATTAATGAGTTTTTTGGGTTCATTGAGAACATGGTTGTTGTTCAATAATAAAATTATTCCTCAAAAATACAACTTGCCTAATATTTCTGCACTCCCTGTATGGTTGACAGACTGCAACACACAGTGCAGTGTTTTTTAAAAGTTTTTTACCCACTTTTTTGTGTAAGCTCTGGACAGAGCTTTTTTCTTCATTTCTTTGTTTTTGATGTGGCGGATCATCCTTGTTGATGAGAACTGGGTCGCTGACTTTGACATAGCAGTTGTTAGCAATTAACCTTTGAAGGGTCTGTAGTTTCCTAGGTGGCATGTCAGGTTGGCAACCAATAGCATACTTGTTGACAGTGTAGAGGTTATGCAAAATGAACTTGTACTCCAGAGTGAGAGTGTCAAAGAAAAGATCTGCAATGCAAGATTTTTCTCCTTCATGAAAAAAAATCACTATAATGTTTTCAGTTTGCTACTGATGAAGTACGTATTCAAGAGAGGACATAATGGGACTTCATTAAAGCACGTCTGCCTGGTGTGGTGATGACAAATACCCCATGAAAAATCCAGTCCTAAAAATTAAAAAATGAAAAAGGACTTTCCATGCTTACTCTGTTGTGCCACATATTTCTGAAAGAGGTTAAAAATATCTTCCCAAAAACCCACAACCAGACACTTTCAACACACCATCACATTATGTTTCCATTATAACAGAAGTGGGATTCACATGGTGGTAAATTTTCAATAATCTAGAATCATATTGCTTTGCTGCGTTGAGCTTTATGAACATGTTTGATTGGGACCTCAGTGAATACAGTATCTATATTCTATGTCCTTTTGAGGATAACTCGCCATAATTCACAATACTTCCTCATTCAGTTCCTCATCCTTATAAGCATCATTTAATCAGGTGGTTGGGGAACAGAAATTTTGCTGATAGGTTATTGTCAAGCCTTGAAAATATGGAGGCAAACAGGTGAAAAAAGGGAAGGCTGTATTGGATATCTTGGTGGTGTTTTTGTACGTGGATGTTCTAATAAGTGGTCTGTCAAAGAAAACACAAAATACTCTGTGCAATTAATTATTTTCTTTCCTTTTTTTCAGATGACCTACTGCCTTGACTTGATGCTGGTCTGATGATTTGAGCCACTTGTCACAATCAAGCTTCTGTATGATTTTTATTTCTTTCTAAGCACAGCTGCTACAAAGAGAATCATTATATATAATAACCAGTGTTGGGGAGTAACAGAATACATGTACCGCCGTTACGTATTTAAAATACAAAATATGAGTAACTGTATTCCGTTACAGTTACCATTTAAAAAGGTGGTATTCAGAATACAGTTACTTTGTTGAAATAAATGGATTACACTGTGGTACTTTCCTGTTTCATATTGTCGCGGGTCAGGACTGTTTGGGTTTTGTTTGACAGCTACGTCCTGTTGTTCCAGGCGGCAGCGTTACGGTTGCCATGGTTACAGGGCGACGCTCTCTCTCTCTCTCTGCGACTGTGTGTTTCCTGGGTGAGAGAGCGCCTTTTCGTTGTTGTTGTTGTTGTGCTAAGCTAACAGGCAGAATGCTACAAGCATAGCTCTAAAGAATGTAGCATCATGGGCAGTGTAGTCCGTGTTGCAGGGAGAATGACCTGCCATACACCTTAGGGGTCTGTGAGCGCGAGGAGGGAGAAAAAGGGGAGTGGAAAGGTACGAGTTGTCATCGAGCAAAAACGGGAGCTGGAAGCATGTAAATATAATAATAACCACTTCAGCCAAGAAGAGTGCCTGACGAGCCCAGTTGTAAGTAAGCTATTAAGACTTGACTGTACACCGTGTTCGTGTTTTCCTCCGAAAACAATAAGTTTAATAAGGAGCAGTCTTTCAACGCCTCTCTCTGTCTCTCGCAAGAAAAGTTGACCCACACAACAAAGTAAAGCTATTTTTCGGCTACGAGCCGACAGGGACCCCGACGTTTTAGTCAGAGGTCCCTTTACTACAGTTCGGAGTCGCGGACCTTCAGTAACAGTAATAAATCACACAGCAATAGTACTACATTCACGTTGTTGTAAAAAGCCTGATAATATATTAAGTAATCCAAAGTATTCAGAATACGTTACTGTCATTGAGTAACGTAACGGAATACTGTAACGACTGTGGGTTTGGGGAGCTGAACTGGCTAAACTGCTCACTAGGTAAACGGCTAGCGGGGCGCTAGCAGCTATCGCTAAACTTCACAATGAATGGAGAGCGCTCGTGCCTCATACACCGCACGACCCAGAGCGTCTCAGCAGCGGACTGGTAATCCCCAAATAATCCAGCAGGAGGCAGTAGTGGTTCACACCAGGCGTTTATTTACCATCTTTTTCTACAACAACGTAACGCTGCTGACACCGAACCCCTATCGCGCTCCCACCACATAGAGTCGCGGTGTCAGCCAACCACGCCAATTCAACCCACTCCACAGAATACACATCAACTTCACTGTGGCTTACATTAACATAACACTAACACAACATGCGAATCAAACACATAGGAACTAGCAGAACGATAGAAAACACAGACAACACAATACCCAGAATGCACCTGGCTAACAACCCCAGCCAAGTCATTACACAGCCCCCTCCCAAAAAGGTTTAGTGTCCCCACAACCTTAACTGTCCACACTGTAGTCCAGCAAATGTCCTGGCCGGCGTCGAGTACGCTTCGGCCTTGACTGGGAATCCATGGCGCCCCCATCCGGGCCGGGCGTAGGGGGCGAGGAGTCCCCAGGCTGCACACCAGCCTGCGGGTTGGGGGCAAGCGGATGGTATGGCGCCAGCCGGTCCTTGTGTAGCACCACCCGCCTTCCCCGCCCCGGCATCCGGACTCTGAAGACCACCTCCGACAGCTGTTCCAGGATCTCGCCCAGGCCTTGCCAATGGCTCATGAGCTTGGGGGTCAGCCCCCGCTTCCTCTGGGGGCAGAACACCCAGACCCGATCTCTGGCCCCCAGCATAGGACCGTGCGCACGGGTGTCATACGCCCGTTTCTGGCGGGTGACCATCGCGACCAGGACGTACCGGTTGCCGGCATCAGTAACAGGGAACGGACCCAAGATGTCCACTCCGATCCGCTCCATTGGCACCCCAACCAGGTATTGCTGCAATGGGGCATGGGAGCGCTGGCTGGGACCTTTCTGCGCCGTGCAGTCGTCACAGCAATGAACATGGATCTCCACGTCAGTACCTGCGGCCCCATGAACCCAGCGGAGGACCTCAGGCCGCAAGGCCCGGGGAACCAGGAGCTGGAGTATGTCGAAAGTTCAGCATCCAGGTTAGGCAGGCGTGGTCTGTCCTGAGCAGGAACTTAGTGCCCAGGAGGTAAGGTCGGAAATGACGAACCGCCAGGACCACAGCCAACAGTTCACGCCGGGTAACACAGTAATTCCTCTCGGCCCGGTTGAGGCTGCAGCTGTAGTATGCCACCACTCGCTCCTCAGCCTCTCCCCTCTGGGAGAGCACCGCTCCGACCCCCACGTTGCTGGCGTCAGTGTCCAAAAGGAAAGGCTGGCTGGGGTCAGGATACGCTAAGACCGGGGCACTCACCAGGGCAGCTTTCAGCTGCTCGAAGGCCGTTGCACAGTCCCCCGTCCAAGCAAACCGCTGACCCTTGTTTGTCAACTGATGCAAGGGGCTAGCGACGGTGGCAAAGTCTTTTACAAACCTCCTATAATAGGAGGCCAGCCCCAGGAAGCTTCGTAGCTCGGCGACGTTCGATGGGGGAGGCCAGTCCCCAACAGCTACCACCTTCTCGGGGTCAGTAGCCACCCCCTTTTTGCTCAACACATGTCCCAGGAACTTCACCTGGCGAGCAAGAAGGTTGCACTTGGCCGGGTTCAGCTTTAGTCCGGCCCCGCGGATGGCAGTCAGAACTTCTCGTAGGTTAGCCACGGCCTGTTCAAAGTCCTTAGCATGAGTCAGCAAGTCATCCAAATAGACCACGCAGCGGGCACGGGGAATGTCTTTGAGGACCCTTTCCATTAACCTTTCGAACGTGGCTGGTGCATTGCATAGTCCAAAAGGCATCACCTTAAACTGCCACAGTCCTTGCCCTATGGTGAACGCAGTCTTGGGCCGTGCCTCAGCAGCGAGCTCCACCTGCCAGTACCCACTGCGGAGGTCTAGCGAGCTGAACCAACTGGACCCTGCGATGTAATCCAGTGCGTCATCGATGTGAGGTAACGGGTAGGAGTCCTTGCGGGTGACCGCGTTCAGACGCCTGTAGTCCACACAAGGGCGCCACGCCCCTGTCTTCTTCCACACCATAACCACAGTTGCGGCCCATGGACTATCCGAGGGTTCAATGACGCCATTAGCTGCCATCTCTTTTATCAGTTCCTCGGCAGCTTGGCGTTTGGCGAGGGGCAGGCGGTGGGGCCGCAGCCGGATTGGAGCAGCTGCTCCAGTGTCTATAGTGTGCTGCACCAGGCCCGTCCTTGTGCAGTCCTCTTCCCTGGTGGAAAAAGTGTCCATAAACTCTGCCAAGAGGTTCTGCAGCTGCCGCTGCTGTGTCGCACTGAGGTGTACCCCACTCCGCCGCCCAAGCTCCTCTACTGCCGCGACAGTCTCAGGTGACGGGGAGACTGCCGAGCTAGGCGGCGACTCTGGCTGCGGGATGTTGGCCCTGCTTAGGTTCGCCCCCTGGGTCCTCTTCCACACCCTTGCCGCCCTCGGCCCCTGGCTGTGGCATGGAGCTGTGGGGCGCGAGGGCTTTGGGGGTGCTGGTGGGGTGGGGGTCTGTCCCTGGCTACCGCGGCCCACTTGGAGTGGCACGGTCTCAGCACCCAGGTGGATGGCAACTCCCGGCACATCGACCCGTGCCCCCCAGTGGGCCAGCAAGTCCAGTCCAACAATGCACTCGTCTGTTATGTCGGCAAGCCAGAACTCATGGTTCACACTGTTCGTTCCCACCACCACCTGCAGAGTCTTTTTCCCCGGCATCACAGTCTTTTCTCCCGTGACAGTGTACAACGCTGTGTGGGTAGGGGTCCAGTCTCTCGGCAATGAGCCGCCCGTCTCCGGAAGCACCCCCCTCCGCAGCAAGCAGATGGTGGACCCCGTGTCTACCAGGGCCCGGCAAGACCGTCCATCAATTATACAGTCCAGGTACAGTCCACGGGTGGACCCACAGCGGCCCACCATGGGATGAGCGTCACGGAGAGGGTTTAATGATTGGGGTGGGGGTTCCCTCACTGTCCCACCCCGTGGCCGTTTCCCGTCGGTGATGTCACTCGGCTCCGAGGACTAGGTGCGGGACAGTTCCGGGCGAGGTGACCGGGTTCCCCGCACCGATAACAGCAGTCCGTCCGGCGCCTCCGACGGGGAAATGCCTCTGATTGGGCTTGTCTGGCCTCCTCCTCTTCATCCGACTGGGACGCGCTCATCTCTCGCTCGACCACCCTGACCGATCGTCGGGTCACTGGCTCGCCCCGCAGCACCTCCTCAGCCCGCTCAGCCTCCCTCAATGCCTCCTCCAGGTCTCGGGGGGATGACAGCCGGACATGCTGTCGCAGCCTCTCCGGTGTGAGGCCCCTCAGGAAGGCGTGGAGACCCAGCTCCTCTCGTGCCGCTCCTGGGAACGTCGGATAGCCCCGTCGGGCATAGAGGCGGACGTCCGCAGCAAAGGACCCCAGGCTCTCTCCCTCACGTCGGCGTTGGCGAGTCAGCTCCTCCCTGGTCTGTTCGGCTGGTGGTCTCTGTCCAAACCGTCTGTCGAGCGCCGTGGTTAGAGCCTGGAGGTCGCGCTGCTCCTCTGGGGGCAGGTCCAGTAGAACCTGGAGCGCCGGGCCCTCCAGTGCAAGCGCCAGGTGGGTGGCAGTCTCTTCTTGACCCCACCCGTTGTGAGTGGCAGCCAGCGTGACTTGGGCCAGGTACGGCTCCAGCTGCGTCGCCCCAGTGTAGTGCTGTAGCTCCCTCCCTCCCCCTCCCGTCGCAGGGGGAGCAGGGGGTGGCTGTTCCGAGGCGCGCTGCGGCCCTCTGGCCGCCCCAGCTCGGGTCTTCTCCGCTGGGTCTCGGCAGCCATGCTTTCCAGAAGCGAGCAGTTGTCTCGGATTACACGCTCTAATTCGCCTATGGTCGGCTCCATAGTGTCTGCTAGACACTCAGAATCCCACTTCTGACACCAATTGTAACGACCGTGGGTTTGGGGAGCTGAACTGGCTAAACTGCTCACTAGGTAAACGGCTAGCGGGGCGCTAGCAGCTATCGCTAAACTTCACAATGAATGGAGAGCGCTCGTGCCTCATACACCGCACGACCCAGAGCGTCTCAGCAGCGGACTGGTAATCCCCAAATAATCCAGCAGGAGGCAGTAGTGGTTCACACCAGGCGTTTATTTACCATCTTTTTCTACAACAACGTAACGCTGCTGACACCGAACCCCTATCGCGCTCCCACCACATAGAGTCGCGGTGTCAGCCAACCACGCCAATTCAACCCACTCCACAGAATACACATCAACTTCACTGTGGCTTACATTAACATAACACTAACACAACATGCGAATCAAACACATAGGAACTAGCAGAACGATAGAAAACACAGACAACACAATACCCAGAATGCACCTGGCTAACAACCCCAGCCAGGTCATTACAATACGTTACAGAATACATTTTGGGGCATGTATTCTGTATTCTGTAATGGAATACATTTTAAAAGTAACCTTCCTAACACTGATAATAACAGTATTAAGTTATGTTTTTAAAACATGAGCAATTCATCTTAGAGTGTTTGTAAACATTATTGAGTGGAGCTGCATGCTCTTTTCATTTTCACTTTATAGAAGCAGCGTAGTTACTGGTGGCTCTGCGTGGCACAAGCACTATATTGATATTTATGTAAATATCGCATAAACATGTATTTTGCCGACAACACTAAGCCAAAATGTGTCCAGTTACAGTTACCCTATATAATATTACTGTGATAAGGAAAAGTAACATATCTGATAAGGTCTGTTGAGACAGAGGTCAAGGCAACAACAATACTGACAACATGAGAAATTTTATTGCTAGATTTTTGTGTCGGAGAGGTATTCACTTCTATAATTATGACCAACTATGGTTGTCAGTGAATACCCAATACTACACATACACAAATGAACAGAAACACACATAAATGCCTTGACACGTGCACACAGAAGCTGAAAAATATGAGATAGAGCAGGTCCTGTTGCACTGTACTCGTGATGCTGTCAGATGCACTCAGTGTCTCATTTCAGGCTGCAAAAACTTGCTCTCTTGACTAGGCCAAATCAGCCAATCAGAAGAGGGATGGAGTGACCTCCTAAGCCCTAGATGAGGCACTTTTGTGATGGCAGCCACTGAAAGAGTAATTGAATGTCACAATAGCTGACAGCCCAAGTGACAACTTGGAAGAGCACCTGCTGGTGAGACATGTCTTGAAACGAGGATTTCTGAGGGTGAAAGGAGCACAGAGATATTTCAGAATGAATCACACAGTTCTTGACAGGTTGCACTGTTAGGCAGTAAAATTCATGTCCAAATACATAGATGTAATCTTGTTCCTCTCTGAGGTGAAACAGAAACTGTGCATTGAATTTAATATACATCACATAAAGTTATTAAGGTTGGTCACACCATTATTTGCCCCTTTCGTCTTTTCTTAGTTTTTTTTGCATATTTACCACACTTATATATTTCAGATCATCAGTTTTGATATAAGATAGTGATAACCGGAGTGAATACAAAATACAGGTTTTATGATTTCTTTATTTAAAACAACAACAACAACAACAACAACAACAACAACAACAACAACAACAACATCTATCTAAACCTACCTGGTCCTATGAAAAAGTAATTACCCCCAATCCTATAAACTGGTTATGCCAATCTTGGTTGGCAGTGAGAACTGCGTCAAGCAATGTTTCTTTGCAGAAGAATATCACAGTCCTGAAGCAACATCGTTCTGCCTCATACACAAACTGCCGCCACCGACTATAGGCAAGGCAAGGCAAGTTTATTTATATAGCACAATTCAACAATAAGGTGATTCAAAGCGACTATAGATGTCTCTTAGTGTGCATTAGCTAACAGCACAAGCTCTGTTAGCATTCAGCTATCAATCAACAAGTGCAACAGACCATCATACTAACACCACCATGTTTGGCGCTTTGGATGTTTTCTTTTTTTAAATTCCGAGTTAGTTTTACGCCAGATAAAACAGTCACTGCCAAAAGTCTTGGCAATCATCAAAATATTTTCTATTAAATGTGGGCCTTTGTATTATATTTGGTCAGCAGCGGCTTTCGCATGGGAACTCTGACATGGATGCCATTTTTGTCCAGACTCTGGTCAGTTTAAATTTAAATTATGAACACTGACCTTAACTAAAACAAGCGAGACCTTCAGTTCTTCAGATGTTGTTGTGTGTAGGGGCAGTTAGATTTGGATGGCTTTTTGTTACCTTAAATCAAAATATATTTTAAGTTTTGTATTTTATATTTCTTTCTTATCTTTGTCTAGTATAAAAATTTGTTTGATCTGAAAAATTTAAATGTAACACATATGCAAAAACAAAAAACAAACAAGAAACAATAAATCAGAATGGGGGCAACTGCTTTTTTCACAGCACTGCCAGGTTGGTTATCAACATCACAGTATAACGTTCCATCTCAAGGACTCCCTGGCAAGACACTACTTAGAGAGTATAGTTAAAAGTGGATTAGCGTGGCTCAGTGAAGATGATGAATTAATGAAGGCTATGTGACTTGAGTAAATTTAATTGATGCAGAAAATCTGTGATGCCACAGATGTGAAACAAAACTCAGTGAAAGAGACACATCTGCTGTCATTTGTCTTTTTTTTATTTACTAATTAAAAAAGCTAACTTTTGTACTTTGATTTCTAATCAGAACATCTCTCTACCTGCTGTATATACTTATAATTCATTATGCTTCTTGTAACACTGCTTCTGTCATATTGTAGCATGTCATGAGATACACTGACAGATAATTACAGTCCCACACACTGACACAAACCTCTATCCTAATGGGAACATACACAAGAAATTTCATTTAGTGTTTAAGTAGGAACACAAAGTCAACCAATAAAAAAGTCAAAGCACTCGCCACAATGATTCTGATGCAGAAAAGGATACAAACAGAAATGAAGGCTACAATACTACGAGGTCTGAGTGCTAATCACTGCCATTTTATCACCTTTTAATTGTGGTGCAAGAAGAAAAAGCATGTTTAACACTTTCTTTATTCACCCATTGAATAATTCACAAAACAACATACAGCGCTTTACAAGGTCACCCAATATAAGATTCATGCCAGAGTAATGATTTACCAAAACCCTTTTTTATATTTGTACAGACTGTTTAACCTGTTATCACCAAGAGGCTTTCTGAGCTTCCTGCTCAAAAATGACATGCCCAAAGTGAACGGAGTATTTCTCTGCAGTTACAAACTCTTTATGATTTTTTGCTGTGTCAAAGTTACTGAGACTGGAATCTAGAATAAGTAAGTAGATTTTTTCCTTGCCTCATTTATTTTTGGATTTTATTGCATACAGCCACTTTGAAAATATGACATTTAACTCCAGTAAACCAGTAATCACATGCAAGGATTTATGCTTTTGAAACGAAACAGTGAAAAACTACAGCACTTTTAATAAGTAGATAGCCAGGCATGATATTTGATGACAATGATATTTTAACCCTCTCGAGGCAGGCGTTGCCGATTTGCAACAGTTAAAAACTAACAATCTAATTACCCCACATACATATATTTTGTTTTTACTCAGAAGTACCACTGCAGGACTTGGTTGTGCATTAGCAACAAAAAGTTTAATTTGAGCCTGAGAGGGTTAATGCTAAAACTGAATTATTCTTGAACTTTCAAATGTAGTAAACAAATAAAAAGAGAAAAAAATGGTGAAGCACATTATTATTTTAAGTTAAGATTACAGTTTACAGTTACAGATATGTATTTGCATTCCTGAACAGAATAATTAATTTTAGTGGTTGTATTGACTAAAAGAAGTCCAGAGTTCCTGCTCAAATTTGGGTATAAAAAATGAATTCAGTTCAATGAATACAGTAAATAATTTTTTGACATATTTATTACATATTTTTGTTTCCTTACTTATGTGACAAGTAATTGTATAAGGGTAAATATAATTGTTTGACAAGTGTGTTATGTGATTACTTAATTTCTTGCAGTAATTATTACACTACTGTCATAAAAATGTAATTTGATTACAGAAGCAAGTTACAGTATCACCACCAAGTATCACCCAGCACTGTGCATAATTATACTGACATAACTGCCCCTAACACTATAAAATATTACAAATCAATAAGTGTCAAGAGAGAAGGAATTACATGTAATCGCTCATAAGGCCACTGGGCTCTCTTTACCTACCTTGATGTGCTTGTCCCTGTGTGTCTGGCCAGTTACTGCATTGCTCTGTCAACACACCAGAGGCCCTAAATAAACAAGCATGGAAAGGCTCTGTAGTGCAGAATTGCGATCAATATAATGTAGTGATATTCTGCCAGTTCAGCAACACCTTCTAGTCAAAGGCCATTTCACGAGAATCGATAGCTGTACGCTATGCTCCGGACAGGAACACAAGTACTGACAGTGAGACGTAGGAAATGATCTCTAAGAATTCTCAAAATTCTTTCAGCTTTACTTTGGAATATGTGCTAGAATCACTTACCAGCCTTTTTGACATCATTTGTCAAAAATATTGGTTTTAGTCTTGCTTTCTTAAAATTATACAGCTAAAACATCACAATTTGCAGAATGAGACTGGATAAAAAAAGAATGAGAGAAAATTTTCATGCCATAACCTTTTCTCAGTCGGTTACTCATGCATGAATAAGACAGTTTTGTCTTGTTCATGCATGAGTGTCTTGGCTCAACAGTAATGGATCCCCATCCTACTTATCCATAGTCAAGGCACGGGCAGCAATTAAGTAGTCTAAAGTGGAGAAGGCAAGGTGATGCAATTGCAGTAACATACAGGGCTATAAAACACTGTGTTTTATAGCCCTCCTGAGCTTAATGTGATGAGTGTGTTTTCTGCCTACTTCAAAGTAGACAATCTGAAGACCATCTTAAAGATGCTGACATACAGTATGAAGCAAAACAGCATGCCCCAAACCTAATGAAGAGAAATCTGAAGACTTTATCTGATGAAACACACAGGAAATAGTAGAGTCCATGTGGAACATGAACCTTTTGAAGTTTATGAGTTCTAAAACAGTCTTGTCACTGTCTTATACAGAAGAGAGTCCAGGCTACCCAATGTATATTCATGATTCCAAATCCCTTTTCAATAATAGTGCTGATCTTTATCAGCTAAGGCATTTTTTTGCTGCTTGGCTTTTTTGAGTCACTGAACTTCAAACAGAATGCTCTCGCATACACAAACTTTCTCTTCTGTAATTACTTGCTGCCAACTATTTTTATTTCAAGGCAGGCCTTCTTTTGCTTGTAATTATATGCAGCAGGGCAGCTGCTATTATGCTTTAATTCAGTGGGGGTGGATACAGGTCATTCATTCTGCAAGCTGGCCTCACTAATGGAAACGCAGATTGCTAGAGTCAATAAGCTGAGATTTGTTTAGGATGGTAATTGTCAATAGGACGATAAGAAAAACACACACTACTGTATGGTATAAAGTATGATGATTATTAGATTGACAAGTCACTTATAATACTGCATTGGACAGAATAAAATCATTCAGAATGAAAGGAATATAACCTTTATGTATGAATGTGAGAACTTCATATTTTGAAATAACTACTTTCCTATTATTTTAAAAGTATATAAAACAGAAAGATGATTCTTTAACCCCAATCTTACCGACTGGGGTCCTTGTTTTTTTTGTCATACTTCACATGTTTATATTTGATTTTTATCCTTTTTAAACAACCATATTGATAGCTTGGCTTACTTTACAGGAAGTCAGATTTGTGGGTGTTGAACCGTTCTAGGGCTGCCCTTTGTCACTGATTCTGTTCATAATATCTTTGGAAATAATCCCTGCACCTAGAAACGTTTGGTGGTCTCTTGTCTTAGCTTTTTGCAGATGATGTGGTTCTCTTGGCTTCATTGAACCATGACCTCCAAGTTGCACTGGGTTTGTGGCCTACTGTATAACAGCTGGGATAAGAATTAGTACCTTGAAGTCTGAGACCATGGTTCTCAAAGGGTGGAGAGCCCACTGTATGTTGGGAACGAGTCGAGTTTAAGGATCTCTGTGTTTGGTGATGAGTGCGCAGAGAGTGAAGTGGCTAATTGACACACAGGTTGATGTGGTAATGGCAGCGATGCAGAAGCTGTTTAGATTTGTTGCAGTGAGGAGAGAGCTGAGAATGAAAATAAAGTGGTTGTTCAATTACAGTTTCCAACTGCACCCTGTTGGCCCACAGCACTACAGGCCGTTATTAGTAATCTGGGTCCCAAATAATCCAGTATGGAAATCTCATTCTTGATGATGCCCATGTTTCATTTGATAAAGATTTTGATGCGCTTACTGATGTAACCCTTCCATTTTTCTGGGCTTGGGACCAGCACTATGAGTACACTGGCTTGTGGCTGAGTGTTTACAATAGGAATACAAATAAAGTAAAAAGCTGTGTAACAAAAAGGTTCAATGAATATCTAGAGTAGTTTAGGGCTTATCACCCCCCATTTTAATAGATAACACCAACTCTAAATCAATGTACACTTCATCTTTGGTCACAAAGAAATCCCTTCCAAAAGAAGCTTAAAAATGTAGGGGTGATGCACAATTAAAACACATTCAAGTCAGTATCTATTAGATTGCAAGTCTGTCATTTTGATTGTGAGTGCAAAATTCACTCTTGTCACTGTCCCTCCCCTGAAAATCAGCAAGAGACTGCTGTCTGTGCAAACAGATAAAGTTCTTGTCACGGGGCAGAGTGGCCTGTACTGAACAGGACTCAGGTGCAGGAACCCAGAGCAGAGACAGCAGATGATGTAACAATTATTTATTAGGCTTAAGTGCAAGAAACGTAGCAAGGACAAAAAAAAAAAAAACAAGACGTGGAGTTTGACGTGGCGTGGCCTGGGAAACGTGGCTAGGGCGAGGGAACGGGGCCTGAGATGCAGAGTGGAGCTGAGCAGGGAACAGTCACGCTGAAGAGAGAAGATAGTGGAGTTAGGGAGGTAGTGGAGGCAGCTCTGAAGTGGCAAGTTGTAAGAGTAGCAATTCTTACTTGCAGTAGGGGACATAGAGTGTTGAGAGGGGGGTGATGAGAATCCAGGGGAGGCTGAGTGGCGTGGAAAGGCTGACCCGAGATCCGGGGCTACAGATGGAGTGTGATGGCAGGAGGGCAGGCAGGTGAGGCACAGAGAGATTTTCAAAATGATGGCTTGGTATCCTGAGTCCAGAGGTGGAGCGTGAGCCAAGGTGAATCCACCAACTGCAGCACAAGAAAGTCTTGTTAACGAGAGACATCACCGCAAGAACTTGAAGCATAAGAGCCTTTTACCAACATGGGTTGATGACGAACTGGCAGTGAATGAACATCAACGTGTGGCTTAAATCCCTCTGACTTGATTGCCTGCAATAGGCTCCAGGCTTGCTCAAGCTGGAGGAGTTGGCCCTGCCCAGGGGCGGATCCCAGGTAAGTTCAGGAGCCTTACGGAAATTCCAGCCACCCACCGCAGACCATGACAGTTCTACGCTGATAAGGCTGTAAGAATATTGAAATATATTAATTTAATTTGCCCAAGTGTGCTGAAGCCTCATTTGCTTCATCTTAGCTATCGGACACATTTTTCTCTCAGGACTTGCCTGCTTTCACCTGCATTAACCCTCCTGCCTTCTTGGGACCTTTTTGTGCCACTGCTATGTGTTAAATGGCTGCCATTTCCACTGTGTTCAGTGGAATATAACCAAACTTGCCACAGGATAGTTTTTACCTGTCAATGTTAATATTCCAGTGTGAATTCCTTAAATCAGCCTAAAATGGCTGAGCAGCAGAAATCCCCACACCCATCACCCTGGGGACCATTTTCTGCCCATTGACTTCCATTATAAACGCTATTTTTCAACCCCAAATTATCATCATATGATTTTATTTTTTCTTCTTTTCTTGGATGTCAATGAAGACTCAGGGCCTTGAAGTTTTAATTTTTAAATTGCAAAAAAAATGCAAAAAAAATAATGGCAGGTCAAAATGTATGTTGGTGCCAATCTTTGGTCCATCTAAAGGCCTACTTATAATGACAATCACATATTACTTCAACTGGTTTTTTGTGGAAATATTTAGTTTCGTTTTTTGGTTTTTGGGGCTTATAACACAGGGCGCTCATGTAATAACACTGGGATTTGAAGGGTTAAAACAACGAAAATATAATTAAAACTTTACATGAATATTTCAGGGAGAAGTAGTTTTACAAGGTTGGCTAATTTAAAGTGGAATAAAATATGGATATATGGTCTTTTTATGGCGTGGCTGAGAATGGTCCCTAGGGTGATGGGTGTGAGTTTTTTAAAGGATGGCAGGAGGGTTAAAATCATTACAGTGAGGGATCTTTTCATAGCTGGTATGGGCAGAAGAAACAATTGCAATGACAGAAACTGGATTTGAATGGTCTAAAAATGGACATGGTAAGACAGACCTGAAAAACCCAATCCTTTTAGAAATTGCATTTGGTGGCTGTAGCTCAGGTGGCAGAGCAGGTCAGCCACTAATCAGAAGGTCGGTGGTTTGATCCCAGGCTGCCTCCTGGCTGCATGCCAAATATCCTTGGGCAAGATACTAACCCCATGTTTGCCATGTTTGTCAGAGGGCCCGGAGGCACCAGTGTCCGGCAGCCTCGCCTCTGTCAGTGCGCCCCAGGGCAGCTGTGGCTACAATGTAGCTTGCCATTGCCTGTGTGTGAATGGGTGGATGACTGGATGTGTAAAGCGCTTTGGGGTCCTTAGGGACTGAGTAAAGCGCTATACAAATGCAGGCCATTTACCATTTCCATCATGGTGAAGCCATTATTTCTCCACTTTCTGGTTTCCAGGCACTACATTACAGTCAAGGTAAAAAGAAAGTTCATCCATTGTCAGTTTTATGGTTTGACATATCAGGATATACTTAATAAATAATATTTAGCAGATCCTTTGCTATACAGAGTTTGTTATTGACTCACTGACTGCTGGATGCCCAGGCCCTGTGGCTGTGAAACAAGGTCAAATGATCACCAATGTGCTTGACAGTTGGTATGAAAGTGTTTTTTGCCAGACGGGGTGCTGTGCATTAATCTACAATAGGGGTCTCAAACTTAAAGTGAGCTGTGGGCCACTGCTGGCACTGTCATCTCATTGGAGGGACTTTAGTGTTCAAGTAGTACAAAAAAAACTCCAAACAAACAAGAAAACACCCACAAATATTTCTGAAAATGTAGTTTTTTATTTGTTTTTTGTTTTTTTAATTCAACATATTGTATAACAAGGCAAAACTGAAAACATGAATGCAATTTTTTTTTCACTCTTAACTAACTGAAGCCTTTCATTGAACTACCAAATAAACACATTGGTACTCTCTTTCTGGCCAGACACGTGGCAGCACTTCTGCTATAAATTTGTTCATATTTACCAAAATAAAAATGTAGACATAAGTGCAAACATTAGTTTTTAACTGCTAGTGAAAATTGTTTTCTTTCCAAATAACTCTCTCACTGAACCAACACAGCCTATCTCTCAACATATTTGTACTCTCTGCTTATATTGCCTTCATATTAAATTATTTTTTGCTTTTAAAATATTTTTTTTTAACATTGCATTTTACAACAAACAAATCCTGCCTAACAAGAAAAGTAACTCCAATGGTCAAATTGCATTATATTTCTTCATGTTAATATAAGGGCTGCAAGTAGGGGTGATGTGGGCCACAAGTGGGCCCCGGGCCCACAGTTATTAAATTGTACTTTTCAAACATTAACACTTACAATACTAACAGCTGGTTAACATTCAGATTGCTGGTGTATATTTTTTTTTATTTTGTGTTCCTCAGTCATATGTTATGCTTGAGGGTATGACATAAGAACACCTACACAAAGAGAAACCTTACTACAAAGGCTTACAACAGAATTATAACAGCAGAGGAAACCAGAACTTGATTAGAAAGGTAACACTTTTATTTTCTGAAACTATGTTTGTGTACTTTGTACCTTAACCCTTTAGAGCCGATCGGAGCGGGAACGCTCTGTTATGCGTAACTATTTTTAAATCCCGGTAGCACTGCAACCACGTAAGCTAGCACAAAAATTTTTTTTGCATATGAAACCGGAGGAGTTGTACTTACATATTGTGCCATCAGCTTGTCCTAGGTCACGGTTTCCTTCCACATAAAGCTTTGCAAAAACTGCATAAAAAGCGCTTGCAGGAACAAAAACATAATATTCCAGAAACACGCTTTGCCGGTCCGATCAGCTGTTCAAAACACTTCCTACGTTGGAATAGACGTCAGCGCGAACTTTTGCATTTCCGCCATTACCTGGCCGAAACCGGAAGTGACGTCATTTTCGCGGAAATGTAGTCTTTTTTGCGATCAGGGCCTCAGGGCCTATACTGCTCTTTTTAAAAGTTATCTTTGACTTTATGACTTTCTGTGTCGTTTCTGGGATGCTTAGGACTCATATTGCACTGCTGGAAATAGTTTATTTTGATGCATATGCTGCTTTTTTGCAAATTTGCAGTATAATATTTATTTTCGTTTTTCCTGCAGTGTATAAAAATTGGTGTATTTCAAAAATAAAACTATGAAGACACTCAAAATAAATTTCCTGTGGTGGGAAACTATTTTGTGCAACTTTTTTGTATTTACAGTTTTGAGGGATAAGCCTCTTAAATTTCTCTAACTACAAATATATGTTAAAAAATCAAAAATGATTTTCAATTTTTTTGTAGTTTATTGCACTTTTTTGCAATTTATGTAATTACTATGCACTTAATGAATACATATTATTAAAATCTGGGCTATAATGGTTGTATTGGTGTATAGCAACTTGAAATGCTCCCAAAAACGGCTCCACAGCATGTAAAAATATAATATAAGCTCTGGCGGACTTGGTTCTATGGTAGGTCTTAAAGGGTTAAATGTAACCAAATCCTAAGTGATCCACTGGTGACCTGGTGGATTTTAGGAACCTTTCAACACTGGCTCATTGTAGTTATTAAAATAGGCTCTAACAATAAATATTTTAAATGGGGCACAGCCTTTGACATGGTAAAATGGACATGGTAAGACAGCCATCAGAATTTCATGATCTAAATATCAATTTTTGCATCAGCCTTCAAGTTAGGAAAACTCAACAAATGATTATATGTGTATGATTTTGTTTAAAGTTATTACAAACAGGTATAGACCAAACTGAAAAAATATAATATTTTCATACTAAAGAAGCTTTTCCATTGTCAGCTCATGATTATAAAAGATTCACTAGGTCTCATAAAAAGATCCTTTATCTTTATTACAAATGAGACAATCTGTTCTCAACAAAGTCCTAATCAGTTCATCTGCTCTTAACACTGGTCTAATCATAGCTAAATCTAATGATGGCATGCCCAGGAGCACGCCATCCCCATGAAACTAGAAAACGATTGTCTAATGCACTGCGGGAACAGAGAGAATAATTACCCAGAGGTTACTGCTTCACAGTTGGAAACAGAGGTTGTCTGATGACATGTAATTTAACCTGTTACCCTGCAATCTGAAAACCATAAAACTGCCATACAAAAAAAGAATAACAAAGAATATCACATTAATGTTCCATTGGCTTTGTCAGCCCGAGACTTAAATGAAACTGGAAAATTACTTTTTTATTTGGGAGTTATTTTGGAAGGATGTAAAAGGGCAGTGGTTTCCAAAGTGTGGGGGGCACGCCTCCTAGGGGGGCACAGAGCCATTGCTGGGGGGTTGCAGTATAAAAAAAGAGTTCTTGGACACTGATAGCATAATGGACAGTTTTTTGACGGGGCTCCCACACAAACACAAAGCAGAAGATGAAACTTAGCAAAATATGCTTCCAAATCAATTTACAGAGGTTTAGATCAAATTTAACCATAATGGTGTACCATAATGGTGTATTTAGTTGCACATAAAAATTTGACTTTGGATTAATTTTTAGTCATCCTGTAAAAATGTCCTGATAAATAACTATAGGAATATTTTCCAATAATAGTAATTTAGAAAACATCCCAGAAACCTCTGAATACATAAACAGTATTCAGAGCAATTGGTTTAGAGATAGATATATTTATTTATGGCATATATGCATATTTTAGATTGTATGATGAAAATAAATATATAAGAGATAGATGTAGATGCAGGAGTAAGTATTTTCTTCATCCTGGTACTTTTTGAACTGGAAATGGCTCTCAGTATTTTAATGCTCATTTGGTTTTTTTTTAAGTGTAGTAAAGCTTGATATTAAGTATCTGGCCATGTAGTTTTTATCTACAAACATTTGTAAAAGAATCTTAAAAATGCTCATTATAATGGTACTGTAACAGGATGCCACCAGTGAATCAGTCAATATGTGAAGTTTTTTTCCTTTCTAGATATGCCACAGTCAACTGTAAGTGGTATTATTGCAAGGTGCGAGTGTTTGGTAGATGCCAAGAGAACATACTTTCCTGACTGCATTGTGCCAGCAGTAACGTTTGATGGAGGAGGGATAATGCTATTGGACTGTTTTTCTAGTGTAGGCCTGGAACTCCTGATGCTTCAGCTTACCAAGACTGCTCCAAAGTTGTAATAAGATATTTTCTATTTCACCATGACTCTGTCCCCTTTGCTGCACATTCACAGGCATGGCTGGATGAGTTTGGTATGGAAAAACTTGATTGGCCCAAAGCTGGGCCCTGATCTCAATCCTGTTGAGGAGCTTTGGGAAGAACTAGACTGGAGACTGCGAGCCAGGCCCTCTCATCCAGCAGCAGTGTCTGACCTCACAGATGCTCTTCTGGATAAATGGGCAACAACTCCAACATACACACTCCAAAATCTTCCAGAAAGCCTTCCAAGAACAGTGGAAGCTGTTATAGCTGCTGAGGGGGAAACCAACTCCACATTAATACCTCTGGATTTAGACTCCTGTAGGTGTAATGTGTAGGTGGCCAGATACTTCTGTCAATATAATGTAAACATTATGTACTAAATACATGTTGCAGAAATTTACAGGAATCTAAACATAAAAAAGATTTAGGGATTTAGAGAGAATGGCCTCTGTGCCTGTTTTGTCAGATGAAAATGGAAGTTATTTTTGCTACAAATCTGTGTATTAGATATTATGACCTTTTCTCCATTTGTATTCCAATATTGTTTTAATACTGGGATGGGCTAAAGGATTTATTTACATCAGTGTGTGACAAGCCAAGTGGGTTCATAAAGAACTTACTGATCAGAGACCAGTATGTATATTGCCTTTTAAAACACAAGACTGTGTATCAGAGGGGATGTGGAAATATGTAAACATTGTCTATTGGCTATTCTGATATTTTTTTTAATGTTTCATTTTAGTTAGTACACTACAGGTAAGACATGGGAGTTCCAGCTGAGAATATCAAATTGTACTTTGAAATGACCAGCAGCTGTTTTTCCTGGCTTTCTTGTGAAAGCCAACGGTACTTGTAAAGACAGAATCACTCCAGCTAAGAACAGGACAGATCCTTTGTCTTGTGATGGTGAAGAGCAGCCAAAAGCTACCCTCCCCCTCCCTTTTCTTCTGTCCCTATCTCCCTCTCCCTTCATCGTGCACTGTTATTTTTGCAGGTGCATCTGCAGTGATCTATTTTTCTCTTCACATCTTTTAATGATTCATGCTTTGGGGTTTCTCGCCCCCTCATTCTAAAAGCTTAGTGAACAGAGAGAGAGACAGAGAAGGAGAGAGAAAGAAAGGGGTGGGGGACTGATCAGAAGAATAACTGAGCAATCATAAGGGTATGAACAAAGCATAGGATTAGAAACACAAAGAATAAAGAGGGACCAAAATATTGTTTTAAAAGAGTGGCAGAAAAGAGGCATGTATTGTAGGAGAAATGATGAAATATGTGTTTTATTGTAAGGCATTTTCTGAAAATAGTTACTCAGCATGGAGCTGTTTGTCTGATATGACCAGTCTGTGATACATCAAGAAAGAGAAAAAAAGAAATTTCAGCACAAATAACTCAGTCAGTAAATGTATTCGTCATGTCTTTTTTGTGGTAGATCAATTATAGAAGGAAATGGGGAATTTCTTTGTCCAGTGCCTTTGTACTTGAAGAATATTAAGGTTTGAAAATGCAGCTGATATTGAATGTGCAATGTCAGTAGAAGAATTTAGCAAATTATTGCTAGAATTATTGTGGTCTAATCTGCCTGGGTTTCTGTTTCAAAGGTGTCATTTCTGTAATCATTTTAAATTGCAAACAAGAATGTTTATGAGGAAACATGACTGATGATTATGCTATCTAATAAAATGGAAATGTTCAGTGTATAAGTGCCAAAATGTGTTTATAATGGATGAATTAGTAAAATGACATTATATTCCTTATTGTTAATCCATTATATGATAATGGCAGGCATTTTTTTAATGGAATATTGGATTGTCCAACTTTTTTTACTTTAACATCACGTCCATCTAATTACTATGATCATGATTTTAGTTAATTGCCTTTTACAAATGTACACCTGGGTTCATTGATGGAAATCCTGTCTTCAGTCATCAAATGGTAAAGGTCGAGGTCCCTGTTACCTGATAACAAACAATTCTGTATATAAATGAATAAAAAGTGGACAGTTTCACTGGTCACAGAATTTCATGAACTGTCTTCAGATTTTGGCAAACATCAACTTTAACGTACTAAAACATTTTAGATTTTAGTGAACAAAAATCATGGTCACTAAACCTTCGTGAAATTTTCCTTTGTCAGAATGGATGCAACTGTGAGGACACAATTCTAGTACTTATCCAAATGCACCTGCTGATAGTGACATTTAGCAATGACAGTAAACCATTAGGTAAACTCCCCTTAAAAGAAATACAGGTGTTCCACAGGGATCCATTCTTGGAACAGTTTTTTTTTCACCCTTTATATAAACAATATTATCTCTTCCACTTACGCTATAATGTACTTTTTTGTTTTAAACTCTTGATAAAACGAAGTACATGGTATTCAAAAGGTCATATATCCAGTTGGAAGTCCATACCAGATGTGTCATGGTCTTAAAATTGAAAGTATTTTTCTCTGTATAACTACTTTAAAGTTTATCTGGATGCTGACTTCTTTTAAGTTCCATGTGGAATACTAATGAAAACAAAATCTGAATGCAAATTATGTTTCCCTTCAGCTAGTCATAAGATCAATGTACACTTTATTATTCTGTCTGCTCTCTGTTATGGTCATACTGGCTATATGCATGTTTCTTCATCCACCTTGAAATCTGTCAACCCTGCTAATCGCAAAGTACCACATTTTCTCACAGGTGATTCTTTCCAAATACAAAATTGTTTCTTATATATTAAAATGACATGATCCTCCTTAGCAATTAGAAGAAAGAAGAAATTTATGTTTATTTATAAGGCTGTACTTCAAAAACCGACCAAATACCTCTTCTCCCTTGTTACACATAAACACAGTACTTACAATATCTAGTCAGGATGCTGATGATCAGTGATGGGAATAACGGCGTTACAAGGAACGGCGTTACTAATGGCGTTACTTTTTTCAGTAACGAGTAATCTAACTAATTACTACTTCTATTGTTACAACGCCGTTACCGTTACTAACAAGAAAATGCGGTGCGGTCATGTTACTATTTTTCAACAACCAGACATTGAAGCTGTCTTCAGCATACTGCACCTTACCGCATCAGTTGTACAAAAGTAGCTGTCTATGAAAGTAATCTGGGCGCTACAGCTGTAAGCAGCTGTGCGCTCTCCCGCGGACGGCAATCACTATCTGCCCGACGATCACTTTTTGGTACAACACCTGGAGCTAAGGGGTAAAACAATCGCATGAGTGCTGCTGTTTGACTGAGGAAGAATATAGCAGTCGTGGTAAGCCAAAAGACTTTTGGACTGCCTCGAAGAGATTCTGGCAAACCGTCAGGCGTCTCAGGAGGGGAAAGCGGTGCTCTACCTGCACTGTGTATAGTGCTGGTGGAGCGCTGCTGACGTCGACTGAGAAAATTGTCAGGCGGTGGAAGGAATACTTCGAGGACCTCCTTAATCCCACTGACACGTCTTCCGAGGAGGAAGCAGAGTCTGGGGATGAGGGGAATGACCCGCCAATTTCCGGGGGCAAGGTCACTGAGGCAGTTAAACAACTCCTTGGTGGCAGAGCCCCTGGTGTTGATGAGGTCCGCCCCGATTTCCTGAAGGCTCTGGACGTTGTAGGGCTGTCCTGGTTGACACACCTCTGCAATGTTGCGTGGAGATCAGGGGCAGTACCTGTGGACTGGCAGACCGGGGTGGTGGTCCCCATCTTTAAGAAGGGGGACCGGAGGGTGTGTTCCAACTACAGGGGGATCACACTCCTCAGCCTCCCTTGGAAAGTCTACGCCAGGGTGCTGGAAAGGAGAGTTCGTCCGCTAGTCGAACCTCGGATACAGGAGGAACAATGCGGTTTTCGTCCTGGTCGCGGAACACTGGACCAGCTCTTTATCCTCTCGAGGATACTTCAGCGTGCATGGGAGTTTGCCCAACCAGTCTACATGTGTTTTGTGGACTTGGAGAAGGCATTCGACCGTGTCCCTCGGGGTGTCCTGTGGGAGGTGTTGCGGGAGTATGGGGTGTCTGGCCCATTGCACTGGAACGGTTCGCAGCCGAGTGTGAAGCAGCGGGAATGAGGATCAGCACCTCCAAATCTGAGGCCATGGTTCTCAGCCGGAAAAGGGTGGATTGCCCACTCCGGGTCGGGGATGAGTTCCTGCCCCAAGTGGAGGAGTTCAAGTATCTCGGGGTCTTGTTCGCGAGTGATGGGAGAAGGGAGCCGGAGATCGACAGACGGATTGGGACTGCAGCTGCAGTAATGCAGACGCTGCACCGGTCCGTCGTGGTGAAGAGGGAGCTCAGTGTAAAAGCGAAGCTCTCAATTTACCGGTCGATCTACGTCCCTACCCTCACCTATGGCCACGAGCTGTGGGTAGTGACCGAAAGAACGAGATCGCGGATACAAGCGGCAGAAATGAGCTTCCTCCGAAGGGTGGCTGGCCTCTCCCTTAGAGATAGGGTGAGAAGTTCGGCCATCCGGGAGGGGCTCAGAGTAGAGCAGCTGCTGCTCCACATCGAAAGGAGCCAGCTGAGGTGGTTCGGGCATCTGATAAGGATGCCCCCTGGGCGCCTCCTGGGTGAGGTGTTCCAGGCATGTCCCACCGGGAGGAGGCCCTGGGGCAGACCCAGGACACACTGGAGAGATTATATCTCTCGGCTGGCCTGGGAAAGCCTTGGTGTTCCCCCGGATAAGCTGGAGGAGGTGGCTGGGGAGAGGGAGGTCTGGGCCTCTTTGCTTAGGCTGCTGCCCCCGCGACCCGGCCTCGGATAAAGCGGATGAAGATGGATGGATGGACGTAGATCGACCAGTAAATTGAGAGCTTCGCTTTTACACTGAGCTCCCTCTTCACCACGACGGACCGGTGCAGCGTCTGCATTACTGTAGCTGCAGCCCCAATCCGTCTGTCGATCTCCGGCTCCTTTCTCCCATCACAGGCGAACACGTCCCCGAGATACTTGAACTCCTCCACTTGGGGCAGGAACTCATCCCCAACCCGGAGTGGGCAATCCACCCTTTTCCGGCTGAGAACCATGGCCTCAGATTTAGAGGTGCTGATCCTCATTCCCGCTGCTTCAAACTCTGCTGCAAACCGTTCCAGTGCGAGCTGGAGGCCCTCACCCGATTAAGCCAACAGAACCACATCATGCGCAAAAATCAGAGATGAGATTCTGAGGCCACCAAAGCGAAAGCCCTCCGCCACTTGGCTGCACCTAGAAATCCTGTCCATAAAAATTATGAACAGAACCGGAGACAAAGGGCAGCCCTGGCGGAGCCCATCACTCACCGGGAACGAGTCCGACTTATTGCCGGCAATGCGAACCAAGCTCTTGCAACGGTTGTATAGGGATCAAATGGCCCATAGCAATGGGCCAGACACCCCATACTCCCGCAACACCTCCCACAGGACACCCCGAGGGACACGGTCGAATGCCTTCTCCAAGTCCACAAAACACATGTAGACTGGTTGGGCAAACTCCCATGCACGCTGAAGTATCCTCGAGAGGATAAAGAGCTGGTCCAGTGTCCCGCGACCAGGACGAAAACCGCATTGTTCCTCCAATTTTCTCAGTCGACATCAGCAGCGCTCTGCTAGCACTATACACAGTGCAGGTAGAGCACCGCTTTGCCCTCCTGAGATGCCTGACGGTTTGCCAGAATCTCTTCGAGGCAGTCCAAAAGTCTTTTTCCATGGCCTCTCCGAACTCCTCCCACACCTGAGTTTTTGCTTCAGCCACTGCACGAGCCGCATTCCGCTTGGCCTGTCGATACCTGTCGGCTCCCTCCGGAGTCCCACAGGCTAACCAAGCCCGATAGGACTCCTTCTTCAGCCTGGTGGCTCCTTTCACCTCTGGTGTCCACCATTTGGTTCGGGGATTACCACCACTGCAGGCACCAACCACCTTGCGGCCGCAGCTCAATGCAGCAGCTTCGGCAATGGAGACGCTGAACATGGTCCATTCGGACTCAATGTCCCCAGTCTCCCTCGGAATGCTGTTGAAGCTCTGCTGGAGGTGTGCGTTGAAGATCTTGCGGACTGGGGCCTCTGCTAGACGTTCCCAGCACACCCTCACTACGCGTTTAGGTGCACCAGGTCCGTCCAGCGTCCTCCCCCGCCACCTGATCCAACTCACCACCAGGTGGTGATCAGTTGACAGCTCAGCCCCTCTCTTTAACCGAGTGTCCAGAACATATGGTCGCAGGTCTGGTGATACGATTACAAAATCGATCATCCCCAAATCCAAAGTGTAAATTATAAATGGCTAATAATAGCATATTTCAATAGACATATTCTTATAATGATGTGTTTGCTGTTGTATCCTTAAACTCTGTGCTTATAGTTAGAAATCTTGAAATGAGCAAGTTACCAATATGGATGACATATCTATGATGTGATCATCATTAACCCTTTAAAGCCGGTCGGAGCGGGCACGGTCTGTTTTGCGTAACTATTTTTAAATCCCGGTAGCTCTGCAACCACGTAAGCTAGCGCAATAATTTTTTTTGCATATGAAACCAGAGGAGTTGTACTTACATCTTATGCCATCAGCTTGTCCTAGGTCACAGTTTCCTTCCACATATAGCTTTGCAAAAACTGCATAAAAAGCACTTGCAGCAACAAAAACATAATATTCCAGAAACACGCTTTGCCGATCCGATCAGCTGTTCATAACACTTCCTACGTTGGAATAGACGTCAGCACGAACTTTTGCATGTCCGCCATTACCTGCCCGAAACCGGAAGTGACGTCATTTTCGCGGAAATGTAGTTTTTTTTTTACCATCAGGGCCTCAGGGCCTATACTGGTGTTTTTAAAAGTTATCTTTGACTTTATGACTTTCTGTGTCGTTTCTGGGATGCTGAGGACTCATATTGCACTGCTGGAAATAGTTTATTTTGATGCATATGCTGCTTTTTTGCAAATTCGCAGTATAATATTTATTTTTGTTTTTCCCGCAGTATATAAAAATTGGTGTATTTCAAAAATAAAACTATGAAGACACTCAAAATAAATTTCCTGTGGTAGGAAACTATTTTGTGCAACTTTTTTGTATTTACAGTTTTGAGGGATAAGCCTCTTAAATTTCTCTAACTAGAAATATATGTTAAAAAAGCAAAAATGATTTTCAATTTTTTTGTAGTTTATTGCACTTTTTTGCAATTTATGTAATTACTATGCACTTAATGAATACATATTATTAAAATCTGGGTTATAATTGTTGTATTGGTGTATAGCAACTTGAAATGCTCCCAAAAATGGCACCACACCATTTAAAAATATAATATAAGCTCTGGCGGACTTGGTTCTATGGTAGGTCTTAAAGGGTTAAAGACAGCGGCTGGAGTTTGTTTTTTTTTCTCCATGTTCCACAGATTCAAATTTACCTCAGTGTGCAGAGCATGAACCCAGTTATTCAGATACTCAGTCACACATATGAACATAAAACGGCTTTGCTGATCTACTTTTTTAAATTTTTGTTGAAACTGCCAAAAAAGGTGTTTATTTCACTTTACGCTTATTATTGATGTCATGGGTTTTATACAGGACTAGATTGCATTTGAAAGTTTTCCCAATATTTTGTCTAACCCATTACCATACATTATGTGCAGCTTCCTGTAGACAAGTCTCTGATGAGAAAGACTCTTGGGAATCTCAAGTCACAAGCTGTAAAATTGCATAATGCATTAGAGCATAGCGTACAGGGTCAGTTATTTTCCTTGAACAGCCTTCTCACCCTACATATGCCTACATAATGCTTCGAGAATACACTCCCTTTTAAGCTTTTATTTTAAAGCAAAGTCGCTTGTCCGAAAAGACGAATGTGCTACAACTCCTTGGCTGCATGCTTTTTCAGAGCAGTCATAGTCATTCTGAAAGTTGAGAGCACATTGGTTACACTTGGAGGAGCAATTTATTTCAAGGTTCATATGAGGAGGTTAAGCTAGTTCTGTGTATGAATAAGCAGCCCAGTCAGACAGACTCAAGCTTGGCTGCACTTACTGAGGAGCCATTTTCATTTTCTATCTTTCATACAGCCTTTTCCTGGCCATAAATACACTATGTCCAAACCTTTAGAATACTCAAATGTGGGGCGCATGCACACACACACACACACACACACACACACACACAAAACAGGACAATCTTATAATGTGAGCCAGACCAAAATGTCTCCCTTTCCCTTTATGCCCCTGTTCAACTCTCTCCCTTCATCTTCTCCTGAATTATGCTGAAAGAAGGTGCAATATAAAGCCCAGAGAGTGAGAGTATATGACAGAATGATTTGGTTCATTTATTCATGGAAACAACATCAAAGCTTATACATGAAAGATAAAATACCTTCCATGTGGATTATTTAATGTAAAAAGCAAACATTTAGTGAGTCTAAGTGGAAAGACAGCATAATACGTATAATGTATAATTAGGTAAAGAACCATCACAGAATTCCAGTCACAAACATTGCATTTTTATTCGTATCTGCCAGTATAACACTGCCTATTTCTAATTAAAATATCTAAATCCAGTGAAAAGGACATTTGTCTGCACAGTAGTCTGTTGCATTATTGGTTTTTCTGAACAAATATAGCAGATATTTATGATAGACTGAGGTCTGGCGTGTACAGTGCTGCTGCTCTATGAATCATTGGTCAGTTGCTGCTCCAAACCAGAGAGCATGAAAATAGCCCTGATGAGAGACGAGAGGAAATGGAAATAGTTTACCAGCAAACACAACACTTCTGACTTTGAAAATAAAACTGAATGTACCTTCAGTGACTGAATTTCTTAGTAATCTTAGTTTATCTGACACGCCATCAGATATTCTTAGAACAAATAGTTTTTAGTATGTATATATAAATTCAATGTCATATTTTTGTACGATGTTATGCCACTTTTCCAAGGTTGAATATCACAAATCCTTTTTTGAAAGTCTCTGAAGAAACAAAATATATGAATCTAAGGAGCTTGGAACGAAAAGCCTCTGGACAGTGGGTTTACCCGAAACCATGGCTGATTGTGGGCTACACCCATTTTCACACCTTGGCTCGTGTGATTATGTAGAAGATTAATAACGGGGTCCGTGACCCTCTTGGGGATATTCCCACAGGGCTTAAAATCTGGGACTCTCCACCAGTTGCTCTTAGAATTGAAGAAGCTTCTCGGATGAGAGGTGAAACGTCTTCAAGGAATATTAAAGAAGCCCACAAGCTTTTTTTTAAGCTCCTAAGAATACAATGACCTGGATGACTGAAAAAACTTCAGAGACAAAATATATGAATGCTTTCAGATTCAGAGATAGGGATTAAGATGGAATTTTTTTACAGTTTGAGTTGTTTTGATGCATGCTCAATCATCCAGGTAAGTAAATCTCCAAAAGTTGATTCTGCTCATCTGGACGTAGCATTTTGTGGGTGAAAATCAAATCTCGGGACGTACCACATTTCACGGATCACATTAACTCGGTGGACCAACACATCAAATTCACCAGGGAGGATATGAAAAGTGGCAGGTTAGCCTTCTTAGACTGTGAGATTTCCATCAGTAATGGGTGGAAATCTAAAAGCTGACGTGTACCGTAAACCTACACATACGGATCAGTATTTAAGGTTCGACTTTCATCATCCACTGGAGCACAAACTGGGTGTCATCAGGACGCTACAACACAGATCGAACGCCATCCCCACTGACACACCGGCCAGGGAGGCAGAAGAACAGCACATGAAGAAGGCCCTGAGTAAATGTGGTTATCCCAGCTGGACTTTTGTCAAAGCTGGAAAAGGGCTGTTTCTTAAAGTTTGTATCTGTCTTGTGTGAAACTTGTATGAAAAGCATACAATAGTGAAAACAGATATAAGATCCCTTGAAAAATTATATAAATGAAACTTGTATGTTTTGGATACTTACTAAAACAATATATGAAAGTAATGAGAAAGTGGCCACTTTCATGAGTAAATCATATAAGCCTTATATGATTCACTAAAGTAGACCACATCTTATACAAGTCTCTTATAAGTTTTTTCTATTACTTTTCCATATGGGACTGCAGTCAGCTGAGACTGAAGAAGTCACTTGGATGAGTGACGAAATGTTTCTCCCACAAAATGCTACGTCCAGAATCAACTTTTGGAGTTAGCGTTGTTGTTTTTGGTTTTATTTACTGTTTAATAGTTTAGGAAATACCTATTCTGTAATCTAAAGTAATAATTTTGTTTAAAATAAGCCCTTTCACACTGTTAACCAGATGTTATACAGTCACTGGGAAACAAAGGCAAACATCTTCTGCTTCATATACAACGGGCTGCTCTGTTTTCTTGCTTGCATGTGTGTTGAGTCAACAATGGCAACTGTCTTTTATCCTGTCTTCCTTCTCTCACCCCAACCGGTCGCAGCAGATGGCCGCCCCTCCCTGAGCCTGGTTCTGTCGGAGGTTTCTTCCTGTTAAAAGGGAGTTTTTCCTTCCCACTGTCGCCAAAGTGCTTGCTCATAGGGGGTCATATGATTGTTGGGTTTTTCTCTGTATCTATGAAGCGCCTTGAGGTGACTTATGTTGTGATTTGGCGTTATATAAATAAAATGGAATTGAAAATTGAATTGAATATAAATATTTTACCTCCACATGTCTTTGGTACACCTCCTTAAATCACAAAACCTGCATTATCATGATTCTGGTGATGTGTTGTTGAACTAGGAAAATGCTCAGTGTTGTCAAAATATTTCAATGTGCCTTTTAATGCCCTAAGCTTGCCTACAGCCACTGACAACAACAAGTGGGTGTGTTGACAGCAGCATCTGGCACTTTATGTCTGTCCAGGTCACATAGGTTGAATGTCTTGACAGCACAGACATGTGCATTTCCTGGGATTTCTTTTGCTTTGCTGCAGATGACAGGTAATACAAACTGACATTACTTTAGTTAAAGACACACTTTTTGGCAAATATATTATTTTATTTATTTGAAGAGTCTTGAATTCCGCTTACCCTTGAGACAGTGACATCAATAGAAAAATGCCATCATTAGATTAAAAAAGCCAAAAACAAAGCAATGGTTGCTGAAGTCTTTCTTTGGTTAGGAAAGAAACCTCTTCACCACATGTAGCACTGTCACAGTCCACAATCTTCATAATTATAAATAGAGACACTTTTCAACATGGTGCAAACCACTGGTTACATCCATAGTTCTGAAAAATAAATGAAAAAATAAAAATTATACGTAATAAATAAATTGTACAGATGAAACCAAGATTCTCTTGTAGCACAGTTATGGCAGAGCATCTCATCTGGGTCAGAGCATGCTATGACAGCCAAGGAATTAAGACTTCAGGCAGCTAGAGACAGTTATAACAAAAATTTAAATGAAAAAGAAGTCCATGTATGAAACCTTCTTATCTTGATTTGATTGGAGAGACCTGCATGTGGTAGGCTCAAAATTGAGCCACAGGTGGTATAATCAGAACTGGGACCTTGGGTATCTGGAATTAAGAACGTTTAAGGACATCTGCATGTTTTCATGTCATTTAGTTAACAAAAAAAAGTCCATGTGAAAGACAAAAAAAACCTTCAGACCAAAAACAAGACAAGACAAAACCTAATGCTGTTGGTGAATAATTAACTAAAAAATGATACATTGTATACAGTTGCATTGAGAGCCATACTTCTTAAAAGCTTATAGTCAGACTCAGTCTGTAGGCCCAGGTGCACTGTTTGCCTCTACCTGAGCAAATGGATCTCACATACAGTACAATATTGCCTGGTATTACTCCTGAAAGCTGAGTGACAGAGTGACAGAGAGAGAAACCAGCAGCAGAACATTCAAAGGACAAACAGTCAAGGCTTGATTTGCTAAGAATAAGAAAAGCAGTGACGCCCGTCCAGCTTGCAGCACCGCTGCTTTCATTTTTAGCTGTACCTTTTTTGTCAGTAGAATAAGCTTTAAATGCAGAAAGTATGATGTGGTATGTGACCCCTTTAGGATCGAGTGTGTGAGCATTTAATACTGTAACAAGTAGTGTAATAAATTATTTTCTTTGAGATGTTTATAAAAAAACGTAATGCTTTAAATTTTATTACTTCATAAAAGTAACTTTTTCGTGTAATTGAGGTCGACATAACGCACGTGTAGCCATACTTTCTCCTTTATTGCACATAATTGCTGAAATAGCGTAAAGACTGGTTATATAGAGATAATTTAATTCACATCTGCAGCTAAAATATCAAGATGAACTTTGATCAGACTATGGAACTTGGTTTTTGTTGTTGTTCTTTTTGGTAGTTTTTTAATTCTCAAGTCACAAATCAATCAATCATGTCAGAACTCTAACTCTCGTTTTCTGTTTTTAATCTGTGACTGTAGTTATTTTTATTTATTACAAGTGTTAATCTACAAGCAAAGCAAACAAAAAAAACCATTTCTAACAACTTTTCATTTCATGTATCACATTCATGTGAGGGTTGAGGCTGCTCTAGTAACTCAATACAAGCTCCGAAAAAGTTGTGTGACCTAGAATGTAATTCTGACATTTGTAAGTCTACTATTTGGATTTATCTGTGTCATTAAAAAGACAAACTACACAACTGAAAACTGTAAATTGCAGCAATGACAATGTGAAAGTTTGCAAAGACATTAAGAGAGACCTGACGTCTATCTCATGAGGTCCCAATGACTCCAGTCATCCCTCTTGCAAGTGGTGTGTCTGATTCTGTTTAAATAGACCTAATAAGAACAACAAAAACTCATCAGCAAAAATCATTCTGTGCTTTGAATGAAAGAACAAAAAAGGGAAGCTAGATAGGATTAAAAAAAAGAAAGAAGCAAAATAGTGTTAAATGGAGCAGATAAAACTCAGTATATTACCTGCTTAATAACTAAATGCTGCTAAACATGACTACCACTTTTTTTATTTACTTTGACATTAGTTAACTCAGCTAAAACAGTATCCTAATGTGTTTAGTTCTACTGGCTGTCATGTGAACAAGTCAAGTGAACAAAGGGGTCGGTGTCATAACTCGAGCAGTCAACTCGCTAGTCTTATCTTGTTTTACCTGTCATGAGTAACATTGTGGTGTCATATTATTTAGAACATAATGGTGATGAATGCTGGTTGGAGAGTCCCGCCCTGTGATTTTTTGCCTAGGGTGCCAACTGACTGCCTACACTGTGCATTTTGCTCCATAAAGCTAACCTCTATTCAGACCCTGACATTTGAAGAGATCCAGAAAAATTATGTCATAATTGTTTAACCTTTTCTGTTTATTTAAAAAATATTATCAACAACTCACCTGCTGCATAAGGTACAAGCACACTAAACAGTGCCTTTTACCATATTAGAATAAACTGCAGTCATATGCATATACAGTACATCGTTGGATTTTTTTTTAAAGGAAATTGGCAATAATTTAAGATAAGGTCTAAGGGATTTAAGTGTTTGCTAATTCACAAAGAGATAAACTGAAAAATGCAATTTTCTCTTTTGCACTTCAAGCAGGGTGGAAACTCTATGATGATGCCTGCGCTACAAGGCTTCCCGGAAGGGAGGGCAAATTAAAACACAAATTGCTCAGGGGAGGCTGGAGGTTGGACCACAGTTGTGGTTTGAGATAGTAAACGGGGGTATGAAAGTGGTGCCTTCTGCAGACAACCAGCAAATCAGAGCCACTTGCTTTGAGGAAATCTTCTCACTCACAACAGCCTCAAGGCCATGCGGTAGGTTTAACACTGCTGGTAGACCCAAAACACAAACGATAATAAACACACAGCCACATAAACATAAACATCTGTAAACAGACATTCACTCACAGCAGTCACTTCCAAATGGGTTGTTTGTCACTGCATGTAACTAAAGTTAGATTTTTTTGTTTTTTACAGTTGCTAATTACAGTAATTCTCCTTCACTTTGATATTTAGGTGTTTTTTTAATTATCTTACCAAGTTTAACTGGAAGGGTAATACCTATTGATTGATTCTGTGGAGATAGTGCTACGCCTAAAACAACAGATCAATGGTGAGCAGGGATAGGTGTTGGGAGAAGGCTACACTAAAAAATAAGAAATATGATAATTGTAACTCTCAAGTTGTTTTTTTTTTTTTTTTTTTAATATTTTGTTGTTGCATTTTTCATCTGGTTAGTGGGCACATGAATGGATGGTTAGTGGGCACATGAATGGACCCGTGTGCCACTGACTGTTGGAAACACCCTCATATCATTTTCCATGACTGCTGGGTTAAACAAAAAGTCTCGGTTTTGAACTATGTTATCTAAAAAAATGCCTTGAAGTCAGTGAATGATAACATACATTTTAGTTTGGAGAAACAGCATAATAATTAAAGGATAATTAAAGGAAATTATGATATAAGCTTTAAGCGATTGCAATCAGCTCTTTAAGTGATTAATAATCAGCAATTCACTTAAAATAACCTTAGGCCCTAGAAAAGATCAAAATCATCTTTGACATCATGAGTTCTGATGATTTTGTTACATGTAGAGCATATGTAAGGTTTATTCAATCTTAAATTAAAAGGACACAAAGAAAATGTAGTTAAAGCCATTAATCTCCACGAGCTCGGGATTTTGTGTCTCCAGCTGGAAGCAATTGTGTTGTGCCTGCTGGCCAAAGGACAGCACCAAGTCACAAGCTGTTAAGTGATGTCAGTGGATTGTTCTCATATTAAATTTCTTATCTGCTGCATTAGCTTTTCTTCCCTTTATCCTCCTACAGCTGGTATATGCCTGTCCAGCAATGAAAGGCATATACAGGGAGGGATGATTAGACTACCTTGTTTTATTTTGACCTTTATGAACAGAAGCACTTAAAAACAGAGAAAAAGATGCTGCCTTATTGATTGAAAACAATTTATGTAAATGTCAGACAAATTCTTGCGTTTGACATGTACAAATATGTGTGTGTGATTTAAAACAAAAGTGGTTTTTAGATGTGTTTGTTTTTCTTGTTAGATTCTATCCATATGCTTTAGACTGATAAGGAATTAGTCATTAATTTCTACATTTTTGGCAACTCCAACAATAAACCAAGTCCCAGTGCTATTTTGCACTTGAAATCTTTAGCCGGTCTTATGCTTTCAGTATGTTTATAACTTTTGTCATTTTTGTAATATTTCTCAAGCACAAGGGAAAATAGTACTCTTTGTACTCCGAACATGTTTGTTTTTTGGGCCATTTTCTGCAGTCACTATGATTATGTTCTTGCTCCTGACAAACTATGCTACTGGGAAGAGGACAGAGACGAGAACTTAAATATCATTGTTCCTAACATTAGAAACAAAAACTAAAGTAAATGTGAATACACTTGAGAGTTTGATGACAGCGGACTGGGATATAGAAAATACATTTTTAAAAAGATACACAGTGACCTGTGCTTGTTTAATTTTTTTTTTACTTTCTTTTCTTTTGCCTGTTTTATTTTTAACACTTTGAAACACCCTTTCTTTCACTCTTCGGTGCATTTTACTTGAGCTGTGGGGTTTTTTTTGACATTCTCTGGGTACATTTCTTCAAGGGAGAACCATTTCGAGACACTTAGTGCAGTACATCAAATAAATGTCAGGTTTTGGTGTCAGTCCCTCAGACCATGCAGTATTCTCCAGAAAAGCCCTTTTGCACCCAGTTTAAACAGTCATATTTTAAACAGAAACCCGAATAAACCCAACTGCAATGCAGCTCCAGTCTTTTTTTTTTCAGTACATGCATGACTCTCACTCTTTCAAAGCTGGATACACTCCCACCTTTCTCTGTGTCATTGTCTCCTTTAACACTGAGAAGCTGATAGTAGAGTGATTTAGTCAACTTTGAAAAATCTAGGAAATCATTTACAAATGGATGAAACTGTCTGAGAAAAAAATACTTCTTTGCAAAATGTGCATTTATGCACATCACAAAGTATGCATATTGCATTTTCATTATTTTCAAAATGTTTCCCCATAATCTGGATGTAATTATTTCACTGAGTCTAAGTGTATAATGAATCCTGGCTGCTGCTTCAGCAACATTAGAATTTCTTAGATGCAGGGCATCTGAGTTAATCACAGAACAATCCATGTTTGTCCAGCATGTCCCCAACAACAGCTACATCTGGGGGCGGTGCTGTCATGCATTGCTAAACTCATCAGCCTGCCATGTGTATGCATGTGCCAGCTGTTGTGATAATTACCCTAAATTGCAGATTTATGACTCTGCTTACCAGCTGTGGTAGCTTGCTGGTTGTAGCCAGCTCTTCTCTAATTTGGAGTGAAAGATTGGATTTTTGCTAAGATGAATGGATTTTGTTTTCATTCTTTTAGGACACTTTAACTATTTTTTTTAACAGACCAGAAAATATTTTTTCGCATGTACTCGGAAATTAGAGGGTCCAAAAAACCCTCTAATGTTTTGAGGGTTAGAAATGTTTTGAGGGTCCAAAAAACCCTCTCACCTTTGTCTGCAACAAAGGTGCTGGATAATGTGGAGATTGTACAGCAGTCTCTGAAAATGACTTCTCTATGAGCCTTGTTCCGAGGAAGCCCTGTCACGTTGAAACAATACATTTATCAGTGCGTGTCAACAAAGTTTGAAGTTCTTAAACATGGGCAGTGGTACAATATAACACTGCAACCTAACACTAAGACACATATGATGCATGTACAAATGTACATGTTTGAAAAGTGATGCAATCCTGAACTTGTTACACTGAAAAAAGTCTAACATGCAGTCATTCATTCAATCTAATAAGTGCCATTCAAAACAGAATAAAATCATTGATTTGATTGTGAAACCCTTTCTTTTTGCATTTTAAAATACCACTTTTGATTTGGATGAAACTAAATATCTGTACAAAGGACACAACGCAAAGTTTTTGATTTCTCTCAAAACATATATTTCTTTTCATGTTGAACAGATAATATCTTTAATTTGAGTCAAAGTGATTTGCACTTGAACACGCCCACCAGAAATAGACCGGGACCCATTTTTATTCTGCATGGCTGCTGGAAACATCATGTCACATCTTTGATTAATTTCATCTGAAAATAAACGTAAGTAAAGCCAAGTGTGTTACAAAAGCTTTTATAATTTGTATTGCCAAAATTGCAGAAAATAACCCCATTTAAGCTGGGTCGACAGTAGGGGTGTGTATTGGCAAGAATCTGGCGATACAATATGTATCATAATACAGGGTAGACGATACGATATATTGCAATACTAAAAGCCAGACGATATTTGTGTTTAGTAGGACTAAATTTAATTAGGAAAACTCAAGTAAACAGTCCAAACTGTTTAATGCTTGACATGAAACATCTGAAACAAAAACACTCTAAGTTCAAAATGAATGGAGAAATTAACATCTGCCTTATTAGAAGTCATGTCAAATAAACAAACAAAAACTACTTTACTGAAATATCAAGTATTTTTTAACATGAAAAAAGTAAACATGTAACACTGAAGTCTTTCTAAGTACTATGATTGTAAAATACTTATCCAAAAACTGCTCTATGGAGCATCAAAACAAAGAACTTTTTATGTGACCTTAACATAAACAAATATAAATCAAAAATGAAATTGCTTGAAGAATCCATCCAAGTAAACATTAACAAAAAATGTAAAGTCCTATTACAATTAAGTGTTAATAAAATAAAGTACAGCTCTGCAGTGTCCATCAATGGAACACTTTTAGTACAACCTGAAAAAAGGAATTTACTCATCTAAATAAGTGCTTATGAGACTCAACCAAAATGTCAAACATTCTCATATCAGAGATTTTACATGTGTAGTGTTTTCTCAGTGTTTATTTTTCAATTTCCAGATTTTTGTGCAGGAATACAAGCTGATCGACATGGTCAGCTCTCAGGACACTTCTCTGTGCATTTACAATGTCTCTGCAGAGGAGAAAACTCTCTCTGCAGAGACACTTGTTCCAGGAATGCATAGGAAACTCCTTGCTACTTTGGATAGCTGAGGGTATTCCTGTTCATGGTCCTTCCACCAACTGAGAGGATTTCCTGTGAGAGGCAAAGGGGTCTCATCTCTATACCTCTTGATCTCAGCTGCAGCAACATCATGTTCTGATTTTGGTGCAGTATTGTCACTAGTAGAGGCAAACGTAGCTCCGAGCAAGTCCACCAATGCACATGAGGTCCTCTGTCTTTTTAGGGGTGGCCGAGGGATGGAGTCAAAGTTGTCTTTGATATGTGGGTGATGAGCCTCCTCTGTGGCATTCTCTTCCTCCACCTGTTTGTCAGTCTCCTCATTCTTTTGCTGCTGAAAAACATTAAATTCAAATAGTATTAATGTCAGAAAGTCAAAATTCAAATCCAAGATTCACCCTGTTTTTCACTAATATTTGATGACAAATGTCATCAATATGCTTTTTTTTTTTTTTTCTTTTTACTTTATTCACTTGCTTATAACTTCAGTTGAATTTTTCCAAATAAACTAATTTATTTACTTACATTTTCTTCCTTCTTTATCACAGTCACCACAGTGTCCAACAGTCTGGAATAGGTCTCACTGGTCTCTGCTTCAGACAGGAAGGGCAGGTCCTTAAACCGAGGATCAACAGTTGATGCCATCCATAGTGTCTCCCTCTCATTTACATATCTCTTTCCCAGATCTTCTGCTATGGCAGTCTTAATGTCCCTTACTGTCGGTGTATCATCAACACTTTCTTGTGCACCCATCACAAGCTTGGCATGAAAAGGAGCAATGATGGACAGGGTTGGCATACTCTCCTCTGACATCACCAGGGTGGCGTCCTTCATAGGCTTGAGTGCCCTGACAACTTCTTCTGCACATGTGATGTCAGACTCACTTAATGTGAAAATTTCTTTTTCACTCTTCCTAACTTCTGCAGAAAGCAGAGCTGCACAGATGGCTGGTTGCTGTTCTAAAAATCGTTCTATCATATCATAGGAGCTGTTCCATCTTGTAATTATGTCCGTGATCAATCTGTGAGCTGGTAGCTGAAGGAGGCACTGTTTCTGCTTCAACTGGTTGCTGGCTGTGGTGCTGCGCCTGAAAAAGGCTGTTACACGTCGGATCCTCCCGAGAAGTCGCACCACGGATTGTATTTTCAGTGCTTTCTGTGAGGCGAGATTCAGACTGTGTGCAAAACATTGTATGTGCGTCATGCCTGCAAGTCTAGCCGCGAGAACCATGTTTGGTGCATTATCGGTAACAACAACAAGGTCCTTTGCGTTCAATCCCCATTCAGCCACAGCGTCAGTTAGTAACGCTGCAATGTGCTCACCTGTGTGACTGTCATGCATGGCTCGGGTTTGTAGTACATGAGACTGAAGGTTCCACTGGTCTGTTATGTGATGTGCTGTAACAGTTACGTACGATTCAGTGGCTCTCGAAGTCCAAGCGTCGCATGTCAGAGCAACTGTCTCAGCCGAGTTGAGAGAGTCCAGCACTGTCGCTTTGACTTCTTGGTACAACTTTGGCAGAGCGATGTCCGTGATGTGTTGTCGAGAAGGAACGGTGTAACGGGGCTCCAGCGTTTTAATCATATTACGAAATCCTTTATTCTCCACAACACTCAGGGGGCGCATGTCTTTGCAAATAAAAACAAGTACTGACTGCGTTATTTTTGTTGCACGAGTTGAAGTTGCTGGTAGTTTCGAAAAGTTAACTTCTTCAATTGTCCGTTGAGAGGAATCACCTCATTTTGTTTTAAAATTAGCATTTGACGCTACGTCGCTATGGTGTCTAGACACGTGTGTTCGTAAATTTGTTGTGTTACCGGAATATTTGACTCTGGCGGTGCAGATTTTACAGACTGCATAGCTCTTGTCATAGTCTTTACTGCCTTCTTTTGTCCTAAATCCAAAATAAGTCCACACATCAGCTTTGAAAGCTGCGGGGGCCGGCTGTATCCTCTCCTCTTCAGTCATCAGTTAGCTAGCATCACACACGTCCACTGACTGTTCTACTTCGTTCTTTTGGCAAACTAGATGCTTCTACAGTTATCGCGAGACCTCGTTTTTACGTCATAGTAAAGGCGGTGAAAACTGCAAACCAGTGGCCGGAGTTTGAATTCCAACATACAAAAGAAATAAACAGTAAATGCATGTCATTTTTCAATTAAAAAAATCGATAACAGTGATTTTAAATATCGATTCAGTATCATTGCGCGAAATATCGCGATATTTCGTTGTATCGATATTTTCTTACATCCCTAGTCGACAGCCACCCCTAATTTTTGCATGATTGTAGCTGCTAGCTATAAGCTAGCTAGCTATCCTGCGCAACGTTAGAACTGGTTACCAGAAACCGACCATCACAGTCGGGAATACAAGTTAGTATACTGGTAAAAAACGGCTTTTTGCCTAACTAGCTAGCGTTACCACGATGCATCGGTGGTGGATAAAGCTAGCTAGCATAAGTTCATAGTTCATAACATTCATAGTATAACTCCGTGCTCCGCTTCGTTTGAATTTTTCTGGTGAGCTCGCGGTTTCTAGACACAAGCTTGTGTTTGTGCGCGCACGTTTGTCTCTCTTCATATAAATATCTGTGTGTTATGTGTGTGTACACCGAGCGCAAAAGATAATTATTAATGTGCATGATTTAGAGACAGAAATAACAAGCCAGCATATAAGATCAATGACATAAGACTAATTCCTTCAATTGACTTTCAGGCGCGGCTCGGAAAAATGTGCATTTTCTGAAGAAATTTTAATTTTAACAGCAAAAAATTGACCCTATGCCAAACTTAGTCGCTAATGGCTGGTCTGTAGACTGTTTGGTATGTCATGTTACGTATTTCTTGGTTTTTCTATGTAATGTGTTTTATAGAGAAGTAACATTATTCTTTTTTTTCTGTATGCTTTCAGAACCACAGATCGCTCCATCCATTCCATGGCTGAAGCATACATTTTCATTTAATCTGAACAGGTATCATTTTGCATTTACACTGCACATCCTTTTTAAACATTTCATAATAATCTAGACCCTCCATCATTATCCTCTCATTCACCTTGCTGATGTGTTGAGGACTTGATAAAAGAATACATGGTATGTCCATATCTGTTCTGTCTCTACATGAGATGCAGTCTCTTGATGTAAATTTGACAACTCTGCTATTAAATGCAGTGATTAATGTAGGACAGCAACGATTAATCAACTCATCAAGTTAATATCTTAGGGTTCTGTATTGTTTTCTTTTTTTTTTCTTGGGCTTTGTGGAACATTTATGAAAATGTTCCACCATTGATTTAATTTAATGATTATGCAATTCACAATCTGATTAGTCAAATAATTGTTCTAATAGTCTGTGACCAAACAACTATCAAAATAGTAGTTTATTATGGTCAAAGATTTATCAGGTGTGCCAGACTTCAGTTCTTCACTTGTACATTTTGTTCCATATTTTACCTCAAGATATCCCAGAAAGATGAAGCTGAGGAAGAGCTGCAGAGTACCACCATGGCACTCTTCGTCTTCAGGGACAACTCAAGCCTCCTACATCAGCCTCGAGACATCGGGATAATCATTGATGGTGTGGAAGTCCTGAATGAGTTGCCTTCTGTGGCAGCTGGAGTGGCAATGGTCTTTGGACTCTGTTATGCTCTTAATATGGAATATCCACGAGGATTCAGGTTCACCTTTGAGGCTCTTCAAAAGATTATGATGGAGCTTGACTTTAACAAGATGACCTCTAAGATTCGCAAACTTAATTGTGAACTTAACACTGCACAGTAGTGTGTTTGCATGCATGTGTGCATGTGTATGTGCACATGCATGTGCATGTGTGCTTGGTTATTTTGCTTGGTTGGCCTGCAGTGGTATTCTACATTCAAAATTTATAAGAACACCCATTTGAAAGGGAGATTTAAGTTGATTTCATTGATACATGTGTAGATTTTTTTTTTTTTACATTGTACAGGCACAGTGCACATATAAACATTTTTGAGTACTTGCAAATTGGTTTAAAAAGAGTTTTTATAATGGTTTTATGCCAGTTTTAGACAGGTTGCAGGTTTTATACTGGTTTTCAAAAGATTGCAGGTTTTATACTGGTTTTCAAAAGATTGCAGGTTTTATAAAACAAACATTTCTCTAATCATTTCTGCCGTAGCACTAAATCTGTATATTACTAATCCTCTCTATTGATTATAGTTAAAATGGTTTGGAACAATAAATAATTTTGAAATAATTGGTTGGCCAACTGTCTTGTTTTTTATAGGAAATGCAGAGCATTTTTGAACTGAAATGAAATGTAAAAAATATAGTTTGAATATATGTAAATCAATTACCTGGCTTCAACACAAACATATTAGTTCATGTTAATTTGGTTCGATGTGAATACATTAGGTTGGTTAAATTTCAATATATTAGCTTGGTTCAATAATTAAAATATGGTTCTATGTAAAAAAATCAATTTGGATCAATGCAAAATTTAAAGTTTCAGTCAAGTCTAGTAATATTGTTTATATCAACATAAAAGTATCAGGTCATATCAAGTGACTCAATTTGGATTCTATAAAGCCAAATATTTTGGATGTGACAACTGGACATCATTTTTTTTAATTTGAATAGGGTTATTCTTTTTACAGTGTACTATGAAGTATTGTATGGCTGCATTAAAAAGTATGTCAGATTTTGTGAACACATCATCGTACCAGCCAGAAATGCATGACAGATTTGTGAACAACAAGCCCTGAATCACCAGTGACAAGTGCCCTTTTTAAAGGATCCTTCAGGTTTGGAAACAATCAAGACCTGAGGAAGGTGAAACTTTGGAAATCCAAGAATTCCTACAGGAGGACACCAAACTCAAGCAGAACAACACACTGGATGTTGGGAATGAAAAGAAAAAAGTCCCTTCATTTAAGGTGACAGTCATTTAACCCCCTTTGAGGAAACACTTGGTGACTGTGGTGACTTTACCCTCTGCAACCAAAAATGGGAGTATATGACGTGGTCTTTAAGATGCAGAGGCCTTACTCCTATCTAGACAGTAAGGGCTGTACACTGAGTGCCTTAAACATGCTACAACCACTGGTACTGAGGGAGAAGCTAAAGGAAACATCAGTATACATGTAAACCTTCTCATGGATTACTGACTACCTGACAGGCAGATCACAGTATGTGAGACAGGGGCAACAGCTTGTCTGATTTGGTGATGTGCCGTACAGGAGGGCCACAGGGGGGCTGTGCAGTATCCATTCCTGTTCACCTCAGATTTGAAGTGCAACTCCAGGTCACGCCGCCTACAGAAATAGACTGATGATCTGCAGTGGTGGGATGTATTTGCAATGTGGAGGAGGAGCAGTGCAGAACACATATGGGCGATTTTGTGGAGTGGTCTAGGTGGAATCATCTGCTCCTGAATGTGAGTAAGACAAGACTGATGGTAATCACATACAAGAAAACCTACAGAGCTGGTTATGTGTAACCCTCAGCTCCATTGCCACGAGGACATATACAGGTAATCTTTCACTAGATCACACCTGAAAAAGTTAACCAACTCTTCATTTTTAACAATTTATTACCATTTAAAATTCTATTTTGCTTTGGTAATTTTGAAATATTTTATTTTAATCAGATTTTTATTACTTTTTAAATTATTATTATTAGTTAGCCCTGCGACAGTCTGGCGACCTGTCCAGGGTGCACCCCGCCTCTCGCCCAATGACAGCTGGGATAGGCTCCAGCACCCCCCGCGACCCTGAAAAGGATAAGCGGAAGCAAATGGATGGATGGATGGATTATTATTATTATTATTATTATTGCTACAGATTATTAATAAAGCCTGGTTCAATCCCACAAGAAAACACAAATCCCTTTGGAGTTGTGTCAGGGAGTGCAGTCAGTGTGAAAAAATCTGCCAAGTCAAACATGCATAGGTACCCGCTGTGGCAACCCCTCGTGAATAACTGAACAGCAAAAAGTAGCTTCCGTTATTATTACATTTCATCTACTGTAGCAAAACAGTATCCCAAATATGTGATAAATGAGACATTTCTTCTTCTTCACTTCAATATATGTTACATTATAAGAGACAACATGATTATGCTGGTTATACCTAAGTGAATTAGTTGGTAACATCAAATAACTGCCCTTTTCCTCTTCTTTTCTAAAGCAAGAGATGTTATTTCACAGCCTCAGGTTCAGGCTTCCCTTCAAAATTGAACATAGAAAATCTTCCTTCCACAGAATCACACGTAGACCTTTCTATTCTGGATCTACACTATCAACCTGCAAATCTGGAGCTATGCACAAGAATATAGTGCATCATCCAACCACTAAAGCATGAAATGTGGCAGTAAGAAACATGACTTCAGTTATTACAGGCGAAGAGTCAACAATGTGCACCCTACTACTGCCCAGGGATGTTTGAACATTGAGTAACTCCACCATCTGCTTCAGTCTCTCTTTTTCTATCTCTCTCTGCTTTTCTCTCACTTGCACTCACACACAAACACACACACCCTTTCTTCAAGACCATCGCTCCTTGGGGAGCATATGCGACGCAGCGATCCAACACTAATTCTGCTGCCTGTCCTCAGTATAATCCAATCTGCTCTACTGGGGAAAGAGAAGAAGGGGTATAAAGGGAAGAGGACCCACAAACAAATAAACAACTATAGTCTTTCTGACAACAGTATGACTGAACTGTCACTTCCACACGTATTTGCTTTGATTTATTTTGACCAGATGGGTCATGCCATGTGTAATGACATTGTCTATTCAAACATAATCTATGGGCCTGTGCCCCATTTTTTTCTGAGACTTTAACTGTTGTTAAAGCAAAACAAAACAAAAAAAACAGAATAACTGATTGAAATGGCTTCTTCCTGCATGTCCCTCCAGAGATTTTTGGAGTGTAATCGTTTTAAAATTCATGCTGCTCAACTTCCACGAGAAGAGCGTGAATATTTCAACCTCTGCAAATGAGGACTCGGCGTCGAATTCCTTGATGACAGTGATTATGACAGGGTAATTAGTGAGATGGTTACATGATGATGAACGTCATTATTGTGCCCTCATCAAAGCCAGCCAGTCACAACCTGTGGAGCTAATAAACACGATAAAAGAAAAAAGAGTGAGAGCCTGTCTTTTAGTGTATATAAAGCGGCGACATGCTTGTATAATGTGGCATGTCATGCAAGTACATTCACAAGATAATGTGTCTTAGCTGAATTAAAGATTAAAGGATCGAAGCTGTTACACGAGAAGGCAAGGCTTTGTGATTTTCATTTAGAAATAAAATATGTATACAGTTAAGCAAATTATAATTCATAGTACCCAGGTTAACCATAGTGAGGGTAGCTTGCATGCTGTGCAGATTGTTGATACTGAAAATAGGGATGAAACACTGAATGCAGATAGCATCAGAGTTAGTCAGGGCCATTTCAATACCTGAGCTTTAAGTTCAGGGTATTTACATTTTGTGTTTAAAATAGAAGCTTTTTACACACTTACACATAAACCGAATGCTAATATAGAAATGTCAGGCCAGTGAAATTACTAGCCTAAGGAGGGGTTCAGTGAAATTAGCAAGAAGAAGAGTTCACACATTTCTATAGCAGCCAAACTAGAATGCCAAGAGGCAGATTTTACACTATACATTTTTCCCTTCTTCTCTAACAGTTTCATTAACTGACTCTGACTTCCATTCTGTGCTTTGCAGTCTCCCACATCTCTCTTTTGCCTTGAAAATTTAAGTCATGCAGCAAGCAGATTCCTGAAAAGCAGGGGGTGGCAGGGGAGTGAGAGAAATACCTCCAAGGATTAGTAACTAATCCAGGCTTTGGTCTGGGAGGCGCTAGCCTCTGCCTCCTGTCCTTTAAAACACTGGGAGCTCTGTCAGCAGGGTCACCGCTAATGGGTGGGGGGCTTCAGGGGTTTACAAGGAAGGAGTGATAGGGGTGCTTGTTAGCAGGCCAAGGCAATATTAGCTGCTTGTGATAGTTAGTGAGACTGTGGGTGTATTGGACTGGATGCGAGAAAGAATAGGTGGTTTAATCTGAGAGTTCAGGTTATCAGTCAAAAAAACAATACAAAACAAAAAACCCCAGCCATGTCTGCTTTCAAATTGAGACAGAAACTGTGTCGTCGTTGTTACTTTTTCATGTGAGAAGGATAAATAATTTGGGAGTTTAAAGTGACTACATTTTCCAGGCAACAAATTCTGTTACTCAGTGACTGCTGCCTGTCCATGCACACTGGAATTAGATGTCACAACATATGAATGACTTGATCAGAGATATGATAACTACTGTCGCACTTCGGTGCATCTTCTGTACAACCACTGAATTACCCGTGTGGTGATCCATTCATCTAGAAGGAACAGAGAGTGCAGTGCATAAGCCTGTGAAAATGAGAAAATTCATTTTAAATAATTCACAAATATATATATATATATATATATATATATATATATATATATATATATATATATATATATATATATATATATATATATATATATATATATATTTTTTTTTTTTTTTCTTTGTTTTAAGTTAACAACTGATAGCTGAATAAAACTACACTCAAAAAAGTCAACTAAGGCAGTTGTTTGATTAATTCAATAGACATTTGTCTATTTAACATGAACATATTGAGTTTAGGTTTTTAAATCATTATCAGTTGTTGGTTTAACATAAAATAACAAAAAGTTTAATGAACTAGATTTGCATTCTTCAGTTCAATTAAATGTAATTATTTTAAATCAACAACTCTAAAACCGATGCCTAGTGCGCATGCTCAAACTTCCCAAAAGTGAAGAGGCGGGAACGCGGAGAAGTTATGTGTTCAGTGGACTGCCATTTCCCTCTGCGGAATCTTCCACAATACAGGTAAGTAATAAATAACTCAAAATATCTTAGTCAAACGAAGTTGTTTTTATCCATTAATTGTTTAACAATGTTTTTAATTCCAAATGTGTAAGTTGTCATTAGACAGCGGGAGTGGAGCAAATACAGTGAAAATCTGGTATTAGACGGTGCCAATCGGTACCGTCTAATACCTGATTTATAATCCGCTCTGGGTATATTTATACTATTATTAGCATTTCCACTTCATTGTTTTTCTTTTTTTTTTTTTTTACCCGTTTTTGCAGTTAGTCTTATAGTGTTTTTAGCGGTTATTGATATGTTTAATTCAATATTTAACACGTTTGTAATTCACTTTCAAAGTAAATGAAGTTAGCTAAAGCTAGTATGGTTGTCTCATTGAACTTCTACCTAGCTCTGTTAGCATTCACTTTGGTTTTAAATGACGGTTATTGCAAGACATGGTCTTTGTTCACTTTTTTTTATTATCATTTGCATTTTTTCTTCTTTCTTTCTTTCTCTCTCCTTTTATTTTAAGCATTCGGCCTCTCACAGTAATGCAAGTTAAACTAGCATGCGCGATTTGCTAAATATTAGCTGTGTCCAAATTCAGGGGCTGCATCCTTCGAATTGACTTGATGCTAGTGCATGGGAAAAAGAGCATAAACACGAGGTCAGAGGAAAAGGCAATGGCGGATAGTTATGAAAATTGCCTGTCGGACCTTTACCGCAACTACCAGCATCTTTATTGCATAGTGTGAAACACTGCTATTACATTTGGCAACAGATTGGATATTTATCTGTGAATTTTATATTGCAAGAGGTATTTATATGTATTTGTATTTTTTTTATACATTTGCAACGAAGTAAAAAAAAAATCCACTGTGGAATTTTTATAAAATAATTTTTTCTGTTTTCTTTACCATAGTAACACCACAAAGAAAGCTGACCCCTTTTTCTGATTGTTTGTGCCTCCTCTTTAATACATGGTAAGCCTTTTACCATCATATATTTTTTATGATAGTTTTATGATTTAATCAAAGTGAAAAAAAGGTGCCAATAAAACTATCCTTAAAACTGCTTTTCTTTTTTTCTTTCAGTGACTTGTATGTGGCAGTGCAAGCGTTGTTCCATCAGGGAGAGTAGTAGGTACAATTATTGAAACACTGTACAGGGCTCGCAAAATGGCTAGCCCGACGTCCCAGGGCTAGCGATTTTTCCAGTCGGGCTACCAAAATCTATCTCTGCCCTGCCCGTCGGGCTGTCATAAGAAGGAAAAATATATGTCAATGCTTCTGCATTCTTTCGGAAATGTAGCTGGGTAATTATGTCATTGGCATCGGTGAGCCACTGTCAATATGTGACATATTGAAATCGCGTTTGAATTTGCGCTTGTTTTTTGCTTTCACTTTGCAATCGCGCGACCTGTGTATAGAGAGCGACAGCACTGATCTCTGAGTGATGATAATTTGTGCACCAATTCCTCTGACATCGTCTTATCAATCGTTAGCTTACTATGCAAACATGACAAGTGAAATCTCCCGCAGCTTAAACATATGAGAGGTTGATCGCGCAGACAATCGCTGAGTGTTATGTGAGTGCGTGTGTAAAAGCAGCAGGATATTAATTGTAGTTCTGCTTAGCCAAATAAGACAGGTCAGGGTGAAGAAGTGACAGCCAAAGAAAAGCTTACCACAAAACGGAAAAGTTATGACAAATCAGACTATAAGGCAAAAAGAAAGTGCAGCTTTATGGTTTCATGGACAAAAGAATTTCTGTGGCTGCAACATGACGAGCTATATAACCGGGGCTGCACATAAGTGGTCCGCAAGTGCGTATTTGCTGTCAAAATAAAAAACGCGCACAAGATAAGAAGTTGCAACGCGTGTTTGCATACATAAGATTTTCTGGAGGAGGACATATTTGTTTAGAACTCTTAAATATGTCGAAGAAGCTCCTTTAAGCAATTACTTTGGTTTTCCTCCACCTCCAAAGAAATGTCAGAAGGAGTCCGAACCACAAAAGAAGCGCGTATTCTCGCAAAAGTGGTTGCAGGAGGTGAGCTGGCTTCAAACAAATGATGAACACACAGATGTGGTGCAGAATGTGCCGTGAAAATCCCACTCTAGCGGACAAAAACAGTGCCTTTTATATGGATGCAAACGTGCGTTGCAACTTCTTATCTGTTGCACGTCTTTTATTTTGACAGCGAATGCGCACATGCGGACCACTTATGTGCACCCGTGTAAATAACATAATGTTCTGCCGGGTGTGTTGTTGGTTTTCCCTCGATTTCTGAGTCGACAAGCGCCTTTGTTACTGGGACCAGTCATTTTAAGAAAGGCCCCCATTAGAAATGGATTATTGCTCAGTCTGCAATATCTTTCCCAGAACAAACACCAATTGCAAATAATATACTAAAAATAAACCTGAAAAATCTGTTTAGAACAGCATACTGTGTTGCAAAGAGTGAACTACCACTGGTGCAATTTAGCAGTCTTTGCAAACTTCAAAAAGCAAATGGCCTAGATCTTGGTTCCACTTGCCTCTTACTTGTGACTTTAGTGGAAATTTCAAATTCAGTATCTGACACAGACTGATTCATGTCCTACACAGACAGCACTGATGTCTGCATGGTCTTCTAAAAGCAGCTTTAGTCAGCTTAGATGTGAAGTGAGTGAAATATACAGTTGCGTTTTTAATCAATGTATTTGTTCTCTATTGCAGATTGAGAAGGAGTTTCTGCGAATCACCACAAAGCCTCTGCTAGGGCTGCTCAATTAATCGAATTTTAATCACGATTACGATCTGGGCTTTCAACGATCATTAAAAATGACTGAGCCGATTATTAGCCCCTCCCTCATTTATCCGCGACACCTTAAAGGCCGGTCCGTGAAAATATTGTCGGGCATAAACCGTCCGTGGCGCAAAAAAGGTTGGAGACCGCTGATTAAGAGGACCCGAGGGAAGCTCGGAAAGCTAAGCAGAAGTTATTTGGAGAGTGACTGCCGTTGGTTGAAAAGAGAGTTTAAAAAAAAACTTCAGTGGTGTTGCACACTATTTTATATTATTTTTTTAAAGTCATTGTTAACCCTTTAAAGCCGGTCAGAGCAGCACGCTCCGTTTTGCGTAACTATTTTTAAATCCCTGTAGAACCTGAACCGTGTAAGCTAGCGCAATAATTTGTTTTGCATATGAAACCGGAGGAGTTGTACTTACATCTGATGACATCAGCTTGTCCTCGGTCACGGTTTCGTTCCACATATAGCTTTGCAAAAATTGCATAAAAAGCGCTTGCAGCAACAAAAACATAATATTCCAGAAACACGCTTTGCCGATCCTATCAGCTGTTCGTAACACTTCCCACAGTGAAATGATGCACATGCTGTTTTCTTTGCAAATTTGCATCATAGGATTGTTTTTTGTTTTTCCTGCAATATATAAAAATTGCTGTATCTCCAAAATAAAACTATGAAGACACTCAAAATAAATTTCCTGTTGTTGTAAACTATTTTTTGCAACTTTATTGTATTTAAAGTTTTGAGGGATAAACCTCTTAAATTTCTCCAAGTAGAAATATATGTAAACAAAACAAAAGCGATTTTCAATTTTTTTTGTAGTTTATTGCACTTTTTTGCAATTAATGTAGTTACTATGGACTTAATGCATACATATTAGTAAAATATGGGCTATAACAGTTGTATAGCAACTTGAAATGCTCCCACAAATGGCACTACAGCATGTAAAAAAAATAATATAAGCTCTGGTGGACTTGGTTCTATAGTAGGTCTTAAAGGGTTAAATAAATGTCGTCAAATAATCGTGATCTCAATTTCAGTGAAAATAATCGTGATTATCATTTTTGCCATAATCGAGCAGCCCTAGCCTCTGCTATCTACTTTCTTTGCCGAGCTTGACCAATACGCGCCACGCTTAATGGAAATCTTTCTGACCAAAGGAGGGACACGTGGAAAGAAAATAAGAGGTCTCATGCTTGCCATCTCCAAGGTTTGTATTAGGATTGAGTAGACTTTGTCATAGGCAGCAAAAATAACTTTTATTTGGAGATGAAGTTGTCAATTTTGTTTCAGCTTAACAAGTGGTACATGCCAGGTTCTAACCTAAAGAATAATTATGCAAGTTAACTGATTACCCTAGCTTTAAGAAAAACAGACTGGTTTTGGCTCATATTATCTCCTCCTCCTCTCCAGCATGACAACATCCATACCAGACGAGCATGCATCTTGAAGTCTTTGTGCATCCACCTAAACGAAGACTATGAGAAGTTAATAAAGGAGTACTTGGTGAGCCATTGTGACAGCATGTTGTCTGTAACATTCTCATACAAATTGTGACGTTGCCTCAAATGCAAATCATTAAAATTAAAATTTTGAGATTAGCAACAAGACACCTGGTATTGGGGAAAGGATGTCTTGAATACCAAACAGTATTAAGCGTTGCAATAAAGAATTTCTGGAATTTGGTATTGGAAGGAAAGAAATTTATGCCTACTTAAACTTGATACACAAACATACAATGCATTTAACATGCATCAAGACTATATTGCTTTTGAATCTGTACTTGGATTAAAACAAGTCCTGTTGTTTTTTCATTGTTATGGTCATCAGTATTTGTAAATAGAAATGTCTATGAACTTTGAGCTGTTTAGTACTAACACTTCTATACCTGTTTTATTTTAGCAGCTGAGTTAGCCTTTTCTCGAGTCCTGTCCCCCTAAGTTACTCTTGCTACGTCCGACAAACAAATGGTTTCCTCTGCGCACCAATGGGTACCCGAATGTGCGAGCAGACATGCTTCATAATGTTCGGTACATTTACCTGGGAATGGGGCCATACACACTGTTTAATCCATTCACGTTGTTTTTGACTTTGTGAATGGAAAGAACACAACTCCTCCAGACACAATCTCTCGGCGTATCGGTGGGCACACCGCTTCTCCATCTTGCTTGAGGTTAATGTTTGTCAGACACAGTAACGGTTGCTATAATGTGTAATTGGACAATGGCCCTTTCGGGGGAGGGGCCGGTGAGAGGTCAATTATGCCACCTCTTTTGACATGAGAGGTGTATTTTATAATTTATGTATTGGAGTAATTACTAACAACTACTTTAGTGGTGTAATTTTCTGTTTATTACTTTGACTACTTGGATTTTATGAACAGCATAGAAACAGTTGTTTAAACAATCTCTTAAATTTTACTTTGTTGTCTTATACTTTTTCATGTAGGATACGGACAGCGAGGCAAAAAGCTGCATGGAGCAAACTGTGATGGGGGTGTACGTCATCCAGAAGGAGGGTGCTGAACCTGAAGATGACCCAGAGGACGTTGGTGTCGTGATTGAGGGTGTGGAGGCTAACACTGATTTGGGTAACATTGCACAAGCATGTGCTCTGTTGTTTGGACTCATATACCGTTTGAACCTGAGCTACCCACCAGAACTTAAATGCACCTTTGAAGTCCTCCAGAAGATACTTTTAAATCTTGATGGACAAAAGCTGTCTTCAAAGGTACAGTTTCTGAAAAACAAGCTTATGGGGTGAGAGCACTTGAAAATGACTGATAGGTCTTGAATGGTTCATTGGTGCAATGGTGATTTCCAATATATAATGTTAATATTTGAGTTGTTTATATTTTTTTTCTTTCATTTAAAACATTTTTTTTAAGTTTTTGGATTCTCTCTGTTGGGCAATTCACCTTTTATACAGCACTGCAGATGATTTTTGTTTGTCCTTATATAGATGGCTCAAAATGGATCAGAAGTACTGACAGAAGTACTATGTTGTGTTTATGTATCAAGGTCCTGTAAAGTTTAAGACCACTGCCACCTGTTAAGTTCACTGTATTATTGTTTCCATTTTGCTTGCTAGCATGTTTTAAAACACAGCAAAACTATATTGCTAGCTGTGGAGGACTGCAACCAAAATTAAAAAAATAAATACAGAAATATAAAAATTGGTCAAACTAATAATTATTTCAATGAGATACACCAAACAAATATAGATTTTCATCACCTATGGAATTTTTTGTTGTTGTTGTATTGCCCCCAAAATATTTCTAATTATTTTATTTTATTTTTCCAAATTCACACAATTCGATTTTGTCACATGTTTTAACTTGCCAAGTGGGAGATGTATTTTTATCTTTTAGTTTAATTTTTTAAAATGCAGTCGATATATTGAGCAAATTTTGCATCTGTTTTTAGTTGTGGAAGCTTTGGTTCCAACATATTACCTATGTAAATAAGTATTCTAACATTTTACCTTTTGAAGTGGCATAATGCTTGCAGGTGTACAAAAATGGTAAGCTTTTATATTGTCCACTAAATCCAGTTAATAAAGATAATGTTATCATAATCTGATTGTGACTTTTTTTGTAAAGTAGTGGGTTTCTAAATGTGTAACAAATGTAAACAAATCTAATTGAAATAATTTGGTTGAAATGAGTGAAATCATTGCCTTGATTAACAAAGTAGTTGTTGAAACAACAAGATTTAATTCTGTTTTCCTAAACTTTTTAAATTGTGTAGAATGAATTAAAACAAATTTCACTCTACATACTTAAATAAATCACTTCAAATCAATGTAAGTATAGTATGTTGATCCAACGTAATCTGATTACATTAAACCACCAAATGCTAAATGTGTTGGTTTGACATGATCGAAAAGGGTTTATTGTACTTGGTTAAATTGTGTGCAAAAAGGGTGCCATGATTAAATTGTGTTCATCCAACAACAGATTTTTTTGAGTGTACCTAAACTACTACTTTTTCAGGCATTCACACTGGAATACACATATCTGACCTGCATTTACTGTAGCCCAGAAAAACTGAGATCACACTGTGCTCTGGATCATATAAAATGAAGTCCCTGATACTAACAAGAACACCAAACCACCAAGAACAGAAAGAACAATGCAAATGGGGCATTGCATTTTGCAATCACTTTAAGAATGTCTTAAATCTCCCACCTGACAAACTGTGATGCTAAGGGAAAATTAAGACAGATCCCCCAAGGAAGGCATACCATGAAAGATACAACTATGAATTCTAGTTTTAAGTGGCATGTCCAGGCGAGCAGTTAAAGGACTTTATTATGCTGCACTCAGGTTAATTATGGAGTTCCACAGGGTTCAGTGCTAGGACCAATTCTGTTTACACTATACATGCTTCCCTTAGGCAGCATCATTAGAAGACATAGCATACATTTTCACTACTATGCAGATGACACGCAGCTCTGTGTCACGGTTTGCCGGAGCAAGCCGTGTGGAATATTTAATGGACCCAAGATGCAGACTGCTTAAGTGGAGGATGAGCTTTATTTACAACCGGATAAGAACAACAAAAGGGGTGCCGAGAAACAGAACGGTAAAAACTCTAAACTGGGAAAACTAAACTAAACACAAAACCAGAACACTAACGAGGGTACCTTGCAGGGAGAATGACCAGGAAGCTGGAGGAATAAACACAGAATGGCGGCGAGGAAAATAACGCAGACGAACCAGCAACTACCATGACAGAAGACACAACTTAAATACACCCAGAGAACACAGGGAGATTACACGCAGGTGGGGAACACAGCTGGGAGTGATTATCGTGACGAGACTAGGGAGGCAAACTGAAAACACTCACATAAGACGCAGACCTTCACACTGAAAAAAAGGGACTGGCCATCTCTTGGATTTATGTAAGCATCTTGCATGCATTTAACACAATTGCCTCATGTTTTAAAGTTAAATGTAACTATATAGTGTAAAAACTACATGATATGCAGAAAGGGTGTATTCAATTGTTCATATCATGTTCAGGTGAAGTAAGTCAATAAGATAGCAACGTTAAATCTCGTGAAACCACGCGTGATTTCATCTCGCGGGCTTTGGATCGTGGTTTAAAAAAGGCATCCATCTCAGTCAAGTCGAGCAGCCAACTCTACGTTTTTGGTATGTCTTGATTTTTTGAATTCATTTTTACCATATTTCAGCCAAATGTAGTTAAACGTCTAGAGTGTCGCCATGTAACATGCTAAAAAAGAGCCGTTAGCTTATTTGCTGTTTTATCTGTTGTCAAAGAATTGGCGCTTTTTCATTTGAATTTGTCTTTGGCACAAGAGCCGTAATATCACATTAAACCTAATTACGAGGCACTCATAACATAATTTGGTTTTCTGTGTGAATAGATTTGTCAACTGACTCTTCAGTTACATTGTGTATTTACTGCACCGTGGTGTTAGTGAGATTTTGGACATTGAACAGCTTTAGCTAATATCATCAGCGGCATTATGCTAGCTTACATCCCTACCCCTCCTGCCCTCACCTGCTGTCCTTTTGTTTTTGTTTTTGTTTTTTTTGCTGCACATTGAGAGATGACCTCTATTCTGCATTTCACCAGGAGTCAGCTGATGGATTGTGGGTTCAAGGTGTTATGGTAAGAAAGTATATTCTATTTTCGTTTCTGTAACTTAATTATAATAGGTTTTTTATAATTATTAGGTGCATGCATACTCACCCTATTAATACAACTGAGAGATCCAAAATCTGCCATAGGTTTAACTTATACCTGTATGTATTGCCAGAAAGGTGATTACTGGACTCGCATTAATGCACACTTGAACTGAAATGAGGTTGTAACTTGTGGGTTGTTGGGTTGCAAATCAGAAACAAACATCTTTGGATTTTTTTTAATCCCATAAGATCTGGAAACACAGTTTTTATTCAACAAAACATTACTGATTAACCAAGCACAGTGCCTGCTGTTATTTCAAAATAATTTTATGTCATTTCAGATAAAATGCAGCATTCCAGTGCATCCCAACCATGCCTTTACAGTCAAGGTTTCTGACGGAGCTGAGTTTTTCTCTGACAGTCTGCTGAAAGTGTTTGCAAAGTGATCAGGGGAACAGGGCACAAAGCTAAAGGATGTAGCTGCCATAATGACAGTAAGAACTTTAAAATTCTTTAACTACAAAGTGTATATGTATTGCATTAGGTCAGTAAAAGATTTTTATGCTACATCCATTGAAACAGTCAACTATTACCTGTGAGTAATGATTCCACTAAAAGGATGCCATAATTTTCGTCATGCATTTACTGGCCCACTGAGAAAAAATTATCTTTTTTTAAAAATAAATGTTCTGGAAACTATATATCCATAAAGTTGATGTCAAACAGGAACTTTTGATATTGCTTTGTAGATGCTGGTGTTGCATGTTGACTGGTTTAAAAAGTCAAGAGTTTTTGTCTGGGATCATTTTCTTCTGTGCTACTGAAAAGTTCACAAATCTCTGTTTTCTTTGTTATAATAGTCAAGGATGACATTAATGCTCGGAGTCCCTCATCAAAGTGCTCCGCATCTGTGTGAAAGACAATTGCAACATCTTGGTGCAGGAGTTCATGGTGAGTGTTTTATGAGTAGATTGTGGCTTTGCAACATTTAAAAATGCATTTAGTTATCCACTTGATCCTCATTGGACTGGTTAGGACCAGTAGTCCTCTTTAATAATTTGAAGTTCACATGAGGCCTGGTAGTGAACTCGGCCGCCGGCCCTTGAGGCCCCATCCCCACCCCTGTATTAGGGGTCACATCAGTGTGAAAAAACTTTAAATTTGTCATTCTAATGAACAAAGGAAAATCCCACCAATATTTATATTAGCTTTTGTTTGAAAAAATGACCAACTGACCAACAGCTAACCAAATTGTGGGGCTGAAAGTCTAAATTCTAACATCTTCTGAGTGACATAACCTGGATTTCTGATGGGCCGGTGTCTTTCTAACAAAAACTAATGTAAAGCATTTGAAATTATTATGTTTTTCACCCTCTCTTAGAAACTCTGTTAGACCATGAATGGCAGCATGGCAGGCCACTCTTTGGCTATAGCTATTTACTATGTTGCTTGCATTGGTTTAAATTACTCTAACATTAGAACTGGTAGATTCAAAAGAGATGAGTTTAAAAAGGAATCTTAAAGAAATGTTTTGTGTTTAACCAGGACTTGACTGAGGCCACTGCACAGATTGAGAAAACCACAATGAACATCTGTCTCCAGAGGATGCAGCAGGCAATGACTTTTCTGATGTTGTTCTTCAAGATCTGGATAACGTGACCTTTGCAGTAGCCATGCTGTTTGGACCTTTTTTATTCCTTCAACATGAGTTACCCATCACAACTCTGCTACACTTTTGAGGTGATTCATTGGGTGGTAATGGAGTTGGATGCAACTCAGCTCTCAAGAAAAGCTCACAACTAAGACAAAACTGCTCCTGCAACGAAGCTCACTGTTATGCATGTGAGGTGACCAGCTCTAGGTGAGAGGACATTTAAATCTCACACTTGTTCTGCTGCATTTTTGAAGCTCAATTCCAGGAACGGATCGCAGGGTTCATTTTTATATACTCTGCAACTGCCATGAGGACGAGCCGTTTTTTGTTGTTGTTTGTTTTTCCTTTTGCTCTGTACAAGTTCTGTTTGTCTGTTTGGCAGCATTTTTAAATTTCTCTTTGTATTTTTTCTTTCTTTTACTAGTGAAGAGATGTAGCGTGAACAGTTATACAGTCTAAATATCCCATATGGGTCGTGTGAAATGGTATTTTCAGTTTCATTCAGTTGAAGTAAAGAACGTTGAATATTTCTAAGTGTGCTGTTTTGAACCAAGATGTCACAGTATGATCAGTGCTGTAATTTTTGACAGTCACTGTATCAATGTTATTTTTGCGTCTCTTGAATAAAGGTTTTGACCTGCAAGTGCTAATTTCTTTAGTTATTGGGGTAAAATGGGTAGTGTTAATAGGAAGGTGTTTGCCAATTCAGTAACCTAATTTAATGTTAATGGAAACTAACATTACCTCAAATTGTTTAGTTATAATTGTTGTTTAACTGAATCTTGACGTTAGAGGCCTTAAATAGAATGTTTTGTATTGTTCTTTCCCAACATTTTTCAAAAGAAACAGTCCAATTTCTTTGCTGTGATTGATTCCAGAGAACACGGAAGAACTGACATTATTTAACTGTTGATTTATATAGATTCAGTAGAGGAGTAATGTCAGTTTAATTCTTTACCTACTGCAGTGAAATTAGACATGTTGTTTTGAAAGGTTACTGGTGGATGCCAGCAACCATCTTGGAAGAGAACAATACAATCTGTTATAAGGCCTCCATTTGAAAATTGTGTATTTGATACTAGAATATAATAGCAAAATGTAATTTGAAGATAACATGTAGTATTTAAGTGACCAAGTAGTATTGGGTAAAAGTTATTGAATCGTGTTGGGATAACGTGAGAAAATTGTGAAGGATTAAAATATTCCAAGAGCTCAAATTACTTCATCAAAACATGTTTAAGTCACATTTTATCAACACAAATTGCACAGGTTTATTGAACATGAATAAATTGTGTTAATTTAATTCAATTGTTTAAGTTGCTGCCAAAGCAAAACATCTGTGTGCAACAAATGTCCACCATTGAATTAAGTAAATCCAACAACATATTTTTTTCAGTGCACAATAAAACAGGAAACACATACACGCAATGACATAACACACCAACTAAACACAGACTGGGGACACAGAACATAGGAACATGAACAGAAGAATACAAACACCCAAGGTAACCAAAACCACAGAATACTAATAGACTAAACATAAACACGGAGTCGCAGACTCCGGACCATGACAATCTGTCCATGAAGCCAGATAACACACACCAATTAGTTAAACTGCAGGAATGTCTTAAAGACATAAAGACCTGGATGGCCGCTAACTTTCTGCTTCTTAATTCAGATAAAACTGAGGTTATTGTACTCGGCCCTGAAAATCTTAGAAATATGGTATCTAACCAGATTCTTACTCTGGATGGCATTACCTTGGCCTCCAGTAACGCTGTGAGGAACCTTGGAGTCATTTTTGACCAGGATATGTCCTTCAACGCACATATTAAACATATGTTAAATATATATTAAATATGTAAGACTGCGTTCTTCCATTTGCGCAACATCTCTAAAGTTAGAAATATCCTGTCACTCAGTGACGTTGAAAAACTAGTTCATGCATTTATTACTTCCAGGCTGGACTACTGTAATTCATTATTATCAGGATGTCCAAAAAACTTGCTGAAAAGCCTTCAGTTAATCCAAAATGCTGCAGCAAGAGTACTGACAGGGACTAGAAAGAGAGAGCATATTTCTCCTGTTTTGGCTTCCCTTCATTGGCTTCCTGTTAAATCCAGAATTGAATTCAAAATCCTGCTCCTCACATACAAGGTCTTAAATAATCAGGCCCCATCTTATCTTAATGACCTTGTAGTACCATATCACCCTATTAGAGCACTTCCCTCTCACACTGCAGGCCTACTTGTTGTTCCTAGAGCATTTAAAAGTAGAATGGGAGGGAGAGCCTTCAGTTTTCAGGCCCCTCTTCTATGCAACCAGCTTCCAGTTTGGATTCGGGAGACAGACACTATCTCTACTTTCAAGATTAGGCTTAAAACCTTCCTTTTTGCTAAAGCATATAGTTAGGGCTGGAGCAGGTGACCCTGAATTCTCCCTTAGTTATGCTGCAACAGACGTAGGCTGCCGGGGGATTCCCATGATGCATTGAGTTTTTCTTTTCCAGTCACCTTTCTCACTCACTATGTATTAACAGACCTCTCTGCATTGAATCATATCTGTTATTAACCTCTGTCTCTCTTCCACAGCATGTCTTTATCCTGTCTTCCTTCTCTCACCCCAACCGGTCGCAGCAGATGGCCGCCCCTCCCTGAGCCTGGTTCTGCTGGAGGTTTCTTCCTGTTAAAAGGGAGTTTTTCCTTCCCACTGTTGCCAAAGTGCTTGCTCATAGGGGGTCATATGATTGTTGGGTTTTTCTCTGTATCTATGAAGCGCCTTGAGGCGACTTTTGTTGTGATTTGGCGCTATATAAATAAAATCGAATTGAATTGAATTGCAAATCTTAATAATCACTGAACTACTGCAAATCTTGTTGTATTTATGTTTACTTTTATGTTCATTTTGCCATTAATTGAATCTGGGGTGGTTTGATTTTCCCGTTTTTTTGTGATATACGACATCTGTCCAGTCAGTCTATTCTAGATTTTCTTGTTGGGATTTGACCTAAAAAAAATTCTACATTGTTAAATTATTATATTTTAGTTTTGAAGTAATTCAGTATTTTAACCTCAGTATAGTCAGACAAACAGACATCAGACAAACTGGATGTTGGGTTGAAATTTGATTCAGTGAGACGTGACTTCATATAATGACAAAATGTTTGGATGTACACAATGTGCAACTTTAGCTTCCTATCTGATCTGTCACTCTACTGGGTTATAAAATCTGAAAAATATTAAAAATATATACATTTCATTTATTTCTCTTCCCTAAAGGCATTTATAACCAAAATTCTCATGCTGGGGTTGACTTAGAAGAGCGATCCTTGACTCAGAAGGCTTTTTCGCTGCTGTGTTACGTTTACATGCTGCACACTTAGACTGAAGAATGTCTTGTTTTCTCTACATTGTTTGTATCTTCAAAAGAGTCACCGCTCACCACCCACTCTGTTCTGTCACCGCACATAATTCCATGATGGATGTGTGTGGACAAGCAGAGGATGATGTGAAGTGTCTTTCTGTTAGAAACTGTCAATCACACAGAGATGAACTAAACTGGGAATGAGGGGCAAGTCTTTGGTTTGAAAGTCTGTCTGATATTCTAATTAAAAATGGACAAAAAAATAGATGGGCTGCTCATTACTTAACATGCAGCAAAGGATAAAAATAACCAGAGAATCTAGGTTTATTTGTTTCTTTAATGGTTAAGATGGATATGGACGATTCATTGATATGCAAAACCCACAAGATATCAAGCTTATCTTTATTCAGCTAATGAATTTCAACAGTAGTCATGATTTTTCTTTTTTATTGTTGCAGAAATAAACCATGCATGTCAGTTCTGTATAGACCTTAAAGATTCATCTAAGATTAGAAGGAAACTGTCTTTACGTTGCTTTTAAAAGTATGATTCTAAAACAAAATCCTCAGAGGAAACGGGCTGTCTCGTCTTGTTTTGCTGCTCCATTTCCCTTGTTGCGTTAAAGCAGCAGCACACAAGGTGATTACAAAACTGGTGTTCTTTAAGTAAATTGATGCTCTGCTGAAGTGACAACAACTTGTGAACTGAGATGACTGAATTCCAGAAACAAATAATCTCAGTGCTACAGCTACATTAATGCACCACATGTTTGCTATCCTCCTCCTTATATAGAGATTAAGCTCATATGGGAGGTTCAATGCAATGTAATGCACTGAACAATAGTAGACAAAATGAATAACAATAGTACAAGCATGCATACTGTAGATAGATAGATGTAGATAGATGTGGCAGAAACTTTCCTGGAAACAACAATAGAGAGGGAGGAAGAAGTATCAGAAATAAACGAGGTGAGCCTTCGAAGCCTGTGCACTAGAGGGCTTATTCCTGAAAATTCTTGACATAGCAAGCTGTACCAAGGATGGAGAAAAACTCGCTGAGAGAAAGTTCCACATCGTGATGTGCTGAAACCTCTACTTTGCCCATCTCAAGTCGTCAGCCTAAACTAGCTTTAAAGGCATTGCTCCATTAGTCTATTGTATAAGATGTGAGTAGGAGTTAATATGAGTTCTCTGAGGAAAAGAGGCCATCATAAACCCCTGCTGACATGCCAAGCTATTTTTATTTCCCTCTCCAATTGTACGAGTGTTCAGCACAGCATGAGCTTTACAAGCCACCGTCAAAAAGCATGAAAAAAAGAAAGAAAAATGATTGGGAGGGTGAAAGAAGACAAAGAAGAAGAAAGAAGACACTGAAAAAATAAAGGAAAAAGTGTTGTCAAGTCTACACACACACACACACACACACACACACACACACACACACACACACATATATATAGTGATGAATGAATGAGAAAAACTTGCTTAAAAATTAATTCAAATTTCTAGCAACTGCATCAGTGCTCGTTGTCTTGCTGGAAAATGAGAAAGAGTTTGGATGCAGCAGAGTTCCTGCGTGACCCACAGGCAGCATTTCTGCCTAGCAGGGTGAGCTGTCCCCAGGGTAGACTTCATCTTTCAAAACTCTGCCAGAGACATTGGAGAGAGGGAAAGGATGACGGGCAGAGGAGGTCTTCAGCTACCAAAGAGTGATGGGTGATGTCAGAAGGGTGCAGTCAAGCACATGCAGCCCCTGGCTCTGCTGGGACAGTGTCTACGTCTCGGTGGCAAGATGTGCCTTGCATATCATCCAAAGAGATCACCACTTTCTCTCTATGTTCAGACGCCTAAGAAACTTTGCTGACTCATAGAAGAACTCAGTCTTTTAAATGTCAGTATGCAACTGTCTACACTATATTTTTAAATGTATATCTTTCACTGGTCTGTGAAATGCATAGATAAAATTGCAGGGCTGCTGCTAAACCAATAGTTTACCACCTGAGGGTCAAAAACAACTATCAGTTTGAATAATAATTTAAGGGATATTAATACTTTTGAAGTTCTGCTGCATAGCCATCCAGCATGTCCTTCAAAAAATGGTTTGCAGTCTTTCAACAGAGTGACCCATCTATCTATCTCTCTGGACATAAAAGTAATACTGGCAAGAGTCTGTTCCTATGTGACGCTAACCTTCTTGTGCTCTCTGGCGGTCATCCAGAAATTATCTGTCATGTTCCTGAAAAACGTACTTGTTGCTTGGTTCCCGAGTTTGACTCCTGTGAAACGAACTTTTATTATTAAAAAAATAAACTCGTCATTGGCCTCTGAATCCTGTGTTTGAGTCTTCAAATCTCTGGCATTATGACAATGACAATGACCCTGAAAACAGGCTGTAAATAGACTGATTCCTCCATATTGTTTTTTTTTTTACTTTGCTTGAGCACTCCAAGCACTTTATACCACGAGCCTCATTCAAACAAACATTTATATGAATACATTTTCTGTGCCTGAGTGCTTTCTATCCAACATTCACAGATGATCGCAGATTAATGATGATTTCCCAGAGAATTTATCAGGAGCAATTAAGGGTCCAGTATCTTGCCCAAGGATATTATGACCAGTGTTGGTCAAGTTACTTAAAAAGTAATCAGTAACTAATTACTGATTACTTCCCCCAAAAAGTAATCCCGTTACTTTACTGATTGCTTGTTTTCAAAAGTAATTAATTATTTAGTTACTTAGTTACTTTTTAAAAACACGATTTACAACCTGAATAGGTGATAAAGCAATAGATCTTTCAGCCCAATCCTACTTTTTCTACATAATCCACCATACAAAATGTAATCAAATGGAAAAGTCCCTTTTTAAAACTTGTTTTATTAGTTTTAATCTTTTAATTTTATGCATCAAGCAAAAATTTAATTATATGCAACATTCCCTGACTGGAAGAAATTTGTTTAATATTTAAACCTATTTTCTGCACATTCCAGCACATAAAATCAATTTTTTGTGTGTTAACACTCACTCTTTCAAATAGATGCAAGTAAAACACAGCAGAAAATAAATAAAGTCAAAGACTCAGCGGTCCTTTTGCTCTATTTTCACCTGTAAAGCAGGAGTGGGGTAGGCGGAGGTTTATCCTGGTGCAGGTGTGCCGCAGCGGTCAGTGGAAGAATTAGCGAGTTTCTCTGTGAATTTCCCATTATGTCGTAGCGCACTTGGAGCTTGTTTGGAAGTTTAGGGGTTTTTTTCGCTGTAAAAAGAAGTTTTCTTCCCACTCACAACGGACACTAATGTTTTTGTCACTTTTTATGGAATCAAACTTAAAGTAAGGTCATTACTTCCACGCTTTAAACGCTACATGCTCATACTCTCTCCCGCACTCGATATGTTATCCATTGTTGATCTGCACACAGCTGTTGTCACGAACGTCGCACTCGCTAACATCCCTGTCATGAGACATTCTCACAAAAAATCACAGTTTTAGTAATGCAGTAACGCAGTAACGCAGCATTCCTATGGGAAAGTAACGGTAATCTAATTACCGTTTTTGCAATAGTAATCCCTTACTTTACTCGTTACTTGAAAGAAGTAATCGGATTACAGTAACTACTGTAATTACTTCCCATCTCTGATTATGACACGCCGAATAGAGCAGCCAGAGATAAAACCACTAACCTTAGAGTTAGTAGGCAACATACCACAGCCATCCAACGCTGTGTTTGAAGTGTGTTTGGAAATTCCAGCTAAACCACTTGCTTTTATATAATGGTCAGCTGTTTTGCTGATTCATCTAAACATCCTGACCTCGTCCAAAGAGGATTTTGATGCACTTCCTTCTTTGCCCCTGATGGATGACAACTATGTGGCTTTGCCACTTGAATGCAAAGATAACCTAAAAGACTAATGCAGTTTTCTCTTTTTGAAGCGTTAAGAAGGGTCTTAAATATTCAGCTTCTTTAAATAAAAGGAAATAAATCAGGTGAATTTTAATTTACACTGATGATATTTTAGAGAGAGAGAGAGAGAGAGAGAGAGAGAAAATGTGGAGGGTAAAGGTAACAGTGGTCCTAGTGGTAACTGGAGCACTCGGTGCAGTGATTCCCAAGCTACGCGAGTAGCTCCAGCAGATCCCAGGAACAACATCCAAGATCTCTGTCCAGAAGAGCGAAGTCCTAGGAACAGCTTTTTTTTAAAGCAGGTCTTACCCAGCCTAGAATTTAAAAGACAGTATGAAACCCATCTGGTGTACCTGTGTGGTGTGGATTGATACTACAAGATAATATGGCAGCTTGAGCCTGGGGAGATAGAAAGAAAATACATTCACATACACTTAAACACACACAGAGTGACAGTGTTAAAAAAACAATGACAAAAACAATGAAAAAACTTTTTGAAATAAAGTTTCTACTCAGAAAATCCACATGCATTCAGACTGTGACATCCTGCAGTTACAGAGCAGAAGGTGACTGGAGGGAGGAAGAATTACATGTGGAGCTTTGGCAATACCACTAGAAGCCCTCTTTCTCTCTCTCCACACACACACACACACACACACACACACACACACACACACACACACACACACACACGATATGTTTCTTAGTGCCCTCTACATGATGAAAACCGCAGATGTCTCTTATGCCCTGATGATTGCTGCAAGTGGTCCTTTTCAAGCTGGGAAACAAATGTTGCCAGGGTCACTGAATCATGAAGGTCATGTGATGCATCATTCAGTTCCCTTCTGTCACAGTGACCTAACTGCACCCCGCTTCAGTACTAAAGACAATCTGCAATAATTCGAAGTTTTTTTGTCGTTGTTGTTGGGTTTTGTTCCTAGTATTCTGTCAGAGGCAGGAGACTTTCTTCTTGGTCTGATTTCTTTCTTTCTTCTTGGTCTGAAGACTGTGTCATGGAAAATATCGCTATTAAACAGCAAAAAAGAAAAAAGAAAGGATGGATTCTGCAGGCAATGATATTCTTTGTCCTATTTTTAACTATGACATTAAGCAATTTGAGTCTGAAATGATAAGTGCACGCGTCTTACTTACTTTGAATTTGAATCTGAATTAATGTCATTTATAAAAAATAATGCAATAAAACAACATTAAAAAAGGTAAGTGCTAAACTTACATAAGCCAGCCTGTCAGAGTTCACTTGTGCAGGATGTAAAATAGTAACAAAAGTGCATCCATTACTAAATCATAGCTTTCACTGCTAATGATGTACTGGTTGTAGAAGTATCCTTAAGTATGTGCTGCACATGGCAGCCCAAGGGAAATCTGTGAGATGAGGTAATACAGTTGGAAGTTGTAATTAAATAATTTTTAATATTTAAGAGAGTTTAAAAGCTACTGCTTTTGTTAACAAACCCACAGAGAATATCATCCACCTCTGCAGTGCTTTCAAACTTTAATTTTGGCTTACTGAGTTGGTTTTATTGCATCACATCACATACAGCATTAGCGACGGGCTGAAGAAAGATCATGTAATTGGTAAAGAACAAAAGATTTCTTTTTACAGAAATTGATGAAGGCTAATACAGAGATAAAAGGACAGTGATTCATACTGGACTGACATACCACCTCAGTGCTTGTTGTCTAATTAGGCCATTTCTTGTTGTTGTGAACATTATTGGTTGCTTACTGACATTCAAAGCAATATCTGTAAATACACTTGGAGGGACAGAGTAGCAGCATTGTGGTACTTTTGGCAAAATGAGAAAAGTGCAATATTTTGTGCAATTATACATAAAGATTTCCAATAACTCTAAAACAACAAATGAGTAACACATGATTTTCTGTTGAGCTATGGAGGCCTCATATTATTTAGAATTATTCCAAGACCACAGTGGCAATTGCAGCTTCTGCACTTCTTCTTGGAATCTCTTCTGTTGTTGTCATTAAATTATGTACTATTAAATAATGATGTGTGATGGAGGAATTTTACATAATCCTTCCTTAGCAATTGCAAATAGCAAGGAAACACCTTACTACACAGAAAACTGTGTCATTGTCAAATTGCACATAAATGATCAAAAGAAAAAGTATTTGCCCCATCAGCTATAGATAGATTAGTATTACTGCTGCAGATGGTTGAGCTGGACTTCATTTTAAATAGTTATTTCACAGTGTTTCATATGGTAGTGGTTTACATAGTCACTCAGCAAGTGAAATAATCCTGGTTTGGTCCCACGAGGAGACATGAATCCCTCCCTGGGAAAGGGCATCTGCTGTAAAGTTCTGCAAAATCAAATGTTCAGAGCTGTGGTGACTGCTTGTAAATGAGAGAGCAACTGTAAGTAGCATTCTGTTTAATCTTTAGTACTAAATCATATTCTAAAAAAAAATTAATTTTTTTTAATCTCCTTGTCCTGTGTGGATGACAAATCTCTAAATAAATAGCTTTTAATTAGCAGATCTACAAATTCATTAAAAAACAAAATTCTATTCATCCAAATATAATTTATTCGAATATATAAATACATTATACTATAATTTATTATATATTTGATCTCATGTATTTAACTATTTTTTTTTTTAATTAAACGTATTTTTAAGACAAAAGGACTCAAAGCTGAATTAAAAGACTTGAGCCCTGTGTGACATGGTAACTGCCAATATCTACATGGGGATTCAAAATTTAATGAAAAATGAAAGTGTTGTTTTAGCGATCGTGGCTCAAGAGTTGGGAGTTCGCCTTGTAATCGGAAGGTTGCCGGTTCGAGCCCCGGCTCGGACAGTCTTGGTCGTTGTGTCCTTGGGCAAGACACTTCACCCGTTGCCTACTGGTGGTGGTCAGAGGGCCTGGTGGCGCCAGTGTTCGGCAGCCTCGCCCCAGGGTGGCTGTGGCTACAATGTAGCTTGCCATCACCAGTGTGTGAATGGGTGGATAACTGAATGCAGTGTAAAGCGCTTTGGGGTCCTTAGGGACTAGTAAAGCGGTATACAAATACAGGCCATTTACCATAGCCACACAGATGGCTAAACTTTGTTTGGTCAGTTATGTTATTGATATTATTATTATTTATATTATTGATATTTATATTATTATATTCAAAGGGCTTGAGGAGAGCCTGTTCAATTTGCCTGTTTATTAAACCTGACATGTTCACACGGTAGCCCTGAGAGGCCATTTGGACTGCAACTTAATAAAACACCAGCAATGAGGGGGAAAAAAGCTGCAAAAGCACACAAAACACAATGGAAATAGGAAAAAAGGAAACAGAAATAGAAAAAAACAAAAATGGTAATAGGAAAAAACAGATTTCCAAAAGCACAAGGGAAGTGTTTCTGGGGAGACAAAAACCCAACGGACCAGTTGCAGGAACCAATACCTGCTAGGTAAGTGTGTTTTTAATCTATCGGTTCATATAATACTGATGACGGATTTTTAGGCTAATAGTCAGGCTAACACACTTACCTCTCATCTTTTCTTTCTTCACAAAACCAATAGATCCTCCACTTCTTTTCACTGTCTCCCAGCACAATTCTTAGCATATTTTGGTCATTGAAAATCCTCTCTGTATCATCAGGAATTTTGCTAGTGCACTAAGGGAGTCACTAGAAAGCTTCACAATATAATTCCATACAAAATGCAACTCATAACTGATCTCAAAGCAGTGAAAGCAGAGCTATTGGTCTTCCGTCAAAGACCAGAAATTTCTATAATGTACATGATATTACAGTTTGACAAGCTAAAGCCTTTAATAATGGGACACAGACACATTTTCAAAACAGTGGACTGATTTCAGTGGGATTGTAGTGATGTGGGAATAATTCTGCTTCCAGAGACAATAGCACTCTGGGACCACAAGACAGCAGTACAGTGATATCCACCCTTTACAATACAGTTAAGGATGGATGCAAACGGGCACAGAAGAAGCTTTATTACAGAATGATATCTGAGATCAGAAGATATGTCTATTTTTTAGATTTTAATAGAGAAACAGAACTTGGATTGCTTCCCCCACTGACGGTACCCCACTGCAAGACTGTAAAGCCAATCTTGCTTGTTAACCTCTTAGTAATAACATTTTCTTCATGAAAAGTACTTTCCTAATGATTATTGGATGGTTGAAGTGTTTGAATCTTCTTTCTGCACAATATTTACCTGAAGAAGAAATGGGGAGAATAGTAACTGTAAAGAACATACAGTCAACAAATGATCCATCCTTATTTAACTGCACTTTAGCCAAACCCATGACCTAAGCATTCTACTAATACCACACTTGCACTGACTTACACCTAATTAAGTAAATATAGACTCATCATCGGGCAATTTCAGAATATATTTGCTCATGCATTTATGCAAGTCTCTTTTAAATGTTATAAATAGTAAAGATGCGGGTTCTTTTAACTTGACTGCATATTACGGGTAATTTCTTTCTCTGCGCACTAACTAATCATTTATATGTTGATGATTTGTTTCATGGTATGCTTAACCTAATCTAAAGTTCCTAATAAAGCTTTGATAATACATATTTAAAAATCCAAATATTTGATTCTAATTAGTAACAGCGTAAAGCATAATAAAAAATGAATTATTAATTATTAAATGCATCAGTGTTTAAAAGGCACCAGCAAGGTGCACAGTGCTGGTGTAACACCTTGACTTTCAATTCAATTCAATTCAATTTTATTTATATAGCGCCAAATCACAACATAAGTCGCCTCAAGGCGCTTCATAGATACAGAGAAAAAAAACCCAACAATCATATGACCCCCTATGAGCAAGCACTTTGGCAACAGTGGGAAGGAAAAACTCCCTTTTAACAGGAAGAAACCTCCGGCAGAACCAGGCTCAGGGAGGGGCGGCCATCTGCTGCGACCGGTTGGGGTGAGAGAAGGAAGACAGGATAAAAGACATGCTGTGGAAGAGAGACAGAGGTATGATTCAATGCAGAGAGGTCTGTTAACACATAGTGAGTGAGAAAGGTGACTGGAAAGGAAAAACTCAATGCATCATGGGAATCCCCCGGCAGCCTATGTCTATTGCAGCATATGTCTATTGCAGCATAACTAAGGGAGGATTCAGGGTCACCTGCTCCAGCCCTAACTATATGCTTTAGCAAAAAGGAAAGTTTTAAGCCTAATCTTGAAAGTAGAAATAGTGTCTGTCTCCTGAATCCAAACTGGAAGCTGGTTCCACAGAAGAGGGGCCTGAAAACTGAAGGCTCTCCCTCCCACTCTACTTTTAAATACTCTAGGAACAACAAGTAGGCCTGCAGAGCAAGAGCGAAGTGCTCTAATAGGGTGATATGGTACTACAAGGTCATTAAGATAAGATGGGGCCTGATTATTTAAGACCTTGTATGTGAGGAGCAGGATTTTGAATTCAATTCTGGATTTAACAGGAAGCCAATGAAGGGAAGCCAAAACAGGAGAAATATGCTCTCTTTTTCCAGTCCCTGTCAGTACTCTTGCTGCAGCATTTTGGATTAGCTGAAGGCTTTTCAGTGAGTTTTTTGGACATCCTGATAATAATGAATTACAGTCGTCCAGCCTGGAAGTAATAAATGCATGAACTAGTTTTTCAGCATCACTGAGTGACAGGATATTTCTAATTTTAGAGATGTTGCGCAAATGGAAGAACGCAGTCTTACATATTTGTTTAATATGTGCATTGAAGGACATGTCCTGGTCAAAAATGACTCCAAGGTTCCTCACAGTGTTACTGGAGGCCAAGGTAATGCCATCCAGAGTAAGAATCTGGTTAGATACCATATTTCTAGGCTTTTCGGGGCCGAGTACAATAACCTCAGTTTTATCTGAATTAAGAAGCAGAAAGTTAGCGGCCATCCAGGTCTTTATGTCTTTAAGACATTCCTGCAGTTTAACTAATTGGTGTGTGTTATCTGGCTTCATGGACAGATAGAGCTGGGTGTCATCTGCATAGCAGTGAAAATGTATATGCTATGTCTTCTAATGATACTGCCTAAGGGAAGCATGTATAATGTAAACAGAATTGGTCCTAGCACTGAACCCTGTGGAACTCCATAATTAACCTCAGTGTGTGAAGAGGACTCTCCATTTACATGAACAAACTGGAGTCTATTAGATAGATATGATACAAACCACTGCAGTGCAGTACCTGTAATACCTACAGCATGTTCTAATCGCTCTAATAGGATATTATGGTCGACAGTATCGAATGCTGCACTAAGGTCTAGCAGGACAAGCACAGAGATGAGTCCACTGTCAGAGGCCATAAGAAGATCATTTGTAACCTTCACTAAAGCTGTTTCTGTGCTGTGATGAGCTCTGAAACCTGACTGAAACTCTTCAAATAAACCATTCCTCTGCAGATGATCTGTTAGCTGTTTGACAACTACTCTTTCAAGGATTTTTGATATGAAAGGAAGGTTGGAGATTGGCCTATAATTAGCTAAGACTGCTGGGTCTAGAGATGGCTTTTTGAGTAAAGGTTTAACTACAGCTAGCTTGAAGGCCTGTGGTACATAGCCGATCATTAGAGATAGGTTGATCATATTTAAGATCGAAGAATTAATTTTTTTTGTAGGAATGGGGTCTAAAAGACACGTTGATGGCTTGGAGGAAGTAATTATTGAAGTTAACTCAGAAAGTGTGTGTTCTCTTCTCCTAAAATTGAACTTATTCAAAGCCACACCTATTTCTCAGGTGGCAGAGCAGGTCAGCCACTAATCAGAAGGTCGGTGTTTTGATCCCAGGCTGCCTTCTGGCTGCATGCCAAATATCCTTGGGCAAGATACTAACCCCATGTTTTGCCTACTGGTGGTAGTCAGAGGGCCCGGTGGCGCCAGTGTCCGGCAGCCTCGCCTCTGTCAGTGCGGCCCAGGGCAGCTGTGGCTACAATGTAGCTTGCCACCACCAGTGTGTGAATGTGTGTGTGAATGGGTGGATGACTGAATGTAGTGTAAAGCACTTTGGGGTCCTTAGGGACTAAGTAAAGCGCTATACAAATACAGACCATTTACCATTTCTGAGTAAAAAAATCACATCAAGAATCAGATCAGATCTGGTTTTCCATTTTCACATCTAATAGACACCTTTATTACTGTATCTGCCCGTATTACAGTATTAGTCACGCTTTTGTGCTTCAGTACAGATGGTCCTGAATTCTGTAGCCTGGACTTAACTTACATCCAATTAGTGGCTGTCTAGTGCTCTTTAACTAATATGCATTGATAAATAGAATTAAAAAAACAACACAAAGTAATATTTAAAATTCACATATCTTAGATACATAATGTTATTACAACAGAGATGAAAGTTAATTTCATTAATGCACATTACTTGGTACATGGACTGTTACGTAGCAGCACTCAAATTAAAAGCAAAAGTAAATCCCTTTGTTTCTAAGTCTAATTATACTTAACCGAGTTAGTCATGATTCTTTGGTTTATTTGGTATCATGAAGTAAATATTATCAGATTTAATAATGCTAATAACCCACAGAGTTTAATTGCAAAACTAACCCTGTGTTTTTTCTTTATAGCATTAATTTGAGCATTTATTTTGCCTCCTTATCTATTTTCACTACAGTAAATGCTATCAACTTCAGTGAAGGAGCTTCTTTTTCTCTTGTCTCAAGTTTCTAAATATATCACCCTGTACAGCTGTTGCTGTCAGGAATGACCTGAAAACAGCTAAAAAGGGAGGTTTGACACGTGGTATATATGTAACAGGCTTTCCCTGCTAAATCCGTCTCTGTGTTTGCCAATAAAGCAACCATGACAAATTGATCTGAGAATGAGGAACTCATGAGGAAGGCTTCTATGGCTAGGGTATTAAAGCAGAATAGCACAGAAATTCAGCCTTAATTCACTTGCTGCCCTGTAACATTTAAGTACGTGAACAGTAAATGTAGAGTAGACTTTTCACTGTTTTCTTTGAACCAAAAAAAGCCCCTCTTCATTTGCTGTGTGGACTCCTTCCATATGGAAAAGAAATATTAAAAACTTATATGATTTACTCATGAAAGTGGCCACTTTCTCATTACTTTCACATATTGTTTTAGTAAGTATCCAAAACATACAAGTTTCTTTATATAATTTTTCAAGGGATCTTATATCTGTTTTCACTCTTGTATGCTTTTCATACAAGTTTCACACAAGACAGATACAAACTTTATAAGATTTATATATATCTTTTCCATATGGGCTAGTAATATGTCAGATACAAGCGACTGCATGATTAAATCATTTAAAAGTACAGAATACTTCTTTTAAACTCACACACAAAACGTCTTCTCTCCTGACATGATATATTTTATCTTGTTTCATAAGAAATCTTCAAATTTTCAATGAAGTACTGTCTTCAGTAAAATAGCCATGATAAAAATATTGTCAAAAAAATATGTATGTTTAAGTGTATGGGCGTGTGAAGAGGCTTGAATCTAATTATGTGTCACATTACAGTATGTACAGTACGCATAGTGTTACTAGGCAGTGCTATCTTTGTCCATAGAGCTCCGTCACACAATCCTTGCATTTCAAGAACTCGACACCTGTTTTGCTACACAGACAGGGTGGAGTCACAGCTCGACTCTAACAAGATATTCAGGGCAAGGAGCGGAAGCAGAAACTTATTCTGGTTACTAAATAATGTAAAGACCAAGAATAAAAAATATTGCTTTTGTTTGTCTTGCAGGCCGGGACCCCTTTTGAAATCACTAGTGACTGATAAAAGGCCAAGGAAATGGAATTCTACACTAAGCTGATGAATTCTGGACAAAATGTTTTATTAATCTTTCTGACCAAAGTTACCATAAAAAAATGCATGACTTGACTACTTGAATTCAAAGGTGTTGCTTCTAGTAATGAACACACAGCGAAATATTATCATAAAGCTCTGTGGAGTTTTTTTGTGTGTGTATGTGTATCTTTTTTGATTCAATCTCACACCTCACTTTGAGGTGAAACGAGCCACTGTTTTCAGCGAAGCAGCTGTAGAACTGGCTACCCATTGAGCACCAAGCTAAACACAGGCAAAGGTAATGGCTGGAGCACTTTCTGGAGTTTGTCAAGAGAATCAAGAAAGGTGACCTCAAATTTCTAGTTACAAACAATATCCTGTTTTTCTTTCTGCTAGATACTTTAAAAAAAAAGCAAGTCAAGTTAGTCACCGTATCAATTAATAAGGGGGTAATACACCAGTGTCTCATTTTTATTCCTGTCCTAAATGGGAACTTCTGAGACTTGAGCATAGCCCCAGCTTACTGACTTTGTTGGTGTGGCTGGAACATAAAGGCCATTACACACTGAGTTGAACGCATTGCATTTTTGCTGGAAATGCGTTCTCAAAAAACATGCTGTGAAAAAACAAACTCAATATCAAACAATGACGATCTGGTCCTGATGTTTCTAATCAAGAACATAAAGAAACTGATATTCTGGGTCATCCGATTCTCACAAAAAGGCATCAGCGGGGAGAATTTCATGGTTTGATCCAGGAGATGTAACTGTATCACAACCAGTTTTGGGTAAGTTACTTTAAATTAGTAACTTAGTTACATTACTAGTTACTTCCACCAAAAGTAACTCAGTTACTTCAAGTTACTCGTTACTTTCAAAGTAACTAGTTACTAGGGAAAGTAACTTTGGTTTTACTCAGACTTCTCTTGTTAATGTGTTGCTAAATGGATACCCAGCAAGTTTGCCAGTCTTCTAGCTTGCTTACTTGCCACAAGTGCACTGTGCCACCTACCAAAGGAAAAAAAAATGTGCATATTTCCACGAGAGAAATCCCACGCCTGGACGGTCGTTGACCGCCGCCATGATTCTAGCCTACGTCACAGCGTCATGTGCGCTTTTTACATCCAACACCAAAACTGCAGTCGTGGTGCTTTCGATTGTACTCAGAACTCAGAAATTCTGCCTTCCGAATAGGAAGATGTAGGTAACACCAGACTGCAGATGAGCTGCATACAGAGCTGGACTGGGACAAAAAATCGTTCCGGGCATTTTGACTAGCCATTATAGCAAAAATCATAAAGCCTTTGAATGAAAACAAACACTGTTGTGACTGTGATGTTCACTGTCTTGATGGTATATATGTATCAATCTATCAATCGTTTGTTGTAAGACTCAGATAATTATTTATTAAAAGCTAGACATTTGAAATGAGAATAAGAAAGTATTTCTTTGTGCCCCCCTTTCCCTGTTAATGCCCTATCTGGCCCCTGGCAACACTTTGCTAGATCTGCCCCTGCACAGTTACCAGCTGTCAGCTGCTTAGAAAAGGATCCTGGGGTTATTTGTCTCTCAGAAACAGTTCATAACTTCCCTTCAACTCATTCATGTCACCTAAAAGGTAAACCTGTTTCTCCATCACCTGTTCAGCTCTGATGATTCAGTAAGGACATCTCCTGGTTTCATCTTCATGTTTCCCACTCACCAGATATACAAACCGATATCATGACCAACAGCTTTACAGCTGTGGCTCCAGCAAACATCAGCTGATACTAGAAAGTAATATTAAATAAATTCTAACAACAGCTGATCAAACATGCTGCTGTTGTTTAACGCGACATCCGGTGGTTTCCTCTTTCTGGCACAAAGTGGACGATAAATAAACAAGAGGAAAAAAGCCGATCAGCTGATCATTGATCAGTTTCATGATTAAAGTAGCAACAGGAGAGGGAGGGGAGAGAATGAGAGAAGAAGAGGCAGCTGTGTAGCAAAGACAGAATAACTCCAGCTTTGTGTCTTTTTCATTGTAGCTGAAGTCCGGGACAAACTGTTCCTTTTCACCTAAATACGAAACGCGTAATAATTTCTCTGAATACGAGACGATTCCGTTTTTTAGGGAACGGTTGGCAACTCTAATAATTAACCATATGAACAAAATAAAGTTCAACATCATTAACTTCATAGCACCCACCCAACTGTATAGAAACTCCGTCATGCTAGCTAGCACGCAGTACGAAAAAGTCAGCACAACGAAAATAAACTCCACCTAAACTTGGTTTATATCTGACCCAGATAGACTGCAGGTCATAACTTCTTAACTGAAGTTCAGTTCACACTCGGACGGGCGGCCGCTTCGGGTCTCTCCTCTTGCCTCCCCTTTCTCTCATCCACCTGCTGGCCTCCACCACTTGCTAATGTTACTGAATCTGTGGAAGCTCTGTGATAGCCACCACACGAAGTAACGAATAACGAGCCTATCTAAATCCCAGTAACGAGTAACGCGTTCCTGATTTTGGCATAATAACTAGTTACCGTGCTCGTTACTACAATAATAACGTAGTTACTGTAACGCGTTACTTAATAAAGCGACTCTACTTACCTCTCGATTGATGCGATGACAGCAGATGAAAAAGTTCATGCCAAAATTATTTAAGGTTCAATGACACACAGCATTTTGCTTTTCAGGATAAGTGAAAACATTAAGAATCCGAGGATCCTCTCTACCTGCTGCTAAAAGTTGATATTAATTTCTTTTTTGAATAATCCCTTTATCAACACGCACTTCTTCAGCTAAATGTTATATTCTTGTAGCATAGTTGCTACAGGATTATATTAATGCTTGTCTGGCAGGATGTTTTCTGAGTAATAATTTAAAAAAATCTTTCATTCCTTTAATTAAAAAAAATAATGAAATCAAATTAGTAAAGATGAAAGCTGACTTTGGCACTTAGCAATGCAATTTCTCACCAGTCAAGAATGGGTGACTTCATTTTGACAGCAGCCTTTTTATGTCTCCATGCTAGTGACAGCCATAGCCTGAGGCATAATGTTTTTGGGTTGTTGATGTGTCGATCCATCCATATCATTCTTGTGAACACGAGATCTCTTCGATGTGTTGAGAGAATTTCCCAAAATTTTTCACAGCAGGATAAAAGGATGACATCTGAGACTCAAAGCGTCAAATGTCAAAAGTTCATTGTGAGATAATGATGCTCTAGAGTCCTAGATAATAGAGACTGTGACTATATTTCATGCTTTTGTTAGTTACTAAATTAGTAAATGTCATTCTGGGTGCTCTCCTCTTAAACTCCTTTAGTTTTTAAAGCTTAGACAGTATGAGCCTGGACAGACATGGATATAAACAGCAACTTGCTTACATCTGCATACATCTGCAATTCAGTCAGGGAATTGTGATTGTCACCTCTGTCCATATAAAACAACAAATAAACCAGTTAGTTGCTGACATTCACAAATGTTCCACACCACAGGAAGTAAGGCATTTTCAAAGTCATGGCTGAGTCAGCAAAGGTCAAATACAAATGGTAAAACGTCACAACTTCCCAGTTTACCAAAATGTCTGGGAGACATTTCCTCTCTAGGATTGTCATGCAGTGATGTCTCCATGTTTCCAGATATCAGACTTCATTTCAGTGACTACATGTTGTTTTTCTTTTTGTAAAACATTGTGTATTTGTCATATATATATATATATATGAATAAATCCAAATGAAAACCACAGACAGGATACAAATCAATCTATTAGAAAAATCCTCATTATATGAAATACTGTGATTTTGCACTATATCTTAATAAAAACCAGAGGCATACATGGGGTAGCGTAAACCATGAATAAAACCACTTTGATCAGGTTTTAGCAGATAGCCACAAGGTCTTCTTGTGATAATAACCACTGTGAGCTCCTTGACTTTCTTTCTATTTCAACCATGCTGTGGATCTCACCATTAGAGTGAATTAATGAGAGGTACTAAAATCAACAGACAGGAAAGTTTAAGAGCTCTCTGGAGTATGCAAACCTGAGTTGTGGGAAGAAAACACAATATAATTCTCCATAAAATAGTGGTTTGATTTAGGAAACATTAATCTATTGCACCATTCTGCTTAGCCTTAGAGAACCTTGGATGGTAAAAAGAAGAAAGCTATAAATACAAAATAAGTAGGATGAATTGAGCTCTTATTGAGGCATTTTAATGAGGGTGCATTCAAATGGGACCTAGTATATTTGCAAAAATGAAAGAATAATAACAATGGCTAAAAAACTGTCTCAATACGTATTCTAATAATGCTTTTTAGATGATGAAATATAAGAGCACTGATAGCTAATAGTGTTTTTACTTCATATTCAAACAGCCGGTGCTCTCTTTGGGCCACCTTTCTAGTATTTTAGTCAGTGAGAGTTTCTTACACATGTAATTAGTTGAAAAGAACAAAAAGCAAGAAGTACGCTTAATGACATTTTCAAGATTGCAACAAAAGACAAATTATCATGGAATTGCTGGTTGATGAAGTTCAAAACAGACTAATGTGCGTTGTTATAATTAGTGTTTTAGATCAAGTTTTGTCATTTGGAACAGCCTCGAGGCCTAAGAGTTTGCCGATATGTTAACTAAGATATCAGTCTAGATAATGGCTATTGAATTCAAATGAAAAGTAGACAGCAGATACTGCTCATGCCAGCTTTTTCTCCAGAGCTGACAGGGTAGCAAAGAACATATGTTCAGAGCTGTAGACATGTCAGGGGATGTTCTCTTTTTGAGGGAAATTGACAAATCTGGCAAATGTGTAAGACAAAGCTTAAATCAAAACCTGCACAATGTTGCAGATAATGCCCCACAGCCAGTGCTCTGTTAAGCTAGGATTTATGAGAAAATACTTTGTCTTTTATATACATAGATCTGTAAGAGAAACAAATAAAGTATGCAAACAAAGAAATTACTATGTTAATCATTTGAACAAACATCGTTACTGAATATAAGATTTTCCATAAAATGCCTTCATGCCCTACATTACTGTGCTGCTAGAGCCCCGATTTACAGCCTCACTGTCTAAAATAATGTATGTTTGGTTGGATGAGAATTTATATCCTAAAGGCCAGAAATACACACACCACTCTGCCCAACTTTGGCTTCTGCCATGTAACGATATTAATATTGCACAAGGTTTCCGCACCGCGTACAGTATTTTCAGGTTTCATATTACTGAAACAAAATGTGACGCAATGTCAAAACTGAGATTTTTCTGTGTTCGCGCTATTCCCGAAGCTGTGTGAGCTTCATTTTTAGCTGAGGACTGCACACACTTGTTTGCTTGTGCGCTAATCTCATCTCAGCTTTTCAGGCCAGCCGAAGGGAGAATTTGAGCAATGGCAGCAAAGCAAGAGAGCCACAGCTGACCACAGTGACGTAAGTTGCGCTGACCGGCCTGACTGAGGCTGCTTGCACATATACACATACACACACACACACACACACACACACACACACACACACACACACACACACACACACACACACACACACACACACACACACACACACACACACACACACCCAAACCCTCTCACTCACCTATAACCACATTTCCACGGGGGAATTAACCATCAATGGCTCCTCAGTGTGAATGTGCATGTGTGAGTCTAGGAGTGTGTGTGCGAGAAAGAGAGAGAGGCAGAGAGAGTAACCTGTGCTTGCCAGTAGCAGCTGCAGCTCTTAGCTTTTAGGGGACAGGCTATCATTTCCAGTTCTTCCCCTTCACATTTCATACAAGCTGAAAGAGATTTAGTGATTGTACAGATTTAATTTTAAGTATGAAAAAAGGAGATTAACAGTGTTTTTATACCATCATTATACTGTTAGAGTTCAGCGATTTCAGGCATTTAAATATTCCCGTAACATGCTTGGTGCAACATTAAATGTATCCAGCAACAGAACACTGACAGATGCCAAATGATCTTATCTATAAAAATGAGCCAACATTATAAATATGACTCAAAGTTGGGATTAGAATTCAATCCAACCACAAAATGTGACTACCCCGAAGGATAGCGGCTCCAGTTTGCATATTATAGAGAATATTTCATTTTTTAGAATTTAATTTCAAAGCTGTTCTGCCCATTAAACCCGACTCTGGATCTCTAACTACATAATGACCTGGTTGCTATGCCTCTGTAATGCTGACCTGCTGACAACTTCAATTAAACTGCTTACATCACTTTTGCTAAAGCCCTGCTAGCCCTGCCATTTTACCAGCAATCAAATGAGAACTTGGAAAACCTGTGCAGAAAAGTTATATAAAAGCATGCCACGGTTTTCACATGATATCTGATTGCAGTCAGTTGCAGCAGCAACTGCTGTTCAAAAGTTGAATACCACGACAAATCATCCCCGAATGTGACAAAGGAGGGGTCAAAGAAGACGCCTGCTCGTCAGCACGCAGAAAGCACGTCTCCACAGTTCACTTGAGCAGTGGCGACACATTTTTAAGTGCCACGATTCACATGATTTGTTCGGCTCAGTGAGCTTTTCACAGACTATATCTCGCTAAGTGGCTGATCAGAAGCGCTTACACACACTAACAAATGCGCTCGTGTAAACAAAGACAAAAGCAAGATGTGTGAGCAGCAGATTTTAATCTCCGGCTTCCATTTGTGAAGTTTATCACTTTATTCCTGCAGACTCTTAACAAGAACCTAGCAGGGCATGTTCAGTCAGCACAGCTCGGCCAACAGCGGGCACACAAAGAAGCACATATCTTTCTGCTCTGTCATGCAGTCACACAGAGTTGGATTATTAAGGTCACATTATGAGAGGATAAGAATAAAAAGAGAGGGAGACAGAGAGAGAGAGGGATATTCCTCTAATTTCTTCCAGGGGCTTGTGAACCATATGTTCAGCCCTGGGACACAATACACAACATGAGGGACTCAGCGAGAGCCCAGAAACATACCCGACACACCAACACATGGAAAGCAGGCTGCAAACTGTGTGCGGGGGTCAGGCATGTGGAGGAAGTGCACCATTACTGGCAAACTGGCACAGTTCAATGGTAAAAACGAGGAGCCGAGTTGAGCTTAATGCAGAGCTTCGGATCACACGCGTTTGTGTTCAGCTAGATATCATTCAGCTGAAAGCCTATTGACGAACTGTCTAATGATGTTAGGGCTCTTTATTTCACAGGACGTAAATGACATGAATGACAGCAGTGCAGGTTTACTTTTCAGAAGCGTGTGCTGCTGATGCATTCTAGATCCCATTAAAGCCCATTAAGGGAGATTTACTATCACTGTGGACAGGTTAAAAACTGTCAGTCACACAACAGCTGAAAAGCTTCCTATAATGATGTTAGATTAAAAGATAGATAGCATCTGTTTTAGCACAGCAGCAGTAGTACAAGTACTAGGCGGGAGGAGCACCGAGATTTAGCTTTACAGATATTTTAACTCTTCAGTTTGGGGGCAGAACATATTTCATCTGACATCTTAATTAGTGAGCTTCAGAAATCAGTGTTAGTGTCAGGCAGTGCTACATAAAGGGTTTCCAAATTTCCAGCCTTTGTGCATAGCATGACTAACTGGCTGCTATGGTACGGTTTCAGATTTAAGATAAACCAGTCTTCTAGCTTTCTGACAGAAGGCGTATTTTCCAAAAATGTCAATCCATCTCCTTTAATTGCTCAAAGAAATCACATAAATGCACATAATTCCCGGATTCGCAGCCACTTCTAGTTTTAAAGTTTAAAATTAAAAGTATGCCAAGCACATCCAGAAGATTCAGAGGTAAAGTGAAAAACAGAGAGTGAGCACTGAAGCAAAGGAACAATCCCCTGAGATCTCTGTAAGAAAGAAAGAGGTGGATGATGGAGAAAGCACAGGCAGAGAGAGAGAGAAAAGGAGGAGGAGAGAGAGTTTGCCTCCAGTCTCGGCACAGAGGAGGATCAAAGGTTTGTGCTCTGCATCTCAATGGACATTCGGTCACCAATACTGATGAGCTCGGGCGTGTGGTGCTCCATTCACAGGGTTTATCTCTTATGGGTAAACAAGCGGTCAATGCATGCAAATAAATGAGCATCTTGACTGCACAGTTACACTTCATAGTGGTTCAAATTCAGTTTTTTAAAAAAAAAGGTTAAATTAACCCCAAAAAAGAAAAAAAGCCCAAGAGGGTAAGGAAACGTTGGGATTTTTGACATTTTTTGGTGTTGAGGACACTACTTTGATCTTCACTCGAGGCATTTATTGCAGCAGAGGTACTGTATTGCTTTAATAAAATTTAAAACCTTTATACATCTCTCATGTTTGATCCCTGAATATATATATTTTTTATCATTAGTCATGTTATAGAGTGTAACTATTACTTTATTCCTTGAAGGCAATATGTACCCGATTAAAAGTTGCAACAATAATTAACTCAGTTCCGACTGTTTTTTTGTTTTTGTTATTTGTGGCAATTGTGCCAAGTTTAAAGTACGACATGCTTTTCATATTATATTCAGTGTGTTTACCGACATCATTCTGAAAGGTGTTTACTTTGCATCTTCTTGGTGCAGCTGTGGTTTGTGCACGCACCCTTGACAGTTTCTGTGCTACACAGTCCAACACATTCATTTTTAAGCTGCTACAGTAACAGCGGGATATTTAGAAATGCAGTGCACAGCATGAAATTGTGACTGTACTTTGCACACAAACTGTGAAGACAGTTTGCCAAACTAGCCACTGCATAAGCCTGGTAAACATGACTTTGAATATGAACCAACTGTGGGAGCATTTTCGATAGCTTTGCAGTTTGTGCCGGTTGGGGGTATAAAAACCATATTTGTAGCAGCGCTAATCGCCCAAGACACCATCGATATCAAATGGGTTATAATGTGTTTAATTTTACATCAAATATTGCTGCAATGACTTTATTTGTTTACTTGGAATTCTTATTCGAATTGCATTACAACCAAATATCATCAGTTTTTGCTCTCCATAAATATATAAAATCACAAAAACTTCCACTTTAAGCTGATTGCAAGGTGGAGGGAAAAGTAATGCCACATGAATTTATATGCCTGTGGTGTACTGTACTTCTTTGACCTTCTCCCCTTAAGACAACTTGATGGAAACAGCGCATTCGCTGCTTCTTTAATGATCAAACAATTCGTCCGGAATTATGGACAGCATTTATTCTTTGTACGCCATCAAATGCAGACTTTGTTAATGTGGCTGTACGCCATAAACTGCCCACGCATCCTGGTAAAATTGGAAAGGCACAAACATATCTTCCTCAGTTATGAAAGTCATATCTGTAAATAAACATAGGAGCATCATGGACTGTCTAAGGAGCCGTGCTTTCGTTTTATTGAGAAAGAATCCAGGAGCTGTTCCTGCCCAAGCAATGTTTTCTGTTTTTATAAAGTCCTACTTATCAGGTGCCATCAAAACAAGTGTGTATGTTTTAAATGATGATTTAACGCTACCAATGGAGAACAGTGCCATAAACAATTTAATTAAAGAAAGAACAGGCTGTGTAAAATTTCACACTGCAAATAATTCAGATTCAATTGACTCGACATATTAAAACATAAATAAATTGATAAATAAAAATGGGGAAAACAATGGTTCTTCATAAGAATGCTCCAGTCTCTACATAGAGTCTGTGTTTTTTTTAATGTTCTTGAGAATTAGCACATATTCTCTTACAGTAATGAAGATTTCAGCATTACCTTTTATTTGTGTGTGTTTGTGTATCGCAGATGGTTGTAAATCCTCTGATGAAACGCTCGTGACCTCCAATGGGATTCTGGTCCCTTTAACTTGAGAGCCTATTAATTGTCTGCAATTATCCTTTGAAAGCGTGGCATCTGTCAGAAGTATCTCTTCTCTTCCCTCATGGATAGAAATGCCATAGTGGTAAAGGTTGACTGCGACATTCACCATTTATTGCACAGTAGGATTTGTACAGTCAATCTTTTGCCATCACAGGGCTAAAAAAATGTCTCTTGCTCTCTTTTTTTGCCAAAGAACATCTTACTTTTCTCAAAACAACATCAACTTGCATACAGACAGCTAATGAAGACGGTACCGTCTGGATTCTACTGATGGACAAAACTAAATCATGGGACATTTGTAAACTAGCCTGTTTGATTACTTTGTATTTAAAATGTGCTGTTTGTAACATTGGGGAGTCATCCATAATTCCCTTGGTGCATTCAAAATCTTTAAAGTTTAGTGCAAATTTGAGGAAACAAAAATACAGAAATCAAACAAACAAAGGACCTTATAAGGCAACAATTATAAATATATCAAAAATAGTCATTAGAGAACTATCTTTGTTACAAAAATGGTACAAAAGTTTTGTCCTGTACCAGTGAGAGGGACATATTTTTCAGTTCCTCCACTGATTTCACAGCTTTGTATCCAAGCTGGTGAAGTACTTTTTGACACACAGTCTGTGTGTATTCCACCATATCAAAAGATAGTTTTAAGCGCCAGCTCTCTGCATTAGCTGCTGAGTCCCTCACCGTACCAAACTTGTGTTTTGCTGAAGGCTCATTGCTGCCCCGAGTGTTTGCATGTATCCAGTCTTCCACATTTTTATCCATAGGCAGCCCCAGAAAGTCATAGATCTCCTTTGTCTTAAGAAGAGGATTTTTCGCTAAATCCTCATATCGAACCAACATGTATTTCCCTTTCAGCCAGTAAGGATGGGTGAGACCAGTTGAAACAGAGCTGAGAAAGTCTTGACAGACAACCGTGAGCTGACTCAAGTCAAGATTATAGGGCCTTCTCCCTGTGGCCCGCCAAATACGCCACAGACGATATGTATCCCTAAATGTCTCAATCCGTGATGACAGGATACCGCGTGGGTCTCTGACGAGCTGAATCACTTTGATATTCAGACGTGGATCTTCAACCAAAGCACGCAGATCTCCAATCTCCGGCACTCGAACAATTTTGATTGCGACATGCCGCTTCTCGCGGCAGGCCTCTGTGGCTAAGGTCATATTGAGGGTTGCACATTTCTTAACACAGTCCCCTTCCTCCACATTAACATCAGCAGGCCCAAAGGCATCACATACAGGTTGCTGGCACAATGCGCGGCTGGCACCACGACGGAACAGTTTGTCTGTGGTGTGGTTCGTAGGTGTTGGCTTGATATAGCTCTCTAAGAAATACAGGTCACAACCGTACAGGCTACGCAGAAGGTCTCGACTGGCCCCCAACATCACACGGCGATCGGCAGCATTGCGGCTATGTGATAGACGTGGAATCAGCGTGGTCTGAACGTGATAAAGAGGTTCAAACAGATAGAAAACCTCTTGGTGCTGGTTGAGCAGCTGGCCAACGAAGGAGGATCCGCTACGCGTGGTGGCCAGGACCAATATGTGCGTTTTTCGTGTGGCATTGATGGAAAAGTAAGGGTAGTCATCACAGCCTCCACCACCTGCTGTCCCCCGCTCAAAGGGAGGTTCGGTCTCCTGGCCCCCCAGGCCACAGTTTTGGGGGCTGGGCAACGGGCACAGCTGAAAAGGCTTGGAGGTGAGTGTTCGGATGGCCGTGTACTGGATGGCAATGGAGGCCAAGGCCAGCAGAATCACTGCCTTCCAGGAACATTGCATGGCTGAACCACTTCATTTAGACACAGCGGTCCATGCCAGGTCCTCCCTGTGAACAAAGAATCTTTTTATTCTAGAAAGGATTTTCTGTATGGCATTGTAAATGTGCAAAAGCCCTCTGATGTTCGTCTGTCTCCTTTTTAATCAAACACAATACTACATGGCAGATCACTTAAACATACAGATTTACAGCGTGCTGTCTATAGATGTATAAGATGGTAATGTAATGAAGTATATTACAATGAAATCTAATTTGAATATCACTATTAACAGCAGTACAACCTGCACTCCAGTTGATTTCGCTATTAAATCTTATGATTATGGCTCAGACAGAATTTCTTTTAGGGCTGTTGTTTAGAGCTTCAACATGAATTATCAAATATAATCCAACCCTTTTTCTTTTTGCATATGTAGCATAATTAAGGAAACTGTAACCTTTTGGTCCTAGAACCACAAAGAAAATACTGCTTGCGATGTGCTTATTTGACCCAACGATGACTCATTCCTAATCCTTCCGTTTGCCTCCTCTTTCTTGCTGCAGTTTAATTTTTGAAAATGAAAAAGTTTTTTTTAAAAGGTCTGAACTCATTATTTTCATTCCAGTTCTATCTGTTCCCAAAACACACAAAGCAGTCTGAAAGCCCAGACTACAGTATTTATATATGATGATCTTCTCTTTGTTTAAATAGCATTAAAAAAACAGCTTGTTCGAGTTGTGTATTTGTTGTTATTGGTTTATAAAAGTTATAGTCTTATAATAAGGCACACAACTCACTTCACCAAGTACTGCAGCACTTCCCATGCATCCTCCCTAATCTCTGTGTCTGTTCTATCATATCTGCATCTAATTCCCGGACCTTGTTTGGTCTGATTGGAGAATCTAAGCATTGCCCTTGTTGGAAAAGACAAAACAGTCTTATATAGCCAGCACAGACATAACAATACTTTCAAGATTTACTGCCAATGTCATGTCAAGGGGAACTGGTGATAGAACTGAAAGTAATACTGAATGTATTAATAAGAATCTGTCACATTAAGGTTTTACCTTTTAAGATACATTGTGATGGACTTGTGCATTGGCATGGGGAACTTAAACAGAAATAAAGACTAACCATCACCACTTCAGAAGCCATGCATGCATGAGAGTCTTGCCTCAGAAGCAGGATGTGGAGGAAAGACATTAAAATAGCAAGTCGAATTAAAATCACCCCCCCCCCCCCATTAAATGAAAAATAAGACGTATGTTATTCCAATGCACTGACACACTAGAGCTCTCTGCTTGTGTGCAGGGGCTGGAAATAATGACAGCTTACTGTTATACTCTTAACTGTAAAAAACTGCTTTCTCTGACCACCGATTTCAACATGACACGACTCATGCTTGCAGAGAGCACCGGCGCTTTCTTTTCATAGACATTTTAAATTTTAAAAAAAGGGCCCAGTACACTGCAGCGGGAACAGGTTTGGCTTACTGAGATCCTTACCAACGCTGCGCGATAAGGACAATATAGAACAAAACAGCCATCCCACCCAGCCCCAAGTGTTCAAAAATAACCATAGGTGTAAAAGAAATGTCGTGTTAATGTTCAGATTTTAGCGAGATAAAGTAATATTATGGAGTGCGTTCACACTTGTTTCCTTATACCTTGTTGGTAGTTGTAGTATTCTCATGATGTTCTGTGTGCCAATGGATCCCGGCTGGTTTCCATTAGTCCTCAAAACGTTTTCCACTGTGCGCTTCTTCTCGGTCAGGGGAGCATAAATGCGCCACTCACAAGCGTATATTCCATCCAACGCTGGAGCGTCGCTTTTAAGTTGAACGACTGGCTTCAGATAAACAAGAACAAACTGGGAGGGAAAAGTGCTGGATTAACGCTAAGGCGGCTGTGGTGTTTCTAAGAAGCCAGGCGGTGAAGACAACCGGGCTCTCCTTAAATGATGCGCAGAGGCTGAGTGTGTGAGGTACACAAGGACCGACTGTCTGGACCACCCCAAACCCCTCCCCTTTCCACCTGCCTCTCTCTTTCGCTCTCTCTCTCTCTCCCTAACACACACATGCACACACCCAACCTTATAGACGCAACACACACAATCGCCTTTCACGCCGCCAAATTGGTAGCAAGTTCATTATGATTCTATCAGCCATGTCATTTAAATTATATATGTAATAGACTGGTTTTATCATGATATTCATCATGAGTCAGAGTTAGGTACACAATGAAACTGTGGTGTTGGAATTCAGTCGATTTTTTGTAAACTGGTGTAATGCAAACAATGTTAAACCAATTAAAAGGGCGAATCACTTTATTACCAAATAAAGAAATACTACCTATCAAAGCTTTTCTGAAAAAAATGATGCGTGTGATTGACTTGTTATGCCTGCAGCTGCCAGAAGGGGGAGCTCTGGCCAAGATGCCTCATTCTCAAAGCAGCTGCTGAAAGAGCATCATGGTGTTGGTGCAACTTTAATAAATTATCCCCTATTTCAGGAATGAAATGAGTATTTATGTTCTTAAACTATTGGAAACATACTGGCTGAATATTAGGAATGTTTTGAAAACTTTATTTAGGTTTTTGTGACTGCTAGCATGTTGTTAAACAGCTAACTAAGCCAAGTCCTCCGCTGGGTCGTAGCACAGAATGTCATAGGCAATAATATGTACAAAACATACTCTGTGCTTTTTGATTGTTTTGTGTTCAGACACACATAAAGGGTGCAAGGTTTCCAATGTGTGTGTGCCTGAATGGGGCTTATTATCTTTTACTATTTTTCTATGTAATTGATGTGTTTTTAGTTTGTTTATAATAGCTTTTTTAAGAAAAAGGGGGGGGAAATAGAAAGAATAAGTTGACATTATTTTAAAGTTTCATGATCTTATCTTTATTTATAGACTATTTTCATACGTTTTTACTTGCTATATTTGATTTCACCTAAATAAAAGTAAAAAAGGGTACATGACACCATACACTGTATGATGTTTACTTATTTCCGACAGAGAAAGTTAAAGGAAAGAAAAAAAGATTACTATTGTCCTGGAGCTGCAGAATTAAATGTGCAACACTGTTAAAATGTTCCAAAGTGAGAGAACTTTTGTATGTGTGTAAATATTTCTAAACATAACCTTTGTCAATAAAGCTGCTGAAAAACAGGCATTGTGTCTGAGGATCTTCATGGATTTATTCCATTTTCAGGGTCTAATAAATGCAAATATTTGATTAGCATGGAATTACATATTTGAACCTTGTCTTTTGTTCTTGAGCTTTATGGAACTCCTCAGGTTTGTTTAGTTCACTTATTGTTATTTTGTTGAGCTTTGTTGAGCTGAGAACTTTTCCTGCATCATGTACTCCAGGAGGCAAAGACAGGTCCGCTCTTCTCTCTTTATAAATGGAAAACAGGTGGAATCTCTTTTCACCTTCAGGTTTCTGGGCACCCACATTTCTGATGATCCCACTTGGACTTACAACACCAATCCCCTGGTAAAGAAGCAGCTGTCCTGAGGAAGAATAACGTGGACCAGAAGCTGCTGCTGGCCTTCTACTCAGTGGAGAGCATGCTTTACTGCCTGGGTGATTGGTACACAGGGGCCACTACTGAGAACAGGAAGGCTACAGAAAGGGTAATTAACATCGCCCCCCAAATCATTGGGTGCCCTCTGCCACCCCTGGAGGCTATCGCCAGATCCTCCTGTTTCAGGAAATCCAGGGCCATAATAGGTGACCCCTTGCACCCCACCCACCACCTGTTTGACCCGCTGCCCTCTGGTCGGTGCCTCGGATCAATCAGGTCCAACACCTTCAGACTCACTAACAGCTTCTTCCCCTGGGCCATTCGGACTGTTAACAAATACTATTCCCCCACACCCCACCAGTGCCAACCCACCTCACCAGTCTGAGCCATGGTCTGAGTAACTCCTATCACTCATATGGACTATTCAGACCAAACCTTTTCTTTCCACTGCTTCCAAGCACTTATAATGTGTGCCTTTCTCTTACGTTTTCATATATCCCTCTTGTTTGTATGCATTTCTCTTGTTTGCTATTTATTCCTGCCACCTTAATATTTTATTCCAGCACAGTTGGTGTGCAGCACCCACAATTTTGCTACACATGTACAATGACAATAAAGGGCTTTTCTATTCTATTCTATTCTATTCTATTCTATTCTACATGTCAAATTCTGGCTAAAATTATTTATGAAAAAAGAAGTTTGCCTTTGACATAAACTTGTCACATCAGCGTTACTGCCTGGGGCTCTGTGATTTTGCAAAGCTCTGTCTCCAGGGTATCTGCATTCCACTTGATAAAGAACTGGGTGTGGTGATAATGAACATGATATGAGTTTAAAAAGAGCACAGTGGGTGTTAAAAGGAAGCAGATCTGAAAAACTGTGAAAGAAACATTGAAAATAATAATGAAAAAAAAAGTGAATATTGTTAATGAAAGGACTTCAGGAAGGAGGCTACTGCCACCCAATTAAAAATGAGGGCACTTTTTGAAAGTTTGCTGCCTGAATGTTCAACACTATGTCTGGGACAAAGTATTCCTCCCCATTACTGACCAAGTTTTATAAGCACCTACAGGGAACATCCACTGGATAATTTCACTGCTACTGTTGTTGTGAAATGTCCAAATTCACAAGTTTACTTTGGGTTTTTCCAGTCTGCACAGTGACCAGTTATTTGGCTTTTACAAAAAAGACTGTGTGTGTTAATAGTGTAGACTGTCTTTATGTACAATTTGACTTGAATGAGAATTTAATGTCATAAATCTTGGTAATATTAGAAGCTGTTTTGTTTTTGTTTGTTTTTTTAACTTCATGTTACCTCAAAGTGGGTCAGTGAGGGATGGAGCCTAAACCAGCATTAGGTGAGATGCCATTGCCAGGTCATCACAGGGATAATGTAGAATATCAGTGTTATGGTCACATTCACACATTACATGGACCAGTCTTCAATTAGGGGTTGACCTTTACATGAACATTTCTGTTAAACACACAGTCTTTAGACAGTCTTGAGATTTTTGCATAACAATTATAAAATATTCATTATCAGTTGCTTGGATCTATGGTAAATGGCCTGTATTTATATAGCGCTTTACTAGTCCCTAAGGACCCCAAAGCGCTTTACATATCCAGTCATCCACCCATTCACACACTGGTGATGGCAAGCTACATTGTAGCCACAGCCACCCTGGGGCGCACTGACAGAGGGGAGGCTGCCGGACATTGGCGCCACCGGGCCCTCTGACCACCACCAGTAGGCAATGGGTGAAGTGTCTTGCCCAAGGACACAACGACTGAGACCGTCCAAGCCGGGGCTCGAACCGGCAACCTTCCGATTACAAGGCAAACTCCCAACTCTTGAGCCACGATCGCCAGGATCTAAGCATCTAAATATCATCTAAGCATGAACAGAACAGAAATAAAATATCTATTTTATATTTTCCTTTTCAAAATAAAATCAAACACATACACATAAACGTGGAACACAAGTCCAGCAATTGTGATCCAGTAATGGCAACACGGCAGACAAGGCTGGACTACATCATGAGGGGACCATCTTTAAGTAATAAAACTATATTTTATTTATGGTTCTAGTAAACACACTATTGGGATCATGGCTCGAGGGGAATTGGTTTCACATTTTGCTGAAAGATGACACTGAGGTAATTAAAATATCTAAAGTGGCATTGTGCCAGAGACACAAAGATTTACCCTGAGATGCTGGAGACCTTAGATGTTAATGAGCTGTCACTGCAGATATCTTCCAAATTAAATTTTTACATAGATGTGAAAAAGATGAAAAAAAAATGCCTTCATTCATAAACTGCACAAAAGGTTGATTAACAGCGACTCCTGAAATGACAGATATAAGTTTTTGTCCACTTTGAATGGAAGAAGATGTGACAGTGGCACAAGTTAAACACGGGACTTCCGCTGTGTTGGACCACTACTGGAAATCAGAATTTAGGTTAAAATATATTAATTCACTGTAATTATGTTAATAAGGGACACACACACACACACACACACACACACACACACACACACACACACACACACACACACACACACAAAACTTTAATCAAGCAATCTAACAATGTGCGTCTTCTTTTTCTGATGAGGTTAGGCCGTGTCAAAGCAACATTTTCATTTTTTATTTTAAACTACAGTGAGAATTACACACATTACAAATCTCCAACTTTTATGACTTCTGATTTTTCAGGTATTTGTGGTAATATACGTATATATTTTTAATTTAATTATCCAGTGAACAGATTCAGTAAAGTGTGTGCATTTAATTCATCAAAAATGAAACAACCACATTTGAAAAATAAAACCTATACACGGTTTAGCTTAACATAGCTCCATCAATTGCATTTACATGAGAAAGCTCTGAATCATTTACTATAATAAAAAAAAACAAAAATGAAAATTTAAATACAGAAAAACTTAATATATATTTCTAATTAACGTAAACAGACTGTATTGAAATGAAATCCCATGATATGGTAGTAGGTTAGTATATTATATTATCAAAAAATGCATGGGAATATGAATTCCATATGTTAGTATATACAAAATAGTTTGTGCAGAAACTTTGCATTTGATCCTGTTTTATCCTTTAGAATAAAACAAGAAATTTACATACTTTGTATTTATTTATGTTGGCAAAAACACTCATCTTCCCTAATGGTTACAACTATTTACCATCTGAAGCAATCATTTGCTCCAGCAGGTCTTTGATTTCATCTCTCTCTGTGCATGTTTGTGGTCACATTTATTTGCCCTTTATTGGATGCTCTGTAAAGCTTTTCTTGTATTGTCTCAATCTTATAGATGAAAGCCCCCTGCATGTGCTTAAATCTGTGCACAGGGAGGCGAGGGAAGCAGCAGCTATACAGCTCTGATTCCATGGCTGTCCCCTTAGCGTCCATGTCAATGAACTCAGCTTGTGGAAGCCTTGTCATAGGGGACTCACTCCCACACTGAAGCTGTACAGCTGCTGCAGAGCGATAGCCTTTCCGCACATTATCACGTGAGGCTATTCTTCTTGAGCACACTATGAAAGGATTTGTAACAGATTCATAACACGCCAGGCTAAATAATGTGTGAATGGGGGGTACTGGCTTTGTTCTTCTCTCCATCATCTTTATGCCAGTATGCACATAGTGACAGAAGCTTGGTTTTGGTGCCTGCCATTTTTCATTCACAACTTGGAGCTCTGTGCACGAGGATTTCAAGGGATTGTCTTGTTCTCATATACAAAATAGGGGGAGGCAGATCACACAGCATCTTGAAGTTTGAAAAAAACAAAACCTGTGGACTACTTCTATTGATACAGCATCTCACAACTATTTTTATTTGATACAACACTGCTTTTTGTGTTTTCTGCATTTATTATAGTTGATATTTTTATCCTTCTCAACACACAGAGATGCCAATTGGTGTAAAAAAACCAAACCAAAACAACAACAAAAAAACCCCCCTCAAACCAGAAGTTTACATTTTAGAGTAGCAACATTTCCCCCAACAGCATCATAATGATCTTCTGAGACAGCCACTCATAAGGAACACAGTCATTAATTGAGCTGTACATAATCTATAAAATTGAATTAAATTGAAAACTCAAGCCCCATCAGTTTTTACTCATACTGTCCCACCTGTGCTGTTACATACGCTATAAAACTTAGTGCATACATTGTGTCCAAAATTCTTTCCAATCTCTGATTCGAGCAATGTGAAATGTTGACCTAATAACAAAACTTAACCTTGAAAACAATTAAAGAAACAGTAATAAGGAACCTAATAAATTATAGTGCTGAAGATCAAGCAATATGATTCAGAGACACAGATAACTGTAGCTTCCTTAGCTTTGTGAGGTGTTACCGAGATCAAGAATTAATTTCATCTTGGACTTTATCACAAGCCAATCGTAGGGGGGAAAAAGAGCACTGATTTGTGTTTGAGTCATTCAGTCATGCTTGTCAGATTCATTTGAGTGAGCAAAAAAGCAAGCTGAGGGAGCATTGGTGATCTGTGAATGCACACAAACCAGCAGGCTGAGTGCAACCCCACTGCATAACCATACCACTTTGTTCTCCAACCTCTACTCCTACATCTGTCTACCCGCATGTCCATCTGTGCCAACAGCATCATTTCAGGTGTTCTCACCTCACTGTATAGCTTTGCTTAACATATATATGTGTGCAATTTTGCCTGCTCACCAGTTTAGACACTAAAAATGTAACTAACTGTCAGAATCATGAATTAAATACATGCACATTGCACCTGGAAAGTATTCACAGACCTTTTTCATTTCACTTGTTTTGCATTTTGTCATGTTACAGCCTTATTCCAGAATGGATTAAATTGATTTTTCACCTCAAAATTTTACTCACAATAACCCAGTCCATTTGGGAATAAGGCTTCATTATGAAATACATGAAATCAGTACTAAATAAGTGCATCCGGAAAGTCATACTTTCTGGATGCACTATATTTAAATCTGAAGCACTTATAAGTTGAACGAAGATGTCTCATTACAGTCTTAAAATAGCCTCTGTAGAGTAATAGACTGATAATGTTTTGTACTATCATTATAATTTTAGTCATTCTTCCCATTGTAGCCTAATGCTGTTCCAGAGTTGATTATTATTTTTTTCAGTGCTTGTAACTGTGGTTTCCAATTACACTTTCACCTAATTACATGGCTGCTTGAGACTCGGATGATGCAATTACTGTGTGTTTCAGAAATCTGGATGGAATGTTCTAATTGCTATATGTGTAAGTGAAGTGAGTTCTTTCTTTCCTCCTTTTGATACAAATCTTTTGAAATGAAAGCTCTAAGTGCCTACTGTGCAATTAGACAAACTTTACACAAATTATATTGTGGCTTGGTAGATTTTCTTACTTACTACAGCATGTTGCCAAAGTTGGTCATCCCTATTTATGCTGATTGATTGAATAAGTAAATGACCTGAAAAAGGCTCCTCCAGCACCAGTGGCACTATTTTATGTTCTTCAGGCTGCTTGAAATTCCAACTAGGCAGTTGTCCCTCAGGATGAGCTTTATTCAGTGTAATCCCACAGAGCTGTGGCTGTCGTTCTCCTGTGCTGGATCTTTTGTCAAAGGTCTATTTAATCAAATAGAAACCATATATCCCATCTCTCCATGCATCCATTTGTAGTGATAAGCTACTACATAGCCTTAGCAAAAATAAAAATCTTAGATTTGAAACATACACACCATGACTGTGCAGGAGCACACATTTAACTACAATGTGACTTTGCTTATTTGAAAGCTGCTCTCTGCCTCTTTCAGGTAATGATGTAAATCACACTACAGACAATATATTATATTTAAAAGATTCTTTCCTTTTAAGGCAATAGCATTTGTGCTACGAAGTGCTACGAAGCAAGATAGAGTTTAATTAAAACCAATGGAGTTTTTCATTTTCACCTATGGTACTGGAATCAGTGATTAATATGTTGCCTAAATAATGGTGTTTCGAGCCTGGGTGCTATTAATGATCTGTTCAGCAGTAGCATTAGTTCTTAGGGGTGCAACTATTATGCCTCCAGTCTTAGAAGTAAGAAGTTACTAAAATATTTTTTATGAGTACTCCACAGTCAATTTTCTTTATATATTAATACAAATTGGCATTATTAATGGCTAATGGATCTAGTCTATTAAATTTCAATGCTATTGCATATTTCTGCATGACAGTTGCATCAAGAACAGCATTCCAGTCATGTGCCAAGATATTCATTATGAAAATCACAAAACCTGGATATCTCATTACAACTCAATCACCTAATATAAATCCTGCACAAACTACTCTGACAGGTATAAAGTTGGAATAACTTCTGTAATAACTTCCTGTATTTCTGCAGTACCACTAATAATTCAGATTTGGATACTTCGACCTCCTATAATGACCTGATACACACTTTTCAATGAGTTTGTTTGTTTACATTTAAATTTGAGGAATAAAGCACAGCAGTGGAGCAAGTGAGGATCTCACTAGTGTAATTTGCTTTTTACTAAATGTAGAGAAATTGTCAGAAAGGGCCGAATATTGTGTGTTAGAGGAAGCAAGGTTCATATGGTTACTATTAATCTATTTATTAACTCACCCTTAGCAGTTCTAATTTTAAATTTCCATTTGTATGTAAAGTTACATGTGAAAAACCTGCATTGCAGTTAATATAATAAATATTTAAAGACAAATAAAAATCAAATGACTAATAAAGCCAATTACTAGTTTTACAACAGTATTTTGACCCTTATGGCTTATTGTATTATTTGTGTGCTTGTCTGCTACAATTTTCTCTGATCCCTTTTTGTGATTGATGTTGAGAACATAGTTCTGAATAATCAGTGACCAACACATAAGTCATTGGTTATGATTATACGTCCTAGACAGGAACACCAAAGAGTTGTGATCTGTGAAGACTTGAACTGAATTTGGACTTGACTTTATATAAACTTCAAAATATTGCAAGGCCCACAACAAAGTACAGTGGGGAAAAAAAGTATTTAGTCAGTCACCGATTGTGCAAGTTCCCCCACCTAAAATGATGACAGAGGTCAGTAATTTGCACCAGAGGTACACTTCAACTGTGAGAGACAGAATGTGAAAAAAAATCCATGAATCCACATGGTAGGATTTGTAAAGAATTTATTCGTAAATCAGGGTGGAAAATAAGTATTTGGTCAATAACAAAAATACAACTCAATACTTTGTAACATAACCTTTGTTGGCAATAACAGAGGTCAAACGTTTACTATAGGTCTTTACCAGGTTTGCACACACAGTAGCTGGTATTTTGGCCCATTCCTCCATGCAGATCTTCTCGAGAGCAGTGATGTTTTGGGGCTGTCGCCGAGCAACACGGACTTTCAACTCCCGCCACAGATTTTCTATGGGGTTGAGGTCTGGAGACTGGCTAGGCCACTCCAGGACTTTCAAATGCTTCTTACGGAGCCACTCCTTTGTTGCCCGGGCGGTGTGTTTTGGATCATTGTCATGTTGGAAGACCCAGCCTTGTTTCATCTTCAAAGTTCTCACTGATGGAAGGAGGTTTTGGCTCAAAATCTCACGATACATGGCCCCATTCATTCTGTCCTTAACATGGATCAGTCATCCTGTCCCCTTGGCAGAAAAACAGCCCCATAGCATGATGTTTCCACCCCCATGCTTCACAGTAGGTATGGTGTTCTTGGGATGCAACTCAGTATTCTTCTTCCTCCAAACACGACGACTTGAGTTTATACCAAAAAGTTCTACTTTGGTTTCATCTGACCACATGACATTCTCCCAATCCTCTGCTGTATCATCCATGTGCTCTCTGGCAAACTTCAGACGGGCCTGGACATGCACTGGCTTCAGCAGCGGAACACGTCTGGCACTGCGGGATTTGATTCCCTGCCGTTGTAGTGTGTTACTGATGGTGACCTTTGTTACTTTGGTCCCAGCTCTCTGCAGGTCATTCACCAGGTCCCCCCGTGTGGTTCTGGGATCTTTGCTCACCGTTCTCATGATCATTTTGACCCCACGGGATGAGATCTTGCGTGGAGCCCCAGATCGAGGGAGATTATCAGTGGTCTTGTATGTCTTCCATTTTCTGATGATTGATTGATTGGTAATTTATTTCAACATGTGAACAATATACAAGTACATTTAGAAAAGAAATAAGAGAGAAAAAAATACTATACAAATTACATACAAAAAACCATTCTGATTAATTTACATGTTGAAAGGGAGTGGGAAGAAGTATACACTTATTTAATCCCACCCCTTTGCCATAAATTATCAGTGAATATTTAGTCAGCTTCCTTACTGATATAATTTGTAATAAAAATAGTGAACAGATTTCTGATATACTATATACTATACTATCACATCATGAATTTTTTGTTTGTTTGTTTGTTTTTAAATAGAGACATTCACTTAATTTAAATATTTTCCTTTTCTTTATAGATCGAGAAGATCATATTTTTATAACTCTTTTTGAACAGTTTTATGTTTGGACATTGCTTTAATTCCATATTCAGTTTGTTCCATAGTTTCACTCCATGAACAGAAACACAAAAGCCTTTTCTTGTAGTATGTACCTTCATTGTTTTGAAGTTACAAAAACCCCTTAAATTATAACTTCCTTCTTTCAAAAAAACCATACTCTGAATATTACCTGGCAGTTCTTTATTTTTTGCTTTGAATAGAATTTGTGCTGTTTGGAATTTCACTATATCGTCAATTTTCAATATTTCAGACTGCAAAAATAGTGAGTTTGTATGTTCCCTATAACCTGCATTGTGGATGATTCGAATTGCTTTTTTTTTGAAGAGTAAAAAGTGAATGTAATGTGGTTTTATAGTTATTGCCCCAGACCTCTGCACAATAGCTTAAGTATGGTGAAACCAGTGAACAGTAGAGAATATGAAGTGATGTTCTGTCGAATACCTGTTTTGCCTTGTTTAGTACTGCAATGCTTCGTGATACTTTGGAATGAATATATCTTACGTGAGCTCTCCAGTTAAGTTTTTCATCTATTATTACCCCCAGAAATTTATTTTCACTGACTCTTTCAATATCAACACCATTTATTTGAATCTTTGCATTTGTATTTAAACTACTATTTCCAAATAACATCAGTTTAGATTTATTCAAATTTAATGATAATTTGTTTTTATCAAGCCAGAACTTCACTTTACTTATTTCATTAGTCATATCCTCCAATAAATTCTGCAGATCATCACCAGAGCAAAAAATGTTTGTATCGTCAGCAAAGAGAACCATTTTTAATACTTTGGACACTTTACAGATGTCGTTAATGTACAAGTTGAAGAATTTTGGACCCAAAACTGACCCTTGGGGTACACCACAAGCAATGTCCATACATAAGGAGCAACCACCATTTATTTTCACAAACTGCTTTCTGTCACTTAAATAACTCCGGACCCAATCTAAAACTACCCCTCTGACACCATAACGTTCCAGTTTTCTTATTAATATATCATGATCTATAGTGTCAAATGCCTTTGTCAAGTCTATGAATAACCCAGCCACATATTGCTTTTTGTCTATGGAATTTGTGATGTATTCTATTGAATCTAATAGTGCCGATGATGTTGATCTGCTTGATCTGAATCCGTACTGACTCTCAGTGAGTAGTTTATGTTTATCTATAAATTTTTCCAGTCTGTTTTTAAACAGTTTTTCAAGAACTTTTGAGAATTGAGGTAGTAAAGAGACAGGCCTGTAGTTTGTGAAATGGTGTTTGTTTCCAGATTTGTATAGAGGTATAACTTTTGCTATTTTCATTCTGTCTGGAAATCGACCAGTTTGAAATGATAAATTACAGATGTATGTAAATGGTTTTATAATAGCCTCAATGACTCTTTTAACCACTATCATATCAATATCATTACAATCCAAAGATTTGTGATTTTTACATTCTTTGACAATTTCAAGAACTTCATTTTCATCAACGGCTGTGAGAAACATAGAATATGGATTTCTGTCAATCTGTGTATCGGGTTTTTCCTGTGCTTTCCCAGGATGAGTGATTGTTCTTGCTAAATTTGGTCCAGCAGTTACAAAGAATTCATTGAGACTATTTGCCACAACATCCATATTGTATTCTTCATGGTCATTACAAATGAAATACTTGGGATAGTTCTTTTGTCCAGTCCCACATTTTATAACACTGTTCAGGATTTCCCATAATCTTTTATTATTATTTCTATTTATATCTAATTGCTTCTTATAGTATTCCTTTTTACTAAATCTAAGTATATTAGTTAACCTATTTTTATATCTTTTGTATCTGATTTCAGCATCTTTAGTTCTCGTTCTTAAGAACTCTCTGTGTGATTGCTCCCACAGTTGATTTTTTCACACCAAGCTGCTTGCCTATTGTAGATTCGCTCTTCCCAGTCTGGTGCAGGTCTACAATACTTTTCCTGGTGTCCTTCGAAAGCTCTTTGGTCTTGGCCATGGCGGAGTTTGGAGTCTGACTGTTTGAGGCTGTGGACAGGTGTCTTTTATACAGATGATGAGTTCAAACAGGTGCCATTCATACAGGTAACGAGTGGGGGACAGAAAAGCTTCTTACAGAAGATGTTACAGGTCTGTGAGAGCCAGAGATTTTCCTTGTTTGAGGTGACCAAATACTTATTTTCCACCCTAATTTACGAATAAATTCTTTACAAATCCTACCATGTGAATTCATGGATTTTTTTTTTCACATTCTGTCTCTCACAGTTGAAGTGTACCTCTGGTGCAAATTACTGACCTCTGTCATCATTTTAAGTGGGGGAACTTGCACAATCGGTGGTTGACTAAATACTGTTTTTGCCCCACTGTAAGTGTCTCCTTTTCAATCATAGAATACTTGAGATGATGTTTAACTTGCGAGAGAAGTAACTTACATCATGGTTATCCTCCTGGAGAAGCACTGCTCCTGCCCCAACTGCGCATCAATTTCCAGTTTGAATGGTAAAGAGGAGTTGTAACAAAGTATGCCCTTAAGGCTTTCAAAAGTTTGTTGGCAACCCTCAGACCAAACGAAAGGTTTTGAGGGACTGGTTAAGTCAGTGAGAAGGGCAGCAACAGAGGAAAGATTCTTACAAAAACACTGGTAATATCCAGTCATCCTAAGGAAACAACGCAGTTCCTCCTGGTGGTTGGTAGGGGGAATTCTTTAATTGCAGAGATTTTGGCAGGATGCACTTTTCCTAGACCAACCTGCTGACCAAGATAGAGAACACTGCCTTTAGCAAAGTCACACTTGGGATGGTTCAACATTGGGGATGCCTTTTCTAGGCTAGTGAAGCCCTCTCTCAATGTAGCCATGTGGGTTGACCAGTCACTACTATACACAACTATGTGATCTAAGTAAGCTCCACAACTAGGGATGTTTTCCAACACTTATTGACCAGCCTCTGAATGGTAGCAAGAGCATCACACATGCCAAAAAGGCATAACCATGTACTGCAGGAAGTGATCAGGAGTTACAAAAGCTGAAATGTCAGATGCTTCTGGTGTTAAAGAAACATGCCAATACCCCTTCAACGCGTCAAGGTTAGTAATTTATTTAGCAGGCCCAATTTCATCAATGCAGTCATCGATAAGAGGTAAAGGATGTGCATCTGGCACAGTGACAGAGTTTACCTTCTGAAAGTCAGTGCAGAATCTTGGGAGTCTATCTGACTTTGTGTTTAGGAGACATGGTGATCTCCAGGAGCTGGAGATTGGCACCACAAATCCATTCTGAAGAAGATAGTCAACTTCCTTTTTTATGACTTCCCTCTTTGCTGGGCTAACCCAATAAGTGCGCTGTTTAATTGTTGTGGGTTAGTCAACACAACATCATGTTTTATAACAGTGGTTTGAGAAGGGACATCATTGAACAGAGATGGGAATCCCAATATAAGTGTTATGATATCATTGCTCTGTTCATCAGGAAGGTGAGACAGCTATTATGGTAGTGTTGACAATATTATAGAATTACTTAGTCATAGGTAATAGTCATAACAGCCATAAAATTCCCAAGATTTCATTTAAATTAAAACTATAACACTGTATTCTGTCAGGGTTTCTGTCGTATGTGACATCTGTGTCGATGGTACATACGACAGTAAAAGTCAAATGGCTTCCCTCATATGCCTAAGGGCATTACAGTAAAACTACCCACTGACAACCTGATCATATGAACAAAAATAACATATTACACAACTGCATTGCCACAGGTATCACAGAAATACTGCCCCTGATGCACCACCTAATCAACATACAGCAAATTAAAGCAAATATAACTTTTCTGAAATCATTTTAGAGTGTATAAATTTTATCACTAGGGTATGTTATCAGTCTGTCTACGCTGTACCTCTATGAATCATTCTGCTCCTTTGACTGGCATGTAATGTGCTTGTGGGATGACTCATTTACGTGTGACAGACATCCTAAATGGTAGATTAGAGAACTGTGTCTTATCTAATAGAACTAAAAGGGAATAGGATGCCTTCCAGTTAAATCAGTCTGTCTCACAGGATACCCATCAACCCCTGTTATTTATTAATATATTTCATACTGACAGACTAGGAGATTATGTGTAATTAGAAAGATAAGGGAAATTAAAGGACTCCATTCCCATTGACCTGCCTAATGCAGTGGACTGAAATCTGGGTCTCTGAAAACCTGTTTGGAAGGGGCAGATGTGTGTTATACTGAAACATTATGCTTTCAATCAGTCTCTCCCTCTTTGCTCTCACATTCTTCTTTACCTGGCAGAAAGACAGATTCCACACCTCACGTGGCGCAATTTGTATGAAAATTTGAATGGCAATTAAATGGGGGTCTGATTCCTTGCCACAGTATACACTACCAGTCAAAAGTTTCGACATGCCTTCTCATTTAATGGTTTTCCTTTATTTTCATGAGTATTTACATTGTAGATTCTCACTGAAGGCTCAGTAAGGGAGCTGCTCAGAGTAGGAACTCATCTAGACTGGGTAATTACCTGCCTCTTCACAACATGGGAAATCCTTTTAGGTATCATAGCTACTAAGCTAAGAAGGCTTGGAGAAAGGCATGGAAAATAACACGAGGTCAACCAACCACAGGCTCCTCGTTGATAGAACAGTACAGTGGGGTGGCTGTAGCTCGGGTAGTAGAGCAACCGGAAGGTTGTTGGTTCGATCCCAGTCTACTCCAGTCTGCATGGTTGCTCCATTGGTGTGTGAATGTGTCTGAATGTTAGTTAGGTAGCACTGAAAGTCTTGCTTGTGTGAATGGGTGTGACTGGGTGAATGAACAAGCTTTGAGTGCTCAGATAGAGTAGAAAAGCGCTATATAAGAACCGGTCATCGTGCACTTTTCCAACATGACAATGATCCAAAACACACATTTAAAGTTACTGTTGCATTTCTGAAGAAGAACAGGGAGAAGGGGATTGAATGGCTAAGTATGTCTTCTGATCTGAACCCAATTGAACACTTGTGGGGAATTCTGAAGTGACAAGTTGAGCATCACTCTCCATCCAGCATCCAGGCTCTAAAAGAGGTTATTCTTGAAGAATGGAAAAGATAGATGTTGCAATATGTTGCCAATTTGTTCATTCCATGCCCAGAAGTCTTGGTGCTGTCCTTGGAAATCACAGTGGTCATACAAAATATTAGATGTAGTAAATTTATTGCAGGGTGTATTCATTTTTGCTTCAACCAATATGAGTAAAACTGAAGATTTTGTGATCTAAGTTATATTATTAACCTTAATTTCATGTTATGGAGTTAAACAAGTGTTCAATAAAACTTTGGAAATTGTTCGTTTGTTCATAGAGCTACTGATTAAATTCGTACTTTTTAAAGGGGGTGTACTCATTTATGCTGAACACTGTATAAGTGAAATGCAATGCCATTCTTCCTCAATATAGAAACAAGAGGAAGCAGATATAAAAAAAAAACACGATGGGGTCCTAGAACCGGACCCTGTGGGACGACACCTGGTCACAGAGGAACAGAAAAAGTTCACCCCGCCAAGTAGGATCTGAACCACTCCAGTGCAGTGCCCCTAATAAAGATTAAGATGGCATGATCCACTGTATCAAAAACAAAACAGCTATTAAATCTAAAAGCACACGAACAACACAATCCCCAGCGTCACTAACTAAAAATATGTTATTAAAAACTTTTAAAACGGCTGATTCTGTGCTATGAAAGGGTTTAAAACCTCTAAAACATTTTGCTTTGCCAGGAAGGTCATTAATTGGCTGTGAACTAACTTTTCAAGAATTTTGGAAAGAAAAGGTAGTTTGGAGATCGGCCTGTAATTCGCAAGAATTGTAGGATCAAGAGCAGATTTTTTAATCAGGAGGGACCCCCATTTGGAGTCTCCTTTAACCTCCTAAGACCCGAACTCTTCCACGGCATGCATTTTTAATTTCTCTTTGATATTTGGGCATATTGGGGCCCGATGAATGTAAAAACGAAGACTTACCAGATTTTATTTTTTACCTTATTTTTGTTTTTAAGAAAAAAAAGAGCCACATATGAGGATATTCGTTTAAAATTTGATGGAACAGTAGCAGTATGATGTCCCCATGAATATCAGGCCCTTGTAAAGCAATATTGACTATTTTGGTCGAAATAACCCAAATGTGATGTCCACATATATGGACGCCAGGTCCTAGGAGGTTAAAGAGGACAGAGTCACCAGCTCAAACCTGTCAAAGAGACCAGAGCAGGAAGCAGAGACTGAGCAATCATGAGCACAAGGAGAGATTTGGAATGACATTTGTTGCTTGACTTTAACTGATCAAAGTGAAATTGTCTTGCTGGCAACTTGTTACCTTGTGCATCCATCACGTAGAAATAATGTTTGGACAAAATAAAGAACATGCAGCAGGATTACAAGAAATTTAAAGCCAGCTAAAGTGCCATTCTTTCATTTTTTTATGATTATATAGGTAGAAGTCTGTCATTCTGTATATTGGTGTGGTGCTGTTTGATGTTGCTATGCTGTTACTAAGCAGATAAAGTATGTCATGTTAGCAAAGGTACTTTGACTGCTAAAAAACAATAAAGTAAATAAATAATTGTTCACAGGGAGGCTGCCCAGTGGGCAGTTATTTACACAGTCTCAGAGTAGTTTGGCTGGAATGAACCTTATTCCTCAGCAGAAACAGTAGTAAAATCCTTTATGAGGTAGTGGATGGAAAGCAATGCCGAAAAAGAAAGTGGAAAGAAACAAACCATTAGAATGTGGTGAATTAGAGAAAATAACCCCCCTTTTAATTCATCCTGACCAAACTGGTTTTATAAAAGGGAGGCACTCATCAACAAATACACGTAGATTACTTAATTTAATAGACTACTCATGCAGTAAAAACATTGAAACCATAATATTTTCTTTAGATGCAGAAAAAGCATTTGACAGAGTTAACTGGAAATTTCTATTTGCAACTTTACACAAATTTGGTTTTGGACCCTCTTTCATAAACTTTTAAATATTGTATAACTCCCCAACAGCTTGTGACAGAACAAATGACCAAACATCCTCCAACTTCTCTCTTCTGAGGGGCACTAGACAGGGATGCCCACTCTCCCCTTCACTGTTTGCAATTTTTATTGAGCCACTAGCAGCAGCAATTAGACAGGCTACAACAATTAAGGGCATAAAATGTAAGAATACAGGGAGTGCAGAATTATTAGGCAAATGAGTATTTTGTTCACATCATCCTCTTCATGCATGTTGTCTTACTCCAAGCTGTATAGGCTCGAAAGCTTACTACCAATTAAGCATATTAGGTGATGTGCATCTCTGTAATGAGAAGGGGTGTGGTCTAATGACATCAACACCCTATATCAGGTGTGCATAATTATTAGGCAACGTCCTTTCCTTTGGCAAAATGGGTCAAAAGAAGGACTTGACAGGCTCAGAAAAGTCAAAAATAGTGAGATATCTTGCAGAGGGATGCAGCAGTCTCAAAATTGCAAAGCTTCTGAAGCGTGATCATCGAACAATCAAGTGTTTCATTCAAAATAGTCAACAGGGTCGCAAGAAGCGTGTGGAAAAACCAAGGCGCAAAATAACTGCCCATGAACTGAGAAAAGTCAAGCGTGCAGCTGCCAAGATGCCACTTGCCACCAGTTTGGCCATATTTCAGAGCTGCAACATCACTGGAGTGCCCAAAAGCACAAGGTGTGCAATACTCAGAGACATGGCCAAGATAAGAAAGGCTGAAAGACGACCACCACTGAACAAGACACACAAGCTGAAACGTCAAGACTGGGCCAAGAAATATCTCAAGACTGATTTTTCTAAGGTTTTATGGACTGATGAAATGAGAGTGAGTCTTGATGGGCCTGTGGCTGGATTGGTAAAGGGCAGAGAGCTCCAGTCCGACTCAGACGCCAGCAAGGTGGAGGTGGAGTACTGGTTTGGGCTGGTATCATCAAAGATGAGCTTGTAGGGCCTTTTCGGGTTGAGGATGGAGTCAAGCTCAACTCCCAGTCCTACTGCCAGTTTCTGGAAGACACCTTCTTCAAGCAGTGGTACAGGAAGAAGTCTGCATCCTTCAAGAAAAACATGATTTTCATGCAGGACAATGCTCCATCACACGCGTCCAAGTACTCCACAGCGTGGCTGGCAAGAAAGGGTATAAAAGAAGAAAAACTAATGACATAGCCACCTTGTTCACCTGATCTGAACCCCATTGAGAACCTGTGGTCCATCATCAAATGTGAGATTTACAAGGAGGGAAAACAGTAAACCTCTCTGAACAGTGTCTGGGAGGCTGTGGTTGCTGCTGCATGCAATGTTAATGGTGAACAGATCAAAACACTGACAGAATCCATGGATGGCAGGCTTTTGAGTGTCCTTGCAAAGAAAGGTGGCTATATTGGTCGCTGATTTGTTTTTGTTTTGTTTTTGAATGTCAGAAATGTATATTTGTGAATGTGGAGATGTTAAGTGCGCATGCGCCAACCAGCGTGCAGCCTGTTACAGTCGCTCCTGCTTTTCTCTTAGTTTAGCTCTTTTTTCTTACGTATTCTTTTTTTTTTCTGACTTGTATTTTCCTCCGTTTTCTATCTCTTACTCAATCATGTGGATTGAGAGAGTTTTTGTTCTTCTGGTGGCCGTGGAACTGTTACTTTTATCATGGAACGGGACCGCGGCACATCTCCTACACGCACGGACTGTTTACTCCAGAGATCAGCTGATCGCCCTGATGCCGGCCGGCTCGCTGGCCAGGCCCGCAGAAGTGCCCGCAGAAGTACCAGCTGAAATTTGGAGGAAAACACATCGGGGATGCAGAGGTCAAGGACAGAAGAGAAGAAAAAAGGTGACGGTGAGACAGCGGAGGCTCGAAGCGAGGAGGAGGTTTAAACCGTGTCTGCCGTCTATCGTGATGGGAAATGTGCGATCGTTGGCAATTAAAATCGACGAGCTCTCAGCACTGGTACGGAGTCAGAGGGAATACCGAGAGTGTAGCCTGATGTGTTTCACCGAATCATGGCTGCACCAGGTCATTCCCGATGAGAATGCTTCCGTGGAAGGCTTCCACACTGTTCGGGCGGACAGGGACAGCATCGCTAGCGGTAAGCGTAAAGGAGGTGGGCTTGCTGTTTTAGTTAACAACCGGTGGTGTAACCCTGCCAACATAACAATCAAAGAAAGGATTTGTTGCCCGGACACTGAACTGTGTGCTGTTGGACTCAGGCCGTATTATTTACCCAGGGAATTCTCTCACGTCATCTTGGTGGCTGTTTATGTACCCCCCTCTGCTAACCCCACAGCTGCATGTGACACTATCCACTCTGCCATAGCTCGGCTACAGACTCAGCACCCGAGTGCCTTTATTGTGATCTCGGGTGACTTCAACCATGTATCACTGGACAATACACTACCAACATTCAAACAATATGTGGACTGTCCCACCAGGGGAGAGAAAACTTTAGACTTACTGTATGCTAACGTCAAGGATGCATACAGCTCCTCCTCCCTCCCCCCACTTGGTAGGTCAGATCATAACCTGATTCACCTCACCCCCCGCTATGTGCCAATTGTGAGGAGGGAACCTGTGACCACCAGGACTGTTAGGAGGTGGTCAGAGGAGGTAATAGCGGAACTACAGGGCTGTTTCGAGGTGACCGACTGGGAAACACTCTGTGAGCCTCACGCCGAGGACATCAATGGGCTTACTGAGTGTATCACAGGCTACATAACTTTCTGCACCGACTCCATTGTTCCAGCTCAGACTGTTCATTGTTACCCAAATAACAAGCCGTGGGTGACTAAGGACATCAAAGCCCTCCTCAACAACAAGAAGAGGGCTTTCAGAGGGGGCAACAAAGAGGAGGTGAGGAAGGTCCAGGTGTTACTAAAGGACAAGCTCAGAGAGGCTAAGGACAATTACAGGAGGAAGCTGGAGTGGAAACTCCAGCAGAACAGCATGAGAGAGGTGTGGAGGGGCATGAAGACCATCACTGGATTCAGGCCAACCAACAGCAGGGGAGCTGAGGGAGGTGAGAATAGAGCCGACGAGTTGAATCTGTTTTTCAATAGATTCGACACCACAGTGTCTGCTCCCACCCCCACAACCTCACCTGTAGTCAGCCTGGAATCCAGAGCCACACCACTGTGCCAGCCTCTCTCTTCACATGTTGCCTCCTGTGAGATTCCTGACACCCCTCCCCCACCCATCACCTTCACTCAATACCAGGTTGAGATGCAAATGAGGAGACTTCACTCAGGCAAGTCTGCTGGACCAGACGGAGTGAGTCCCCTTGTCCTCAAGACCTGTGCCCCCCAGCTGTGTGGAGTCTTTCATAAACTGTTTATGCTGAGTCTGAGTCTGCAGAGGGTCCCGGTGATGTGGAAGACATCATGCCTCGTCCCTGTACCAAAGACGCCTCGTCCCAGTGGCCCCCAGGATTACAGGCCCGTGGCACTGACCTCCCACATCATGAAGACCCTGGAAAGGCTCATCCTGGACCAGCTGCGACCCATAGTAAGACCACATCTGGATCCCCTTCAGTTCGCTTATCAGCCTCGTCTCGGAACAGAGGACGCCATCATCTACCTGCTCAATCGTGTCTACACCCATCTGGACCAGCCGGCGAGCACTGTGAGGGTCATGTTTTTTGACTTTTCCAGTGCTTTCAACACCATCAGGCCGACCATCCTGGGTGATAAGTTAGCAGCGATGCAGGTGGATGCTTCTCTGGTGTCCTGGATTGTTGATTACCTGACAGGAAGACCACAATATGTACGTCTCCCACAGTGTGTGTCTGACAAGGTGATTAGCAACACAGGGGCACCACAGGGGACTGTCCTCTCCCCCTTCCTCTTCACCCTCTACACCACAGACTTCAGCCACTGCACAGAGACCTGCCATCTTCAGAAGTTTTCTGATGACTCTGCGGTGGTTGGATGCATCAGCAGGGATGATGAGACAGAGTACCGGGCTGTGGTCGACTCCTTTGTCACGTGGTGTGAGCAGAATCATCTGCAGCTCAACGTGGCAAAGACCAAGGAACTGATCGTGGACTTCAGGAAGACCAGGAAACACTTGACCCCTGTTTCAATCCAGGGGGTCAGTGTTGACATTGTGGAGGACTATAAATACCTTGGAGTACACATTGACAATAAACTGGACTGGGCTAAAAACACCACAGCACTTTACAGGAAAGGCCAGAGTCGTCTCTATTTTTTGAGGCGACTGAGGTCCTTCAACATCTGCCAGAAAATGCTGAGGATTTTCTATGAGTCTGTTGTGGCCAGTGCGATCCTCTATGCTGTTGCATGCTGGGGGAGCAGGCTGAGGGTCGCAGATGCCAACAGACTTAATAAACTGATCCGTAAGGCCAGCAATGTTGTGGGGATGGAGCTGGACTCCCTCAAGGTGGTGTCGGAGAGGCGGATGCTGTCCAAGATAAAGACAATGTTGGATAACACCTCCCACCCACTCCATGACATGTTGGTCAGTCACAGGAGCTCGTTCAGTGAGAGACTGAGATTACCGAAAAGCACCACTGAACGACACAGGAAATCATTCCTGCCTGTGGCCATCTCCCTGTACAACGCATCCACTTAACACACTGTTTGCTGCTACAACTACACATGTTTCTTTTCCAAATATTTATTTATAAGTGACTTATGTATGTATGTATGTATATATATGTATATATTGTACTATTCTTAGTTAGCGTATTGTCTGTCTTGTCTTAATGTTGGTTTAAAATGGAGCACTGTAACAAAAAATAATTTCCCCCAGGGATCAATAAAGTATTCTGATTCTGATTCTGATTCTGATTATATTGGTTTCACTGGTAAAAATAAATAATTGAAATGGGTATATATTTGTTTTTTGTTAAATTGCCTAATAATTATGCACAGTAATAGTCACCTGCACACACAGATATCCCCCTAAAATAGCTAAAACTAAAAACAAACTAAAAACTATTTCCAAAAACATTCAGCTTTGATATTAATGAGTTTTTTGGGTTCATTGAGAACATGGTTGTTGTTCAATAATAAAATTATTCCTCAAAAATACAACTTGCCTAATAATTCTGCACTCCCTATATAGAACATAAAATCAGTCTTTATGCAGATGATGTGTTACTTTTTCTCCAAAACTCACAAACCAATATCGCTGGGGTAATTGCATTGATAAAATCTTTCTCAAGTGTCTCAGATTATTCAATTAACTGGTCAAAATCAACAGTTCTTCCGATTAATTGCTCCTTCCATAATTCTTCTCCTTCCCCACTGCAATGTGAAAATATAAAATATTTAGGTATTAATGTCTCTCCTAAACTTTCAGAATTAACTAAATTAAACCACATCCCACTTTTAAAGACAGTAGAAGGTTCAAGGTTCAAGGTTCTTTATTTGTCACATGCATAGTTATACAAGTATAACACACAGTGAAATGTAGCCTGACACGCTCCTCGACATGTGCAAAAATGGGGGGGGGGGGGGGGGGGGGGGGTGTAGAGGAAGAACATATATATATATATATATATATATATATATATATATATATATATATATATATATATATATATATAGTATATATATATATATATATATAGTATATATATATATATAGTATATACACTGGGTGAATGTGCAGTAGTAGCAGCAAGCAGGTGAATTCTGTACATTAATATGAATAGACATCTGACTATTTTACAGGATAGACAATATAAACATATTTAAAATTAAAGGAATTGAAATGTACATTGTGCCTTGGTTTAGAGTGTCTGGAAGAGAGTCCTGTCTCAGTCAATTATAGATGATGTGAGAGGGCGGGTGTGTGTGTTTAGGGCACGGATGGCTTGGGGATAGAAGCTCCTCTTGAGTCTCTCTGTCCTTGCCTGGAAGATGCGGAACCTTCTACCAGATTGCAGAAGTTGGAACAGTTTGTTGCCAGGATGGGACGGGTCCTTCAGTATCTGCGCTGCTTTAGTCCGGCATCTCCTGGTGTAGGTGTCCTGAAGCGGGGGGAGAGCAATCCTGCAGCAGCGTTCTGCTGTACGGATCACTCTCTGGAGAGCTTTTTGGTCCTTCACACAGCTGTTCCCAAACCACGATGTCATGTTCTGTGTGAGGATGCTCTCCACAGCGCCTGTATAGAAAATCCTGAGGATCTTTGGAGAGACCTTGAACTTCCTCAGTTGTCGTAGGTGATACAGGCGCTGCCTAGCCTTTTTGGTCTGGACCTGAATGTGGGCAGCCCATGTCAGGTCTGAGGAGATGTGGACACCAAGATACTTGAAGGACTGCACCCTCTCCACTGGAGCTCCATTGATGATGATGGGCTTGTAGTCTCTGTGCTGACCCCTTCTGAAGTCCACCACCAGCTCCTTGGTCTTGCTGACGTTCAGCTGGAGGTGGTTGTCCTGGCACCACGATGCCAGATTCTTCACTTCATCCATGTAGGCCGCCTCATCGTTGTTGGAGATGGCACCCAACACCACTGTGTCGTCAGCAAACTTCACAATGGTGTTGGAGCCATGGGTGGCCACACAGTCTGAAGTGTAGAGGGAGTAGAGCAGTGGCGAGAGGACACATCCCTGAGGTGCTCCTGTGTTGATGGTGATGCTGTTGGAGAAGCACCTGCCCACCCTCACCACCTGAGTTCTGCCAGTGAGAAAGTCCAACACCCATGCACACAGACGGCTGTTAAGTCCCAGATCCCTCAGCTTTGTGAACAGTCTGCAGGGCACTATTGTGTTAAACGCTGAACTGTAATCAACAAACAGCATTCGCACATAGTTACCCTGTTTCTTGTCCACGTGGCTGAGAGTGGTGTGTAGGACGTGGGCGATGGCATCCTCTGTGGATCTGTTGGATCTGTAGGCGAACTGCAGCGGATCTGTGGTGTCTGGGATGGAGGAGGAGATGATGTTCTTCAGCAGCCTCTCAAACACCTTCATTACTACCGAGGTCAGTGCAACTGGCCGGTAATCGTTCAGGGATGAGGGTTTGCTGTTCTTGGGCACAGGGATGATGGTGGATCTTTTGAAGCATGTGGGGACCACAGACTTCGCCAGGGACTCGTTGAATATGTAAGTCCCTGGCGACCTGGCTAGATGGAAATCTTTACCCATATCACTCATGGGAAGGGTCGCCGCTATAAAAATGATGGTCTTGCCACAAATTAACTATTTATTTTCAATGATCCCAAATAAGCCATCACAAGATTGGTTCAGATCTCTAGACTCGTATATTTCTAAATTCCTTTGGAAAGATAAACCCCCACGTATCAGTTTAAAAACACTACAAAAGGAGGATTAGATCTGCCTAACTTTAATCACTATTTTTTAGCCAACAGGCTTCAGTTCATCTCTAGATGGTTTAAACACACCCTCTTAGATAAACCTTGGATAGATGTAGAACAGGCACTATGTAATAACCTAGAAATTTCTGACCTACCATTTATCAGCTCAAACATCAAACGACATGAATGCTTTAAAAGCATCAATATTAGCTCTTCTCTGACAGCATGGTGGGAGTTTCTAAAAATGACAGAGTCTTCATTAATCCCATGCAAACATACACCTATCTGGAACAATCCGGACATATTACAAAACAATAATATGATAAACTTTCCAGATTGGAGTTGCAAAGGAATTAAATATTTGGAACATATGTTGGAAGGAACAGACTTTATTTCGTTTGATAGACTAGTTACACAATATGGAATCAACAAGAAACGATTTTTGGAATATCGACAAATTAAATCCATAGTAAAAAAGAAATTTAATCCCAGTGAAGCTGAATTACAAACACCACCAAGTGTGGTACAATTTTTTAGTCTAAAACCCCCCAAATTATTGTCTAAAATATACAGAACACTTTCTAAAATAGATGAATCAATATCCCTTCGTATTGCAAAATGGGAAGCAGATTTATCAATCAACTTAGACCCAAACCTTTGGTCTCAGATATGCTTAAAAACCTTTCAATGGGTCAGAAATCCCAGTTTGCAATTAATACAATACAAAATATTACACAGAGTGCACTATACTGGTCATTGGATGTTCAAGATGGCCTATACGCCTTCCAACAACCGCGCACACTGCACAGCAGGGGGACCTCTGGTGCATCGGCCCAACTAGGGGGCTCTCTAACTGGTGGGGAGGTTGTTATATCTTTGCAGGTGGTCTCCTCACTACAGGAGCTCACTCTGCAGGTGGGGGGAGAGATTTAGGAGAGGTGGAGAATGAACTCAACCTGGGTGTCTATTGTCTTGTGTAGTTTGGGAGATGATTGCATGATGGGGTGGGTGCAGTTTTCTCTGGGATGGAGTCAGGTGGGCTGCCCCGGACTCTGTGGGGCTGGGCGCTGCTGCTGCTGCGGCCCCAGGCCGGATGGGCCTGGGCCCCCTTGCCCTGGTGGGTTCCAGAGTGTGGGGGTGCCTACTGGGGTCAGCGGGCGAGCTGGCCCCATGGAGGGGCTGCTTGCCCCTCCCTTTCTTCCCTCCCCATCCTCAGCTGCCTCCCTATTCCCGCTCTACCACACCCACACACGCAGGGCTTGGGGTGCAGGTATGTCACCAGGGTGCAGGGGAAGCACTCCCCCTCTGTCCCCTTCTGGCCCCCTGTGCCTCAATTTTATTCTGCAACCTAGACCTAGGGAGGGGTAGAGTCCAGTCTGTCTTCCTATACTTCTGCCAATCTGGTGATTCTGCTGGCTGGGAGCCGGGAGGGAAGAGAGTTCAGCAGTCTCACAGCCTGGTGGATGAAGCTGTTGGTGAGCCTGGTAGTGCGGGAGCGGAGACTTCTGTATCTCTTTCCAGAGGGCAGGAGGCTGAACAGACAGTGCGCGAGGTGGGTTGCATCGTTGACAATTGTGATGGCTTTGCGGGTGAGGCGAGTGGTGTAAATGTCTTGCAGGGAGGGGAGTGGTACACCAACTATCCTCTCAGCTGTTCTCACAATGCGTTGTAGAGCTTTCCTGTTATAGTCAGTGCAGCTACCGCCCCACACAGTGATGCAGCTGGAGAGGATACTTTCAATAGTTCCTCTGTAGAATGTGGTCAGGATGGGTGGTGGAGCACTTGCCCGCTTGAGTTTGTGCAGGAAGTAGAGGCGCTGTTGTGCTTTCTTGGCCAGTGATGCTGTGTTGGTGGTCCAGGAGAGGTCCTCACTGATGTGCACCCCCAGGAACTTGGTGCTGCTCACCCTCTCCACCGCAGCGCCGTCGATGGTCAAGGGGGGGTGACAGGTGTGGCATCTCTGGAAGTTGACAATAATCTCCTTGGTCTTACTAACATTTAGCAGGAGGTTGTTGTCTCTGCACCACGTGGTCAGGAGCTCAACCTCTTTCCTGTAGTGGATCTCATCGCCCTTAGTGATGAGCCCCACTAGTGTTGTGTCGTCCGCAAACTTCACAAGGTGGTTGGAGCTATAGGTTGGTGTGCAGTCATGTGTCAACAGGGTGAAGAGCAGAGGACTGAGCACACAGCCTTGTGGAGCCCCCGTGCTCAGGGTGATGCTGTTTGAGACCTTGTTGCCAGGGATGTTATCTGGACCCGCTGCTTTCCGGGCGTTGATGGTGATGATCCACTTGGTAAAATAAATCCGCTTGCCATCTTTCTTGGCCTTAAGACAACAGTTCTGATGGCTAAAGATCCAAATGGGACACACACACACAAAAAAAATAGAATGTATTGAATTTCATCATTACCTTTTTTTGGAGTTTGTTTTTAGCTTTGTTTCTTCCTTTCCCTCTTATCCTTTTTTTACTCCTGTTTCCACTGCTGTGCTGTGATTATCAACACTGGTAATGCTGCTAGTGGCCAATGGAGAACCGGCTCCACACATTAGCACAAAAAAAATCCCCAAACACTTCTGCTTGTTTGAATCAAAGAAGGAGCCACTATTATTCTATTAGTGACAATGGGAAAAGGCACTGTGAAATATTCACAAATGATCTGAAGTTACAGTCCACAGCTATCTTTCCCCCCCCTCTGAAGTCCCTATGCAATGTTAAAATATCGCCTGCTTTTCAGATAAGTGTTCAAATAGATCAGCACTGGCACCAGCACCACATCTATGCAAAAGAAATATCACCCTTGGAAATACACCTAGTGCATACCCTTGGTCAGACATGGCCACAGAGCAGATCACTCCAACTTAAAACAACGCTTACAGTTTCTTCAGTTTTGAAGCTCTGTCTTTCAGGACTTTATCATAGTGTGTGAAAGAAGCATTTTTCTGTTCAATGTCATTTAAAATTGAAAGAGGGTTATTAATTTATTTATATATTTATTTATTTTAAGGAAGCCGTGTCAAAAGGGAAATTTAAGGAGATGGGGACATATACAGTACAGTTTTAAATAGCAAACATTTTCAATATAAATGACATATAAATCTCCATAGACTTAATATGCCACTTGTGAAACTCTCTTAGTGTGATTTGCATTGCAAAAGATGCAAGGATCTTTTACAATGTAAATGATGACTTATTGGATTGATGTTGTGCTGGAGATGGCACATCAAAGACAAACAACTTGTGTATTCTTGAGTGTTTGTATGTCCCTGGGTGTGGCTACTCCTCTTCTGTCTCTGAACTCACGTGCCTGGCACACCTACACTTGAGCTAGTCCTTACTATCAAGACCTGTTTCTGCCTTGCCAGATTGTTCTGTCATCTCCAGTTGTAGCAATGTTCTCAGGCTAACACAATCTACTACTACTGCTGCTTTTTCGTGCCTCAGATTCTCCCTCAGTTGCAGGCCTGTTGACTTAACAGCCATCTGCCTACTAGCTCTTCTCACCTTCAGGAATAGTCACTACCAAGATATTCACCATCCAGCTCACCACTCTGCCATCTTCTACCCTGCCTGCCAGCCCACTCCACCACCATTACCAACTTAGCGTTTTCTGTGCTCTGGCAATGGATTACTTTCCAATTCCCTTCTCTTCAGAAAAGCCACCATTCTGTCCTTTCTGCCTTTAGACTCACAAACTCTCCATTCCTCACTGCGTGCCATCATTCACTCCAAATTTGTATTTTCCAAGAAACCGTTTAAAAGTCAGAGTGTTTGTGTTTTGTCTAAGGCCACATTGTGATTAAACTTAACAGGACCTGAACTTCAAACAGTGTGCATAATCACCACGATAACAGAAATGAAAAGAATTCCATCCATAATAATGCCAAATCTAGACTGGCATTATTTGCTGCATGTTATCTTATTATTAAAAAACATCTTGCAGACAGTTGAAGAAATAGTTGATTTTGATTTTGATTTCTCAGCAATTATTTGCTGAATAAATGTAGTCTTGTTTAATCTCAGAGCAATATCAATGATATTGAATGAAGCAAGTTAATAAGCTGCACTAGGATCACATTTTAAAACAGATAGGGGTCATATTACGAACATGACTGTTAGACCATAAACAAAAATAAATCATGCAATAAATAAGTTTCCACAACTGAAAACACGTGGACTAATGTGTATTAAACAAGACTTCCCCTGAGATCTTTAACTATGACTAAGTGCTGTCAGTGTTTGGATCCTGGTTTGGTGGGATTCAGTTTTAGATTCTTTGGAACTTTTCAGTGGAGTATATATATAAGATAAGATAAGATAAGATAAGATAAGATAACCTTTATTAGTCCCACACGTGGGAAATTTGTTTTGTCACAGCAGGAAGTGGACAGTGCAAAAGTTATGACGCAAAAATTAGAATACAATAAGAATAAATACAGTACACAGCTGTACAGAATAGAATAAAATAATATACTATATACAGTAGAATAAAATAGAATAAAAATATACAATAAGATAAAAATAGAATACGAATGCTATATACAACTGAGTAAAAATACAACGATGCCAGAAAAGATTATTGCACTTAGTGTTATTGCACATGTGTGGATGTGTGTGTTTGTTCAGTTAAAGTCTTTGTTGTGGAGTCTGACAGCAGTGGGGAGGAAAGACCTGCGAAATCTCTCCGTCCCACACCGTGGGTGCCGCAGTCTCCCACTGAAGGAGCTGCTCAGTGCTGTCACAGTCTGCTGCATGGGGTGGGAGACGTTGTCCAACAGGGATGACAGCTTAGCCGCCATTCTCCTGTCACTCACCACCTCCACTGGGTCCAGAGGGCATCCTAGAACAGATATATATATATATATATATATACACACACATATATATACATATATATATGTGTATATATATATATATATATATATATATATATATATATATATATATATATATATATATATATGTGTATATATATATATATATATATATGTGTATATATACACATATATATACATATATATATATATATATATATGTATATATATGTATATATATATACAGTGGGGCAAAAAAGCATTTAGTCAGCCACCGATTGTGCAAGTTCCCCCACCTAAAATGATGACAGAGGTCAGTAATTTGCACCAGAGGTACACTTCAACTGTGAGAGACAGAATGTGAAAAAAAAATCCATGAATTCACATGGTAGGATTTGTAAAGAATTTATTCGTAAATCAGGGTGGAAAATAGGTATTTGGTCAATAACAAAAATACAACTCAATACTTTGTAACATAACCTTTGTTGGCAATAACAGAGGTCAAATGTTTACTATAGGTTTTTACCAGGTTTGCACACACAGTAGCTGGTATTTTGGCCCATTCCTCCATGCAGATCTTCTCGAGAGCAGTGATGTTTTGGGGCTGTCGCCGAGCAACACGGACTTTCAACTCCCGCCACAGATTTTCTATGGGGTTGAGGTCTGGAGACTGGCTAGGCCACTCCAGGACTTTCAAATGCTTCTTACGGAGCCACTCCTTTGTTGCCCAGGCGGTGTGTTTTGGATCATTGTCATGTTCGAAGACCCAGCCTCGTTTCATCTTCAAAGTTCTCACTGATGGAAGGAGGTTTTGGCTCAAAATCTCACGATACATGGCCCCATTCATTCTGTCCTTAACACGGATCAGTCGTCCTGTCCCCTTGGTAGAAAAACAGCCCCATAGCATGATGTTTCCACCCCCATGCTTCACAGTGTAGGTATGGTGTTCTTGGGATGCAACTCAGTATTCTTCTTCCTCCAAACATGACGACTTGAGTTTATACCAAAAAGTTCTACTTTGGTTTCATCTGACCACATGACATTCTCCCAATCCTCTGCTGTATCATCCATGTGCTCTCTGGCAAACTTCAGACGGGCCTGGACATGCACTGGCTTCAGCAGCGGAACACGTCTGGCACTGCGGGATTTGATTCCCTGCCGTTGTAGTGTGTTACTGATGGTGACCTTTGTTACTTTGGTCCCAGCTCTCTGCAGGTCATTCACCAGGTCCCCCCGTGTGGTTCTGGGATCTTTGCTCACCGTTCTCATGATCATTTTGACCCCACGGGATGAGATCTTGCGTGGAGCCCCAGATCGAGGGAGATTATCAGTGGTCTTGTATGTCTTCCATTTTCTGATGATTGCTCCCACAGTTGATTTTTTCACACCAAGCTGCTTGCCTATTGTAGATTCACTCTTCCCAGTCTGGTGCACGTCTACAATACTTTTCCTGGTGTCCTTCGAAAGCTCTTTGGTCTTGGCCATGGCGGAGTTTGGAGTCTGACTGTTTGAGGGCGTGGACAGGTGTCTTTTATACAGATGATGAGTTCAAACAGGTGCCATTCATACAGGTAACGAGTGGGGGACAGAAAAGCTTCTTACAGAAGACGTTACAGGTCTGTGAGAGCCAGAGATTTTCCTTGTTTGAGGTGACCAAATACTTATTTTCCACCCTAATTTACGAATAAATTCTTTACAAATCCTACCATGTGAATTCATGGATTTTTTTTTCACATTCTGTCTCTCACAGTTGAAGTGTACCTCTGGTGCAAATTACTGACCTCTGTCATCATTTTAAGTGGGGGAACTTGCACAATCGGTGGCTGACTAAATACTGTTTTTGCCCCACTGTACATACTTGAAATTCAGTTTCCTGTTATACTTGTAATTAGGATACATTGGGCTCTAACATCCATGGTGCAAGTTGATCAGAGATTCAGCAACTGAAACTCTTTAGAAGAGTTTCACTTTGATTATTTCATAAGAAACATTGATGAAAAATTAGTCCAGCTTGGTAGATGCACCACTCCTAATCATGCAACTTGTAGGCATAATGCATCTTAAAAGATGTTGCCTTAAAAAATGTTTTCAAAAAGATAAAAGCATACATTTTACACAGGCTTCCAACTTTTTTTTAAATGGAGTTGTAACATCTTGTTTATAAATTAATTCACAAATTCCTATATTGTTCCCTCAGTATCCCCTAGTAAAGAAGAGTGTTCTTGTCACATACAGTATCTCTGTAAATGGAAAGCTGAGAATAGTTTTCACCCTAATTGAAAGAACGTCTCTCACTTAAAGGCGATTAGTTTGAACCCAGAGGGGACATCTGTCCAGTCTCTTTTTCTTATTTCATAAATTAAAAGTTATCCTAATGTTCAATACTTCTGTCCTTGTGCAATGCAATATACTTAGAACTGAACTTAGGGCACTGAATCATAAAATCAATCGGTTATAATACCATATTTTATTTAGGTATCTGTTTTTGTAGTCTAAGTGAAATCCACTGCTACTACTGCTAGATGTGTGCTGGCCACGACCTGACCCAGATATGCCATGAGACATTCTTTCACAAGTTACATGGACATTAACGTGATGAGACAACTTGTCCACATAGCAAGTGATGCTGTATAGTAGGTGTTGGAAATGAATAAAATAACTAATGCTTGTTGTAAATAGTGATATGCATTTTAACGTTATCATAGCTGTTATTGTAACTGTTGATTATGTGTGTTCTCTTAGTTTGTACTTCATCTTCTGTCATTTGTAGAGACATTCACAAAATTGAAAACAGAAAATGGGAGCATGGCACATAATCGGTGTACTGATTAGCTGTTTTTATATTCTTTTATAAAGGTTGTGAATTTGTTTAAACTCCCCATCATAAATTACATAGAACATGGGGAATTGTTGCTGTTCTTGTTTTTTTTGTTTGTTTTTTCTTGTTTCTTTTTATCTAAGAAAAATAGATTCCCAAGATGTGAATATGCAAACAGATTTAAGTTCCCACCTAACACACACACAAACTACACACACACATAAATATTTTACGTGATCAACTATTAAGGAAATCAAGTTAAGAAGAGGGACGGACAAAGACATAATCCAAGAATGCAGATATCTTTTTACTTAATCCTTGCCAGGAGCAAGTTCTCCTTTCAGCCAAAGACCTTCCACAAAGCTTCCTGCCCTCCCCCCAAGCCATCCAAATTTGCTTCATTTAGCTACTCCTTTTTCTAGGAAAATCCATTCAGCTTTGCAGCAGTATAAAAATACTACTATGTGCTGGAATCTTCACTTGAAGCACATTACATGTGCTTCACTTACATGTTTAGGACGTACCATTTCACAAGATGTAGCATAAAGAATCTTTATGTTGTCTTTTTCATGATGCTGTCTTTTATGCATTATTAGAGCTAATTGCACTTCCCACAAATGAGATTAATTAAATTCTCCAATACTGACACAAGTTCTTTGCCAGTTTGTATATAATAATAAAAGAAGAAATAGAACATTTTCAGATTAGAAAGACAAAAATTGTTACATTCTCCCCATACGTTATTGAGCTGGTTGGTTAAAATGTTATCCATCCATTCATCCATCCATCCATCCATCCATCCATCCATCCATCCATTTTCTTCCGCTTATCCGGGGCCGGATTGCGGGCGCAGCAGCCTAAGCAGAGAGGCCCAGACCTCCCTCTACCCAGCCACCTCCTCCAGCTTATCCGGGTAAACACCAAGGCGTTCCCACGCCAGCTGAGAAATATAGTCTCTCCAGCATGTCCTGGGTCTGCCCCAGGGCCTCCTCCCAATGGGGCATGCCCGGAAAACCTCACCCAGGAGGCGCCCAGGGGGCATCCTTATCAGATGCCCGAACCACCTCAACTGGCTCCTTTCGATGTGGAGGAGCAGCGGCTGTACTCTGAGCCCCACCCGAATGGATGAACTTCTCACCCTATCTCTAAGGGAGTGGCCAGCCACCCTTCAGAGGAAGCCCATTTCCACCGCTTGTATTCGCGATTTCGTTCTTTCGGTCACTACCCACAGCTCGTGACCATAGATGAAGGTAGGGGCGTAGATCGATCGGTAAATTGAGAGCTTCGCTTTTACACTCAGCTCTCTCTTCACCACAACAGACTGGTACAGCGTCTGCATCACTGCAGCCGCTCCACCAATCTGTCTGTCGATCTCCCGCTCCCTTCTCCCATCACTCGTGAACAAGACCACGAGATACTTAAACTCCTCCACTTGGGGCAGGGTCTCATCCCTGATCTGGAGTGGGCACTCCACCCTTTTCCGGCTGAGGACCATGGCCTCAGATTTGGAGGTGCTGATTCTCATTCCCACCGCTTCACACTCGGGTGCGAACCATTCCATTGCGAGCTGGAGGCCATCACCTAATTCAATTCAATTCAATTCAATTTTATTTATATAGCGCCAAATCACAACAAAAGTCACCTCAAGGCGCTTCATAGATACAGAGAAAAACCCAACAATCATATGACCCCCTATGAGCAAGCACTTTGGCGACAGTGGGAAGGAAAAACTCCCTTTTAAAAGGAAGAAACCTCCGGCAGAACCAGGCTCAGGGAGGGGCGGCCACCTGCTGTGACTGGTTGGGGTGAGAGAAGGAAGACAGGATAAAGGACATGCTGTGGAAGAGAGACAGAGGTTAATAACAGATATGATTCAATGCAGAGAGGTCTATTAACCCTTTAAGACCTACCGAACCAAGTCCGCCAGAGCTTATATTATATTTTTACATGCTGTGGAGCCATTTTCGGGAGCATTTCAAGTTGCTTTACATCAATACAACCATTATAACCCAGATTTTAATAATATGTATGCATTAAGTGCATAGTAATTACATAAATTGCAAAAAAGTGCAATAAACTACAAAAAAAGTTTAAAATCGTTTTTGTTTTTTTAACATATATTTCTAGTTAGAGAAATTTAAGAGGCTTATCCCTCAAAACTGTAAATACAAAAAAGTTGCACAAAATAGTTTCCCACCACAGGAAATTTTTTTTGAGTGTCTTCATACTTTTATTTTTGAAATACACCAATTTTTATATACTGCAGGAAAAACGAAAATAAATATTATAATGCAAATTTGCAAAAAAGCAGCATGTGCATCAAAATAAACTACTTCCAGCAGTGCAATATGAGTCCTAAGCATCCCACAAACGACACAGAAAGTCATAAAGTCAAAGATAACTTTTAAAAACACAAAGGCTCATGAGGCCCTGATGGTGAAAAAAAACAGAAACACTACATTTCTGCGAAAACGACGTCACTTCCGGTTTCGGGCAGGTATGGCGGATATGTGAAAGTTTGCGCTGACGTCTATTCCAACATAGGAAGTGTTATGAACAGCTGATCAGATCGGCAAAGCGTGTTTCTGGAATATTATGTTTGTGTTGCTGCAAGTGGTTTTGATGCAGTTTTTGCAAAGCTATATGTGGAAGGAAACCGTGACCTAGGACAAGCTGATGGCATAAGATGTAAGTACAACTCCTCCGGTTTCATATGCAAAAAAATTTTTTGTGCTAGCTTACGTGGTTGCAGTGCTAGGATTTAAAAATAGTTACGCAAAAAAGAGCGTGCCCGCTCCGATCGGCTTTAAAGGGTTAATACATAGTGAGTGAGAAAGGTGACTGGAAAGGAAAAACTCAACGCATCATGGGAATCCCCCGACAGCCTACGTCTATTGCAGCATAACTAAGGGAGGATTCAGGGTCACCTGGTCCAGCCCTAACTATATGCTTTAGCAAAAAGGAAAGTTTTAAGCCTAATCTTGAAAGTAGAGATAGTGTCTGTCTCCCGAATTCAAACTGGAAGCTGGTTCCACAGAAGAGGGGCCTGAAAACTGAAGGCTCTCCCTCCCATTCTACTTTTAAATACTCTAGGAACAACAAGTAAGCCTGCAGAGCGAGAGCGAAGTGCTCTAATAGGGTGATATGGTACTACAAGGTCATTAAGATAAGATGGGGCCTGATTATTTAAGACCTTGTATGTGAGGAGCAGGATTTTGAATTCAATTCTGGATTTAACAGGAAGCCAATGAAGGGAAGCCAAAACAGGAGAAATATGCTCTCTCTTTCTAGTCCCTGTCAGTACTCTTGCTGCAGCATTTTGGATTAACTGAAGGCTTTTCAGCAAGTTTTTTGGACATCCTGATAATAATGGATTACAGTAGTCCAGCCTGGAAGTAATAAATGCATGAACTATTTTTTCAGCGTCACTCTGAGACAGGATATTTCTAATTTTAGAGATGTTGCGCAAATGGAAGAACGCAGTCATACATATTTGTTTAATATGTGCGTTGAAGGACATATCCTGGTCAAAAATGACTCCAAGGTTCCTCACAGCGTTACTGGAGGCCAAGGTAATGCCATCCAGAGTAAGAATCTTGTTAGATACCATATTGCTAAGCTTTTCAGGGCCGAGTACAATAACCTCAGTTTTATCTGAATTAAGAAGCAGAAAGTTAGCAGCCATCCAGGTCTTTATGTCTTTAAGACATTCCTGCAGTTTAACTAATTGGTGTGTGTTATCTGGCTTCATGGACAGATAGAGCTGGGTGTCATCTGCATAGCAGTGAAAATGTATATGCTATGTCTTCTAATGATGTTGCCAAACAGAATTGGTCCTAGCACTGAACCCTGTGGAACTCCATAATTAACCTCAGTGTGTGAAGAGGACTCTCCATTTACATGCACAAATTGGAGTCTATTAGATAGATATGATACAAACCACTCCAGTGCAGTACCTGTAATACCTGATGAAGCCAACAGGACCACATCATCTGCAAAAAAGCAGAGATGAGATCCTGAGACCATCAAAGTGAAAGCCTTCCGCCACTTGGCTACGCCTAAAAATTCTGTCCATAAAAATTATGAAAAGAATTGGTGACAAAGGGTGGAGCCCATCACCCTCCAGGAACAAGTCCGACTTATTACCAGCTATGCGGACCAAGCTCTTGCAACGGTTGTACAACGACTGAATGGCCCGTAGCAATGGGCCAGACACCCCATACTCCGCGGAGTACCTCCCTCAGGACCCCCCGAGGGACACAGTCGAATGCCTTCTCCAAGTCCACAAAGCACATGTAGACTAGTTGGGCAAACTCCCATGCACCCTCGAGTATCCTCGAGAGGATAAAGAGCTGGTCCCGTGTTCCATGACCAGGACGAAAACTGCACTGTTCCTCCTGTATCCGAGGTTTGACTAACGGATGGACTCTCGTCTCCAGCCCCCTGGCATAGACTTTCCCATGGAGGCTGAGAAGTGTGATTCCCCTGTAGTTGGAACACCCCCTCTAGTCCCCTCTCTTAAAGATGGGGACCATCACCCCGGTCTGCCAGTCCAGGGATACTGCCCCTGATCTCCACGCAACATTGCAGAGACGTGTCAACGAAGACAGCCCTACAACATCCAGAGCCTTTAGGAACTCGGGGCGGACCTCGTCCACCCCAGGGGCTCTGCTACCAAGGAGTTGTTTAACTGCCTCAGTGACCTCGATCGCAGAGATTGGCAGGTCATCCCCCTCGTCCCCAGACTGTGCTTCCGCCACGGAAGACGTGCCAGTGGAATTAAGGACATTCTCAAAGTATTTCTTCCACCGCCTGACAATTTTCTCAGTCGAAGTCAGCAGCACTCCACGCGCACTATACACAGTGCAGGTGGAACACCGCTTTCCCCTCCTGAGTTGCCTGACGGTTTGCCAGAATCTCTTCGAGGCAGTCAGAAAGTCTTTTTCCATGGCCTCTCTGAACTCCTCCCACATCCGAGTTTTTGCTTCCGCCACCGCCCGCGCAGCATTCTGCTTGGCCTGTCGGTACCTATCAGCTGCCTCCGGAGTCCCACAGCCTAACCAAGCCAGGTAGGACTCCTTCTTCAGCTTGGTGGCTCCCCTCACCTCTGGTGTCCACCATTTAGTTCGGTGATTACCACAACGACAGGCACCAACTACCTTGCGGCCGCAGCTCAGTGCAGCGGCTTCGGCAATGGAGGTGCTGAACATGGTCCATTCCAACTCAATGTCCCCAGTCTCCCTCGAAATGCTGTTGAAGCTCTGCTGGAGGTGTGAGTTGAAGATCTCGCGGACGGGGGCCTCTGCTAGACATTCCCAGTACACACTCACTGTACGTTTGGGTGTGCCAGGTCTGTCTCCCAGGAAGTCTCCCAGTAGGACAACAGAAACCCCAGGGGGAGCACCCTCCAGTGCCCCACCCAGCGACTCCAATAAGGCTCGCTACTCTGAATTGCCACTCGGCGCATATGCACAGATGACAGTTAGGACCCGTTCCCTGACTCGAAGGCGAAGGGAACAAACCCTCTCGTCCACTGGGAGAAACCCCAACATACCAGCAGCAAGTGGATACCAAGATACCTACCCCCAGCCCAACACCTCTCACCAGGGACAACTCCAGACTGAGACAGAGTCCAGCCCCTTTTCAGGAGACTGGTTCCAGAGCCCAGGTCATGCGATGAGGTGAGCCTGACTATATCTAGCCGGTACTTCTCAACCTCACACACTAGCCCAGGTTCCTTCCCCACCACAGAGGGGTGACACTCCATGTCCCAACTGCCAGTCTTGGTAGCCGGGAATCGGTCCGCCAGGACCTCCGCTCCTGGCCGCCACCCGACTCACATTGCACCCGACCCTTACTTACCGACCCACCCTGTGGCTGGTTGCAGGAAGATGGGCCCATGTACCTTTTTCCCGCTGTGCCCGGCCAGGTCCAACAGACTAAGGCCCAGCCACCAGACGTTAGCCCTCGGGCACTCTCCCTGGGCCTGGCTCCAGGGTGGGGCCCCAGTAACCCTATCCCGGGTAGGGTGAACTGTTCCCTCGATGGTCTTTTCATAGGAGTCTTCTGAATCGCTCTTTGTCTGGTCCATCACCCAGGACCAATTTGCCATGGGGGACCCTACCAGGGGGCAAAAGCCCCCAGACAACATAGCCCCTTGGATCCCTGGGACACACGAACCCCTCCACCACGATAAGGTAGCGATTCGCGGAGGGGCGAGGGGTGTTATATAAATGCAATATAAACAATGGGCTGTCAGCACATTAATAAGCAAATTAATATGCAATAGTGGAGAGTAAGTTTTTTTTTTTTTTTTTTGCATGCTGGAGCCTACAGTAGCTTTCAGCTAAAAGCATGCAAATACTTCCTGAATGAAACGAAAGCAATGTCTTCCCATGGCCTTCGCTTACATTCTCAACACGTCATTTTTCCTTTGCATGCGAAGGAAGGTGCAGATCTCAATAAAGTTGTGGTTACTGTACTTTAGCGTCTAGCTAGCACTACAGCAAAAGAACAAGGATAAATGGAGTAATTAGGTTACTTAATTAAAATAGAATAGATGTTAGGCTAATTGATGATTCTAAGTTGCCCATAGGTGTGAATTTGAATGGTTCTCCACATCTTTGTGTTAGCCTTGCAAGAGACTAACACAATTCATTAAAAAAAAGATTCATCAGACCAAGGAAAAATAGAGCTTTGAATTGAATTGTTTTCTGCAAATGCACATACTCCATGACCTTACTTTGAGCTGGGAGTATACAGGTATGAAGTGCATTTTCCACTCTAGATGTGCTCTTGTGCTGAAATGGGACACATGCCAGTCATATGTGTTTGCCCTGGGTGAGGGCAAATACATATAACAAGGCTAATATGTTGTGTTTTTTCCTTCCGGCAGAGTTACGCTCAATCCTCCACATGTGCCTGTTTGCTTTGACATGTAAAAATCTTGGCTTTTTTTATACGACTCTGGAATCTCACTGCTGCACTTCACGCTGCACTCCCGAAGCCTTATCAGCACCCACATGTTCACACAGTGTCGCTTTAATTTTTCCACCTGCTCTCAGTTCCTGCGCCATTCTCACCTAATGCGCTGTCCCTTTAGGGCCAGTTTGCATCAAGCGTTTCCAACCAGAATTTTAAAGCACCTTGCAAAAAAAGCCACTACACCTGGTCTGAAACTTTATGAATCTTTTAAATTCATGCGGAAGCAATAATTCTTTCAAACATTTATGTGTTTATACAAAGAATCATGATACTGGCAACATCTAGCGTCTATAGTAGCTGCTGAAAGTTGCATAGTAGCAGCTATTACTAAAATGAAAAGAAAAAAAAGGATTTGCTGATAGTACAGATGAATAAAGAAACATCCTATACACTAAAATCTGGATACTGTGCATATTTCCTTAAAGATCAGTATGTGATTTTTAAGATGAAGGAAAGACAATTTTTCAAAACATCCTCTCACACCACTTACTGGATAAAAATGTATCTGGTATCAGGTCAGTGTTACATATTTACTATTATGGTTGTTTAGACAGATGCATTGTATAAAGTACATAATATCCTTTTTTTAAAAGAAAAAAATATAATTTCTAAGGCATAGAACATCTGAAATGTTATGGAAAACTGATTATGCTTGTGTTTTGGTTGTGTGTAGTCATCCTGCATAACCGCGCTCACGCTCTGCTTTTAAGCATTAGTTTGTCTAACTCATTTTGTTTTTAGTGTTCAACCTGCTTCTGGCTGATAGATAGATAGAAATAATAGAAATAATTTTTAAGTGTTGTTTTTGTCAGTTTCCTATCCATACACAGTGGAAGGGGAAAGGACTCAACGAGGAATTTTATATTTCAGACTCAGTCTATATTCTTCAGTCTCTGTCTAAACATTTAATGTTAGTGGCTTGCACACAGGATGTTGTAACCTCATGTACACATTGCAAGACCTGGTGTAAAGGCAGGTTGCCAAGCGGCTTGCAGAAGAAGCATCAAGGAGAAGCAGGGTAAAATAGTCCTCCTTATATGAGGTTTACTAATTGAGTGTGCAGAAGAATATCAGCTGAGCCTTTAGCTCTTTAGCTGATGTGCCCTGACACTGGGGTTTTATGACCTCATATACTGGCATTGATGATGGATACAATAGTCACAAACACTGTTTTAATCTGTAGTCGTTTATATTCGAGAGTATAGCTCTGTTTAGGATTTCCCCAACCGGAAAAAAAAATCTTTACTGGAAAGACAAAGAAAAACTCTCCCTATTCTTCTTAGTTACATGGAAAGCTCCAGGAGGTAGAGCAGTATCATGGGAAAGCCAATTAGACTAACACAAAATTCACTTAGGCCAAATGGATCTGCATAGATTATATACAGGGTCTAAGCATTAGCTGATGTAAAAATCAGCTATTATTACCTGGTGCACTAGGATCATGGGGATAGTTTGACCTTGGCCTATTCAAAGTAATGCGGTGTTCAGTTTAATTAAGCACCAGTACCAAATCCTTTCCTATTTAAATGTCAAGCAACATTAACAAAATTTCAAAATATGTTTGGTTTCTGGTCACCTCACTAATGTAGGATGGATATTTACTTCCAGGTTCCAGGTTCATACCTGGCTCTTTAGTCAATAAACACTCTACTATAGTTATGCCAACATTCTGGTGTTTGGTGTTGCCAGACATACACAGGGAGTGCAGAATTATTAGGCAAGTTGTATTTTTGAGGAATAATTTTATTATTGAACAACAACCATGTTCTCAATGAACCCAAAAAACTCATTAATATCAAAGCTGAATGTTTTTGGAAGTAGTTTTTAGTTTGTTTTTAGTTTTAGCTATTTTAGGGGGATATCTGTGTGTGCAGGTGACTATTACTGTGCATAATTATTAGGCAACTTAACAAAAAACAAATATATACCCATTTCAATTATTTATTTTTACCAGTGAAACCAATATAACATCTCCACATTCACAAATATACATTTCTGACATTCAAAAACAAAACAAAAACAAATCAGCGACCAATATAGCCACCTTTCTTTGCAAGGACACTCAAAAGCCTGCCATCCATGGATTCTGTCAGTGTTTCGATCTGTTCACCATCAACATTGCGTGCAGCAGCAACCACAGCCTCCCAGACACTGTTCAGAGAGGTGTACTGTTTTCCCTCCTTGTAAATCTCACATTTGATGATGGACCACAGGTTCTCAATGGGGTTCAGATCAGGTGAACAAGGTGGCTATGTCATTAGTTTTTCTTCTTTTATACCCTTTCTTGCCAGCCACTCTGTGGAGTACTTGGACGCGTGTGATGGAGCATTGTCCTGCATGAAAATCATGTTTTTCTTGAAGGATGCAGACTTCTTCCTGTACCACTGCTTGAAGAAGGTGTCTTCCAGAAACTGGCAGTAGGACTGGGAGTTGAGCTTGACTCCATCCTCAACCCGAAAAGGCTCCACAAGCTAATCTTTGATGATACCAGCCCAAACCAGTACTCCACCTCCACCTTGCTGGCGTCTGAGTTGGACTGGAGCTCTCTGCCCTTTACCAATCCAGCCACGAGCCCATCCATCTGGCCCATCAAGACTCACTCTCATTTCATCAGTCCATAAAACCTTAGAAAAACCAGTCTTGAGATATTTCTTGGCCCAGTCTTGACGTTTTAGCTTGTGTGTCTTGTTCAGTGGTGGTCGTCTTTCAGCCTTTCTTACCTTGGCCATGTCTCTGAGTATTGCACACCTTGTGCTTTTGGGCACTCCAGTGATGTTGCAGCTCTGAAATATGGCCAACCTGGTGGCAAGTGGCATCTTGGCAGCTGCACACTTGACTTTTCTCAGTTCATGGGCAGTTATTTTGCGCCTTTGTTTTTCCACACGCTTCTTGCGACCCTGTTGACTATTTTGAATGAAACGCTTGATTTTTCGATGATCACACTTCAGAAGCTTTGCAATTTTGAGACTGCTGCATCCCTCTGCAAGATATCTCACTATTTTTGACTTTTCTGAGCCTGTCAAGTCCTTCTTTTGACCCATTTTGCCAAAGGAAAGGACGTTGCCTAATAATTATGCACACCTGATATAGGTTGATGTCATTAGACCACACCCCTTCTCATTACAGAGATGCACATCACCTAATATGCTTAATTGGTAGTAGGCTTTCGAGCCTATACAGCTTGGAGTAAGACAACATGCATGAAGAGGATGATGTGGACAAAATACGCATTTGCCTAATAATTCTGCACTCCCTGTATGCCTAGCATTTTTAAGCAACTAAAACTGAGCCCCTTTGAAATGAAAACTGACATACAATACTGCAGCTGTCTGTGAGAAGCTTTTAAAAAAGCACAAACAACATGTATAAATATATATTTATTAATCGATGTGAGGGAAGGAGGTACACAGGTTTGATTTCTAATAGTGTAATTAAGAAAATGTGTTCATTTTTATGTGGTGTCACTGCAGGGTTTCCGCTCCTCGACATGATGCATGACTAGAATGGCTTTTGTTTTAATTGCCCCAGACCTAAAAGCTCTCCTGTTTACTGCAAAACATTGTGCGGATGACTAGTTACACTACTTACACTACATAAATACTTAGACTTTAATTTGTTCATTTTTCTTTTTGCTTTTTCCACTACCCATTTACTTTTTAGTAGACACATAATAACAGAGAGATGATTCGGTCTTAATTTCCACACACACAGCTGAAAATATACACGTCTCTGTTGCTTTTCTGAGTGAGACATGACCCCAACTGTTATATATATCGGGGTTCTTTCCACTCCTGTATGAGGAAATGCTTAAATATGGTGTGAGCTCTTCTCAGATGCCCTCCCTCCCTCCCACTGTTCATCATGGCTATCGTCTCAGCCACCTCTGAAAACTGTACTGTCAGATATGTGCTCAGGGGTCACTGAAGGCTTCAGGCCATCTCCACTGCTGTAATACACAGAGCCTTGAAAACCAGCTGGCCCTACTGGGCAGACCTGTCGATATCGATCTTCACTCAAGAATGTGGTCTTCCCTTCGGTTCTGGCTTTTGGTGATAAGGAATAGGATATAAACAGTCTTATCCCCATCTTCCCTTTTCTGTGAAATAGTTCTGTGGTCATCTGACTTTGATAGGAGAAAACTGTATGATAGTGACACTTTACTTGTGTGTGTGTCTGTGTGTATTATATGGACAAAAATATTGGCCCACACCTCTTAATCTTTGAATTCAGGTGTTTTCAGTTCCATCACCACAAGCGTGTAAAATCAAGAACCTTGCCATCTAGTCTGCCTTGACAAACATTTCTGAAAGAACAGGTTCATTCTAAAAGAGCTCACTGAATTTGGTCATGACATTGTAATAGGATTCTACTGTTGCAACAAAACAATCCCTAAAACCTTTTCCCTTCCCCAACATATTCTACCATAAACTGTAAGCCTTTTTTATTGCAAAATGCAAGTATTTAGGAGCCACAGAAAAATTGGACGTTTACTATTGCATGCACATGATAAACTCTACTTAAAATGACAAGTAACTGCTAAAACCTTTTTGTTATATTTGTGCTAATTGCAGGTATTCACTTGCTTCTTTCTGAGTTCCACATGCGTAACAAAATGCTACACCACCATACGTCCTTTCCTAACTTTTAAACAATGTTTAGCATTTCTGGTTGTCAATCACAAATTGCTACATTTGGTTAATTGGATAAAACAACTGTTTATAGGGAAGTGTATTCAGGCTGAGCTAAGAAGATGCTTTGAAGACGGTGACCTTGTCAGCAGCATCAGCAGTAAGTGAGGAGTGATGGACTGTGGTGACATTCCTGGCCCTAAGGATCCTCACAGCTCAAGTCAAGTTGCTTCTTATTCTCTTGTGTGTGTGTGTGTGTGTGTGTGTGTGTGTGTGTGTGTGTGTGTGTGTGTGTGTGTGTGTGTGTGTGTGTGTGTGTGTGTGTGTGTGTGTTTTACTTTCCTTTTCTTTTGTATGTGTGTCCATGTTTGTGTCCTGATTTGTTATTTTTGCACAGAACCAAGGATGTTATTTGGCTTGAGTGTGCACATGTATATGTGTGTGTTTGTCTGTGTCTGCGTGTGTGTCTTTGTGTTTCTGTACGAGAGTCTAGCCTGCAGAGAGGAGGCTGATCAGGCCTTGAGAATATCCTCTGTGACAGCACATCAGGACTAGCCTTCTTCTCTCTTCTGACATCCGCCTCTCATTACTGCGGCAACTCTTTGACTGTTCATTCATCATGTTTTGTCCAAGTCCATGTCTTGAAGGGGATGACGTGACAATCCATGAGCCTTGTGAACTTCGAGGCAAATTTATGAGGAGGTGGAAAAATTCAGTGTGTGGAAAAACAAAGTATATGGTTCTTATGAGTTTGAGCTAGTTTGTATTTTATCCTTTTGTGACTCTGCTTGAAAAAGAAGTCACTGCAAAAGATCACTTTCATCCTATGATGAAATTGTTGCCTGAAGGAAGCAATTATTTCCAGGATGCTAATTGTCCAAGAAGTACAGACTGAGTTGTCAGTGATGTTTGGGCTGCAGTTTATTATGAATTATGATTAATACGCACAATTAATTTTTTTTATTTGATTTGGTGTGCAAAAAGCTTCACAAATAAAATTAAATTCACAAAAATTACAAATTTCAGTGACTGATATAAAACTATATGTAGATGCTCCCGAAATGTAAGGCATCAGATGTCTTCCTTTCTCATTTAGAGATCTTAGAAAATTATTGGAGAAAAAGGTTCATTTTGGAGCCCCTAAAATGTTTTTTTGATCAGTTTTGGTTTCAGGATTTTTTAGGTAGCTCAATATCAATGTGACATTCTGTAATGATGATTCCTCAAAGTCATGCCTGCTCTAACACCAAACACAACTTCACCATCAGTGACTTTTCTCTGGCATTTTTGGTTACTAAGCCATTTTATCAGCCACCAATTAGCTAGCTCCCAATAACTTTACTACAATATTCCTTTGTTGCAAGAATTTGTAGAGCAATGCCTCATTTAAATCATAAATGCTGAAAAGAAGGTAGTAGATTGTTTATGTTAATAAAGAAGTTTTGGACAACTTTGGCTGGAATGTAATGGGATTTACATATGTTATGCTTGTAAATGAAACTCTCCAAGTCAAATATTTTAAACTTTTGTTTAACTATGATGAACTATGAGGGATTATTTGCGGAGGGGATCGCTAAGGCTGCCCTTTGTCACCGATTCTGTTCATAATTTCTATGGACGGAATTTCTAGGCATAGCCAAGTGGCGAAGGCTTTCACTTGGGTGATCTCAGAATCTCATCTCTGCTTTTTGCAGATGGTGTGGTGTCATGGTGTCTTCAGACCCAGGACATGCTGGAGAGATTATACTCTTGGCTGGCCTGGGAATGCCTTGGTGTTCCCCCAGACAAGCTGGAGGAGGTGGGTGGATAGAGGGAGGTCTGGGCTTCTCTACTTAGGCTGCTGCCCCCACAACCTGGCCCCGGATAAGCGGAAAAAGATGGATAGATGGATGGATGATATAACATGTATTGAAGCATGCATATTTATACACCTAATAATTGGTTAAGTTTCCTTTACTGCAATTTACTACATCAGTGTGGTATGATAGAAATGTAGTCAGCCCGGGCCTGCGGCGTTACTGAAGCCCAGGTTGCTGTTGGTAGTGGTCTTCAGCTTGTCTGTATATTTGGGTTGGATGTTTCTCATCTTCCTTTTGACACATAACCGATAGAGTTAGGTTCAGGTCAGACAGGTTGGCTGGCCAGTCATACTTAAAACAGGGTCAGCATACCATTTGGTAGTAGTTTAAACACTGTGGGGAGGTACTAATTCTTGCTTTAAAAGAAATCTGCATATCTACATATAAAGCTTGTCAGCAGATGGAAACATGAACACCTCTAAAATTTCCCGGTAGATAATTATGTTGAATTTTGTTTGATAAACCAAAATGGACCATTCACCACCAACACCATCAGCACCAATGGGTGCCATCATGTGCTGATGGCACCCGCTACAGTGAGGTTTTCTTCCTCCTTAGCCCAGGAAAGATGCTTCCGACATTGTCTTTTGATCCAAAGTGGCTTGATATTAGGAATGAAAGAGTTGTAATACCCTTTCTTGAAGATTAAAAAAAACCTTTCCAACTTTTTGAGATACTATGAAATTCTTGAAAATAGCTCAGGTGTGCTTTACCCAGCAAGACCAAACATTTCCTTGATTTGCTATCATTTGATTATCCACAAGATAGGACAAGGTTTTAATAAGCCTTAACATTCTGTTCTGGCATTCAGTATAAATTCTTGTATTATGTGTTAAAGGACTGTTTATGTGTATTTTACCCTTTCTGTAGAGGTATAGATAGAGCTGGTGGGTTTTCTCCCAAATTGAGCAGCTAATTGTTCAGACTACAGCTGGCTTGTTTATGCTGAGATCAGGTCATTTGGGAATACCTCTCTGATAATGCTTAGCTCTTTGTACACTGAATTACATTATTTTCAGTTTAATCATGGACGCCAATTAAAGCAGCGGTGTTCCCTCTCTTTATTATTTCTAAGTGAGTGCATCATACTGATGGGCTATGCGGCACTTTCTGTCAGGTCTCCCTGCGGCGATGTCGGCTCTCTCTTATGAATAGCTCACCAGCCACTGCAGATCACAGTGAAACCAATTAGGTTTCACTGTGATCTAAGGTGAGTCAAAGGGAGCTCAGATTGAGCCTGCGTGTTTTCAGATTCAGAAGACCCCACACTTGTAGCCAAAGTTATATCTGAATGTTGCATCTAAGATATTCTGAATAGATCAGAGGCATTTCTGATACTGATTAACTGCAGTTCCAAAACTGTTCTCAGATTCTTTGATCATAGTAGGCGGTATTGTTGTTTTTCCACCACAGCACACTGTGATGGTGATGACTCAGTTTTTTGGGGTAATCAACCAGTTCAGTCCCTCTTGGTTTTGCAACAGTGGACATGAAATATGAAAAAGTACTACCTTAACGTTTAAACTTGATATAATTTATAAATCTTCTGCATTACATCAACTCCAGTATTTCATTTGCATATGCAATCATATTACACAGATATAGATTCTATAAAACAATCAAACTCTTCAGTTTGACCTTTAACCAGATAAAAAATGTATCTGTGTAGTAAAGATGCGACAGACTTTCCTGTTTCTTTGAATCAGTGGAAACGTTCCTGAGGTACATAGTAAGCGACACTCACAATTTCTTTAATTTAATATTTAAAATTGTCAGAGAAGCAGCCCTTTAATTATCTGAGCATACACGATACGGTAGCATATCATTTCTCTTGAAGACTAAAGAATAGCTAGTTTAGAAACAGAAAAGGATGGGTGACTATGAGTATATGAATCTAATGCACATTTAATTTTACATGTACAAGACAACTGACGTAAGTATCATATCAAAATTGAAGAATATGTAGTAAATGGATTCTTTTGGAACCTAAGTCAAAGATCAGGCAAATCATAACAGACTTTGTTTTGTTTTTTTGGCAGTTTTACTTAGTTTATTAATTTCGTGTTGCCCACTTAAGGATTTCCCCAATGGTCCTGCAACACCTGCTGTGTCATTGCTGTGCCAGTGTAGCCAGCAATGTATAGTTTTTTAGAGTAGTGATATTGGCAGGGATCGCTCAGTAGGTAGAGTGGTGGCCCCATGATCGGAAGGTCGGGGGTTCAATTCCCTTGAATAGCCACCCTGAGGTACCCCTGAGCAAGGTACCATCCCTACACACTGCTCCCTGGGCACCCAATGGCTGTCCACTGCTTCACTAAGTGAATGGGTTAAATGCAGAGAGGAATTTCCCCATGTGGATCAATAAAGTATACATTATTATTATTATTACATTGTTAAAACAATCACAGCATCACCTAAATTAGACACTTCTGGCTATAAAAGTGTCAAGGCTAACACAGCCAATTAAACTTCTTTATTGTAACTCTTCAAGAATCTGAGCTTTCAGACGTAATCCAGTCTTTCCCTAAGAGTAGACAACTAACAGATTCTGGGAATGTAAGGTAATTTATGATAATATATGAGGCTGACTCCTTGTGGGATCTCAGTTTTGGGAATATGTAAAGTGGGAACAACAGTGGTCTAAAAAGGATATTAATGAAAATGACATACTATGACTGCTATGATATTGTTTGAATTGGTGAACGTGTAAGGGGGTATTTTTGTTATTTTTTACGTTTTTTGTAATATTTAAAATCTATTTCAGTTTTTTTCTCCTTTGAACAGCAAACTTGTATACAGACAAAAATTACTTTGCATCTGAGAATATGTTAATAAATGGTATATTTTAAATTGTATTCCAAAATACACTATATGATGTTTTCTTGAAATTTTAAAGGGGCTGAAATGCCACAAGAAATAAATGTACAATAATTTATTTTATATTTTTAGGTAATAATTAAGAATATGGCTTATTTGAATCTAAGGCGGGTTATGTTAAGTCTTGTTCAGCATTCAGGTGCAGAGACTGTAAAGAGACGTGTTGATTTTGGCAAGTTATTTTTTTCAAACGTGTTTTTCTCAATCCAATTTAAGTGGTAATAGCAATGGATTAAGTAACACTCAGTGGAGATCTGAGTTGTTATTAAGTCGCATTGCCAGTGCTGCAAAGCAATTTTTGACAGGTGCTCTAGAGGAATACAGTGACAGGACTGAAATCACATTAGTATTGAATTTTCATGAGGACCATCAGGGCAGTGCAATTACTGTGCCTGTTTTTCTGTATAATGCAATTGCACTGGGAATAAGTTCAGTTAGTACCTGAAAAGGCTCAGTAGTTAACTGATCCTGTAATAAAATGATAAGCTACAGCTGCTGCCTGACCTTTCTAAAACTTTCATTTAATTAACTCTTTTTGGAAGGCAGTTGACATGGTGAGTTATATTTGGTAAAATTGATTTTTTTGCTTTGCATTTTTGTCTGTTTTTTATTTGTTCCTCACAGACCTTGAATGAAAACCCACAAAGCCCAGGACAGTTATACACACTAATTTGTGGCAACCACTAAAGGATGAATTTAGAATTTTAAACCCCTTTTCGAGTATTTTTTCAGGCCTTGTGGAAGCGTGAGTATAACAGCCACAAAAGCTATGGAAAATATTTCTTAAAATATTTCTTAAATTACAGCCCCTTTGCTAAGAAGATTCAATGCCGTAAAAACAAAATACCATAAATAAAGCAGAAAATAATCACCTGATCTTATAAAAATCTTTATATTTATGAAACGTGTTTTAGGTACGCCATAAATTGCCATAATATGCATAGAGAGAACATGTTATTATTGAACACTTCTGTGATATAGCCTACAGTTTTTCTGTGATGTTATTAACATTATTTGAAAAGTATGATAACATGGGACTATCTTCTAACTGGAGAAATGATGGACAGAATTGGAATATTTATGTTTTGCATCAAAATTATATGGACTTTTCCCTCTGGCTGTGCATGCATTTTCTGTAATCACATATGCTGCTATCTTAAAAGAGCTGCTTTGATCAGCTTTATACACCATGATTCTCACTAACCAACTAGCCTTCCTATCATAGATGCAACCACATATAAAACCACACAAGTCTAAGTTGAAGTACAAAATCCATTAGCTGATTTGGACACAAACCCCACACAAAGCACATCAATTAAATATCATTTTTCATTTGTCTAATCGTGACTTTTCAAAATAAAGTTAATTTAATTTAATTTGTACTTTAATGTCATACTTTTATATATCAATACTTGATTAATAGTAACAATAAAGTATTTAAATAGTCACTGTAGCTGTTGTTGAATAGAGGAATTACGGGTATTTTTTTTTCAGTTTGAAACATTAAACTAATGGGAATTGGCAGCTCATTAATCTGTATATAAAAATGCCTTTATTTTAGGCATCCATATTATTAGGCATCCGTGGATTGGCTTTTTGCTTCACTGGTATAACTATAAAAAATAAGATTAATGTGCACTGCTATCTCTGAAACAAATAATTCTGAAAATTGAGATTATGCAACTCAAAGTATAAATTAAGTATATTTGGAGTAAAACATGTAGCATTTTCATCATACACGAAGAACTGTCAATTTTGTTATGAAGAAATGTATAATATAATGTACATTTATACAACCTGATTAAAATTAGTCTTAATATTGTGCTACATTATGCAATAAAAGCAAACATAAATAAAGACCTGGTGGTAAGGTTCTTGTTTGTGAATTGTGTAAAGTGCACAGTTCAATTCAGTTTATCTCTTGGAGCGCCTACAAAAGTAAGATAAAACAGAAACAGATAAAGAGAACAATACAGAGGTTATTGTAACAAAAAATGAGTTGAGACAAAGTTAATACATACACACAGTTCAGTTCACTAAGAAAAGCAGAAGATTAATATTTCCACTATCACCTTTGTCTTTTTTTTCCACGCTACAATCACTATCTTTTGTTAGGCTTTTGTTAATCCAGTTGAATAGTGATAAAACTGGGTCACAGCAAACTGGTTAAAGAAAAGCCTGGGAATCAATGCCGTTATGCAGCATTTTACATTGCCTACAGTAGTAAGGCAAGGCAAGGCAAGTTTATTTGTATAGCACAATTCAACAACAAGGTGATTCAAAGTGCTTTACAGAGACATTAGAAACAAGAACAAATAAAAAGCATGATTTAAAATTGATTAAAACAAGCAAATAAACTAACTAACTAATTAACAAACAAACAAACAAACAAACAACAGTATATAAAATCAAAACAGATAAAATCAGAACAGTAGATAAAATCAGTAGTTAAATGTAAGTTTTGAAATTTAAGCTTAAAGTGTGGATTTGGTGCTTTATTCAAATGCAGCTGAGAACAGGTGAGTCTTCAACCTGGATTTAAATAAACTGAGTGTTTCAGCTGATCTGAGGCTTTCTGGGAGTTTGTTCCAGATATAAGGAGCATAAAAGCTGAATGCAGCTTCTCCGTGTCTGGTTCTGATTCTGGGAACTGATAAAAGACCGGATCCAGATGACCTGAGGGATCTGGATGGTTCATACTGGGTCAGGAGGTCATTGATGTATTTTGGTCCTAAACCATTCAGAGCTTTATAGGCCAGCATCAGAACTTTAAAGTCTATCCTCTGACGGACAGGCAGCCAGTGTAAGGACCTCAGAGCTGGACTGATGTGGTCCACTTTTTTGGTCTTAGTGAGGACTCGAGCAGCAGAGTTCTGAATGAGCTGTAGTTGTCTGACTGATTTTTTAGGTAGACCTGTAAAGATGCTGTTACAGTAATCAAGCCTACTAAAGATGAATGCATGGACTAGTTTTTCCAGGTCCTGTTGAGACATCAGATCTTTTATCCTTGATATATTCTTGAGGTGATAGTAAGCTGACTTTGTTATTGTCTTAATGTGTTTTTCTAAGTTTAGGTCTGCATCCATCACTACACCCAAATTTCTCGCCTGGTTTGTGGTTTTTAGATGTATAGATTGAAGTTCTCTGGTGACCTGTAATCGTTTTTCTTTGGCGCCAAAGACTATTACCTCAGTTTTGTTTTTGTTTAGCTGGAGAAAATTGTGGCACAACCAGTCATTGATTTCCTCAATGCATTTACCAAGAGCCTGTACAGGGCCTCGGTCTCCTGGTGACATTGTGATATATATTTGTGTGTCATCTGCATAGCTGTGATAGTTTATTTTGTTGTTGTTTATAATCTGTGCCAGTGGGAGCATGTAGATGTTAAACAGAAGGGGTCCCAAGATGGAACCTTGGGGAACTCCACATGTGATACTTGTCTGCTCAGATGTGAAGTTACCTATTGATACAAAGTATTTCCTGTTTTCTACGTATGTTTTGAACCAGTTTAGTACAGTTCCTGAAAGACCTGTCCAGTTCTCCAGTCGTTTGAGTAATATGTTGTGGTCAACTGTATCAAATGCTGCACTGAGATCCAGTAAAACTAAGACTGACATTTTTCCACTGTCTGTATTCAGACATATGTCATTGAACACTTTGGTCAGAGCGGTTTCAGTGCTGTGATTCTGTCTAAAACCTGACTGGAAGGCATCGTAGCAATTATTCTGTTTTAAGAAGTAACTGAGCTGTTGAGAAACTGCTTTTTCAATGATCTTACTTAAAAACGGGAGATTTGAGATCGGCCTGTAGTTGTTCATTTGTGTCTTGTCAAGATTGTCCTTTTTCAGTATAGGTTTGATTACAGCAGTTTTTAGTGATTCTGGAAACACACCTGATAATAAAGAAAAGTTGACGATCTGTAACAGGTCTGACTCTAAAGTCTTTGAGACCTTTTTGAAAAAACTTGTTGGCAGGACATCTAAACAGCAGGAGGAGGAGTTCAGTTGACCTAAGATGTCCTCCAGGTCTTTGCTGTTAATAGGTTGAAACTGTTTCATGGTGTTTAAACAGTTTTTTGGTGGACACAGTACATATCCTGGATCTGCTGTTGATGTACCAATTGCTTGTCTAATTTTTTGGATTTTTTCAGTGAAGAATTTGGCAAAGTCATTGCAGGCCATGGTCGAATGAAGTTCAGCTGCCACTGACACAGGAGGGTTTGTTAGCCTGTCAACTGTAGAAAATAAGACCCGATGTAGTACTGAGGGATACTGTTGGGACTGCTTTTTTTAATTACATAAATTAAACAGTAAATTAAACAGTAAGACTATCCAAATACACGGAGCGACTGCCAAAGACCAGGGTGTGGAAACAAGACTGACTAATTAATTTAGATAAATAAATGAATAATACATGACATTTCCTATATGTTTACCTATAGTGTGGCTGTTTGGTAAATGCTATAACTGCCACAACTTTTCTATTTATGTTGCATGATGGTCATTAGACAGCAGCCAATCACTTAGCTGGAAAATGCCGTGCCAGTGACATTCCACAAAGATGTAAATGTAAGGAGAGAGAAAATTGCTACATTACACAGACACAGCACTGTTGCCTCACAGCAAGGGGGTCCTGAGTTCAATTCCACCATCAGGCCAGCAGAGTCTTTCTGTGTGAAGTTTGCATGTTCTCACCGTGTTTGCGTGGGTTCTCCCCGGGTACTCCTCCCACAGTCCAAGGATGTGCACTTTGTGGGGATAGGTTAATTGTAAAATCTAAATTGCCCATAGGTGTGAATGCAGGAGTGAATGTGACTGTGAATGGTTGCCTGTCCCTGTGTGTTAGCCCTGCAACAGACTGGCGACCTGTCCAGAGTGTACCCCACCTCTCGCCCTATGACAGCTGGGATAGGCTCCAGCACCCCCCGCGACCCTGAAAGGATAAGCGGAAGCGAATAGATGGATAAACAGACAATCGCTGTCGCTGTAGTTTCAACAATAGTACATTGCCTTTCAGTGTTAACATAGGAATAGAATAGAATTGCTCTATATTGTCATTGTACATTGTGCATGTACAACAAAATTTGTGTGCTCCAAAAGTAAAAAAAAAAAAATATATATATATAGTAAGGACATCAAGAATAAATAGGCAAACACTGGAGAGCAAAGTGCTTGGAGGGCTTGGTCTAAATAGAGTCCATATGGGGGTGTCCATGGAGTGATGAGGGTTAACAGTTTGACAAGGCCAAGGGGAAGAAGCTGTTAGTGAGTCTGGAGGTGTGGGACTTGGTTGACCTGAGGTGCTGATGACAGGGCAGCGGGTCAAACAGATGGTGGGTGGTGTGCAAGGGGTGACCTATTATGGCCCTGGATTTCCTGAGACAGGAAGATCTCGGGATGGGCTCCAGGGGTGGCAGAGGGACCCCTGATTTTTGGGGCGGTGTTAATTACCCTCTGCACAGCCTTCCTGTTCAATCAATCAATCAATCAATCAAAGCTTTATTTGTCACAAGCAGGTTGCCCTGCAGTGGAATGGGACCCCCCCAACCTCAGACACATAACACAGACATCACAAGGGGTTACAAGTCGGAGATCGGTAGCATTGCAGAAAAACACTGAAATGTACATAACAACGGGAAGGTACAAGAGGAAAAAAAGAGACCTGTCCTTCGCCCTATCAGGCTAAGTACACAGTCCTCCAGCCAATCCAATTTCAATTTCAATTTCAATTTTATTTCTATAGCACATTTAAAAGTCACAGGTACAACAAAGTGCTTCACAGACGAGCCATACTTGCAGGTTTACAGCAAAAGAAAACAATTAACAACAAAGAAATACAGTTATAGGATGGTAATATTGCAACAAGCACGAACCGGGAAGAAATTAAGCTAAGTAGTTTGAAAGGCGAGCTTAAACAACTGGGTTTTTAACCGTGATTTGAAAGATTGAATAGTTTCTGACGCACGGACATCAACCGGCAGGCTGTTCCAGAGTTTTGGTGCAGCAAAAGCAAAGGCACGATCCCCCTTCGTCTTTAGTCGAGACATTGGTTGCATTATGAGCCCCTGATTAGAGGATCTGAGTGCCCTTGTAGGGATATATAAATTAAGAAGGTCAATCAAATAACTGGGTGCCAAGTTATTTAAGATTTTAAAAGTGTATAGAAGAATTTTAAAAACAATACGGTTTTTGACAGGAAGCCAGTGGAGGTTAGCTAGAATAGGAGTGATATGATCCTGTCTTCTAGTGCCGCTTAAAAGGCGTGCTGCGGCATTCTGGACTAATTGTAGGCGTTGGATGAGGGAGAGTTGGAGGCCTAAGTAAAGAGAATTACAATAGTCCAGTCTAGAGGTTATAAAAGCATGAATGAGCCTTTCAAGGTCCTTGTGTCGTAGGTAAGGCATTGCCTTCGAAATTTGGCGTAGTTGGTAGAAGCTGGTTTTTACCACTGCAGCCACTTGCTTATCCAATTTGAGGGAACTGTCCAGCACTACTCCAAGATTTCTGACAGTAGACGATAGGTGACTGGCATAAGAACCTAAGGTAATCCAGGTGGCCTTGCATGGGATGGGAAGAATAGTCATCACACAGTCATTATCAGGGAGTGATTGTTTGGCTCCAGCCTTGGGCCTGCAGCTGGTGCCGTGGTGGTGTCCGCATTACGATGTTGATTTTGCTGATTTTTCATGCGAGCAGCCCAGGAGAATTTCAAGCTGCTCTTTAACACTCTGACGCTGGTCTCTCAATCTCCCGTTGGAGAGCCGCGAGCCTCCCCATGATGGTATCAAACTTCTGTTCCGTGGTGTTGTCATTCTTTTGATTCTGAGACCTCACAACATGCAGTGAGCCGTTCCGCGATGTGATCCAACTGTCGCTCAAGGGTCTCATTTTGAGCAGGCCTCTCTCTGATGTATCCCCCCATACGCTCAATGGTGTTGTTTTGAGCCTTCACAGCAGCTGTAAGCGTCTCCAAGGTGTTAACCCTTTAAAGCCGATCGGAGCGGGAACGCTCTGTTTTGCGTAACGATTTTTAAATCCCGGTAGCTCTGCAACCACGTAAGCTAGCGCAAAAATTTTTTTTGCATATGAAACCGGAGGAGATGTACTTACATCTTATGCCATCAGCTTGTCCTAGGTCACAGTTTCCTTCCACATATAGCTTTGCAAAAACTGCATAAAAACCACTTGCAGCAACACAAACATAATATTCCAGAAACACGCTTTGCCGATCTGATCAGCTGTTCATAACACTTCCTATGTTGGAATAGACGTCAGCGCGAACTTTCACATGTCCGCCATACCTGCCCGAAACCGGAAGTGACGTCGTTTTCGCAGAAATGTAGTGTTGTTGTTTTTTTTACCATCAGGGCCTCATGAGCCTATAATTGTGTTTTTAAAAGTTATCTTTGACTTTATGACTTTCTGTGTCGTTTGTGGGATGCTTAGGACTCATATTGCACTGCTGGAAATAGTTTATTTTGATGCACATGCTGCTTTTTTGCAAATTTGCATTATAATATTTATTTTCGTTTTTCCTGCAGTATATAAAAATTGGTGTATTTCAAAAATAAAAGTATGAAGACACTAGATTTCTCTAACTAGAAATATATGTTAAAAAAACAAAAACGATTTAAAAAATTTTTTTGTAGTTTATTGCACTTTTTTGCAATTTATGTAATTACTATGCACTTCATGCATACATATTATTAAAATCTGGGTTATAATGGTTGTATTGATGTAAAGCAACTTGAAATGCTCCCAAAAATGGCTCCACAGCATGTAAAAATATAATTTAAGCTCTGGCGGACTTGGTTCTATGGTAGGTCTTAAAGGGCTAACCATGCTGCATTCGTTGTGAGAGGTCGCACCTCGTCCCATTGCTTCGATTCCAGCGGGCAGCCTTGGGGGAGGGGTCTGAAGAGCCGGTTCCGCTCTCTTATTTCTCCGATAAACCAGGGCCAAGCCAGCTCCGATCAGCAAGAACCCTGTTATCATGGTTCCGAATAGGTAGATAACTTCAGCGTCCTCGATCGACAGTCCCGCCAGGCACATGACCCTCCAGTTCTGCCACCCGTCCATCGTGTATCCGGCAGGGAAAGTCCCTCCAGGGCACTCGGGCTCTCCCGAGCCCAGACTTCTCGTTGAGAAAAGGGTGTCAATAGCATTCAGAGACCAGTTGATCAAATCCATAGTTCTCTTTTAGGTTTTGGAGAACGACAGTGAGAGACTGTTCCAGGGAAAGTAATGCACACGAGACAAGACAAGGACACAGAGGCTAAGCAGGGAAGATAAGGGTAAGGAGGAGAGGAGAAAAAGTGCGACCGCCTTCGCTGAGAGCCAAACGAGACGAGACTGTTCTCAGTAGTGGCCCCTGGGTATCAAACACCCAGGCAGTAGAAGAGCACCCTCTCCACTAAGGAGCGGTAGAAGGCCAGCAGCAGCTTCTTGTCCAGGTTATTCTTCCTCCAGACCGGTGATGTGGGTGCCCAGAAACCTAAAGGTGGAGACAGATTCCACCTGTTCTCTAAAGAGAAAGGAGTGGACCCGTTTGTGCCTGCTGAAGTCCATGCCCATGTTTTATGAACGGTCAGGTCAAGTTTATTTTCGGAGCATGGGACATGTTCTCTACCTCCAGCCCTTACTCTGTCTCACCTCCATTGAAGCCCAAAATGTGCCTTTATATTCATGGTGTTGTCACAATTACTTGTTGTTTGCAGATTAGACATGTGACCCCTCTCCCATACAGACTATTAAGCCACCAACATAACAAGAACAGGTGGTCATAAGATAACATTATACCAACTTATCTTAGGCTCAAGTGTTCTACAAATCACACTTTCCCCTGATAACCAGTTTTAGAACATTCTCACATTGTCTGAGAGTTTGAGTTTATTATAAGTGACTTTAAGTTACACGCTGTAACTTAAAGTCGACAGCATTGTAATTTATCCTGTTTTTGAAGTTTACATAGGGAGGTTTGCGTATGTCTTGTTCTATTTCTAATTGGTCTTTAGCTCTCAGGCCAATATCATACTTGTTCCCCAAATAATGTATCCCAATGGTCTTCTGATATAACATGATGTGTCCAAAATGTCTCCTATGCCATGAGCTGAGGCCAAAAAAACACTGGTTATCTCTAAGTATGTCTCATTGTAAGAAGTAGTAACCAAGCATATATGCGGGACTTGCTGTTCTGAATTGCTGCTACAACAATCAGTGGATTACATATTAACTTACATTACATAAAATATGCAGACAAGATAAAATTATTATTGGTGTTTATCTTATAACTTTGATTTAATTATTAATGGCAATAGCTTAAACCTTTATTTTTTTAGTCAATATTTGAAGCATGGTAATGAGCGAGGTATCTATGTTTGCTGAAGGTTCTTGAATATCTGTCAAGAATGTAGAACTAAAATTCCAATATTTATAATAATTTTATTTCCATTGTAAATTTAATGAAACACCATTTGGATGTCTGCAGTACTTTCCATTGTTTCTAAGGTGAATGTTGGTGCCTCTCCTATCAGCAAAACGAAAAGCTCTTGGAGAAGGTGAAGAAATGCCTTCCAGGCATGGTTGATGTGTTGGATTTCAATGAAGCTTCTCCTGGGCTCCCGGTCAATGAATAGCCTCACTGGTGCATCTGTCTGAACTGACAGGAGATGCCTGGGAGCAGAATAGTTGGAGTCTGGATACAGCAAACTGCACTGATAAGATATCCTATAAAAAAAAAAAAAAAGATATCCTATTTTAACCTTTGTGTTTTGATTGTATAGATTTTTGACAGTGTGCAGTAAAGCAACATCTAATGTTAATGTGCAATTAAAGAAAAAAAAGGAAAGACCTGCCAGAAATGAAGTGTCAAAGTTGACAGTCAAAATTTACCAATTGATATTATAAATAATCAATCTCAAAGACCAAAATACACTTTCTTTTTGTTAGTAGAGTCTAATGTATATAATGGTGGTACTGTTCTACATCACATACAAACACTCCTACTTAAAATTAATGTCATACTGACTCCAGATTAGCTACACTTTGTTCCAGTGAGGTTTACCCCCAAAGTAGGTTAATTCGAAACTGTGCCCCAGCTACCTTAAGCTAGTCCTGAACATAGTACCGTTAATTCAGGCACAGTGTATATATAAGTAGTATACTCAAGCTTCAGTGCCTGCTCCTTCCATTAAATCACTTTGTTAGCTAATTTACAAATATGGGATAGTAATATTAATGCACCTGAAGAGTCCAACAAGAGATATAACACTTAACAGCAAACCAACTAAAATAGTGCTTGGAAAAGAAAATTCTGAGTTTCTTCTTTCTCTGAGATAAGAATTGCTCAGGGTGCCATTAGTACTGAACTCTACTCCTTCAGGTAATAAAGATAACCTGCAGATTATCTAACTGGATGAATGCAACACGACATGAAAACATCTCACTGTCTGCTGAGTTACCCAGGAATAGTATAAAGATTAGCATAAGTAGCGACTTTTATACTATTCAAGTAGGGAAAACATAATGTAAAAATTGTAAGAATGTCCTTAATTGATATCTTTAATCTGTTGCACCAGTACAAGAAGGATATGCTTTAATGCCTTATTATTGGGCAATAAATATAAATACATGTATTATTTATGTCTTTATCTCTATTTTCACCTTGCTTCTGTGCTCCTGTGTTTGGCAGAACCCAATTCCCTGTTATTGTTTGCTGTAATGGCCTGCACTTGCTGTGCACCACGTGATAGGAGAACAAAATAAGTTGGAGAGGCGCTTAACCTCAAGGCACCCACCGTATTGGGGTCTTTGTGTAAAGGTGCCAAGTTTGCTATGTGCAGTCAAACTATTATACTGTTTCAGCATTTCAGTTGCTGAACCTGCACTACCCCTTTCATTTGGTCCTTTTTCCCCATCCACACTTTCACACTAACATACTTGTCTGCACTCTTATTTGTTTTTTTCTAAATGCTGTATTGAGTATTCATTGTTAACAAAAGAAAAATCACCAGTTAATGTCAGAAGAATCAATCAGGTCTTCTACATGTTCTTTTGTACTTTTTATGTACTTCTCTCAATGCCAATTGAATGAAAATTCACTCAGGCACTACAAAAACATTACTTTCAACATGCAATATGTGTTACCTTGTCTACATTTCAGTTTATTAAACTGGTATAAATACCGTGCTGTGACCTCTAAGATTTCTGTCACAGATGTCAGACTTTGATGATATTCCCTTAATTTTTCCACTCAGTTGTACATAGTGAATTTTTTGAAAGCAAACAGATTTTTTGGGTTGTATGGGTAAACTTTTGTGAGTGAGTGCATAAACCCTGATTACTCTGACACTGTTTTGCATCAGATATGCAAAGGAAGTTCTTTGTAGATTCTTGAAGATCAGTGTGTGATTGTAAAGCCATTTACAAATTCCAATGAGGACACTGTCCTCACTAAATGCTAGAAATCAGTGTTGACCCTTTGGCCAAACTTGGTAAGAAAGTCAGGGAGATGACTGAAACAGCCACTGCAGCAGAACTTCAAGGTCCTTAGCAAAGATTAGAGCAGTGCTCCATGAATAGGGGCACTGAGGGTTTGGACGCCAGTTGTGAGAAAAAGTTATGACAGACAGTGTAAGGAAGAGGACTCCCTTACTAAATTTGTTTATATTATCTGTATAGCACTTTAGAGCACATCTTTCACTTTATTAAAAGCACTTTATCAAGCACTTTAAGCATGGTTTTGCACACAAGAAGTTTAAATATTTATTGACTATTTATTGGGAATTTTAAAATCAGTTGGTAGCCTTATTTCAGATCCTGCACAGCTGCTCCTCATCAAGGAATGTGGTGGTTGTCTGTCAGGAGAAAAGAATGGTGATTGAGATTGTGATTAAGGTTTACCAGTAAGAAAAACTAATGCAAATGTGTGTGTGAAATCTAGGGATAAAAGTGGTGCAAATAAGTGTTTAAGATAATGATTAATTACCTTTCTTGCCTATGTCCTCTTCAAGGTGTTTGGGCAAATGTTTCCCTGGGGGTCCAGACACCATTTAAAGGTTCTGGGAGAGACCATTGGTAAAGAGAGTGTGGCGGATCTTTTTGTGCTTGGGTTTCTGGGTTTTTATAATATTGGGTTTGGTGTAACATTAAAGTGTGAAATATTTATTAATATGTAAATGTGAAATGTATTTATGTATTTATTTATTCTAATTGATATATTGTATACTGTGGTGGAAGGTTGGGATTTAAGAATTTACCTGAGAGTGGAATAATGGTTAAGTCTGTGACAGCTAAACATATTTAAGGCTGCCAGTTGTCATTAGAGGGGGAGTTTGTACTGTGAAGAAGCTCGACGAGTTAATTGTTGTAAGGAGAGCTGTATAGGAAATAAATACTTTTTTGTTCCATTACACTTGCCTTGGTCCATCTCACTGTGTTTCCAGCCGCTAAGGGCTGCCCTGTTACAGGCAGTCTGGACTCTGGGAAATGGCAATGCTTTTACTTTGTCATTAGGTATTGCTGAATGTACAACGATTGACAAAAAGCGCAGTTTATTCATTAAAAATTAAATCTTACACAAAAACTACTATATTATAGATATGCAAGGCCTTGACTAATGTGTTGGTGGTTACACATTGAACTAAAACAACAGCAAGAAGTATTATTCAGTGTTATTTTTTCTTAGAGTTGTGACACAATAATCATCATGTATTATTAAATGATAAATAATTATAAAACATCGTTTTTGTATTAACTTGGAGGTAACTGGTGTTGTTTCTATGGCAACTGCTATTTAGCAATTTCTAAAGTAGTTCACTTTGTTAAATCAATTTGGTAATTTGTTTCAGTTAGCACTGTTTGTATGAAACTCTGAGGTCATTTTCAGGCTACAAAATACCTCTCCCCAACATAATTAGACTCTGTACTTGTTTGTTGAATATAATTTAAAACACAGCAAAGACCCTGCTTAAAAGAAATAAAATGTATTGAGCGCGTTATACAACAGGTAGAGCACCAACACAAAATATTTCACACTAGTAACTGGCATCTAGTGTATTCATGGGTTTTCCCATGTTTGTCTTAAATGTAATTATTCTGTTTGGACAGAAATAAAATGAACTTCCTAAACAGAATCCATACAAAATAACAGAGGATTTTTATATTCTGTGGCACACATATCATATGCTATATAATGCTTGTGTTTCAGCATAATTGCTTTGTTTAGTTTTTTTTTTGTTTTTTTTCTAAATACTGAAATAGTGCATGAGATACATTGGGGCACTTTGTCTGCACCATTCCAGCCATTTAAAAGGAATGAGGCAGAGTGAATTTTAATTACAGTGTACTTTAAAATCCTCTTAAGTAGAAATGAACTCAACTAGTGAACCCACTCCAGCAAAATGGTAATTAATGAGAGGGAGTTTAATAGAGTTCCTCCAAAATGTATTTTGATGTTGAATGAATGAAGAAATACAGATGCATACAGACTGATTCTCCTTCTGTTTCTTTTTTGTGAAAAGTTAATGAGATACATATTCTATATGACTCATTTTTTCAAAAGTCAAACTTAACAATAGAATGTAATTTAGAATTAAAACATATAAATAGGCCAGCCAGTAATTTTAACCCTAAACTGGACTGTGACTACCAAGACATCATTTAAGTCTTTCCATTCAGGGGGACTTGGTGAAAAGGACCAGCAATATTAGGACAATACTACTAAAATAAATTACAAACATTAATTGAAATGCTTCTATTCCAACCAATGTCCTCCAGCATACTGGTTGGAACTGCAGCCTCACTGACAGTGAAGTTAATTATTTTGGATGAGGTGACTTAAAGGTTGACTAATTGGTGCTATTGGTAGCTCTTAATTGTAACACATGTAGCTGTATGCAGCAAGGATATGATTATTCAGTGTGTGAACTGCAAATTGATAATTCAAATCTCTTATTTTAGTTCCACATTGGATGTGGCTTTGAGCAATGCATTAATGCAGTCATTAAACTGGGTTTTATCATGTTCACACATGTGTCATTTAATGATTCTAGAGTAAAGCTAGACACCAGAAAAGTGTTATATATTTTTGTCATTAATATTAATATTTTGTGTTTTTATTTTTAATAAATGTACAAGAATGTAAAGCAAACCTTTTTCCCTTGTCATTATTTTGTATTGTGTGTAGTTTGGAGATGAAAAATGAATTTAATCAATCAATTTTGGAATAAGGCTGTAACGTGAAAAAATGTGGAACAAGCGAAGTGCTGTCAATACTTTCTCAATGCACTATAAATGTCACTCTCCCAACACACACACACACACACCCTGCTCCCCATGAGTCCTAAAGTCCTAAAGAACAGATATCATGCTCTAGTGACATCAGTTCTCTTCCTGAAAATGCTAAAGTTATTTTTGCTAAAATTACTTTGCTGTAATTATGGCTTAAGAACAGGCCACATATGGATTATGTCCAAAACAGGGTTCTTAAAAACTAACCATCTGTGATCCAAATGTGAAATAAGGTTTTTGTCTTCACTATCAAATCTCAAAGCATTGGCTTAAAAGTTAAGAGTACAATGGACCCTCGCTATAAGGCAGTTTACCTTTCGCCGCTTCGCAGTTTCGCTGATTTTTGTGCATGCAATTTTGCATGCTTTCCTTTCTTTTCTTTTTTTTTCTTTTTTTTTTTGCAGTGCATTGTGTTCTGCGTCCTGATTGGATGTAGACCATTATCAGTCAAGGTCCTCCATGCTGTGTCTCCTGTACAGTACAGAATGCGTTCAGCTTGTCAAATTTACATAAATCTTTGATCGCTAACAGTGTGACTCTGAAGTGCTGTACTGTATGTTTGTAAGTTTTCTCCTCAACAAACAAGGCAGAGGAAGATGCTAACTATCTCAAAAAAGTTGGACTTCTGGACATACTAAAGGAAGGTAGAAGTTACCGTATTTTCAGGACCATAATGCACATTTTAAGGGGCATTAAGCGAAACAAAACAGTCAGATAAGTCTAACTTTACTCAACTTATTCTTCTTGCTTCCTCCACTTCATTGATTCATTAATCTTAAATTCTCTCACAGCTGCTCTATTCCCATTTTCTGGACCTGAAAACAGGGTTTGATCTTTGATTTCATTCTACAAAACTGGACAGTTTTTCTACGAAGGTTTGAACTTTGAGAGTGTTTCAACAAGAGAGAAAAGTGTGAAAATGTTAATGGCTGTCTGAGAAAAGTGTAAAAAGTGTGTAGTGAGGGGTTTTGCAGCCTTAAAACATCTATAATAATTGTAAAAAACTAAAGCTGGCTGCTTTGAGCATTTCACCTATCTTTACCTTTCCCCTATTTTTAAAACATAATTCCCGTGAAAGGGACCACTGTACTTCAAAAGAGTTTTTTTTTTTTTTTTTTTCGCCTGTCCCATTTGGTTCTTTAGCCATCAGAATTGTTGTCTGAAGACCAACAAGGATACCCAATGGATTTACTTTGCCAAATGGATCATCGTGGCATTGCCGTATTGGTCCATTTGGTCGATCTTTGTTTTTATTATTTATTATATTTTATTTTCAGATGTTACCGACGGGACAGACATGAGTGAGAGATAGGAAAGGGAGAAAGAAAGAGGAAGGAAAGGAAAAACAGAAGGGGAGAGGGACAGTGAGAAAGGGGGGGAGAAAAAAAATAAAAATCTCCTGGATCACTTGTTGAGAGAAGAATAGAAAACAAGCAAAAAAAAGACAAAAAAAACCAAAAACAAAGCAACATACTAAACACAACACCATCGCATTAATCTAGCTAAGTGTAAACAGCAGTAAATACTAAATATTCAATGTTGTTGTGCAGCACGCAGGACAGATGTGCTTCGAAGTAGCAGCCAAGAAAGGTGTAATTTGGGTCTACGAGCAGTGAACACCCGTGTGCATACCTGTGTGGATCAGCGCGCTTGTATTCCAAAGGTTTCTCCATGTAACGATCTGCTAGGGAGTGTGGGGGGGCCACAGCCCCGTCCTCCAGGGTGTGAAGCAGGTATGGAGGAGATCAAAACTCCAGACATCCAGAGGCCCCCAGAACACAAGAGACCATGGAAGACCAACAGAGGGGCAGCCGCGCCACTGTTCCAGTAAGAGCTGAGGAGAGTCCCAGATGAGGGTTCACTCAGCAGCCGCGGAGCAGAAGCCAGGGGGAGTTGCAGTGACGCGCCCGTGAGCTCCGCCGGCCGCCAGCTGTGCCTGAGTGACCGAGCCCCAGGCCGAGAGGCCGGGGGCACCCCACCCCCGAAGGGGCCCGAGCGAGCCCCAGGCTCCAGGCCCCGATAAGCGGCCGCCAAGGAGTGAGCCGGTGTGTACCTGGACGCCCACCCCCAGACACAAAGAACCACCAACGCACCGACACCTGAGGGAGTCCGCCACCGGCAGGGGAAGTGGTGGTAGGTGGAGATAGGCCTCCAAACCTTGGAGGGCCTGAGGTGTCCCCAGAGAGGTGGCGTCTGGTACCCAGCCTGACATATAGACACAGACATACAGGCACACACAGACACAAACATCCATTCCCCCCCTCATGCTCTCATATGCACTCACTCCACACTCAACCAACGTGGAGACAGACATAAAGAGACGCTGTACACACGATCACACTCCCCAAGCGTACTCTACAAACCGGGTCTAGGTACCCTTGCCCCTGGAGGGGGGAACTGCACCCAGACCCAGGTGGTGTTACCCTTTTCCCTGCGGTGGGGAGAGGCAGACCACCCCGACTCCGTAGCAGCAGGGAGGCCCCACACCCCAGACCGCAGTCGGACAACTCCACCTAGCCCTCCCGCTCCAGCAGGCCGCAGAGAACGGGGGTGGGAGAAGACTCCAAACCTCCCTCCACCCGCTCATTGTAGTGTTGATGCATGTGTGTTCTAAGGTGCAATTAAAACCCAGGAGGGCATGGAGCTACCTGCCAAGGAGCAGCAGGTAAGCGCATAGTCCCTCCTGATAGCCCTCAATGTCTAAGTGTATTTAAAATTGAGAGGTGGGCAACGACGCCAGGGGTGAGGTGTACACCCTGATGGTAATTTGGACTCCGTGATTGTGCCCACCCCCAAGATCCTATATGTATGTGTAATGAGAGTGTGAATAATGTGAATGTCTAAGTTGTGGGATAAAATTGAGACAGAGGCAGCCAGAAGGGGACGGGGGGGTAGCCTCCTCTGCACCCTGGTGACATACCCCTACTCCAAGGCCCTGCATGTGTGGGTGGTTGTGGTGGTGCGGGAAGAGGGAGGCAGCTGGAGATGGGGAGGGAAGGAAGGGAGGGGCACGTAACCCCTCCCTGGGGCCAGCTCCCCCACTGACCCCAGTAGGCACTCCCACACTCCGCGACCCGCCAGGGAAAGGGGGCCCAGGCCCATCCAGACCCTGCTGCCCAGTGCAGCAGTGCCTCCCGGCCCCACAGAGCCCGGGACAGTCCACCCAACCCCACCACAGAGAAAACTGCACCCACCCCACCATCCACTCATCTTCCAGACTACATAAGACAGTAAACGCCCAGGCTGAGATCTTCCTCCACCTCTCCTGTATCTCCCCCTCCTGCAGAGAGAGTTCCTGAAGAGAGGAAAGCTCCTGCAAGATGTGACCATCTCCCCCACCAGTTGAAGAGCCCCCCAGGTGGTTCGACGCACCGGCGGCACCCTGCTCCAGGGCCGGGCCCCCATGCACCCACCCGCCCACAACCCCGGCAACACACCAACCAGGATCCAAGCCCCCGAGGCCCGGCCCGGGCCCCAGCCCAGAGACGGAGCGCCCCCAGAACCTCACGCCCATCCCGGACCCACCCAGGGCCAGCCAGGCTACCAGGTCAGTAACCCACGTCCGTCAGCACAGACCCTCCCCTAGCCCCGCTGCACGCAGCCGCGAGGAAACAGTCACCTGAGAGCCAACAGAGCCCCCAACTGGACATGACCGCTACCCCGGGTTGAGCCCCCCAAGGAAGATGCCTCCGGGGAACCCCCCGACGCCCTAAGCCTGTCCCTACCCCCACACCAATCACAACAGTGAAGGTGGGACCAAACTATGACCCCCCACCCCCACTAGGTGATGGAGCTGATAAAAGGAGTCCAGAGCAATTGATCTGATGTGGTGGCAGAGGCTGTATCAAGACTAATGTAATCTAATAGATAATTTCTATATTGGTTAGAATTAAGATTATTTTTATTTTTCCAGTTCATGAGGACTGTTTTCTTGGCTATGCATAGGGCAGTGAAAATCATATGGGCTATATTCTTTTCTGAAGTGACATTATCTAAGCTGCCCAGTAAACACACTAAGGGGGAGGTTGGAATGTTACATTTCAGACACTTTGATAAGTCTTCACATATCTCGCGCCAAAACTTTTGCACTGGTGGACAGAACCAAAGAGCGTGGATGTAATTGTCTGGTGTATTGCCTTGACAGTGTGAGCAGTTGTTGGAAGATGTAAAGCCCATCTTGAACATCCGATGACCTGTATAGTGCACTCTGTGTAGTATTTTGTATTGTATTAATTGCAGACTGGGATTTTTAATTAATTTAAAGGTTTTTAAGCAAATCTGAGACCAGAAGTTTTGGTCTAAGCTGACTGATAAATCTGCTTCCCACTTTGCAATAGGAAGGGATATTGATTCATCTAATTTAGAAAGTGTTCTGTATATTTTAGATAATAATTTGGGGGATTTAAGAGTAAGAAAATGTGCTGCACTTAGTGGTGTTTGTAATTCAACTTGACTGAGGTTAAATTTCTTTTTTACTATGGATTTAATTTGTTGATATTCTAAAAATCTTGTCTTGTTGATCCCATATTGTGCAACTAGTCTGTCAAATGGAATAAATTCTGTTCCCTCTAATATATGTTCTAAGTATTTAATTCCTTTACAACTCCATTCTGGGAAATTAATCATATTATTGTTTTGTAATATGTCAGGGTTATTCCAGATAGGTGTACGTTTGCATGGGATTAATGAAGACTCCGTTATTTTTAGAAACTCCCACCATGCTGTCAGAGAAAAGCTGATGTTGATACTTTTAAAGCATTCATGTCTTTTGATGTTTGAGCTAATAAATGGTAGGTCTGAAATCTCTAGATCCTTGCATAGTGCCTGTTCAACATCTAGCCAGGGCTCAACTAAGAAGGTATGTTTTAACCATTCTGAGATGAACTGAAGCCTGTTGGCTAAGAAGTATTGGTGAAAATTAGGCAGATCTAATCCTCCTCTATCCTTGGTTCTTTGTAGCGTTTTTAAGCTGATACGCGGGGGTTTATCTTTCCAAAGGAATTTGAAAATATATGAATCCAGAGATCTGAACCAATCTTGTGATGGTTTGTTAGGGATCATCAGAAATAAGTAATTTATTTTTGGCAAGATCATCATTTTTATAGTGGCGACCCTTCCCGTGAGTGATATGGGTAAAGATTTCCATCTAGTCAGATCGCCTTCTACTTTCTTTAGAAGTGGGATGTGGTTTAATTTAGTTAAGTCTGAAAGCTTAGGAGAGACATTAATACCTAAATATTTAATATTTCCAGATTGCAGTGGGGCAGAGGAAGAATTATGGAAGGAGCAGTTAATGGGGAGAACTGTAGATTTTGGCCAGTTAATTGAATAATCTGAAACTCTTGAAAACCAGTTTATTAAAGTAATTACCTCAGAGAGGTTGGTTTGTGTGTTTTGCAGAAGAAGCAACACATCATCCGCATAGAGACTGATTTTATGTTCTATGTTCTTACATTTTATGCACTTAATTGTTGTAGCCTGTCTAAATGCTGCTGCTAGAGGTTCGATAAAAATTGCAAACAGTGAAGGGGAGATAGAAGCTGGAGGATGTCTGGTCATTTGTTCTGATACGAGCTGTTGGGGAATTGTATAATATTCTTATCCAGTTTATGAAAGAGTTTCCAAAACCAAATTTGTGTAAAGTTGCGAAAAATTTCCAGTTAACTCTGTCAAATGCTTTTTCTGCATCTAGAGATAATATTATGGTTTCGATGTTTTTATCGTATGAGTAGTCTATTAAATTAAGTAATCTACGAGTGTTTGTTGAGGAGTGCCGACCTTTTATGAAACCAGTTTGGTCAGGATGAATTAAGAGGGGGGTCATTTTCTCTAATCTCTTTGAGAGAGCTTTGCAGATTATTTTAAGGTCTACATTTAAAAGAGAAATTGGACGATAGCTTGAGGGAAATAGAGAGTCTTTGCCTGGTTTTAGCAGGAGACTAATGTTGGCAGAATTCATATTTGGTGGTAGTCTGCCATTTTCCTCGATTTCCTGCAACATGCCGTGGAATACTGGTGCCAAAATTATCCAGAATTCTTTGTAGAATTCTGCAGGGAAGCCGTCTGGACCTGGAGCCTTATTATTGGGCATACTTATCAGGGCTTCCTGGAGTTCACTTGGCGTCAGTGGCGAATCCAGATCCATTGCTTGACTGTCTAGTAATTTTGGAAGAGTTACGTTGTCAAGAAACAGATCAATTTCATTTTTAGATGGGTTTATTTGTGGTGAGTATAAAGTTTCATAGAAATGCCTAAAAATGTTGTTTATTCTTCCAGGATCATATATTGTGTTCCCCGATAAATCTTTAGCAGCACATATAGTTGTTTTTTCTTTATTTATTTTTAGCTGGTTAGCTAGAAATCGACCTGATTTGTTACTGTGTTCAAAATTCTGCAAGCGAAGTCTTTGTATAAGGAATTGTGTTTTTTTATTAATAATTTCATTTAATTCTAGTTTCGTTTTGCATATTTTGTTCAATGTTTCCTGATCTTGGTCGCACGCGTAGGCTTCTTCTAGTGATTTGATGTTTTTTTCTAATTCCTGAATATTTTTGTTTTCTTCTTTCTTTTTGTGTGATGAGAAAGAAATTATTTTACCTCTCATCACAGCTTTCCCTGCTTCCCATAGAACAGAAGCAGATATTCCGGGAGTGTCATTAAAGTCTAAATATGAAGTCCATTCCTTTTTAAAATATTTAATAAAGTCTTCATCTTTAAGTAGTGATATATTAAATCTCCAGTTTTTTCTTGGCGTAGTGTTATCCTTGTGCATTAGTGTTAAAGATACAGGAGCATGATCGCTGACAGCTATAGGATGAATCTCAGTGTCTGAAATGTCACATAGCAGTGAGCTGTTGACCAAAAAATAATCCAGACGAGAGTAAGAGTGATGAACATGCGAGAAAAAAGTATATTCCTTACTGGTGGGGTGAAGGGAGCGCCATGCATCGCAAAGACCAAAGTCGCTCATATACTGTTTGATTATATTTGTGGACTGCCAATTGCGCTGAGTTCCTGTTGTGTTGAGCCTATCCATGTCTTCATTTAGTCCAAGGTTGAGGTCACCGCCAAGAATGAGTGTGCAATCAAGGTGTTCAGAGAGTGCACTAAAAAATCCGTGGAAGAATGAGGGTTCATCAACATTTGGACCGTATATACTTACAATACATAGTTTTTTGTTCAATATTGATAGTTTAATAATTAGAAATCTACCCTCTGGATCTATAACTGTATCGAGTACTGTAAAATTAACATTTTTATGTATTAAAATTGCTACTCCCCGTTGTCTAGAATTATAACAGGCTGCAAACACGTTAGGAAACTCAGGTGTTTCAAGTTCGTTTAAACCTGTGACAGGTCTGTGAGTTTCTTGTAATAAAACAACATCTGCCTGTAGTTTTTTAAGCTGGTTAAATATCTTTAACCTCTTTCCTCTGGAGCCAGCTCCATTTACATTCCATGTGACAAACCTCAGCATGCCCATAATTGTGTGTGTATGTCTAATGAAGTATGCTGGGTGTTTCGTTTAGACAGGTGGAGAGAGTGTGGAAACATCCCTTGTTTGTAAATAGAAAGAGAAAAAGAAGTGTGGTGAGAGGCTCCATAAGTCAGACTATGTGTGTGGATATTCACTAATATGAACAAGCGTGGCTTGCTTATGTGTCCTGCAAGTCTGTGCGTGCTGTGAGGCTGTTGTGAATGTGCTGCCGTTGAGCTGATGTGTTTGCGTGATCGTGGTGTGAAAATATGGAGAAATAGAGGGTGTTGTTTGTAGGTGAGTGGGGAAGTAGGTGATCACAGCAGTGAAAGACAAGAGAAAGAAAGAAACCACATGAACTGTGAGCGACAACAACAAAAAAGAAACGAAACGGAAACATTCCAATTAAAGCAATGACGGAGGGTGACGGTGTTATATCTGCTATGACATCATATTGATATTACTAGGTTAAACCCATGTTAAAAGAGAAAGTGTGAATGAATAAGAAAAGAGTGTAGCGGGTTCTTATCTGGAGTGCAGTCAATATAACCACGGTGTGGTGCCGGGGTCGCGGTAGAGCTGTCCGTCCACGTAGAGCCGGTCCACGGCGATGACAGCACGGGAGCCTTTCTGGATGAAGCTACGTCGAACTGGGAACAGGACCTTGCGTCGTTCCAGGATCTCTTTGGGGAACTGGTCGTTCACGCTGAAGTCCGTTCCTTTCAGTTCTCTGCCGCGACTCTTCACCTGTTCCTTCTGTTTGAATTGACCGAAAAGTAAATCCATTGGGTATCCTTGTTGGTCTTCAGACAACAATTCTGATGGCTAAAGAACCAAATGGGACAGGCGAAAAAGGAAAAAAAAAAAAAAAAAAAAAAAAATGAATTGACCGAATTTGGCCACAATAGGCCGTGGTCTCCCAGTCCGCGACCGCACGCCCCCCAAGCGATGTACTCTGTCGAAGTTGATGTTCTTTACGGTGTCCTCCGGCAGCTTCAGGTGGATTTTAATGAAGCTTTTCACCGTTGCCTCTGCGTCCTCTCCGGCAGTTTCTGGAATACCAGAAAACACAAGATTATCTCTCATGCTACGGGCTTGTAGATCGATAACGGACTCTTTTATTTTAGTTTTTTAACCACGCTCATACAATGTCACAATGTCCTGCAAACACTGTCCGTCATATAACTCTGGGATAGTATGCGATGTAGTAAGTAGCAAAATTATGCTATGACATGGTTAACTGTGAATATCAACAGGGGATTAAAAATATTAATGAAAAATAAACGTGGTGTATTAGCAAAATACACCATCCCACAGCACTGCGTGACCAAACTGGTGACCAACATGAGAAGGAGGTGCTGCTGAGGCCTCTGTTTGTTAAATGAATTAATTGTTAAATTGTTAATATGTCTTAACTCTTTAGACTTCAATCATTCAATCCAATAAAAGACACAAAAAAAAAGAGTCAAAAGTAGAATTAGCTCCTTCACATAGACAGATTTGGCAAGTTTTTCATGGGCGTAACCCATAAATGCATTTTCTACACAAATATAGATCCATTTAAGGGGTAATTAACAGGATTTCCAACAGTAGAAGAATTATTGCCAGGAAGTATTGTACAACAAAAAAATTATTAACCAAACATATTTCCTTACTTTTTGTGCTAACTTCATTTATATATATTCTCTTCTGAACAAAGGAAACATTATCTAAATGACATATCTAAACACTTTCAACTCCGGTTTTGAAATCATATGCTTTATATATGGTATAGCTTATAAAAGTCTTGCATCATCCTCTTGTCTCCTCCACCAGCTCTGCTGAATTCTCAGATGACTGCTCTGATGTCTTATTCTGTCAGTGGGATGATTACCAGTAGGGCTTACCAGCAGGTAGGTACATATCTCTGTTTATTTCACAGCAGCCATGCACTGTAGGTCTCAACGAGTGATAAAGGACTTGTGAAGGAATCCTGTAAGCCTCATAGGCTTCACTGTTAATAAGACAAGTTGCTACCTACATGTTTGGAATATAAAATATCTGCTGCATTTACTACCCACCATCTGATGATGTATATTGGTATAGTGTTTAAGTATATGTGAATTTATTACAATGACAAAAAAAAGGAACCAAGTGATCCATTTTTGGTCTGAATGATCTAAGGTCGTGATAATATCTATACTTACATCTTAGAACATATTTCAGTAACCTAAGGGAAATAACTGGGAGTAAAGAATTCTATGCAAGAACTGTTTCCAATCAAAATATCAGCTTTTCTCATGTGAGTGGCCACTGTCACCAGATGTATTGTGTAAATTTATTTTTATTTTTTGTGGTTGTTGTTTGTTATTACTTGAGGATATCTATCCCAAACCATATAAGGAAATCCGTTGTTGTCCAAAATGGGAATTCTTCACACCCTGGCTTCGTCTTGAGGTCCTTTCCATGAATATCACAAAAGGGAGACTTGAGACAAAAGGTAACCACTGTGACAAAAGTACAACATGCCCTGGGAACATACTTGTCTTTGAGCCGAGGTTAAGGTCTGAGATCTCACTTTGTCATTGTCAATGGAAAATTGTAGTTAGTAGTCAGTATAATCTTTTAATGATATAAGTTGGCATATGGTAGAATACTGCATGTAATCACTTGTGTTTTAGAAGTATATAGTTGGTGGCATATTGAAAGAATGTCTCATCCTAGGAGGTCTGTAACATTCCAGGGTGTTCTGGCGTTCACCCCCACATCCTAGGAGTATGGGAGAGGTCATACCTTGTCTTATTGTTTTACGGTAGGATTAACGTAGCTATGTCAGTTTTAGTCTAAGTGCCTTTTTACATATAGATGAACTGTTGGACTTTCCAGACCAGCAGGTTAAGGGAAGTTGTTTATGGGGTCACACTCTGACACACACACACACACACACACACACACACACACACACACACACACACACACCTCCACATTCCAATGTAAGGAACAAACGCTCACTGAAGCATATAAATAAAGACCAGGGCAGTCCTCAGTGCGAGTCTCAGTTCTGGAGGCTGCCCTTGCTAGCAAGAAGTTCTCTGTGTTTCTCTTCTCTGAGTCTCTACTGAAGAAGTGTTTTAGAGTACATCTCTTAACAGTCATTATCATCACATCACTCATAGCATCATGTCCTGGGCATCCCATACTCTCACAAGATCCTCCTAGGGACCAGTTCTTAAGTCTGTTGTACAAAACTTGCGTAATCTGTACAGTTACTGTCAAAGTCTTGCATGGGTAAAAAACCTGGCCCATTGATCCTTGGCCAGAGAAAAATGCACATTGCTCCTTAAAGGAATCCAGAATTGTTCTAATCCAAGCAAGCCTTTTTTTTTCTCCAAGTCCTGCTTTTTCTTCTTGAGTCAGTGGAATATTCACACAGAATACATGCAATGTCATTCTTAATGATCACCTATAGTTCCTTGTTTTGTCAAACTGAATTGTAATGATTTTTTTCTCTCATTTTTAAACTTTTCTGTGCATAAATGCATATATTTCTAGTGTTTACTCAGAAAAAAGGGTAGACATTATATACAAAGGTTTAAAACTCATGATTTAAAAATACAGAAACCCGCCTATTATTTTCTCTTCCCCCAAAACTGTAGCACAACTACTGCATGCAGACATTTGCAGACAGTATGTGTGTGTATTGTACAGAAAACTGAAAATTTTGGAGTGTACTGTCCGCTTCGGTGTGCTTGAGTGTGTCTGCTTTTGTTTTATCAATGTTGGCTTTTGATCACAAGATTATTAACATATTCACAAAATATGAACAATAATTAATGGGAATGGTTCCAGTTATCTTTGTATTACATGTCAATTTCTTTTCCAACCCTGCTGTACTGGTCTACCCCACCTCCCCTCTATCTCTGTTTCGATAGGAGGATTAACTTGAGGGGAGTGCAGGAATGGGGTTAGACCTGCAAGACAGGAGCTTGAGATTTTTGATGTGTCGTAGTCACCTCTCTTGACTCTTCAGTAAAATTACAATAGAACTGTGAACCATAAAGGGCATATATTGGCTCTCACTCTTCAACAGTGCAAATGACTTTCCCGGTTTAATCCTTTACTGCACAGGTCATTTTTACTTCCAAATGATGTGCTTGTAATAGATTTGCAATTAGCAAGGACCACCAAACTAGCACACTCAACAAAACTAATTAAAATCATTATGAAGCTGTAGACCGGGTGTTGATTGACAGTACCTGTGAATTACAAAATCTATGGAAATCTACAAATATGGAACAACTGAATTATTTCTTATTCTAACAGCATAGCACTTAAGGAATGTTTTACTTGTCATTTTCTTTTTCTTTTTGCACATTTACTATTTCTGCTTGTTATTTTATTGTGAAAATCACAGTCATTCATAGTTATAGTAAAATAAAGAAAAATGATCAATATGTTCAATTTTAGTAGTCCATGGATATTAGATTAGATTAGATTAGATGAAACCGCCTTTGTCCTTCACTCCAAACAGTACTTGTCAATGCTCTTGTCACATCTCATTAAATTACTGTAATTCTCTTCTCTGTCTTTCAATATTCAACTGTTACTATAAATCACGGCTGGGTAAAAGACTTGCAATAGTTTCCAGTCATTTTAAAACATTTCTGTAAAAAATGTTGATTTACTCATGTATCATGCTTTTTAAAAAATTATTAATTCAACCATTATCAGCAATTTCTATAAAAGCTGTGCTGCAGTTTTATAGTGATTTTCATAGTTTTAACCTAGCACACATGATGGTCCCTTCCATAATTCTTAAAGTCCTTTCACATAGGAAGTGGCATCATTTTGACCGCTAGCTAGAGCGAATAGCCCAAAGTTTATATTGAACTGTGCTTGTATGAGATCTTTTTTTGCTCTGCTCATGGGCTTGCACTATTCATGTCAGTGTGACTATCTTTATGTACAAATCTGTCATAGAAAAATATTTTTGTATTCTAAAAACTGTTGATTCAGTTCTCCCTTGGTGTCAATGCAGCTCACTCCTTTTAGATGAATAATATTCACTGTCCTGCAATAGAGAACAGAACATTAAATTATTGTATTATCAGAAAACGTCAGTGCTCCCATTCTGTCTCCATCTTTCTCCACTCTGTCTCCCTTGCCTGTCTCACTCATCTCTAACACTGCTTTACTTAAGCACTGGGCAGTATAGTGAAACAGAGAAACTGTACAATTGAAAAATACAAAGTGAATTCAGTTTCAGCACAAACTGGCACTGAGGTGCCAGTTTGCTCCTCTAGACTACATTTTCCCTTCTGACTGTCAGAAACCTTTAAACCCCTGTACAATTAAAAGCTTAACAATTACTCTTGTTAATGGTTCATTAAATATACATTGGAATCATCATGTATCGTATTGAGCAATAAAATGCATTATTATATTATACATCTTATGATTGTAGCATATGTTTGTATTTAGGCTATATTACAAAAGTAACCCATCCATATCCATATTAAATCAGGTGTTCGAATCACTTCCATGGTCAAATGTGTATGAAATCCAGCACCTAGGCATGCAGACTGCTTCTACAAACGTTTGTGAAAGAATGGGTCGCTCTCAGGAGCTCAGTGAATTCTGGAGTAGTGTCATGATAGGCACTACTCTAGACCGCCACCTGTGCAAAGTCCAGTCTTGAAATTTCCTCACCACAGTCAACTGTTAGTGGTATTATAACAAAGTGAAAGCAATTGGGATCAATTAGCCACAACATGGTTGGCCATGTAAAATCCCAGAGAAAGGATAGCGTATGCTCAAGTGCGAAGTGCAAAGAGATCACTAACTTTCTGCAGAGTCGAGCATTACAGACCTTCAAACTTCATGTGGCCTTTAGATGAGCTCAAGAACATGCGAGCCATGAGAGCTTCATGGGTTTGGAGGAGTCCCTCTGGTTTGGCAGACTAGGGAGGTTGTCCAAGTCTTCAAAAGAGGGGAGCTGGAGGGTATGCTCAAACTATAACGGGATCAAATTCATCTTCTTGGGAAGGTTTATGCCAGTGGTTCCCAAACTTTTTTTGCTAGGCCCCCCTTTGTTTCACAAGACAAATGTTCGCGCCCCCCCCCAAAAAAAAATAAAAAATAAAAAACCCACATCTACCAACCACACACACCCATATTTTGTTTTCAAACTCCATTGCGGTTTATTTCACACCTCAAACATTTAGTAAACAATTGATCAAATACAAGTAATATGCAATAAATTACAGGTAGCAATAATATACACTACTAACTCTTTTACGCTACGTCCACACCTACACGGGTATTTTTGAAAACGCAGCTGTTTCGTCCACACGTAAACGACGTTTCGAATCACCAAAAACTGAGATTTTTTAAAACTCATTTTTTGCGTTTACGTGTGGACGAGGAATATAGAATTCATCACACAACGTCAAAGGTATGTGCTATTTTTCACGTCACGCTGTGCGCCACATTATTGTTTACATGAGATGAATTGCTAATGGCAGATAGAGACAAAATACTGTTAATCTGACTATCTTCAGGTTTTACACGCTTACATATGCACACGCAGTTACTGTCCCTCTATTTAGAAAGGCAGAGGCGTCACAGTGTGATTATTTTACGTGTAGTTGTTTTTTTTTCCCTGTGTAGTGATATTCAACATTGCTATGAATCCATTTTTCAAAAAATATCTCTCTGTGCAAAATGGGTTTAAAAACATAAACAACTGTGGAATACTGTTTGTCTGTGGTTTGGACAGGGGGAACAAATTACAGCAGGATCAGCTTGATATTATTTGTGTCCCACTGTAACTTTACTGAATCAAGAGCTAACATCTCCAAAATGTCAGGAGTAGTTATTTATTACAACAAGTGTTTGTGAACTAAAAATCAAGAATGTGGGATACTGTTTGTCCGTGATTTGGAGAGCCCAGCGCTGCTACAGACGAATGGAAAACCAATTCTGCAGGGGAGACCTATTCCTTGGCACTTGCGAAAGTGAAGCCAAAGGGAAGATATGCTTCACCATATTTTCTAGTCTTTGGCTTGGAATGAAGTTGGTTTGGAAAGATATTTGGCGATGCTTCATCTCCTGCTTTGCGTTTGTGTGGGCGTCCCATCAAAAAACCTGTCCGTTATGCTAGCAGTGTCCAAGCATTCTTTTTTTTTTCCTTTTTATACCGCGCCCCCCCCCCCGCAATGGCTCTGCGCCCCCCCTACGGGGCGGGCCCCACACTTTGGGAAGCTCTGATCTATGTCATGGTGCTCAAAACAAGAGATTGTCCATTAGACTAATTTCAGATAAGCTTTTTGTCTTCTTGAGAATATTTGAGGTTGTTGAGTGGTTTGCTCAACCACTGTATATGTGTCTTGCGGACTTGGAGAAGGCATTTGACCATGTCCGTTTGAGTATCCTGTGGGGGGTACTTTGGGAGTGTGAGATGTCTGGCCCATTGTACAACCATGGTGAGAGCTTGGTCCACATTGCCGGCAATAAGTTGGATCATTACCGGTAGTGGTTGGACTCTGTCAGGCTTTCATTTATTACTGTTACTTCGTTCTCTCTATGGAACCAGTGGCGGAAGACTTCCACCTTGGTGGCCTCACAGTCTCATCTATGGTTTTTGCAAATTATGTGGTTTTATGCTTAATGAGGTGGTGGGCTCCAGCTTGCACTGCAGCAATTTGCAGCTCCGTGTGGAGTGGTGTGAATGAGAATTAGCACCTCCAAGTTTGAGGTGATGGTCCTCAGCGGAAAAGGATGCAGCACCCATTCCAGGTCAGGGACAATTTGCTTCCCCAAGTAAAGAAGTTTAACTATCTTCAGGTCTTGTCCTTGAACCTGGAGAGAGAGGAGCAGGAAATTGACAAATGAACTGGACATGGCTGCAGTGATGTGAATGCCATACTGGAATGTCTATGTCACTACCATCACCTGTGGTCACAAGTGATGGGTAGTAACTGAAAGAATAAAATCATGGATACAAGTGCCAAAAATAAACTTTCTCAAACCTGGCATCTTTCTTAGATCGGGTGAGGAGTTCAGTAATTTGACAAAGGTCTAGGGTAGAGATGCTACTCTTCCATGTCCAAAGGAACCAATTGCCATGGTTTAAGCATCTGACAAGGATTCCTCCTGTCAGGAGGAATGCCCAGAACATCTCATTGTGGGTGAGATGTTCTGGGCATGTCATACCAGGAGGAGGCCTCAGGTCAGACTCAGGAGATGCTGGAGAGATTACATCTTTGGGCTTGCCTTGGAACACCTCAGTATTATCCCAGATAAGCTCCAGGAAGTGGCTGGGGAAAGGGAGCTCTAGGCTTCTCAGCTTAAACTGCTGCCCCATCCAAAGTTCTAGTGATTTTTCCCTGTTCCTAGTGCTTCTTTAGAAAACTTCAGTAATAATACAGTTGATGAACAGTATCATTCAGCTGTTGGGTATGTTTGAATCCAGTACCTTTCTGCATATTAGACTTGACAATATTAACTGCTGTTTGTGCCCTGATTCCTAGTACATCATGTCAGCATCATCATATGCTTTAAAGCTTTAGAGAATGTTCTCGTCTGCCAACTAAATGTCAGAACAGGAGCATAATGCATATCCATTTTTTTCCTTTACCCTAGAGAGTGTTAACAAGCGCATTAATGAAATGAATACCTGTGGGTTTGTGGTACTTCATTTGATACCTTGCGTAATGGGAAGGATGAGATATCGTGGACAATTAAATCGTGTCTGTAAGCTTCCTGTAATACCCACTAATGAACTGTGGTTGTCAAAACCCACAATCACTCTGTGGTGGGAGAGAAGTGCCCACTGGTGACTAACCTCTCAGTTATAGCACTGGTATGCTGCACTGCTTAATAACTTGAAATACAATACAATGGAAAGGAGTGGCATTTTAAGGTGGCATGGGTTTTGATTCATTGAAGGAGTATATTTGATTTAAATTTTTTCAGTTCTATTAGCAGGTATGGTGGGTTCCCAGGGTAAACTAGTTTCTTTTTTTACTCTGACTAATTTCATGCTAAACAGGTCTTGTAATTCCATCCAGGGCAAGTGCTTTTGATTTTGATATATATATATTTTTTGACATTTTGACCTTCTTTACATTGATTTTATTATGATTTGTGCTGTCACCATAAAATGAAATGATTAAATGTGGATGAAAATCAACTGATTTTTTAACACTATATCACCATCACAATGATGACATAAGAGAAATTTAAAGGTTACTTCTATGCCAGTACTAAATATTGATAGTTCAGAAGGAGTAAGACAATAAATAAGTGAACTAGTGGTTTGAAGCTTTTTCTGCCTTTATTTCTTTTTTTAACCAGAAAGATGGAATATGCCCACACTTTTAAAAAATACAAACATACCAGAATTAATAATAAACCCTTATTAAGATTAACATGTCACTTAAGACTTCAATATAGGCTTGTGAGGGGTAGATCAGAAAGTTCTGTGGCTTCGTCTATGAATCAAATCTTGGTGACTAGCTGACTTACATGTATCTGCCATTTCCTTGCCTCCTTTTGGACCGCTACTCCACTTTCATTAGTTTTTCTAGTTTTAGATTGGTCCCTGGAAGTCTTGTTCTGGTTACTTTTATGTATGGATTTGTGATATGGCCCGGATCCACTCTCTCAGAGCTGAAGAAAAAGAAGCTGAAGTGAGCCAAAATAAAGTCAGGTGTGTGGTGATTGACATTTGTCATTGACCGGTTAAGGTTGTGCAATTTACAGTTAGGCCATTGGTGAACAAACCCAGGAATGTCCAAAATTAATGTCATCTTGACCATAATTACCTTACTTGGGCTTGTGGCCCTTTCTTTGAAGACTGCTTTTTCATATCTTGGTTGCCTTCACTTATAACTCAGGTGTTATCACCACTCTTTAGCATGGAAGATCTTTTTCACACAGAATTTGAAGTTTGCTGTCTATACAAGTTCATGGCAAGTCTGCAAATGTGATCTGCAAATGATCATCTAGTTCTCTAAGCAGTGTAATGACATGACATCAAAGAGATATAAACCAAAAAATTAGATCAGGCTTTGCATTTTAATAGGAATATGCCCACGACTTACATTCACAAACTGTATTGCAACGTTTAAACACTTGTGAACAAATGAAAACTGTCATAGATTTCATTTTGAGCAGGACATTCAGAAAAACATATGGTGACAATCTAAAATCATAAAAGTTCCTGTTTTTTTCTGTTGTACTGTATATTTAACTTAGTTTGCAAGAAGTGGTTAAAAGGCAACCATACATAAAAAAGCATTCCCTTCCTGATCTCCATAAGTGTTTGCAGAGGTTTGACACATGTTCTCTTTCCTATATATTTCAATGTTCAGCCATACAGGAGCGTGAACGATACAGTGCATAAATATCTGTCATCATGAGCTGTAGTGTTTGGCAGCCTTGCCTATCCATTATTACCCATGAAATTCAACGAGTGAAGAATAAAACTGAAATGAAGAGCTGATCTGTATTGTGATGGCTCATTTCCTTATTCCACATCTCCACATTAATTCTAATTATGCCCAAGCTGTCCCCACTTCCCTTCGAGGAGAGGTTTCTGTGTCAGGGTTTCTGTCAGAACTGCCTTTCCATGATAAAGTAGCAGAGCGAGCCAATATTCCTCACTGCCAGAGATAGGCTTCACACACATCTGGAGGCCTATTTATCAAGCTGTTCCGCCACTGGTAGGAGGCACAAATATACACCTTAATGTGCTCAGAGTTGCACATAAACAAGTGCTAATACATGTATATGTATATACACATGTGAAAATATAATACATGCATAAATATATAGTATATTAGTCAAGCTAACGTAGCCCCATGAAGCCGATCTATGTTCTTGGAGTCAAAACAATTTAAACACGGGAGTTCATATACAAAAAAGGATTTACTCTAAGATCTTAGTAGCTGAGCATTAGTTAAGATTCAGTTCTTGAATCTTGCTGCGTGATTAAAGTGTTGTTTGTTGTAGTGTAGAAAAAATGTTCTCTGACAAAACTTTAATTATTCATGGTTCTGCACTTAAAATGTAAACATGACATGTCAACCTTTACTCTAGATGACCTTTTATTCAGGTCAGTAAGTTTGTCTTGTTATTGTCTGATAAAAGATGTAGTGTTATTGAGTCTGGCAAGACTACATCTTTTATACATATTACCTCAATATATCTTAGTGACATGTACATGGCCTATGCTGTTTTTCAAAAAGATTGTTTTTCCTTATTGTATGGTTGTCATTACAAATCCACTTAATTCTTCGCAAATAACAGCAAAACAAATAACAGAATGGCTCTGATTAATTATTAATCTATAAGATTTACATTGATGGATTCTCATTTTCCAAGTAATTTTCACTTTAGCTTACAGCCAATCTGACAAGCAATACATTTTGCAATAGAAAAGAAACAGTTATTATAAACATTCTCAATTATGCATTTAGATGATTGTGGAAACTGTTGAACACGGTTTCATTTAAATCTCACAAGGATCACTGGCTCTGATTGTACAAAATCTGGATAGCAGTGAAGCAAACAACTAAAGAAAACACTGTTACTATGTATGAATACTAGTGTTTGTGAAAAATGTAACGTAAATGGCGACAGACAGATATGGTAATTATGTCACAAGTCACCATGCTTGAGAGCCGTAATACTTCTATCAGTTTTGATCACCAGTCACAGTTGCGTTTAAATGCAAAAGACAAAAAGATGTAATAAAAAAAAGAAAAAAGAAAAAAAAAGAAACAACATAAAAAAGACAATTTTTTTTTACTAAAATACCATAAACAATAAGTTTAATGTTCTCGCCGGGAGCTGCAAAAAAAAGTTATTTCCATCCCTCCCATCATATTTTCACTCACTGTTTTTCGCTAGCATCATCTCATAAACATTTAATTTCCGTTTCTTCAGCCTGAGCTGGCACTCAGGACAGTCCCACACAAAGTCAAATTATATGGCCCACTGCTCCACAGACAAATGCAGAGAATTAGCATCTGAATATGCATTGTGCACCAATCTCCCACACCAGCAAATTTTAATTTAAATATACACGCTTGCTAGGAGTCAGGGCTGGCTAGCTTAAATGAGACTGGAGTACCTTTTTATTATGTTATGTCTACAAATTTTTATCGCAGAGTTGCTCAAGGTTACAATAGGCCATTTATTAAACTGTAATGGATTTTCTAGTTGATCCATTCTGCAATGAAATTGCATAGTAGACAACTGGCTGAACCCACTAATGGAGGATTAGTCATGAGGGTGCATGCTTTTTGTGTTGGCTTAGGAACAGGAAGTCACAAATTTTGCATATTTTATGTAATTTGAAGAACATGTTTTCAGCCAGCTTTCTTGATTGGATAGCTTCTCTCAACCATCCCCCAAGGAGAATCAGATACCATGACAACCTGGTTTATTCTCATGTGTGGTCTTATCTAAAATCCTAAAAACATTTACAAACACACACACACACACACTGTTTGTTTAAAAATGCTGAAAAATGCAAAATAACAAAATCTTTCTCTTATCTTACATATATAAACATGCATGGGCAGAAATGTATAGTCCAACAGACGTACAGTCCAACTGAAACAACAGCAAAGTTATGAAATTATGCTGAAGTTAAAAGAAATCCACACAGGAATTAGCTATAATATATCCATTTTGGCTATTTAAACCATAATGAACAGTAATAAAAACAGAAAAAGTTAAGGGGACTGTGATTTCTAGAAATAGATGATATCTACAGTCATTCAACATGAGCTTTTATTTCTTAATTTTTAGCCATTTCATGTTTGTGCAGTTTTTGAGGAGTTTTTGTTTCATACATTTTTAATTTGTGTGTTTTCTGAACATTTTGAGGCTACAACTGTCTTCATCTTTGTTGAGCACGGTTACCATGGTTACAGGTGTTATTCTCATCTGTTGGAAGGTGGAAAAAGCTCTGTTTGCTCGTACATAGACACAAACACACAGTGTCAACACTCTGATCTGCAGTGATACAAAAGACTAACTCTCGTCAGCGAAATCCAGCTACTATTTTGAAACACTTTTCTCACTTTTTCAGTTTTGCTGTGTGGGACCAGGAGAGAGATGTAAAAATATTTGATAACAGAGGAAAAATCTAGAGGGGATTGTGGGATAGGTCAAGTGACGAAATCAATCTAAATAAATTTTGGATCAAGGTGTGTTCCAAAGATGTATGCAGTTTTTTGAACATATTATTACTTATGTATAGTATAATATAATAATATGTTACTTAATTCATCCAGTATTTGATTTGTTGATAAAAATGTAACACAAAATCATAAATATCCCTTAAAGTCCCTTAATTTCTTATTAGTAGATACAGTATTTAAAACACAAAACTATACTGTATTGCTCAGGAAACAACTGATGTGTGATTGACAGGTTGTTCAGTAACCAACAGCCATGTAATTCAGCCACACAATTCATAGGGAATAAAGTATAAATAGATTCTCTCTCTCTCTTCATACCGATTTCTAATGTGGTGTCTTGAGTTTCCACTCTATTCTCATTCTGTTAGCCTCACAAGGTCACAATCATCACTATCATTAACCCAGTGAACTCTTGACCTGTGAGAGTATGTGTAATTCATTCTGCTCTCTTCAAATTATCTGGCAAATTAGCTCAGCCAAAGTTAGAATGAGGCAATTAACTCAACAGTCTGAGAACTCTAATCAGTAACTCATCTCCATGACTAATGCACAGACCTCTAGTGAGGGTATATTTTTAGGTTGCTTTCTTTCCTTTTTTTAAACGTTGTGTTTTCATCTAAAATTTTGTTGCCAGCTAAACACAGTACATTTTAGGCACTATAAATCATCCAGTGAGGAACATCTTAATGTTTTCACTTTTTTTAAAGGATGCATTTGGTGAGATACAATCATGCTCCTGATTCTCTTATTGGCTGCTACACCCATTCTGTTTTGGTATATATATCAGGTTTCCTGCCAGTCTCCTTCGATTAACTTTTAAGCACTGTAGTGCAACTCAAATATTCCTCTAGCTGTGCAGATATGATTCTCAGCAAAATAATGGATGCCACTGCCTCTTGGATGTTTTCAGTAAATAACAGTTCTCTGTCTTCTGGCTGGCTGACAGATTATGTGTGAATCTCCTCATTAAAATGTCTGACCTCAATCCATCAAAATACAACAATTAAAGACGAGTTTCAAAAGTATCTTTTAGTTTAAAACTTCCTAACACTTCATGAAGTGTTTTTGAGAACATTAGACACTGGGTCTAAAATAGTCATATATGTTTTGGTTTTTTTTAATTATGTAGTTGACCACAAAATTGTGATTGAAAAGCTGAAACTGATTTGTTTATTTGGGATGGCTCAGAAGTAGCTTTGACTAATTAGAAACATTGTTTCTTTCATTTGGTAATCATGTGTTTCCAGTGTTGGGTAAGTTACTTTAAATTAGTAACTTAGTTACATTACTAGTTACTTCTATCAAAAGTAACTCAGTTACTTCAAGTTACTCGTTACTTTCAGAGTAACTAGTTACTAGGGAAAGTAACTTTGGTTTTACTCAGAATTCTCTTGTTAATGTGTTGCACCCGTAATTGGATACCCAGCAAGATTGCCAGTCTTCTAGCTTGCTTACTTGCCACAAGTGCAGTGTGCCACCTACCAATAGAAAGGAAAAAATAATGTGCACATTTCCACGAGAGAAATCCCACGCCTGATTCTATCCTAGCCTGCTTTTTACATCCAACACAAAAACTGCAGTCGTGGTGCTTTCGATTGTACTCAGAACTCGGAACTTCTGCCTTCTGAATAGGAAGATGTGCCAGTCTTTCCACGTGAAAGACCAATACAAAGCGGTGTACACGTGAGAAGTGGAACGAAAATCATACATGATTCCAAACATTTTTTACAAATAAATAACTGCAAAGTGGGGTGTGTGTAATTATTCAGCCCCCTGAGTCAATACTTTGTAGAACCACCTTTTGCTGCAGTTACAGCTGCCAGTCTTTTAGGGTATGTCTCTACCAGCTTTGCACATCTAGAGACTGAAATCATTGCCCATTCTTCTTTGCAAAACAGCTCCAGCTCAGTCAGATTAGATCTTTCCACAGATTCTCGATTGGATTTAGATCTGGACTTTAACTGGGCCATTCTAACACATGGATATGTTTTGTTTTAAGCCATTCCATTGTTGCCCTGGCTTTATGTTTAGAGTCGTTGTTCTGCTGGAAGGTGAACCTCTGCCCCAGTCTCAAGTCTTTTGCAGACTCCAAGAGGTTTTCTTCCAACATTGCCCTGTATTTCTGCATTTCTGATCAGCACTCTCCTTGTTTGGCCTGTGAGTTTAGGTGGACAGCCTTGTCTCGGTAGGTTTACCAAGACAAGGCTGTACACAAGGCTGGGTTGAATAATTACACACACCCCACTTTGCAGGTATTTATTTGTAAAAAATGTTTGGAATCATGTATGATTTTCGTTTCACTTCTCAAGTGTACACCACTTGACAGACAGTGATTGCTGCCCGCGGGAGCGCACGCAGCTGCTTAAAGCTGTAGCACCCAGATTACTTACATCTACTTCCGTGCAATTGATATAAGGTGCGGTAAGATGAACACAGCTTCAACCGTCTGTTTGTTGAAAAATAGTACCGCGACCGCACCGCACTTTCTTGTTAGTAACGGTAACGGCGTTGTAACGATAGGAATAGTAATTAGTTAGATTACTCGTTACTGAAAAAAGTAACACCATTAGTAATGCCATTAGTAATGCCGTTACTTGTAACGCTGTTAGTCCCATCACTGGTGCTGAATGATCCAAGATTTGTGTGCAATCCCAAATTATCCCCAGTGACTTGTGCAGCTGTCTTATGTACTGGTTTATCAGCAAAAGGTGCATCTCTTCCTGTGCACTTAACAATTTTAAAATCATGCTTCAAGACTGCACTGATGTCATTACTTTTTAATATCTTGACTGTGAAAGACAGCCACCAAGTGAGTATTCATCAGAGCAGAATTAATCTTTGGAAACAAGTTTCTTAGGACAACATAGATCATGCTATTCTTATGAATACTATGCTTAGATCCAAAGACATTCTGGTCACATATCTGCTGAAATTTCTTACCAGGGTCAAAGGCATGTGACGATTTTTGATTTCAAACCAAATTTCTAACAAAGTTGAAAGTGGATTCATGAACTAAACATTTGTGCATCTTGCTTAATTTTAATCAACACGGTGATAAGATTAGCACTGAGATCCTTCATTCTGGGTCTTTTATGGCAGAGACCTACATCGATATCGTGCATGGTGGTCCACAAATATAAATATATATATATTTATATAAATATAAACAAATTTATTAGATGAAGTGTTTGCCACAGCTTTACTAAATTAATAGTGTTGGCAATTACCAAAATCATTTTTCATGATGATCATGTTTCTGTGTGCAAGCTCTTTAATTACAATGATATTATTATCATTATCATTATTCCATCCATCCATCCATCCATTCGCTTCCGCTTATCCTTTTCAGGATCGCAGGGGGCGCTGGAGCCTATCCCAGCTGTCATAGGGCGAGAGGCAGGGTACACCCTGGACAGGTCGCCAGGCCAACACACAGGGACAGACAACCATTCGCACTCACTTTCATTCGCACATTCACAACTAGTGACAATTTGGATTATCCAATTAACCTATCCCCACAAGCTGCATGTCTTTGGACGGTGGGAGGAAGCCAGAGTACCCGGAGGGAACCCACGCAAACACGGGGAGAACATGCAAACTCCACACAGAAAGACCCCGGCCTGATGGTGGAATTGAACTCAGGACCTTCTTGCTGTGCGGCAACAGTGCTAACCACCGTGTCACCGTGATTATTATTATTATTATTAGTATCTATAAATCTTTAAATTTACCGTTTTACAAAAAAGCTGAATAAATTGAAAAACACATTATTAGTAGTTAAAATGCCAAATACAGTTAGTTACTTGCAATCCTGATGAGAAAAATGTGTTTTAGTTTTGAATGCTGTGCTTGATTAATTGATTAATTCCTTTTGTGCTGACTCAAATGTTTGTAAAATAAGAAATCAGTTTGAAATTCCTCAGACATGTTCAAAATGGTAAAACATCATTTAAAAGCCAAGACATGGGGTTAACAGTTGAATTCTTGAACTCTGACAGCTGGGGAGCATTATGAAGTTTGCAAACAAGCATGCGCCATACAAACCAGTACCATTTTTAGTTGCTGCAATTATTTTTTTGTTAAAATGGACTAGCCTGCTACAACATATACAGTATTCACTCTGATTTTCTGCTGTCTTTGAATTCAGCCTTCTGTAATTTAGACTTGACGGCTTAATGTCAAAATAATTATATAAAGGTTGCGGCTACTTACTTTGTGAAACCTGACTATACCATTCATAGCTTCTTGAAGGGTGATCTTCACATTTCTGCAGAGTGGATAAAGGAATCCATTGTCAGCGTTTCTGTGAGGTTATTGTTTTCTTTAATGAATTTGGCCTTGAGAAAGTCTGTTCACTTCTTAATAGGTTCTCCGAAGAAAAGCTGGAAATCCTGCAGCACCTAAACACAACATAAAGCAGAATACTTTAACTCTATCCTTGGTTTACCAAATCATAAACATGACAAGACCGGAAATAAACAATAAAGCAGTATTTGAAGCTATGTGGAGACAATTATTGTTGCACCATGCTATCTGCATATATACATAAAAACTTACAGTTTATTGAGCATGAAACATTCAGTGGTAGCAGGCCTTCAAAGTGGCTTACTTTACTTTGTGTGTCGAGGAATCTTGGGAATACTAAGCACTTTATAGAACAGGTTCAATAATTAATGTCTCATTTTAATATAGATTTGCCCCTTGACAGTTGTGCATCCCATCAGGTCGATCCCCCTGCATCCACTCTTTCAGACTCTGGCCCTCTGAGGGTCCCTATAGGAACTTATTTTGCTGCCACTTCTGAGCTACATGAGCTTGCATGTTGCTTTTTTCCCAAAACAATTTAAAAAATAGATGTTTCTAAACTGACCGGAAATACTCAAAAACTTAAATATTTTAAAATTTTATACAACTGTAAAGGAGCTACAATTTTTGTTTAGATTGTTCTGGTTTAAATTTGTCATACTGGGCTAACAGATGAGGTAGCCTTTTTCTTCCATCTATTTTCTTTACCACCTTCTTGAGAATCCACATAAACATGTTTCCTTATTTATGTTTTGGCCAGTATCAGTGTTGGGACTGTAATGCGTTATTAAGTAACGCGTTACAGTAACTACGTTATTATTGTGGTAACGAGCACGGTAACTAGTTAATATGCCAAAACCAGGAACGCGTTACTCGTTACTGGGATTTAGATAGGCTCATTATTCGTTACTTCGTGTGGTGGCTATCGCGGAGCTTCCACAGATTCAATAACATTAGCAAGTGGTGGAGGCCAGCAGGTGGATGAAGGAAAAATGGAGGCAAGAGGAGAGACCCGAAGCAGCCGCTGGTCCGAGTGTCAGGTGAACTGAACTTCAGGTAAGAAGTTATAACCTGCAGTCTATCTGGGTCAGATATGAACCAAGTTTAGGTGGAGTTTATTTTCGTTATTCTGACTTTTTCGTACTGCGTGCTAGCTAGCATGATGGAGTTTCTATACAGCTGGGTGGTGCTATGTTACTGATGTTGAACTTTATTTTGTTCATAAAGTTAATTATTAGAGTTGCCAACCGTCCGGTAAAAAACGGAATCGTCTCGTATTCAGAGAAAATATTACGCGTTTCATATTGAGGTGAAAAGGAACAGTTTGTCCCGGACTTCAGCTACAATGAAAAAGACACAAAGCTGGAGTTATTCTGTGTTTACGCTGCACAGCTGCCTCTTCTTCTCTCATCCTCTCACCCTCCCTCTCCCGTTTCTACTTCAATCATGAAACTGATCAATGATCAGCTGATCGGCTTTTCTCTCTTGTTTATTTATCGCCCACTTTGCGCCAGAAAGAGGAAACCAGCGGATGTTGCGGTAAACAACAGCAGCACTTTTAAGCTTGATCAGCTGTTGTTAGAATTTATTTAATATTAATTTCTAGTATCAGCTGACGTTTGCTGGAGCCACAGCTGTAAACCTGCTTGAAGTAACTGAGTTACTTTTTTTTTTTCTTTTCTGCCTGTCCCATTTGGTTCTTTAGCCATCAGAATTGTTGTCTGAAGACCAACAAGGATACCCATTGGATTTCCTTTGCCAAATGGATCATCGTGGCATTGCCGTATCGGTCCATTTGGTCGATCTTTGTTTTTATTATTTATTATATTTTATTTTCAGATGTTACAGACGGGACAGACATGAGTGAGGGATAGGAAAGGGAGAAAGAAAGAGGAAGGAAAGGAAAAACAGAAGGGGAGAGGGACAGTGAGAAAGGGGGGGAGAAAAAAATAAAAATCTCCTGGATCACCTGTTGAGAGAGGAATAGAAAACAAGCAAAAAAGACAAAAAAACAAAACAAAACAAAGCAACATACTAAACACAACACCATCGCATTAATCTAGCTAAGTGTAAACAGCAGTAAATACTAAATATTCAATGTTGTTGTGCAGCACGCAGGACAGATGTGCTTCGAAGTAGCAGCCAAGAAAGGTGTAATTTGGGTCTACGAGCAGTGAACACCCGTTTGCATACCTGTGTGGATCAGCGCGCTTGTATTCCAAAGGTTTCTCCATGTAATGATCTGCTAGGGAGTGTGGGGGGGCCACAGCCCCGTCCTCCAGGGTGTGAAGCAGGTATGGAGGAGATCAAAACTCCAGACATCCAGAGGCCCCCAGAACACAAGAGACCATGGAAGACCAACAGAGGGGCAGCCGCGCCACTGTTCCAGTAAGAGCTGAGGAGAGTCCCAGATGAGGGTTCACTCAGCAGCCGCGGAGCAGAAGCCAGGGGGAGTTGCAGTGACGCGCCCATGAGCTCCGCCGGCCGCCAGCTGTGCCTGAGTGACCAAGCCCCAGGCCGAGAGGCCGGGGGCACCCCACCTTCGAAGTGGCCCGAGCGAGCCCCAGGCTCCAGGCCCCGATAAGCGGCCGCCAAGGAGTGAGCCGGTGTGTACCTGGACGCCCACCCCCAGACACAAAGAACCACCAACGCACCGACACCTGAGGGAGTCCGCCACCGGCAGGGGAAGTGGTGGTGGGTGGAGATAGGCCTCCAAACCTTGGAGGGCCTGAGATGTCCCCAGAGAGTTGGTGTCTGATACCCAACCTGACATATAGACACAGACATACAGGCACACACAGACACAAACATCCATTCCCCCCCTCATGCTCTCATATGCACTCACTCCACACTCAACCAACGTGGAGACAGACATAAAGAGACGCTGTACACACGATCACACTCCCCAAGCGTACTCTACAAACCGGGTCTAGGTACCCTTGCCTCTGGAGGGGGGAACTGCACCCAGACCCAGGTGGTGTTACCCTTTTCCCTGCGGTGGGGAGAGGCAGACCACCCCGACTCCGTAGCAGCAGGGAGGCCCCACACTCCAGACCGCAGTCGGACGGCCAACTCCTCCTAGCCCTCCCGCTCCAGCAGGCCGCAGAGAATGGGGGTGGGAGAAGACTCCAAACCTCCCTCCACCCGCTCATTGTAGTGTTGATGCATGTGTGTTCTAAGGTGCAATTAAAACCCAGGAGGGCATGGAGCTACCTGCCAAGGAGCAGCAGGTAAGCGCATAGTCCCTCCTGATAGCCCTCAATGTCTAAGTGTGTTTAAAATTGAGAGGTGGGCAACGACGCCAGGGGTGAGGTGTACACCCTGATGGTAATTTGGACTCCGTGATTGTGCCCACCCCCAAGATCCTATATGTATGTGTAATGAGAGTGTGAATAATGTGAATGTCTAAGTTGTTACTTAGTAACTGAGTTACTTTTGATAGAAGTAACTAGTAATGTAACTAAGTTACTAATTTAAAGTAACTTACCCAACACTGGTATACATGTTTCCTTTGATAAATTGCAATGGTTGCACAAGTTGTGGCAAGTGACTGAAAGAATAAGACTGTGGATAGAAGCTGCATCAATGAGCTTTCAGTGAAGGGGGTTTGGGTGAGGTTTCCAACTGGGAGGAGACCCAGGACACGCTAGAGAGATTGTATATCTTGGCTTGTTTGGGAACACTGTTTGGTATCCCTGCCCCCACCCTCCCATAAGAGCTTGAGGATGTAGCCAGGGAGAAGGAGATCTGGGCATCTCTGCTTAGATTCATTTCCCTTGTGACCCCTATCAGGATAGCCAGCAGAAAATAAGTATATGAATAATGTTTTTGTTAGGGAACAGTTTAGGACATTTAAACCAAAAATATCGTTCGATTTTCACTAAGAAATGTTTGACTGTTTGTCAAAGATTGACTGTATGCTGCTCTTAAATGACTGTGTGTGACTTTGCCTCATCTTTATGTCCCACACATAGACAAGCCACCAAAGTAACTGCATTATGTTTATACTGCATTCTGTAATAAATACAGAATTTAATTAAATTACAGTATTACTATAAAAAAAAAACATGTTAAAAATGGCTGTAAAAACATTTTTTTAAGATGTTCAATACATATCACATTCACAAGGACAGACAAGGATGTGAGTTCATGATGACCTCAATCTTTGACAACTAAACTAAAAAGAATAAAAAGAGAATCTGATGAATGAACTGATAAAAGCAAAACCCAAATGCATTCTGGCTCTGGTCACTGCTGGCATGCAGAATCAATAATGCAACCTGTAATGGAAATTGTATTTATAGGTGCACAGCAACATTGGATGGGAATTGTAAAATATATATTACATAGGGAATAAAGTTTTAAAAAAAAACCCCAAAAAACCCAAAAAAACATTATTATTAACTTGAAGGGTTAAGACAAACTCTGTCTATCATGTAAAATGTTATTTTTTAATTGTAATCATCTTTTTATTTCACAAATCTTGTGCAGTCTTCCATATTTCTCTTGAATTGGAAATTCAATTAAACCCTTGAGGGTATGCCACCAAGCTCCTTATTCATTCTCATAGGCATTCATTCCCTTAGCTTTCAATTTCTTCCTGCCTTATTTTTCTCCTCGTATTTACTTCTTCTTTTACTCGCTTTCATTTCCAGTAGACCTCTTTCAATGAATCATGAGCAGCCATTCCTCTCCATCTCTCTCAGGACCTTCCCTTTAGAACTCTTTTATTTTCTGTGTTTCATTCAGTAATGTCCAGCTTTGACTTGACTCTGACCCCACAACAGTAGCATGCTCATCTGTATTTGAGAAATAGGTTGATTTAAGGACTGTGACCTCTGTGTCTAACCCTAACCCAGCTCAAAGTAATTAGTCTAGAAATCTGTACCTGTTACAGCTCAGAGAAACCCTGGCATATTTTAGAGAAAGCACATAATGACAAAATATTTGATGTCAAAAAACGAAAAGAATTCAGTTTTATTATTAGCATTAGTATTAATAATCATTTTACTATTATTATTGTTCAGAATCAGAATCAGAATCAGAAAGGGGTTTATTGCCAAATGTTGAGCAGGTTTACAACATTAGGAAATTGCTGCGGTGCTTCAGTGCAAACATAGTGTCATAAATAGCACTTAAATAGTGTCATAAATAGCACTTAAATAGACATGAAAAAATAAAAGTAGGGATAAGAATTAAAAGTGCTACGTAGAAAGATATGTGCATGAGCTATACATGAGATATATACATGAGAATAAGAATTAAGAGTGCTACGTAGAAAGATATATACATGAGTGCAGGTGGTGATCAGTGCCAAACATGGAATGATGCAGTGACACAGCGTAGGGTCATGTGTTAGTGGTGGGAACAGTCATATGGTTATTGTTCATGTGTCCAACAGCAGAGGGGAAGAAACTGTTCTTATGGCGAGAGGTTCTGGTGCGAATGGACCGGAGCCTCCTGCCTGAGGGGAGCAGGTCAAACAGACTGTGTCCAGGGTGAGAAGGGTCAGCTGAGATCTGAGCTGCACGCCGCAATGTCCTGGAGGTGTACAGGTCCTGCAGAGATGGGAGTCTGCAGCCAATCACCTTCTCAGCAGAGCGCACAACACGCTGCAGTCTCTGTTTGTCCCTGATAGTGGCTCCAGCGTACCACACGGTGATGGAGGAGGTGAGGATGGACTCGATGATTGCAGTGTAGAACTGCATCATCGTCCGTGTTGGCAGGTTGAATTTCTTCAGCTGCCTCAGGAAGTACATCCTCTGCTGGGCTTTCTTGATGACGGAGGTGATGGTGGGCTCCCACTTCAGGTCCTGGGTGATGGTGGTACCCAGGAAGCGGAATGAGTCCACAGAGGTGATGGGGGTGTCAGTCAGGATGATGGGGGGGAGTGGGGCTGTGTGCTTCCTGAAGTCCACAATAATCTCCACTGTCTTCTGGGCATTCAGCACCAGGTTGTTGTGGCTGCACCAGGACACCAGACGTTCAACCTCCCTCCTGTAGGCAGACTCATCCCTGTCAGAGATGAGCCCAATAACGGTGGTGTCATCTGCAAACTTGATTAGCTTGACAGACTGGTGGGTGGAGGTGCAGCAGTTGGTGTACAGGGAGAAGAGCAGAGGAGAAAGAACACAGCCCTGAGGGGAGCCGGTGCTGATGGTCCGGGAGTCCGAGACATTCTTTCCCAGCCTCACATGCTGCTTCCTGTCCGTCAGGAAGTCAGTGATCCACCGGCAGATGGGATCAGGCACATTCATCTGGGAAAGCTTGTCTCGGAGATGGTCTGGAAGGATGGTGTTGAAGGCAGAGCTGAAGTCCACAAACAGGATCCTGGCGTAGGTTCCTGGGGAGTCCAGATGCTGCAGGATGAAGTGTAGGGCCATGTTGATGGCGTCGTCTACAGACCTGTTGGCTCTATATGCAAACTGCAGGGGGTCCAGGAGGGGGGCCGTGAGGGTCCTGAGATGGGAGAGAACTAGGCGCTCAAAAGACTTCATGACCGCAGATGTCAGAGCCACGGGTCTGTAGTCATTTAGTCCAGTGATCCTAGGTTTCTTGGGGACAGGGATTATGGTGGAGGACTTGAAGCAGGCAGGCACATGACATGCCTGCAGTGAGGAGTTGAAAATGCCAGAAAACACTGGGGCCAGCTCGTTTGTTATCATATTGTTATCATATATCTGGCTATTTCATTCATTCTTATGGACGAGGACCAATTGTGATAAGAAATGACTGTATAATATCAGTAGTTAGTACACAAACAGCATTCTTCCAAGTGAAATGCAGGGTTGTTTTCTGACCCATTGTTCTAACTTTGTGTTTGTATATATATCCTTAAATGTGACTGTGTGATTTATTCTTGTGCTGTTCTGCTTCTACCTGAAAGTGCTGCAATCAAGTGTTTCTTGATCTCTATCTTTTATACACAATGTCGTTTGCTGGCAATTAGACTGGAGACCAATGGTGCTTACTTTTAATTGGAAACTGCCAATGCTGGTTCCAACATGCCAGTTCAGTGCTGTGCTGTAACTACAAGAGCGCTTGCTGCAAAATTATTGTAGTAACAACAGACATCTCTGTTGTATTGTTATGAAAAAATCTTCTAAAAATGCAGTCTGGGACCCTTTTGTTGGCATATTTTCTCCGGCTGCTGAGGAATAGTTTAGATGTCCATGTTTTCTTTTATGTACATTTTGTTGAAAGAGATAATTTAGTTGTTGATAACGTTACAGATTGTTTTGGGTTTTTTGTCATGCTTTTTTATGATGATAAATATTTGATAAATAATGAAATTATATTTAGATTCCAAATTGAACATAGCACTGATTATCCTTGGGAGAGGACAACGAAGGGATTTGTTTTTTATATAAAACATTGAATCTGGGGCTAGTTTGTTTTCTTGAGTAAGCTAAGTAGGCATTTTAGACATTTTTGCCAAATTTATGACATGGTATTATAAAGATTGATTTGGAGAATTTCCCACAAACCCTAAGTTATAGAACCTAAAAAAACGCAGGCGAGTGGATTTGATGCTCACTGTTAACCTTGGTTGATGTGTGAGTCCCATTAAATGCAATAATAAAGCAACTGAAACAGCTTTTAGTTGAGAAGCTGAGAGAAATTGATTTGTTTATGGGTCTATCCACTGCAGCGGGGGGAGGGAAAGCTAATGTAGAGCTGTGGAGATTCTGTGCTGCCTGTTATGGCTGCTCCCACAGACTCTTCCATTAGGCTGGGGATCTAGGTTAAAGAGATATATCTGACAGGATTTAGAGATGGAGGCAATCCACCTTAGCACGAGAACTTAGACAGTCTACTCTGTACAGTGCTCGCAAGCATATTTGACCTCAGACTGCAGGTCATTTGACTTATGTGATTGCTGCTTACAGTTAAGTGTACTATGCCCTGGCCCTCTGCAAAAATGTCAGTTAAATGGTATACATCCAATTATTCCCATGCACAAACACCAACACTTCCTTAACTAAAGCTGCCTCTGTGAACATTTCCATGTGAAGTAATGAGCAAGTCTACAAACCTTGTGAGAGGATAGCGTGTAATGGTTTCCAAAAGCCCTAATTAAGCCACACGGTGCTTAAAAACCATTAACCTGACTATGATGCTTTTGTGTGAGAGAGTGTTTAGTGAGCTAACACAAATGGAAGCGTATCCAGTCCTGAAATATTAGGAAAAGTGTGAGTGCAGGACTGTTGGACTGGGTAGAAAATGGTACTTGGTTTTGGGACATGGCAATCGTGACTAGTGTGACGTATGCTTAGAGCTAAAATGCCAGTTTCTGTCAAAGAAAAACCCCTTTACTCTCACTAGGAAAGTCTTAATGAGTGCAGGCATGCTACCACATTACACTGACCAAAGGATATTTGTACTGTTTAGGCTGGATAATTGGAATGCAAATTGGAAGAACAATTTAACAAAGTGTGTACAGTTTTGCAACTTTGAAGGTTTTCAGCTGTGATACACCAATATCGTTCTAGCCCCCTGACCTTTCTCTTTGCCAACTGTTTGCAAATGTTACTGCCATCTTTACCTCCAGGAAGAAAATGATTTTTATTTGTTTTTGGCCATTTGTTGCGTTATTACTGTAGTATTTGATAATGCCTTGTCTTGATTTGAATCTAGGGGTCAATTTATGTATCGATAAATGAAAAAGGCCCCAGACAGGGTATTACAATGTTTTTGTCCAAAACTGGCCATAAATGATCAATGATTACAATGATAATTTAATATTATTTAAAAATGAGGTACCGCATAAAAAGGAAATTGTACGTTTGAATTCTTTATTTTAGTCCAAGTTTCCCTAAAAGCCCTTTGATGAGGATATGTCTGGGTTCAATAATAACATGTTTCATAGTTAGAATCTCAGTACCATCATACTGACAGATGCCCTTTTGGTAACCTTGACTGTTATTCTAAAAGTAAGTGAAGTAGAGGACATTTTTTTCCTCTGATCTTGATCCTTATAGAATCTGTGCACATGCTGTCTAATGATTCCCAAATAGCTCTTCTGGCAAAAAAAGGGACACTAGTGGAGGAACAGAAAGTGTCACAGAGGTCATCACCAACAAACGAGGGCTGGAGGAAGAGCCAAAGTGGAGGTCCAACATCAGTGGGTAGTATTTTATATGCCTCAAGCACACAATTAGTTATCTCGTTATCTGGTTGTCTTGTCTGATTGCTCGCTGGTTTGAAACTAGAATAAAATAAAGAAAATAATTATTAACCAGCTGTAGGCACAACCATAATTGTTATCCAAAGTTCATCATTGTGTGTTTTAAAAAAATTTTCATGCTTAATTTTCAAACAGAATTATGTTTGAAAGTAATTATAATTTGATTATTTATTTCATCTTATCTGCACAGTCTGGTGGTTTAAGTTGTTCGCTTTTCAAGTCCCTCTGGTCAAACAGTGATCGTTAATTTCAGTCCATTGTTATGATTGTTGTGGTTCATTATTTACTTGTAATGTTACGTGACTATGCTGACCTCCTCGCTTGTTACTGTAGTGATTCATTGGTTGAGAGTATAACTGCCTGTGTGTGTCACACCACGACCAGAGTTTTAATGCTTTTTTACACTCGAAGGCTTTTGTAGAAGAAAGCTGATAAGGTTTTCATAACCATGTGCAAATGTGTCAGAGATTGTTCTGACTGGCAAGAAAAAAAACACAATATAACATCAGATGAGTTATCTATTGATTTCCACTTGACTACTGATGGCTTGGCACTGCCAAAATTGACTTCTTAAGGCTTATGCACACAAATGACTAAGATTTCATGATAAAATATTACATGCATTTTAAGTACATGCCACCTGGTAACTTCAAGTATATTTTATACAGATTAGCCTTACTTATTTGTTATTTTAGTCACATTGATGTTAGAAAGCTAAATTTCTCAACTTGATTGAAATTCTATTTTAAGTCTCTCCCTCTGTCTATCGTCACACAAAGATAACCCAACAAAAGAAAGGAGCGTAAATCCTAAAAGAGAGTGGTTTTATAACGACTTGTAACAATGGACAGGACAGCCTCCCACTCATTTCTGTCCTTCAGCTATAACTTAGCAAACAGTGAAGCCTCCACAGAACTGGGACACAAAGAACTGACACACTTAGTCCTAGCAATTTGTCACCCTTGAGTTCGAATGACTGAATGCAATTTTTAAACATGATTGATGTGTATTGTTATTTTTTGTGAGGTGAGAACAACTAAAACTGTTTTGTATGTGTCTCTCATAAACACATCTATGATATTTGCATATTAATCTCAGTGGAAATGGAATGCCAGCACTTATACCATTGTAGATATTTTGAAATTCTTACTACTCCAAAATTAAATCAATGTCTGTTTAATATTTATCAACGGAGATATGTAAAATTGTTCATTTACAGTGCTGTGTAAAATTATTTGCCCTCTTTCTTATTTTGTTATTGTTTTGAATATTTATCACCTTGCATAAATACAAAATACAGCTTTCAAATAATGATTTCATTTGTTAAGCAAAAAGAAGCTGTTTTAAGCTACATGGCTCTGTGTGAAAAAGTAATTGCCCTCTAAATCTAATAACTGGCTTTGCCACACTTGGCAGCAAGGAGAAGGATTGTTTTCGAGAATGAATGAACTGTTAAAGGTCATGCCCAAGCATTTCCATCTGATTTGACTCCAGACTTTGACTAGGCCCCTCTAAAAACTTAATTTCTTTCCCATTTTATAGTGGACTTGCTGGAGTGTTTCAGATTATTTACTCCTGCATAACATGAGTATACTTATGCTTTGTGGTATGAGCTGATGGAAGTCATTTTCTCTCTCTGATAGAGAGCATAATTCTTTGTTCGATCAATAAATAAATAAATAAATAAAATCACTCAGGTGTCTATGTCCTAGACCAGGGGTCGGCAAGCTGCGGCTCCGGAGCCACGTGCAGTTCTTTAGTCCTTATACAGGGAGTGCAGAATTATTAGGCAAATGAGTATTTTGTCCACATCATCCTCTTCATGCATGTTGTCTTACTCCAAGCTGTATAGGCTCGAAAGCCTATTACCAATTAAGCATATTAGGTGATGTGCATCTCTGTAATGAGAAGGGGTGTGGTCTAATGACATCAACACCCTATATCAGGTGTGCATAATTATTAGGCAACTTCCTTTCCTTTGGAAAAATGGGTCAAAAGAAGGACTTGACAGGCTCAGAAAAGTCAAAAATAGTGAGATATCTTGCAGAGGGATGCAGCAGTCTCAAAATTGCAAAGCTTCTGAAGCGTGATCATCGAACAATCAAGCATTTCATTCAAAATAGTTTTTTTTTTTTTTTTGCCTGTCCCGTTTGGCTCTTTTGCCATCAGAATTGTTGTCTAAAGGCAAAGAAAGATGCCCAACGGATTTACTTTACCAAATTGACCATCCCAGCCTTGCCTTAATGGTCCATTTGATTCACCTTTTATTGTTTATTTTATTTTCACTTACTGAATACGGGACAGACTTGACTGGGGGAAAGAAGGGGAGAAAGAAAGAGGGAAAGAGAAACAGCTGAGAAGAGGGACGGGGGAGAAGGGCAAAAGACAAAAACCAACAGAACGGGCAGAAAAAAGAAAAAAAAAGAAAAAAAATGCATATATCGATCACCTGGGTCACCTGCTGAGAAAGAAAAAAGAAAACAAGCAGAAGAGAACAAGAGTAATAGAATAAACAACATCACAATGATATATGGGAATATGACAGTAAATACTAAATATTAAACATTATTGTGCAGCACATAAGATCAACAGAACACAGTGTGCTTTGAGGTAGGAGCCAAAAAGGGTGTAGTTTGTGGGTGTGATCACCCGTGTGTACACCTGTGAGCATGGATGCGCTTGTTTTTTGTTTTTTAAAAAGGTTCCTTCATGTAATGATCTGCTAGAGGGTGTGGGGGGGCCACAGCCCCGTCCTCCAGGGCATGAAGCAGGTATGGAGGAGATCAAAACTCCAGACATCCAGAGGCCCCCAGAACACAAGAGACCATGGAAGACCAACAGAGGGGCAGCCGCGCCACTGTCCCAGAAAGAGCTGAGGAGAGTCCCAGATGAGGGCTTACTCAGCAGCCGTGGAGCAGAAGCCAGGGGGAGTTGCAGTGACGCGCCCGTGAGCTCCGCCGGCAGCCAGCCGTGCCTGAGTGACCGAGCCCCAGGCCGAGAGGCCGGGGGCACCCCACCTCCGAAGTGGCCCGAGCGAGCCCCAGGCTCCAGGCCCCGATAAGCGGCCGCCAAGGAGTGAGCCGGTGTGTACCCGGACGCCCATCCCCAGACACAAAGAACCACCAACGCACCGATGTCTGAGGGAGTCCGCCACTGGCAGGGGAAGTGGTGGTAGGGGGAGATAGGCCTCCAAACCTTGGAGGGCCTGAGATGTCCCCAGAGAGGTGCCGCCTGACACCCAACCTGACATATAAACACAGACATACAGGCACACACATATACAAACATCCATTCCCCCCCTCATGCTCTCATATGTACTTACTCCACACTCAACCAACGTGGAGACAGACATAAAGAGACGCTGTACACACGATCACACTCCCCAAGCGTACTCTACAAACCGGGTCTAGGTACCCTTACCCCTGGAGGGGGGAACTGCACTCAGACCCAGGTGGTGTTACCCTTTTCCCTGCGGTGGGGGGAGGCAGACCGCCCCGACTCCGCAGCAGCAGGGAGGCCCCACACTCCAGACCGCAGTCGGACGGCCAAAATAGTTAACAGGGTCGCAAGAAGCGTGTGGAAAAACTAAGGCGCCAAATAACTGCCCATGAACTGAGAAAAGTCAAGTGTGCAGCTGCCAAGATGCCACTTGCCACCAGTTTGGCCATATTTCAGAGCTGCAACATCACTGGAGTGCCCAAAAGCACAAGGTGTGCAATACTCAGAGACATGGCCAAGGTAAGAAAGGCTGAAAGACGACCACCACTGAACAAGACACACAAGCTGAAACGTCAAGACTGGGCCAAGAAATATCTCAAGACTGATTTTTCTAAGGTTTTATGGACTGATGAAATGAGAGTGAGTCTTGATGGGCCTGTGGCTGGATTGGTAAAGGGCAGAGAGCTCCAGTCCGACTCAGACGCCAGCAAGGTGGAGGTGGAGTACTGGTTTGGGCTGGTATCATCAAAGATGAGCTTGTGGGGCCTTTTCGGGTTGAGGATGGAGTCAAGCTCAACTCCCAGTCCTACTGCCAGTTTCTGGAAGACACCTTCTTCAAGCAGTGGTACAGGAAGAAGTCTGCATCCTTCAAGAAAAACATGATTTTCATGCAGGACAATGCTCCATCACACGCGTCCAAGTACTCCACAGAGTGGCTGGCAAGAAAGGGTATAAAAGAAGAAAAACTAATGACATAGCCACCTTGTTCACCTGATCTGAACCCCATTGAGAACCTGTGGTCCATCATCAAATGTGAGATTTACAAGGAGGGAAAACAGTACACCTCTCTGAACAGTGTCTGGGAGGCTGTGGTTGCTGCTGCACGCAATGTTGATGGTGAACAGATCAAAACACTGACAGAATCCATGGATGGCAGGCTTTTGAGTGTCCTTGCAAAGAAAGGTGGCTATATTGGTCGCTGATTTGTTTTTGTTTTGTTTTTGAATGTCAGAAATGTATATTTGTGAATGTGGAGATGTTATATTGGTTTCACTGGTAAAAATAAATAATTGAAATGGGTATATATTTGTTTTTTGTTAAGTTGCCTAATAATTATGCACAGTAATAGTCACCTGCACACACAGATATCCCCCTAAAATAGCTAAAACTAAAAACAAACTAAAAACTACTTCCAAAAACATTCAGCTTTGATATTAATGAGTTTTTTGGGTTCATTGAGAACATGGTTGTTGTTCAATAATAAAATTATTCCTCAAAAATACAACTTGCCTAATAATTCTGCACTCCCTGTAGTGCGACTTGGGAAAATAAATTAGAAGTAGTTAGCTGAAGTGTATTTTATTTGTTACCGGTAGTTCTTTTTTAACTTGTAGTTCTAAATTGGAAAATTATCGTGATATTGAAATATAATATAATAAAAATATAATATTATTTTTTCATCGCTCAAAATAAGAGTCACACTCGCAGAGGCCGGTGTACCCGCCGAAACGCCATGCATTTATCGAGACTTTCAACCCCAGGTAGGCCAATTATGGATCTTCAGATCCACATTATGTCAGCAGCTGTTCTCCACTGTGAACTATGTTAAAAACAAACACCGCTCACGCCTCACAGATGACAGCTTACAGTCCTGCGTAAAGATGAAAGTGACTTCGTACAGCCCCGATTTGCAGACACTGCGTGCAGCGGCTATCTATCTATCTATCTATCTATCTATTAGGGGTGCAAACGATACACAAAATTCACGGTTCAGTTCGATACTTTGGTGTCACGGTTCGATATTTTTTCGATACAAAAAACTGTTCATGCTTTTTTAATTTGTCATTTATTAAAATTATAAATATATATTTTAACTCAAACGTACAGTTTTTAAATTTAATGTTGCTGAAACAACAAAGTAACAAAAAAATAAATCTATCTGATCGAGAAATCACTCATCTTTGGAAAAGAGAGTTTATTACAGAGAAATGGCTCTTTCCAAAATAAAAGCTATACTATACGCTTCTTCTGGGCTATATTCTCAGCAGCATATTAAACATTTCAGGTCCCCATAAGGAGAATCATGTGCTTACGGCTGTCTAAATGACTCGGGTAAAGTTTGTAGCATGCGTGCTTGTCTTTGTCTGCTTCCACTTGTCTTTACACTACGACAGGGGTTAGCAACCTTTAACACCCAAAGAGCCATTTGGACCCGGTTTCCACGCAAAAGAAAACACTGGGAGCTGCAAATACTTTTTGACATCTAAAATGAAGATAACACTGTATATATTGGTTTTTTTTACCTTTATGCTTTGTATTAACAACTAAAGTAAGTAAAGTTTATTTATTAAGCGCTTTTCACAGACAGGCAGTCTCAAAGCGCAGTACACAAATATTAAAATAAACAATACAATCAATAGACATTATACACAATGTAAAAGATCAAATGTAAATAATGTAAAGAATATCAAATACGTAGATCAACAAGGCTTGTTTGAACAGAAAAGTTTTTAACTGTTTTTTAAAAGAATCCACAGAGCAACTAAAGTGTGTTGCTTATGAAATCCATGAAGTGCTACAGAGAAAATTAAATTTTGTTAATGTAATTGACACATTTTGAACTCTTAAAGAAATATAACAAAAGGAAAGACACCCAGCTGAACTAAAATGATCCATGTAGCTAACAAAAACTGTTGTGAGCCGCCACCCTTATATCGCCTTTGGGCTTTTGGTGCCTTGACCTGACTTTTAAAAAGTAATTGGAAAAAAAGCACTATGCTGCTAAAACATGAAAAATAGATATTTGCAAAATTCTGCCTAAATATGCATTTTACCTGGTTAATGTGTGTGGCGGGGTGTGGTCTGCAGCGCCGCTGCAGGGGAGGCGGACCCACCTGAGCAGAACCCGCAATCACGCCTCGCCACCATGTGCTCTCTCTGCTCTTGTGTTGTCGGGCTGTGAGCTGAAAAGCTACAGCCGGCTGTATGCGTACAGCAACTATGTGTGAAAAGTGGCCTATAAAGAGATGCTGAAAAGCATGTTCATGGAAACATCGACGGGTCTGCCGTGATATGTTTACAATGGGACTTTTGTTCCTGAACCTCTGCGCAAAGCGTCTGCAAATTAGGGCTGCACGAAGTCACTTTCATCTTTACGCAGGACTGTAAGCTGTCATCTGTGAGGCGTGAGCGGTGTTTGTTTTTAACATAGTTCACGGTGGAGAATAGCTGCTGACATAATGTGGATCCGAAGATCAATAATTGGCCTAACTGGGGTTGAAAGTCTCGATAAATGCACGGCGTTTCGGCGGGTATACCGGCTTCTGCAAGTGTGACTCTTATTTTGAGCGATGAAAAATAATAAAATTATTTTATTTTATATTTCAATATCACAATAATCTTCCAATTTAGAACTACAAGTTAAAAAAAGAACGAAACACAAATAAACAGCTAAATACTTCTACTTTATTTTCCCAAACCACCTGGACCCGCAACCATGTGACTCTGGAGCCGCAGGTTGCCGACCCCTGCACTAGAATGATGTCGGTGTAAATGTGGAGTCATATTCATTGTGTTCCCACTAGTGCTGTCAGCGTTAATCTGAAATGACGTTAACGCCACAACACGGCAAATCTCCCGAGCTACCGCGGATCGCCCCGTGCGTGGGACTGGACGGTGTCAACACGTTAACGAGCAAACTGCACTAACACAGTAGTTCCCACCCATGTAATTGAGCATTGCGTGGCACATCCGACATTACTATTACTTATCACCTGACCAAAGATATGGCTCCCATCAACACTGTGCAAAACGAGGGATTTAGGAAAATGATCAACACCCTAGACCACAGGTGTCAAACTCTGGTCCGCGGGCCAAATTTGGCCCGCAGCCTAATTACATTTGGCCCGCAAAGCCATACCAAATTACTATTAGAGCTGGCCTACTGGTATTATACAGCTAATATATATATTGTTTAGTATGAAAGCTTTGCTTGTTCCATATTCAGTTTTTCAGCAAAACTTGTTTGAGTCCATAAGAAAAGATTCATTCTTATATCTGGAGGAATAAATATATTTCAATAAATATTAGTGTTAGCCCACGACTTTGTTCCAGTTTTGAATTTTGGCCCACTGTGTATTTGAGTTTGACACCCCTGCCCTAGACAAATGCTACACAGTGCCGTCCCGCAACTATTTTTCTATTGTTGCACTACCTGCTCTATACACGCAGCGTCGGTGGAGACGGAATTTCAAGCAGTACAACATTTTGCGGCAACTACAAAACGTGAGACATTTGTTGTTTTTATGTTTATTTATTGTTTTTATGTTCAGTCTCAACTGTTACGAAGTTGATGTGCAGTTAATAAGTGCAATAAATATTTATACTGGAAAAGAAAATCGTGAGAGAATCGTGATCTCAATTCTAAGCCAAGAAATCGTGATTCTCATTTTATGCAAAATCGTGCAGCCCTAACATATATACATACACATATACATATCTACTGTACATGCATACATCATCTATGTTGTCCCATTTTCTTGTATACACACATGCCTAGAAATAAAGTATTCATATTCAGGATTAAAGAACACATAAATATCTCAGATGGAAGTAAATGTGGCTTTAGCTTAAAATCTTATATCTTCTAGTTAGTTAATTGTTTTTCAGAATTGTACAACAAATATGGAGACAAAGAAGGCATGTTGATGAGCTGGACAAAATGTTGTGCCACACACAAGCAAAATCAAACAAACACACTGTATGGAGATACATTAGCCATGCTGTATACTCTATGTAGAGTCACAGGGCAGTATCAAACTGGTTGGATCTGAGCGAGACATACATTCGGTAGGCAAAGAGATCATACTTTATTCTTTTTGTACAGAGCAGAAGGTGTCATGATTTTGTAGTGTTTATATCATTTTTTTTGTATGAACATATTCATCATAGTCATTTATGTTTGGGAAAGACTGCAGTTGTTGTTTTCACTGCTAATTATCCTTTGTGACGTGATGTTTGAACAAAGCTTTGATCATTTTGTACGAGTACAAAGAAGGAACACTGCAGGACTCCAGGAATCCAAGTACACTGTGTGTTATTTGATCAAGTTACTTTATGTGTGTGTTTGTATTGCTTGTGTTGGTGGATCATAAATGAGTTGACAGCTTGGGTCCAAGAAATACATTTATTCTTACAATATTTTTGGATAGATTGCTATCTTATTACTATCTTTACTTTTAACCTCAAGACTACTCAATTTACTTTTACTTAGTGTGATATTTATATCTACTTTTCATTTAAGATTGAACAAAGCTTTCTTATGATGTGCAGCAAGAAAGTAAATGTCATCACTTTCTCCTAACGTGATCTATTTGCTGTCTCAGAGATGGATTTGAAACTTACACCAAGAGTTCTGAACTAGAAAATGTGCCCTAATTCCCAGAAAATGATCCTGTATTCCCCCATAACTCCCATAACTTTTGTGTATGTCACATCTTTTGTTTTCTTCTCAATTTTTCTTGTATTTGAACCAAGGACCTTCTTGCTGTGAATCAACAGTACTAACTGTCGTTTCACTGTATTGCCCAACTCTCTTTTTATTGCTTCGGGAAACTAAAGTCAATTCTAATGCAACAACTTACACAACACAGATTTTGCATCTGACAGGAAAATATACTTTTAGTACATTTTTTTCCCAAACGGAGGCTCAAATGTGGCCTTCCAGCCTTCATGTTGATTAATGCTTGCTGCAGTCCTGAACCATCATCCATCCATTTTCTTCTGATTTTCAATTCAATGTCAGCCTGGAGCCTATCACAGCTATGACTGAGAGAGAGACAAGGTAAACCCTGGACAGGTCAGTAGTCTATTGTCTACTATGGACTATGGGGGAAAGTCTGAGCACAGGCAGAGAACCCCTGCAGGCACTCGGAAAACATGCAAACTCCTCGTAGGACAGCAATGTTGAATTTGACAGGAAGATAGTAAATACTTTCTAATATAGGAGAAAGTGATATCTTTTTCCAGTCCCTGTTATTACTCTTGCTGCACTCTTTTGGTTTGTGGTGGCTTTTCAGTTAGCTTTTAGAAGACCCATGTAAGGTGGGTCAGGCTAGAAGTAACTAGGTTTTCATCATCACTCTGAGGAAAAATATAATTCTGACAATATTGCACAGACAGAAGAAAAATGAAAAAAACAGTGCACATAGTGATAGACTCAGTACTCAGGCTCTTACTTTTGGATAACATAAACTTGACACCATCTCCTAATGTTATTCATTATCAATGAATGTAATATGGACGCCCTCTTTGTGTGGCTGATGATGGTACTTGATTCATCAGTTTTTAATCAGCATTGTTTGGGGCACAATCACTTCACTAGCTCAATGACAGCCTCTTCACCCCACCCTTCTCTCACAGACTGCCGTCCTTTCTCTCTTTCTCTGTATGTTACCACATCAACACTGACCACTATTGTGTGTCTCTTTATATCGGATAACAGTGCAAGGTAATGTGGGTAGACTGAACAAGAGTACGGTTTCTCCCTCAGAAGAGGAGGCTTTTTGTCTTCTTTCTTAATCTTTTACCGTCAGTTGTGCCCCAGCCTTCTTGACTTACTTAATTAGTCATGCAGACGTATGGTGGAGGAGAATGGTGGTGCCTTTCATTGACTTTCCCTGCAGTCAAACACACAGAGGTCTTATGCATGTGGAGAAAGCGTTGAACCTGCAGTATGCACCTGTACTTGATTCCTCTTTGCTCTGCAGCAATCATATCCTGTCTATCGATGAAGTTTCAGGAAGTTCGCCTGTGGCAACAAACTCTGCAAGACACTCCGCAGGGGAATATTCTTAGCTGAAAATGTGTGTGTTATGTTTCTATCGGCACTTTTAAAGATTTAATCAGCTTCTCAACAAAAAAGGTTTTTCTTTCTTTAGTTTATAGGCCAGGAAAGATGAAGCTACCCAAAGGAAAGAAAAAGCTCCTATGACCATCTTTGCCATACCCCAAACAGGTTTTTTTTTTCATTGCTTTTAAACTTTGCCCTCGTCCACTGAACATTACCCTTAATTTTACCTGGTTAAGAAGAAAAATACTTTTGATACCAGGAATGGTTGTAAGACAATTCTAGGCCTTTTGGTCATATATACCACACTTATCTTTTTGCCTTGGCATTGACTTTAGTTGAAAGTCAGGAAGTTTTAAATATCCTTTGATTCAACTCAAGGCAAAGTCTGAAATATCTTAACAGCCATTTTTCAGTGTTACTTTTATCTTTCTAAGCTTTAGGTTTTGAATTTTAATGACTAATCCTGTTTAAGCCCATAACACTGAATGCAGATGGTTCTTGTTTCTGCTTTTGATACTGTACATCATCCTTCAGTATGTTCAAATTAGTGTTCAAGGCACAGTGAGTGGCCAGAGCCCAGGAGTGACAGGAGTGACATTTTCAGTCCTGTTCCAACCTGTCATTCTCTCTTAGGTGAAGAGGGCTCAAAAGGTCAAACTGCCACTAGTATTACATTTAAAATGTCAGTCAGAAGACAAAAATACCTGCTACACACTGAGCGTCACTTGTTAAAGGCAATGTATGTGAGTTGATGTCTGTTAGACAAGAGGATTTTGTATTTTTCCCTTGGGAAATAGTAAACTTGATGAGTCAGAAGATCACTCATCACCTGGGGGAAGCAGCACCTGGACAGAGATTAGACATCGAGTCAGGTCAGTCAGTTCTGCATATCTATGAGTTTCTTGTTTCAGCATTATGTTGTCATGGGTGTTATCACTGGTGACTAGTTTTCAACTTGGTTTTGTTTTAAGAACCGTCAAACTTCTAACACTAGCGACCAGGAAAACACCTAAGACCTAATGGACCCTAAGCTGTCCCTGTGCCAACAAGGGTATCCTATTTGTTGGATGTTGCTGTTTTCTGCTGGGTCACTCAGTGGCCTTGGGTTGTTGCACACTGTTTGGGAAAGAAACATTGATAGCCCTGTTGGCAGTATCGTAGTGTTGTTGCTTGAGAAGCAGGAAGTTCTGGGTCTTGGCCTGCTCCCTGATGGACATTACACTGATAAAGCTAAAGGCTACTGAAAAAATGAAGAAAGAGAAGAAGTGTGAGAATACCAAAAAAGGGGAGTGTGGAACACATTATCCTGGGTTAGAGAAGGAACTTTGGAAAAGCTACAGTGATGCTGTATTAAGGACATGACTGCTATAGACAGGAAACTGCTACCTAGACATAAATATAAAACTGGTGAAAACCAGAATTAAATGACATTTTATTCATATTTATTTTTGTTTTACTTTGCAAAAGTGAAAATAAAAGACAAAATTCACGATTCACATACTTTTTCTGCTTGGGTACAGGACGACATTACGGTAAATGGCCCATTCCATTGACCCCTCATTTTAGTGAACTCTTGGATGAGAACTTCCTTCCTTCCGCCAAAATGCTGAAGATCTTTCAGCTTGACAGTGAACAAAACATACAGCCAAGACCACAAAGGGGTGGCTGAAAAAGAAGTACAGTGAAGTGGCCTAGCCAGTCTGCAAAGCTCTGTCCTCAGAAAATCTGTGGAGGGAGCTGAAGCTTTGTGTTGCCATTACTGCAGCCAAGAAACCTAAATGGTTCAGAGAGTTTGTGTAAAGAGGAGTCGGCCAAAACCCCTCCTAAGATGTGTGCAACCTGGTGACCACTACTAGTAGCATCTTTGCTGTGCATGCCAACATGGGTTTCTCCTTTTTTGTTTGGGGATCAATCAAATCAGTTTATACATTTAATGTAATTTGCTTTTTTCTGGATTTTTGGTTGATATTCTGTCTCTCTTCATTAAAATGAAACTACTAGAGACTGTTGAATTTGCCGTAAGTAATGAAATTTACAAATTCAGCTGGAACAGAAGCATGTACAGTCTATGAAGGCTAGTTCTAAAGGGGAAAATGGGATCCAAACCCTGAACTAATAAAATGTGCCTAATGAAGTAAACGGTGAGTGTATATAGTGTTTATTACTACTTGGATGGCATATCCTTTAATAGAAAGCACTTTATCCTCTAATAGAAGGAAGCCTACCACCTATAAAAAATACCCCCTATATCATACTGCCTTTTTTTTCCACTGTCTTTTAATTCTAAACACCCAGTGCCAGTTAAATGAGTGTCCTAAATATAAACACAGCAGAAACATGTTAAAGTCTCCCCAGAGTCAGAGAGGGGAAAGCAGCACAGCCATGAGCATGCTTATGTGTATGACCAAGCGCTCATATTGCAAGCTCTTTGTTTTCAGTCCCTTTAAATGCAGACTTTACAGCATTGCAGATGTTGGAGATAAAGTGCTCCGTTTCATTCTCAGCTCTCATGTGGGACATTGAAAATGGTCAGCAGAAATGGTAGTGTGCACACAGACTCAATTTTTCTCTCATAAATCTTTTTTTCTCTTAATAGAGACAAAGCACAAGTGAGTATTTGGGTCGAAATTCTATTGAAGAGGTAGAGAATCTGTTTCAGCCTGGCCCAGAGATGCTCTTCGCACTGAAGGGTCAATTTATTGTGCAAGCAAATGACCCCTTTTCCTTTTTATCTTTTACTGTGTCACAAAAAATGTAATTTGTCTGCACAGGGCCAGCCGTGGCATAAACAGTCTTGTTTAGCACCACAACTACTGGGAGAGGAGGCACATGACTTTCTGAGTTGCTTTATCCACACACTACAGTTGTAGTATTTTTATATATAAATAAAGGCCAGTTACATTTGTCAAAACAGTTCATACAACATTTAATAAACCTATCAGCACCAGATAAATCTCTCTATAGTTCACATGAGGAGATTTGAATTCCTGACAATCTGCTAGCTTTGTATTGCTTCTGCAGGTTTGGAATCTAACTTCCAGTTAGCTGCAACAGGAAGTTAGCCCCAGTGTTGGACAAGACAGCAACCAGCAGCATCAAAATGCTACATCACAATACAGAATTTTGATTACCGAACGCTGCACAAATGGCTCCTCAAAGAATATTTGGGAGTGGTCTTTAAGGATGAAAAAAAAGGAAAACTGAAGATAGAAAAAAATAAGATGGGATAAAAGTATGTGTTGTTGATTGACTCTATCTGAAAGAATGGACGCTGAGTTTCTTGCATGTTGTGTTTGAACATATTTAACAGTAAATAGCCACAATTATTTTTAAATTGACCTGCTAGTTAGGCATAACGGATTTAGATGATAACTCATCAAGGTTTTTTTCTACGAACATGTTTTTTTTTTGTCAGCTTGTTAGCCAACCCAAGAGGAACTGTAAAAATAATTAATAGTAGAATAACCTGTGTTATTGTATGCCTAGGTTTGGCTGTTAGATAATTACCAATGTTTTTGTGGGTTTTCTTGTTTGTTTGTTTGTTTGTTGGTTGTTGTTTTGCAATTTAGAGTTGTCTTTTAATTTTTAACAAATTAAATTGAATATAGAGACGGTAATTCTCACCTGGCAAGCTGCAGCTAGAAAGTAATTTATTTATTATTCATTTTAGCTGTTTCACTAGAACAATCTTTACATGAGATTTACTTGCTAACTTACATAGAACTGCAACATAATTTATAATTTATAATAGTTGTTTTTATTACCTAGAATCCAATGTTGTCTCACAAGATTAAAGTGGTGTTGTAAGTTTACTATTTTAATACGAAATCTATGAAATGTTCAGATTGCCCCGAATTCCTCCAGGCTAACTATTAACTTTCTAGCTGTGTTTAATTGTGTCTTTTAGATCATATTGGGACATATTAATTATATGGCTAGTTATGAGCATCTACTATTCAGTGTTGTTGAGGAAAAGCAATTTTTAAATCGAGAACAGCCATGTCTCCATGTTTTACTGTTTTCTCCATGTCAGCACTTGTGCCTAGAAGAAGGTCCTTCACCTCAAACCATCCCACAGTGAGAATGGATAGATCTAGCATCTGCTGCCATCCAATGAAAAACACAAATCCGTTTTGACAAATTTATTTTCCTGCCAACAACTCTTGTCTTTCACATTATCCTGCATTTCACACATTTTGACCATAAGTGACTGCAGGTGAAAGGGAGGTTGGCTGTGATTTATTTCTGGTGATTAGCATAGAAAAAAGAAAAGGTGTATTAAAAAGAGGAGAGGACGATAAGGCCTTTTGAGTGTGATATTCCAGGCCCGGTTCACTGGTTTAACTGAAGCCATATAGGAGCTCTCATATAACCTTTCCTTTTTACTGTATCACCATGGTGACTGCTGAGGTAAGCAGTTGATCTCATTAAAACAGGAGCTCGAGCTGACAACAGTTTGGAAGTTGTCCTTGAGAAACAGAAACAGTAGCCTTGGAATGCTAGCACAAGCCTCCTGACAAAAGGACAGCTTTTTGGGAAATTTCCGGTTTCATTCAACAACCCTTTACCGATTTGCATCATTAGCATCATAATATGATTCAGGAGGGTAGCGTACAATGGAGCAGAGCAGACCTTGATACCCTGAAAGATGAGCTCCAGTCCTTTCCTTTTGTAAAGTACTGAAATTCCTTGCATGTAGCACAAGGCCAAGTTTTTGTGTATCTGTGTATCTCTATTTTAAAGTCTAATAAAGATGACCATACAAATATTAAATGACTGACCCTTAACACACTGCAAGAAACATCACTTTTTTTATCCAAACATAATGGATCAGTTAAGCAAATTCATATGATTTCTATAGAAATATATGTTTTAAAAATGAAAATATAGGTAATTTTCACAGACCAACCCCCAAAAACATCTGAGATGATCCCTTCCACTAAACAAGATTAGTCATAAATGTGTCCAGGACACCTCATAGTGTACACTATGAATTTTTAAAAACCTGGCTTGAAGATGACCTACACAGAAACACTGCTGAGAAAAAGCTGGAAAGCCTGAGAATGGCCACTGCTGACGGAGGACTCGCATCTGTGTGGAAATTTTAGACATTAAAAGAAGTAATAGGTTAAAAATAATGGAATATATGATTATGTGTCAGCAAACCTACCGCAAAGTGCAGTCAACATTTTGGCACATTGGGCAAAGCGTGTGTTTTTTCACTCTTAGGGTACAAGTAGTCCCACTTTTGCTTTTACTGCTTTGGCAGTTGCATCAAAGATGGTCGTCATGGTCAGGGTCAGCTCCCCATAGGAAAGTAAGAAGAGTAATCCTGTTAGAGCTGTTATTATAACCTCTAACAGCTACACACGTACTGTGACCATCTCCACTGCAACCGTGTCGGCTGAGTCACTGAGCCCTACATTTTGCTAAAGTGCACTTTTTGGAATCAAACTGTGTCAGAGAAAGATTGCAACCCCATCTGCTGATACCTAAATTAGTATTTATTATGATATAAGTGCATTAATCTTATAGCCCAGACAATAGGTAAGTTTTATTTCCGATGATTTGTTGATTTCTTTGTTTTGGGGGTTTTTTTTTTGGGTTTTTTTTTTTTTTGGTTCATTTTTTTATTGGTAGGATCTATCTGAATAAAAACCACAAGTGAAAGAGCTTTGTCTGCCAAAACTCCTTCTGTGGTAATGTGTAGAGAAATGATGTTGCCAGACAGTTTACTGCAGTGGATGGATGCCACAGAGATCTCATCAGCTTCACACAAGAGATGTTTATATAACGACACGCAACGCTTCAGATACCTTCTGGTAATAACAGCTTGCCTGCAATCAGAGCTTAAAGCTACCTTGACAGTATCAACCTTCTGGGACTTTAGCACCGCCTGCTCATTTAATTTTGAGTGACACATAAGGAGCAAAATCAAATGAATAATTTCTAGTGTGGTCTCCTGAGATGTGGAATCAGAACTAAATGGACCTCACTGACTATTTGAGGATTAAGTGTAAATTATGGATATTTAACAGTCCACATTTGGATAACATATATAAACGTATAAACTGGTGGTATTCAGCTGTAGTTACAGATAACTAAAACATGGGTTCAGAATGTTTAGGAAATTATAATGAGACCAGGTTTATATATTCTTTGTTTATTTTCTAGACAAGGAAACTTAGAATTTCTCAATCCTATCAACAAGATATTGGGCTGTCCGTGAGGCTGATCTCAGAGTCAAAACAAAAAGTATCAAAACAAAGACAGGTCACTTTAGTCCAAAAGACTCAGTTAGGCTTTTCCTTTTTCAGGCATCCCTTTGAATACAGAAACTTCACCAAAGGGATTAACCTTTGGAAATACAAAGCACAATACTGAAACTGGTCATTAGTAATATAATATTATTCTAATCTAAATGATATAAAATATAAACATAAAAAAGTCCTTGTCCTATAAACAAATATAAAAAAAATGCATACTAAAGAAAAGCAAGTTATTCACAGGGAATAATAATAATAATAGAAAAAAACTGCAACAAAAATAATATTCAGCCTCAGATTTCTCACGTAAATGAAGTCCAGTGTCTCATCAGATTGTGCATTTGGTTGAGTTAATACGAAGCATAGCTGTCTGCCTGGATGAGGGCTGCTCATTTTTATAACTGATTAGTATTGCAGTCTGGTGCACCCTAAGAGCCGCATACATCCTTAGACTCACTGCTTATTGTCTTTAAACGGCATAAACATGACAAAGATTCACTACAACGTGGGCCCATGAATACCGATTATCCATTAATGCTTCATTTAAGATAGAGCACGCCTTTGTTATTAAGGGGAGCTGGAAATGCTCCTCAAAGAAAAGTGAAAAGTTGACAGAGTGGTAAGTTAATTTTACAGGCAAGGTACCACATCATTCCCTCGGTGTAACTGTAGAATTCAATCAGGAGTAAAACCTTAAAAGGCGACGATAAGGCTTTGGAAACAAGAGCCTGCATTATAGTGTGAAATAAGCTTTCTGTTTCCCAGGTGAGATCTATAAAAATGGTACAGTCAGCCAAATAAATGTAGTTGCAGAACCACAGGCTGCTGTTAGCAACTAAATTCACACACAGACCAATTCCAGATACAGCAAATCTACAGCACGTCAATGTAAAAAACTGAAAGCTGATACATCTACTAGCAAAGAACTGATTGGTTTTGATTTGGGAATTTATCCATGTGGGTTCCATAGCTAGACAGTTTCTGTGTCAGTATATTTATTCTCAAATAGATGTGTCTGTGAATACACAGTTGTGTACACACAGTCACTGCGTATCTCTATTCAGCACATAAATAAATTGAGTGGTTATTTTGAAAGCAGTGTAAGCTCTTGCTGGCTTAGATTGGGATAACAGATTGCCTTGGGTGTTTTATCTAAAGTTTGTTATGAAGTCCACATTTATAAATCTGGTCTTCTTCTCACATGCAGAAAGCTGCTGTAATAAAGCTGAATCATAAGAAACATGGCAGAGGTTCATAGAGTGAACCTGCACGTGTAGGTACCCTTAGTGCTTCAGTGAGCAATGGGATCTTTGCAGACGCTTGAGTTTGAAAGCATGTTGTGGGGAGGCCACTGCCATTGGGGAGTGCTGTTGCCATGAAGGCATGTTCTCATCTTTTCATTCTTTTTCTTCTTCTTCTCCTCTATAATAATAATAATAATAATAATAATAATAATAATAATAATAATAATAATAATAATAATAATAATAATTTTCTTACAACTGCATTCTAACAAAACATATATTCACTAGAAACATTATTCATTGCTCGGCAGCTGTGCTGTATGGGCATGTATACATTATTCTCCTCAGCAATGAATTAGTATTATTAGCCATTATAAACCCAAGTAAGTGTTGCTATTAATCACTGTATACCATTTTTAAATATTTCTTAAGCCATGTAAATAGCATTATAACTTAATGTTCTCAGTTATGCACCTTGTCCTTGTAATAAGATTAGTATAGTTCCTGGGGAACGGCTCTAGTGAATGCCAAAGCCAAACACCTGCTTGTCCAATAGAAAATAGGCCAACTGTGTGTCACCTTGTCCACTTGGTGTTTTTTCCACACTGGACTTATATGTTTTCAACACACCGGCAACTATTTGTGTTTGTTGTACTTCATTGACTGCGAGCATTCCTTCACGAGGAAACACTGCCGTTTGAGAGAATCTCGCCAACTGGGACATAGAAGAGTCAATGACCTGCAACATGATTCGAAGGATGCACATGGTAGTGATTTTTACGTCAACAACAGGGACAAGCAGACACACTGGCTGTAGTGACTCAACTTGCTGCAATATGCCCTTCAGGCTGAAAAACAAAAAAAAAACCTCACAGCTATCACAGTCTTGACAGTTCTGGCTGTTGTTCCTGTTAATGCTCCTGTTAGTTTTGTGGTCTTGCTATTTTTGCGATAATGTGCCTTTTGATACCGATGAGGGAGGAGCATGGAGGGTAGTTTTTTGTTTCAATGAAGCCACCTAGATGGAGTTTAAATGCTTGTAGAATGTGGACAGGTTAAAAAAAATATGGTCAGAAGCATTAGTCCAAAAATTTGTAAAATTTTACCAGCAAATTTGAGCAAAGCTAATTATTGACTACGTAGGATGAACCCTAACTCTATACTCCACACAACATGCCAATAATACCTCACACTCAGTACACTCTACAATACAAGGATCTGTGAAGGAAAACCACCACTAGGATACCACCTAATCAGGCCTAAGAGCTTGTTTCCAATGAGAGAGAGGGAAAGAAAAGAAGTAAAATACTTAACAAAATCGTGCAGCGTGGGAGGGGAGAATCTGACAATAGCTGGTGCTAGGTTAATAGAGAGGCCACTTATCTGTTGATACTGGGAACCACTCCAGCCATACCAACACAGCAAAAAGTGAAATAAATACCACTACACTGGTCAACTGTGGCTAAAACTTGCAGACAATTAAAGATGATCAAAACATAAACATATAAAACATACAGTTTAAAACATTCAGTCTAGGAATGGAGATTACTGTGGTGCTCACTGGTTTTTACTGTGCAGTGTGGGGATAGTCTGGGCAGCTGAACTTCCAGTGAACTGTAACATTTTGGCACTGGGTCATCCTGGAATATATCAGATTCCCCTGACAGTTCACTATTCACTGAAATATTCTTAGACACATCCCACATGACTTATACCGCTGTGATTTCTTACACTGTTGAGACACCGAAGCTATGAACAGACGCTATATAAAAGACTCCTTGCCAGTTTAAAGAGCCGCTGGTGGGTTTGGACAAGCCCTGTATCTTCCTTTTAGCAGTTAAACACTCAAAACATCCAATCTAAACACACCTTCAGCACCTTGAAACACAGACACATTTGTGACCTCCTGTGTTGGAAATTAAGGCAATGATAGTGACAGTGCTGCGATAGAAGAAAAAAGGGGCGTGAAAGAGAAAGATAGAGAATATTTGCTTTTACTTTGTAGAATTCTTTTGGAGTCTTATCAAAGATATGGCCCATACTAGAGTGCCTCTGATTGGATGGTTTTTACAATTTTCAGCATTTCTGGTATGGATTGTAATGTAACTTGTAACTCTAAAGTAACCATCAAGGAGTAGTTTAACTACCTCAACAGCCTTTCCCCAGTGATGGGCTAGGCATCCCCATTGTCCCCTGACTCTGGTTCCTATACAGAAGTGATGTAATCTGGATTTAGTGGCTCCTCAAAGTATTCTAGTGACGCAGCAACTGAAAAACATATGGTAAATGGACTTATTTAGCTCTTTGGTGCTCTAACTGAGCACTCAAAGCGCTTTTATCTGGTGTCACTAATTTCTAAACCTTGGCTATGGCCTTCTTTCTGACCTCCCAGACTTACTCTTGGTATGATCTTTGTTGGTCAACCACTCCTGGGCAATTTGATCTGACTGTTGATTAGTGAAGTTCAAATTCTTTGGAAATAATGTCTAATCTATTTAAACAAATTGTTAAAGAATTGGAATTTGGACTATATATCTATGTTTGAAATGAAATATTATATATGTTTGAATGTACATGTGCACACCTATCCTATACATGCCTAAGGGCACGATTACTGTAGGTCTGCACCTTTTGGGGCTGCACAGAATGTTTTTGTGTACGAGTCAACATCCAGTCAGGAAATTGTTGCTCATATCAGTAGTCAGCCAGTAGCTATGGTGAAGAAAGAGGCCAGGGTGAGGGAGAAATGTTATGCATGGTTGCTTTGCTGTCCCCTTAGCCCTGAGTTTTGGCAGGCCATCAGAGGGAAGCAGATAAGGCCTCACACATGTCTCACGTTTGGTGAACTGGCAGTGAGCTGTTCAGAGACAGATGCTGTGGCTTGGTGGGAGGAGTGGACATTGCACTTTCCATCTCCTGCCATTCTCAATTTCCTATGGCAGGATGCTGATTTAGACTAAAGTACTAGCAGCTAATTTGTATGATAAATGCAACTCTCTTTTTTCCCTCTTTCTTTCACCACCTTCTCTCTCGAGCTTTCTAATAAATGCTACACAGGAATAGCAGCCAAACTCCAAATACAGCCGCAAGGTTAAGTCACACATGTAGCCTATTAGCACACCAGCATCCCTTATTTAAAAAAACTAACTTCATTTCGCTGTCAAATATGGAATATTTTGTTTGATCAAAGAGAATCATCAAAACGTCTTTGGGTTCTTGCCATGCTCTCAAGATAACATTACTGTACTGTTTATGAAAAGACAAATCTTCACCATTATTAGATGGGTCAAACACTGCTTATTAGGTTTTTGACAGTGTGATTTTCTTAAGCTTTGTAGTTATAATGGCTTGAATGAAGAGCTGAGAAAACAAACAAGCAAAAAACTCAAAATAAAAACTTTTGTACCCCAACTCTTTGTGCATTTTGATACGAAAGCCACACCACTGTTATTGTGTCAGATTCTGGGTGAGAATATTAAGAACTTTTTTTTAAAATTTCCAGTTGTGCTTGTAACTGCTCTAAAGGTAACATTCCCATTATAATTATTCAAAAGTCATATGTCATGCCTTGAATTCTGAAACTCTCCGAAGCTGTTTTATTTCTCTGCATTTGTGTTATTGAATACAGCCAGATTTGTATCATTGAGTTTCTTTTTCAAATATAAATGGATTAAAAGCTGAAAAGTGTCAATGACACTTGAAGTAATGCCAGTGGAAGCATCTGTAGGAATTTATCAGCAAAATGCCTAAACAGAAAAAGGTTATAGAAGCTAAACTGACAATAATAGAGTTACAGCTGCAGAGTCTACCAAAATAGTTCTTTACTTTAATTGTCACCCTACCAACAAATTTTACATACATCAACTAGGAACCTCTAGTCGATTACCCTCCATGAGTAATCAATTCAGGTAAATATTTTTATTTTGTATTTACATAATTAAACCACTGAGGTTGATTTTGACCCCAGTATAAAATAACTGAAATAAACACACAGCCAGCCAGTCCAGAAGCCTAATCTTTCCAGAATGTCCTGGGTCTGCCCTGTGTCCTACTAACTTCCTCCTGCTAGGACATGCCCACTGCACCTGACCTAGCAGGTGCCCAGGAGGCATTCTGGTCAGATGACAACACCACCTCCTTTGGATGTGGAGACAGTGGCTCTACTCTGCGTCCCTCCCAACTCACTAAGCTCCTCACCCTATCTGTAAGGGACAGCAGACATGCTTCAGTGGAAGCTCATTTCTGCTTTTATCCCCAATCTCATTCTTTCAGCACCCAGAGCTTACGCGAGGGTCAGAATGTAGCTCAACCCATACACTGACAGCTCTGGGATCAGCTCTCTCTTCACCACAGCAGACTGGTACAGTGTTAACATTAGAGCAGATGCTGCACCAATCTGTCTGTCAATCTCCCGCTTCACTCACCCACTCTCATGAACAAGACCCCGAGGTACTCCTCCACTTGGTGCAGCAACTCATTCCTGACAGGGAGTGGGCATTCCACCTTTTTTCCTTGGTCTCAAACTTGAAGATGTTAAGTATCATCCAGCCACTTTACACTCCACTGACAACTGACCTAGTGCAAGCAGATGAAGCCAAAAGCACAACATCATTTGCAAAAAGCATAGACCTTTCCAAACCTTTCCCCCTCCAGACCTTGGCTGTGCCTAAAAACTCTGTCTATAAATATTACCAAAAATCACTATGGTTGTACCTCGACATCTCCAACATTCTGACAACTTCCAAACTTAAAAAGGAATAATAAGGCAGAAATAGAAAAGCAGAAATAATCCTGCATTATTTTGAAGAAACTGGCAGTTGTAAAAATTGGAATGATTGAAATAAACTGTGAGACAAACAAACAAGGCACAAGGCAAAGAAAGAGGGAAGATGAGGATTAATGTGTGTCTACAAAGCAGACAGGACCCAAGTTTCAGACTGTGCAAAGTTGCCCTGGAGAGTATTTGCAACATAGTAGCAGGATGTAAGGTGCAAGCTCGGACAATGTACACTGAGAGACACAACCAAGTCGCCGGGATAGTGTACAGGAACATCTGGGCCCTGTGTGGACTGAAAGTCTTCAACCCTTCAAGCGAGACAACACATAAGGTTGTTGAGAACAACAGGGCTAAGGTCCTGTGGGACATTGGGTTCCAAACTCCCAGGCCTCTGGTAGAGGACCAGAGCAGGAGGAACATACACATACTTAAGAGGGAGATTTACATATACTGTAAATTGGCCTACAGTCCATGGGATAAGGATTAAACACAACAAATTGTTATTTCTAGGCAAAAGAGAACATTTTTAAACACAGCACATATTCGGGGTTGTGGCTTTTCAATCTGAAGAAAAAATATTTTAAATGTTAATTGTGCACGTATGTAAACCTGGGAAGTATAATTTCTATAAACTGTTTAAAGTATTGTACTACAATTGACACAGAAGAACCTTCACAGCTTTAGAAATTATTTCTGCTTTGTATCACTGGTATCACAAGTTTTTGATAAAAGTATATAAAAAAATTGGCATATAATTGTTAAAATAGGGGTGAAAGGTTTTTGGCCGTTGGGCAGAGAGCTGAAGTGCTTCTTTTGTGTTTTGAGATGTAAAAAAGGTCTTTTGCACAGAGTAGTCGGTGTTGTAAGAAATGCCTTAGCGGTTTTGCGAATTGCATTATTAAGGGTGAAAATGATATTACTGATGTGAGAACTGCATCGAGGCAATAGAGAAAAACTGTATCATAGGACGACAAAATTTTCCTCTGCAGTTGCTGGAGTTTAGCCCCCTGCAACTTGGTGGATGGGTAGGCTATGCTATCCAATCAATACAAATGTTTGTGAGAGGAAAGCCAGGAAAAGATTACATCGTTGTTTCTGCATCCGTAATTCCCATTTGTTGGTTGGGTGACTGCTTGGGTTGGGGGTGGGGGTTGGGTGAGGTTACAGTCGACTAGTCAAGCTCTTCCCTGGCAGATGAAATGATGCAGCTGCTGTGGCCTTGTTTATCAAAGGAGATGCACAGAGTGTTTGCTGCAGCATTAGAGAGGGAAAAAAGGGTATGTGTTGAACTGGACACTCAAAATTGAGCAAAAAAGGGGAAATGCAAAAGATTGGAGAATTATATTATAATATGATTTACAGTTCAGTGCCCATATTTAGATAAGAATGTGAAGCAGACGATTTTTTATTTTGTCCTATTTTCTTTTTATGGGTTAACACTCTGAGTTGCCCATTCACATATTGGTTCTGCATTTACAGTACTTGTGTTTTCCCTCCTCTTATTTTTCTCTGTGTGGCAGCCTTTTAGATAGTAGGATAGTAAGAATATTCAGAGAGTGTACAGCACAACTGACCTTTAAATGGAGAAAAATTTGTCCGTCATTTATTATTCATTCCTCAAACTAGACTTCTGATGCAAAAAACTTACTTTACTTAACTATGCACAATATTTCTGCAGGTTTAATATAGAAAACCCTATATCCTCATGTCCCCCATTACAATAACGACAACCACTTACAATGAATGGATTTGATATTAAATTAAATCTGCAAAGCTTTATCTGTGGGGAAACCATTATTATAAGGGGCGATCGTGGCTCAGACAGTCTCAGTCGTTGTGTCCTTGGGCAAGACACTTCACCCGTTGCCTAGTGGTGGTGGTCAGAGGACTCGGTGGCGCCAGTGAATGTCAGTGTACCCCAGGGCAGCTGTGGCTACAATGTAGCTTGCCATCACCAGTGTGTGAATGGGTGGATGACTGAATGTAGTGTAAAGTGTTTTGGGGTCCATAGGGACTAAGTAAAGCGCTATACAAATTTTTGTTTAAAAATAACGTAATCACTCACAAATGATCAAAGTAAAAATTGTATTCATTTTCCACTCTTAGTTATAAGTTATGATATTTTTTAAGAATTCCATTGTGACATTTTGCATTTTTTTGGATTTGGGCAAACAGTTTCAACCAGGATACTGCCATTGGAATTATTCATGAACAACAGAGCCATTTGGGTCATTCCTGCTTTCTAAACTCTGAAATGTTTGTATAAGATATAATCACCTAATGCTGCTGTATCTCAGTGGAGCTGAGAAAATTGATTAGCTGCAGAGGAAATGTCAAGAGCTGAACTGGATGTTGACTGATGAAAATGTCCTTGACATTATTCTGATCCCTGTATCATTTACTACAAACTAGCCTCCAACCTATTTAAATCAGGAGGCTAATTTGTGCCAGTGTCAGTTTTACTGCCCTGTCATTGTTTTGGTTTAGCCAGCAGTTATTGCCGACTCTATGACACTTCATTACTACCTAATTAGTATTCCGGATTAATTGGCCATCTTGTTAATTATAACCTCTAAATATTATGATAAAGCTCCTGAACAATTAAAATGAGGTGGGTTAGAGGCGGTGGAGCTGCATCACAAAGGACTGTAAACTACAGCGTATTCTCACTTGAGGGGAATACGGTGGATTTAATTTGAAATCTTAATTTGATATCAAATGTTTTACTTTGTTATAAAAACAATAACAAAGTAAAGCAACAAAACAAAGCAATTCAAAAAAAAAATCACACCCATGTGCACATTTTGCTATGATGACACATGCAAAGACATATACACAAAAGGTAAAAACAATACCAGTGTCAGCCTTGCAGCTGATGTCTTTAAGAAGCCAGCAGTTTTATTATTTACCTACTCTTTGCATGTACTATATGTTTCTAAAGAGGATTGTGACCTCGTGTCTTTGGCACTATTCACTGTGACCCAAATCTTAGAAGAGAGACGTTGATTAATCTCAGCATGTAGGCAATTTTGTTGTTTACTGATTTAGTGATTATGTGGGATTTAGAAAGATTTTTTTTCCCAAACAATTTATTTATTTATTTCAAACCGCAGGGAACAAATCTGCAAAAATTTTACATTGTATACTATTTTTTTGTCTTTTGATTTTTTTAAACAGGTACTTCCATCTCTGTGGCACAGTTTCTCTTTAGCTTTAAATCCAATATCTGAAGGTCAGATTTACAACACTAATTTCAACAAGAGACAGTCGGTCAGTAAATCAGGTCAATGGACATTATCCAATATAATCCACTCTAATCTCACAGAGTATACTCATAGCGGGAGATTACCTCTGTGTTTCATTTTAATTGCTGTGTTAAAATCCTGATTTGGTCGCTTATGATTTGTAACACTAAAATGGAGAGACTGTGACGTGTCATGAAATTGGAAAGATGTGAGTTTAGTCAGTCTACAGTCATTCATTTAATAAGATTTAATTTTAAAAGTACCCCAATGTGAGAATCTACCCAAGCAAAACCAAAGCAAAAAGGTGGGTGCTTTTCATTTGTTCTTTACAGCAATGTTTTATTGGTTTACAAATGATTCTCTTTGCATGAATGGTGATCTGACAGATGCATGACACCAACAACTGGAAGCAATTCTATTAAAATGATTAAAAAAAACCAACCCATTAATCCCCAACAGAAAAGACCCACTAATCTTTAAAACCACACACACAGAAACAAAAGTCTGTGGACACACGCATCAACACACAATCTGGGAGGTATCAGAAAGGACAATACATATAAAAATTTTCATTTTTGTATAGCACACAGGTCAAAACATATTAAAGTATCAAAATTTCCCCCCAAAAAAGCCACATAAGCACTTACAGTGCTGTTTCACCGAGATTATTTAATAATTTAAAAAAAAAAGTTTACACCTACAAAAGTGGGATTTGATGAGGGAACCATAAGAAGCTGAAAAAAATGCAGTCACTGGCAATAACTGCGATTTAGACAACTGAACAACTTCAGTATAGAACAATATAGAACAAGTAGATGGTACATAAGCCATTGTGCCTCATTTTCAAATTCTTGTTACTAACAAAAGCTGGAAATGAAGCAGGATTTGACAAAAGCATCATTGTCTAATGTCAACAGTCCAGCACAGTCCATGTTTCTAAACTGTACCATAATCCTGCAAACTCCATAGTTAAGCCTGTACTGAATGCCCAGGAAGACCTTTGAATGACCTCAGATTAAAACTGATTTTTTTGTAAGACATTTGACAATATCAAATGACAAAATAAGTCAAGCGACATAGCAGCATATCCACTGTCTGATTGACAGATTTACCAAGAATTTGAAGATTCACATGTAAGCTTCAAATTCCCAGTTTATCAAATGTCTTTGTGGTTTTAAAATAATCTTTCAGTCAGTCTCAGTCTCATTTGGATATTGTATATACTACTAATCCACTAGAGGGGCATTTTTTTTTGTCCAAGAAGAGGCAAGGGATTACCAAGGGGCAAAATTCTCAGATGTGCTACTCTAATCTGTATCACGCTGATGCTCTCTCCTGTTCTGCTGGATGATACAGTTACCTTGTTGTTCTCTACATGAATGCATTGTTTTATTTGTAAATGATTCCGTCAATGTCAATAACCAAACTAAATCTGGACACCAGAATAAATTTTCAGTAGGTTTACTGCAACCAAACATTTTCAGAAAAGTCAAAGGTTTTTTGAGAATTGTTTGGTGTCTCTTCTTTGAGTTGAGGCAAACGAGGGAGGTGGGCAGAAACGTCCAAGAGTTCTTTCCAAACTGTCTTTTTAAACCACAGGTCTTCACAGGCTGCTTTTCACAGAATTCACAAAGCAGGAAGCCTCTGCACAGAAGAGAGCAGGGTAAGTCCAGAGCAAAAACAAAAACAAAAAACAAATAAAACAAAAACAGATCTTCTCACTAAAACCAAAAACACTGAGCTGAAAGCACTGAGCTATCACAGTTGAGGGAACTGAGGGAAGCCTTAATAGCAGGTGGTTAATCACTAGATTGCACATAGGTGGATAATTACCAACTGCTTCCAGGTACAAAGACTGGGGAGGTGGGAAACCCGGATGGCTTCGCCTCATAAAAGCACAAGCTAAATTAACAACACACACTCACACAGACAGAGGACAGAGAAGGAGAGCCAAAAATGGGGCGAAACAGACAGAAAAGGCAGGTTGGCATGAAAGGAAAGGGGACCATGGAAGTTTATTGTTCTCAATAGATGTATTTGTGGTAGAGGTGGGCAGACTGATTCAAGTATCAATACCAATGCTCTTACTGGATCTATACTTGAGTGAAACAAAAGTTCAGAGTGTTCTTCCCGTTCATTAGAAAGGAGGCATGTCTGCGCAAACACTCTTTCTCTCATGCAGGTACTGCACCGCCACCTCCTCCATGCTTTCCTATGCTTTTCTTGTCCTCCGATCACATGACTCATGTGATTCCAGTGATTGAGAAAGCTTAGCATCGGAAGTACTTTACAACAGTAAATGCTGTAAACATAAATGTGTGCTGGAAGGAATTTCTCTACTGTGGAAACACCATGAACTCATATAAAGACATGAAAGACCATGAAAGAGAGCTTTGTCCCAGAGCGAGGAGCAAAAGAAATGAAGAGAGGAGGAAGGAAATATCTCCAAGACACTAAGACCCCCAATGTTACAGTGTTTTCACAGAGGCAAAGAATAGCCAGATAACTCACATAAGGGTGAAAGCAATGTTTCCATCATGACTTATGTGAGTTCTTCAGTATTAGTTAAGGTTATTGGTCATCATAGTTCTTAGTTTAACAAACTGATTCATTTACTGTGTTTAGCATCAAATCACAACAACAGTTTCCTCAAGGTGCTTTTATATTGTTAAGTTAAAGACAAACACAAAGACACAAAGATATAATACAAATTTGTTATTAATATTTAATCAAACTTGTTTTGAGGAGCTTCAAGCTTAAAGAGATGTGTTTATGCTGATTATATTAATCAAGCTGCAGGATTTAAATGAGAACAATATTGTAAAAAACTAAAACATGGAACACCAAATGCACCTTGTGACAAAGTAGGTGAGAACACCATTTGTCCATATTCTTAATTAACATTATTGCTTTGATTTAGCCAGATCTCATATGTATTCTGTAGTAGACAAACATCTACTATCCCGGGTTTGTTTATGTTTTGCATGGTTAGAATCATATAACATAACATCTTGGTTTAAATCAATTCTGACAAGTTTGTTAAGTTAACATGTTATTTATGTCAACTGTGTTCAGGAACAAAACGAGGAAATGTAGTTTTACTTCCTGTATTTATAGCGACCTGGTTAATCTGAGGTCACAGGAAGAGACCAGGTGAAAAAGGGGGAGAATCTTTGTAATTTAATAAAGCTGATTTTAGAGTGTGTTTATAGAGAAATGGGTTTGTTGTAATATCTATCGACTATCCACTGCAGAGTTTCATTGCTAGGAAGGAGTAGTAGTATAGGTTTGAGTATAGAAATGTTTGTCTCACCTACCTAATGGAATAGTCCAGGGGTGAATGGACTATTTAAGCAGATGAATGCAGGTGTTCAGAAGAAAGGACCAGGTCAGTGTAGCTGTGCGCATTTTGACCTTAATTTCCATTGATTTAAGTTCAGTTATGTTTATTTGAACTGAGTTAACTATGGAGTTGAGTTTCTTATTTATTTTCGTAAATATTGTTTGGTCACAAAATGGTGAATAAATCACTCACTACACTGGACAGCATCTGTCTCCTGCACTTCTTGACCCGCTTATGTCTAGTCCTACCACACACCTAAAGAAGAAAAACAAATTATGAATGAAGGAAAGGGTAAACTAACAAAATTTAAATCAATAATAAATAATGAAAAGTGATTGAGGTAGACTCAAGCAAAAAAATAAATAAACCAAACAAAACACAAGAAAGTGGACAGCCCTGTTAATGTTTATGTCCATTTCTGTTTTACTCCTCAGGCCAGAGTGGGCAGTGGCAGTTCAGATGGAGTTTTCCAGTCTCTACCAACTCAAACCATACCTACCTGGAATCCTTTGGCTTATTAAGTTTAAGTTATCTATGTAATTGAGGCTAGATGGGCATTTTCTAAGCCAAAGTAAACACTGGCGTACAGTTCTAGACCAGTAAATAAACAACAGAAGTCAATTTTGTATTTTAATGCAGATGCACAGCTTGCTTGTACTGTCCTGGATGAACTTGCACTCCTGTTAAGCTGGGAAGGCACTCGCATGATGAAAACAGTGGGTGGCAAGCTGCCTCCAAGTGGGTTCACACTCCATAAGTCTTCTGGAGATGTATTTAGTGCCGCAGGTCTTCCAATATTTTAATCCATTGCTGAGCAGTAATGATGTGATCCTAAGGGCTGACACCTGAGTGATTGTAGCTCACATCCACAGGCAGAGGGAATTCATTCTGGGAATGTTCAAACCTTTACTTTGGTTCAAACAACAGCCAAAAAAATATATACACATATTTAAAAAAATATGACATGGCACAGTTCATATTCACACTGACACACTGCAACTGAACCAAGTCTAGGTGGATAATATATTTTATATTATATATATTATCATAAAGAAATGGCCAATCAATACCTATAATAACAGGATTTTTACAAACCTTTTGTATTCCTGAATGCTAATAAGTCCTGGGAAGTCATTCCAATCTTAGTGTTGAAGGAAATGTTTCAATTTACCATTTTCCGTGGTGCAGACTATGACCCCATTTGTTAATATTTTGCAATAATCTGCACATCAGACTAATGTTCAGTCACCTTGCATTATGAAACAGAGAATCGGATTACAAAGGCTGACTGTTTCCTCATCTGTCCCACAGTAGGATCTCTCTGTTGGGCGTTCTGAGGTACTCTCCCATGGTCCATATGTACTCAGTGAGATTTCCCTCAAGTTGTCATCCCTGATGAAATCCCTGTTACTGGTGCGAGCTTCAGCGAAACGTGTAATTTATATGGTGTTTTTGTGCTGTTTTCTTATTTAAGGCCATTTGCCTGTGGCATGTTTTGATTTAAAGTGTTGTGTATACCCCAAACACCGTACATTTCAGTCCAGAATGGGGCAACTCATTTCCCTTCTCTTGGAACCATTCCTCTGTAACAGAGGATAATGTGTTTGTAATCTGGTTGTGGCGGAGGCGTGGCCCCGGGCGCAGCTGCAGGGGAGGAGTGGAGCGGAAGGCTCAACGGGGCGGCGCCGCGAGGCTGGTAAGAACAGCTGATATTGTTTATGGACTAATGATGGTCTCCTCCGCTGTGTTTATAGTGAGACGAGGAGGAGCGGCCAAGGGAGATCAGCTGGGCTCGAGCTGTCAGACGGTGCGACTGAGTCAGCTGTCAAAATACAAATATATCAATAAACGTGGAAGTTGGCTATACCTGCCTGTGTGTGCGTGTGTCTGTGCTGGGTGTACTCTACACTGGTGTTGTATTTGAAAGGTGGATGTTGTCTGCTAACAGGCTAATAAACTGCTGGTACTCTATAAAATAATCATGGTCTACTCTTATTGCCAATGGGCCCTAACCCAAGGCAATGAGTATTGAGCTTTAAACATTAATGAGTGAAATCTTAGGCTTTTCTGAGGGATGTGAAGCACTACTCTTTACAAAGCTGCCATTAACTTGTATGATTGTCATGAATGTGACGTTTCACACCTGCCCATTTAAATGTCCCAGATGATTATTTCTGATCAGTTTGTAATAGAAACAAAGAGAGAAAGTCTTATAGAAACACAACCTGTTCCTATTTTGAATTCACTATTCCACTGAAAAAAATCTACGGAGATGGATATTCAATAAATTGACTAAAAACACAATGAAAACATATTGCATTCAGAATATATTAATACATTCCATCCACACACTGCTGATAGCTGGGTCTTTCATCTTATTCACTCACCAATTTCAGGAAAGGCATCACTTTTAAGCACACCCCTCCCTTATGTTATTAAGATATTTTGAAAATAGATTCACCTGAAGAGATGATTATGACTAGATGAGTCATTTAGTGCTACATGCTAATGTTCCAGCTTTCACTCTGACCAAATCAACAAAAGTCTCAATGCCAAAAGCTCATGTTGATTAGTCAATCTGAGTTCATTAACTCAGAAACATGTCCCACTTCTCCCAGTGTAACAAGGTTACCATATGAACACTCATCCTAATGTGCCTTTCCCCGCCTCAGTGATTTTGCTTTATGAACCCCTGTCCCCACGGGTGCTGAGGTATGTGTGCTGCAAAATGGAGATCTAATTGGAAATGATCGCTGACAGAAGCTTGAGCCACAGAGTCCCTTAATGATCCAGGTAGCACTTGGATCACATAGAGCCCCCCCCCCCCACCTCCTCCTCCTCCTCACTACCTGTGAAAGGCATTTTGAGCTGATGACAGCGGTGAAAGCCCTGTTGTGGGATTGAGAGGCCACAGCCACGCTGTGCTCTGTGTGTTACAGTGTGGGAGGGAGGGCTAGATGGAAAGAGAAAATCCAGAAAGAAGGCAAGCCTTTTTGACAGATGAAAGCCCTCTGAAAATTGGTAACTCTGGTGTCATTAAAGAAAGTGTTGCCCTTTTTAAGAGCGATTCAGCAGTGTCCTCTAATAGGAGACAGACCTCGTGTTCTGGTAGCCGTGTTTTTAGGTTACTTTTAAATGTAAATGTAATTCAACTTGAAAGTAACAAAGATGTCATGCATGCAAGCCCCAGTTATATGAGAACAGAACAAGCAATTTATTAAAAAATTATGGATGTTTAACATTATTCAGTAAAGATGTTAACAACACTGTAGCCTCACTATGAATTAAATGAATAAAATAAAATAAAAAAATAAAAAAACGAGAGTGAGGCTGTCAATGTTTATACAGGTGATGGAGGTCACATTAAATTTCATTGTTTTTCAGAAAGGTGGTGCTATCATCACTGTCACTCTTTTTCAGGCAATGTGGTATTGTCCTCGTATTTAAATAAGTAAATTATGTTACAAAAAGATACACAAACCACACACTTCTTGGTGAAAATCTTTAGTAATGGACTCCAAAGCATTTTATCACTGGTACTATAAAGGCATTATAGCTGCCCTTTTATTAAACCCAGTTAGATTGAGATTCAGTATGTTTTTGTCATAGTTATTTTTTATGTATTTATTTATTTTTCCCTTATCTAAGATGTCACAGATGGCACAGTAATAGGAAAGTCATGTTAAATCTTGTACCTTTTAGTCAACAATTAGTACTTTAACCTTTTCAGATTATCTATGCCAAACCAAAGACATTTTAATAAGTTAATTTTCTTTCTTTCCCATCGACATCCATGGTGTTACTGAGGACTCAAAAAAGCAGAAAACAACATATTTTATTGCTTGAGGTAAAAGTAAGGAGTAATGCAGCAGGTGGTTATAAAGGGATACATTTGGATAAATCTGGAATATAAAAATGTGACCACATAAAGTTAGTCTCAGCATCTAATCTGCTACTTTTTGTCTTTCGGTAAACATTTATAGCATGGTTGATGAAACTCACAGTACACAAAAGTGCTTTGGCCCCCTAAAAAATCCTAACCATTTGAGAACACTTTCTTATATCTTTGATAAAGTCAAAAATGACACATCAGGCAGTCTCTTCCAGCCATCTAAACTGAATGTGAAATGACTCTACAGACCTTGTCAAGTGAGATCCTGACCCATGTCTTTAATATCACTGTATATGCCAGTAGTGAAATTTTGACACATATGCCCATGGGCCAAATCACTGAATGTAGGCTTGTCCAGCCAGTGTCCCTTCCTTGTCGCCTTGGGCCTTGGGATGCCAGAGCTGAAAGTTTTCTCCACTGTTTAGGGCTGGGCTAAATGCACAGCACACAGTCAATACACCCATCCTTCATGTGACGCTAACTGACAAGGTGACACTTTAATGGCATGACTGAAAGTTCCCCTTGGCTCTTTAGTTTTTGAATGATGATGAGTGACATTCTGGCACGATTTCATCATCTTGCACCTGAGGTGTGGCGCATTGTGAATTCTTGTGATGTCTTACAAAGGAACCGTTGCATGTAAAGGTGTAAAGTTACTGAAAAGAATTAGCAAAATTAGGTATTAAGCAAATACGATGAGAAAAAAAATTATAAAATTCAAACAGATAAAACAATAGCAACAAAAAATTACAAACACCATCTTTTATTTTCAACCTCCTTGTTGAAGAACCCGTTTGAGAAATATTCCATTCAGTTCACATGATGAAGCCAGAGCTTTATGGGATCCTTCCCCTTTTCTGAAGTGAGCAGTCATGCATTCTATCACTGCATCAGCTCTGTACAGAACTGTTTGTCTAAAGTGTAGAGATCTCAATCAGTAATCTAGTACCGCTGGTAGGACTGTAAACAAAGTTGATACCATCAAACCTGAAACTTCTGACAAAACCATTCAAAGTGTTATAATTCCCTTTGTGACATTCTCCTGAAAAGGTCTAGGGCAGCGGTCCCCAACCTTTTTTGCGCCACGGACCGGTTTATTCTCGACAATATTTTCCGGCCTTTAAGGGGTCGCGGATAAATACAACAAAATAAAATTAGTACCGGTACCGAAAAAAAGAAAATTTATTCATAACACATGTGAAAAGACCCAGGAAAACAGAGTAAACGATAAAAACGATAACAAAATAACGCTCAAAACCGATAAAACCCCTGAAAACTATACATTTCACACCTGAGCCTCAACTCTTGCGGCCCGGTACCAAACAACTCACGGACCGGTACCGGTCCGAGGCCCGGGGGTTGGGGACCGCTGGTCTAGGGGGTGAGAGAAAGTAACAAAAGGTCTCCATGTTGAAAATAAGGAGACAGGGACGTAAAATTGTTAAGTTAAAGGGTTTTATTAATGTTTCTATTAATGACTAAACTAAAAGAGACTGATAAGCAACTATCATCGTTTAAAGAAAGAAAACAACAAAACTCAGGGGTTGGTCAATAAACTGATACGTAAGTCAAAAAGGGTTAGTCACCAAAACACGCTCCTCTCCACATAGCAGTAGCAATCAACCACCCTACACACACAGCTTACTATCTACAACCCAGCAACACTCTCTTTCTCTGGTCTTAAGTATTCTTAATTGCTGATGGGAGTCAGCTGCACAAAAAAAGTAGCACCTAAGCCAGGAGAGATGGCAGGACACACCCACACAAGGTCAGATTCACAGGGAGCCCTGCTAGTGCCGTAACACCCTGAGTCTGAGATAGCATAATAGATGCAAAGAACATCAGTGCTGCTGCTATGGAAGGAGTCTGTGGATTATGTAAGGAGGTGGTTGTGCATAGATCACAGCAAGTCATTTATATCCCTGTTGGTATTTATTTGGCTTTGCACCTTTTAAATTCATGTGTTATTTCCAGTTCTTGGTGTATCGGTTCATACATTTGGTCTCTGTGCTTAAATGGAGTCCAGCTGTGTGTAGCTGGGGAATGGGTTACTGTTTCTACGTTATTTTAATGTCTTGAATCAAACCATTACAGCAAGAAGGTTAAACAGATGGAAGTGCTAAATCATCTGTGGAAATTTAGGGCACATATTAATTTCCTTCAGGACTCTCATGTGAAAGTTCCACTGTGATATAGTAAAACGAAATGGGTCATGTATGCTTTAGGGGAGGTCTAGAGGGATTTTAGTGACAATAAATGAATCACTTACTATACTGCTGACCCTAATGTACACAATGGGGCAGCAGCTTTGAAATATGTCTGTAATTCCAAGCCTCTGCGGATTTGTCTGATAAAATTATCTGTTTAATTATATTTAGGCCATATGTACAATAGCCTCATGCATATTTCTGGCCCATTATTAAATTTAAGTGCATAAATGGTTTATCCATTACATACACAAATCTAGTACCAAATTTAATATGATGAACATCAACCATTAACCTCCTAAGACCCGAACTCTTCCACGGCATGCATTTTTAATTTCTCTTTGATATTTGAGCATATTGGGGCCCGATGAATGTAAAAACAAAGAATTACCAGATTTTTTTTCACCTTATTTTTGTTTTTAAGAAAAATAAGAGGATGAGGATATTTAAATTTTGATAGAACAGTAGCAGTATAATGTCCTCGTAAGTGGATATCAGGCCCATGTAGAGCAAAATTTTGTATTTTGGTCTAAATAACCCAAAATGTGATGATGTCCACATATGTGGATGCCAAATCCGAGGAGGTTAATGAATGAAGCAAAGTTTTGATAATAATGCAATAATTAGCACTACTCTGACAAGGTTGTTAGGATGATGAGTGATTCTCAAAGAAAAAAACTCCAAAATGATTATGTTGAAAAATCACAAAATAAAAGGAAACATGCCCTGTAGTGTAAAAAACACTAAACACTAGAAAAAAAATCTAAATACACTAAAAACCAGAATATGTTAACCATTATAACCTGTTTGGTTTAGATTACATTTTGCTGACAATTATGCATAAGGTTTATTGCCAATGTTAAAACTGTGGAAAACAAAAATGGAATTAAAATAAATAATAGGCCAACATATTTTTTGACTGCATCACTTGTCACTTTTTAGTTATCTGCATAAAATTGCTGGCAGTCAGTAAAGATATGAACAAAAATCATCAGTGGAAGAAACAACTTTCATTGGTATGTATTTAGTTTAGCTAACCAGGTAGCCTATCTTGTAATTTCACTCCATGGCTGAAGAGGTGATAGTGAGTATTTCTAGAGTGAAGTCTGGCCTCAGTCAAATATAATGGGAAGAAAAAACTTTGTGTCACTCAAAGCACTTTTTAGTTGTTTACTTTATGTTAATTGGCTGTTTGGCTAGATTTAAAGTGATAATGCGGCTAAGTGTTTTACATGAAGCACTTAACATGGCCACTATAACAAATAATAATTCAACACCAAATTTAAATCAACCAGTGTGATTTTCTTTGGTAGGATAGTTTCAAATGATAAGACTATTTCATAAACTGCCTAAGACTGCATTGCAGCCCTATTTATATTTCCATATTCACAAAAGTAAAAGAAAATAACCCATCAACATGAATCAGCAGATTAAATATTGTAATTGTAAATATTTCACAAACCGCTGTAGGCAATCATCGTACATTTAAGTCAGTGTGTAGTTAGCACTACTTTTGTTACACTTTTGCACACAATGTATCCAGCTCATCTCATGGCAGCATATGCAGAGTAAAGGCTCCTCTTTGAGCCTCACTTTTGTTGTGATGTAGGCTTGCTCAAGTTATTTTGTCAGTGTCATTTTGCTCTCTCTGTGCTTCCAGCTCAATGTAATTTTTTTCCTCCCTTCAGATCTGGTCTGCTACTAGTGATTGAACTGCAAGTCTTCCGGCTGTCTGGGAAGTGGTGCCTCCGCTTTCAAGCACTTGTACCGTGCACCCTGGAAGCGGCCTCTTCAAAAATCCGGGAAACCTCTCGCAGGTGGAGCTACTGTGTTATTATGTTGAAACTATTTCTGCAATATGTGTGTGTGTGTGTGTGTGTGTGTGTGTGTGTGTGTGCGTGTATATATATATATATATATATATATATATATATATATATATATATATATATATTAGGGGTGCAACGATACACAAAATTCACGGTTCGGTTCGATACTTTGGTGTCACGGTTCGATATTTTTTCGATACAAAAAAATGTTCATGCCTTTTTAATTTGTCATTTATTAAAATTATAAATATATATTTTAACTCAAAAGTACAGTTTTTAAATTTAACCCTAACCCTTGTGCGTGTTTTTTATTTTGACAGCGAATGCGCACCTGCGGACCACTTATGTGCAGCCCTGGTTATTTAGCTCGTCATATTGCAGTCACAGAAATTCTTTTGTCCATGAAACCATAAAGCTGCACTTTCTTTTTGCCTTATAGTCTGATTTGTCATAACTTCTCCGTTTTGTGGTAAGCTTTTCTTTGGCTGTCACTTCTTCACCCTGACCTGTCTTATTTGGCTCAGCAGAACTGAAATGCTTTTACACACGCACTCACATAAGCTCAGCGATTCTCTGCGCGATCAACCTCTCACATGTTTAAGCTTGCTGCGGGAGATTTCACTTGTCATGTTTGCATAGTAAGCTAACGATTAATAAGACGATGTCAGAGGAATTGGTGCACAAATTATCATCACTCACAGATCAGTGCTGTCGCTCTCTATACACAGTTCGCACGATTGCAAAGTGAAAGCAAAAAAACAAGCGCAAATTCAAACGCGACTTCAATATGTCACATATTGACAGTGGCTCACCGATGCCAATGACATAATTACCCAGCTACATTTCTGAAAGAATGCAAAAGCATTGACATATATTTTTCCTACAATAGCCCGACGGGCAGGGCAGAGATAGATTTTGGTAGCCCGACTGAAAAAATCGCTAGCTCCAGGACGTCGGGCTAGCGATATTGCAAGCCCTGTATCTGATTGAGGAATCACTCATCTTTGGAAAAGAGAGTTTATTACAGAGAAATGTCTCTTTCCAAAATAAAAGCTATACTATCCGCTTCTTCTGGGCTATATTCTCAGCAGCATAAGGAGAATCATGTGCTAACAGCTGTCTAAATGACTCGGCTAAAGTTAGTAGCATGCTTGTTGTTTTTGTCTTTGCACTAGGATGATGTCGGCGTAAATGTGCAGTCATATTCGTTGTGTTCCCACTAGTGCTTTCAGGTTAATCTCGTTGAAATGACCTTAACGCCACAACACGGCAAATCTCCGTTAACGAGCTACCGCCGATCGCTCCGTGCATGGGGCTAGACGGCCAACACGTTAACGAGCTAACTGCGCTAACACACTAGTTCACACCAATGTAATTGAGCATTGCATGGCACATCCAACATACTGTTTTACTTTAGTCCATGACTCGCTTACCTTCAGGGTCATACGTCACATGAAAACCAAAATAATTCCAAACGCCAGATCTGAATGAGGTTCAATTTGCCATGTTGCAAGTAGAGCTTAACTTCTGTCTCGCTAGCTTGCCCTGCGCTCTTCCTTCTGACGATGCTGTCTGTGTTGAGCGCTCAGTGGATCTGCGCTCGACAGTGCAGCCTAGGCGGAGTAGTCGAACACAGATTCACTGAGCGCTCAACACAGACAGCATCGTCAGAAGGAAAATTGATAAAATAAATTACAAATGTTGTATTGTTCGATACATATGCGTACCGAACCGAAAGCACTGTATCGAACGGTTCAATATCGATACGAATATCGTTGCACCCCTAATATATATATATATAATATCTGTTGACCAAGTTCTATGTCATCATGATGACAAATGGTCTCCATCAATTTTCAAATTGCCAATGCAAAGATTTGTTTCTGCGAGAACGTTTCCCTGAACTGCAGCGAGCACTGACTCCTGCAGTAGTTTGGTTTTGGTTGTTTCCATCGTTAAAGTGGTTCTCTGGTTTCTGTTCACCTTTATGTTCATTTCTTTGTTATTATTTTTTTCAGTTTTAATTTGTCTAAACTGTGCTGTGATTCTCATTAGAGGAATTGTGTTTATTAGTGTTTCTTGTTTTGAGTCGGGTAATTGCATTTGCACGATATGGGGCGATCGTGGCTCAAGAGTTGGGAGTTCGCCTTTTAATTGGAAGGTTGCCGGTTCGAGCCCCGACTCGGACAGTCTCGGTCGTTGTGTCCTTGGGCAAGACACTTCACCCGTTGCCTACTGGTGGTGGTCAGAGGGTCCGGTGGCGCCAGTGTCCGGCAGCCTCGCCTCTGTCAGTCTGCCCCAGGGTGGCTGTGGCTACTGTAGCTACAATGTAGTTTGCCATCACCAGTGTGTTAATGGGTGGATGACTGAATGTGTAAAGCACTTTACTAGTCCCTAAGGACTAGTAAAGTGCTATACAAATACAGGCTATTTACTTATTTCACCCTTGCTACAGACCATGCACTCATACCATGTGTGTGTGAACACGTGCTAGCCAGGCCCCAAATCTTTTTCATTTTTGCAACTATATATTAACATTTATCTCTTTTTCTGGATGGCTGGTAGCCATGGGCTGGATCTCTTGGGCGTCACTTGGAGGGTGGGCATTGTGTCAGGAATCCTTTCTCCCATCTGTTGGTTAATGCTGGCACTGCAAAATATTGGCTCCACTCTCTTTACCTCTTTCTCAAAGCAGGCAACTAGACCATGAAGGCAGGATATAATAGTAAATATAAATATGATAAATAAGACTCGTATGATCTTTTTCCAATCTTAAAGTGATCTTTTATAACTACCTGAGAGTGGAATCCCTTTACGTGACACTGTCCACGCAAGTTACAAACTAGCCTTCTTCACTCCTGCCACATTCTTTGTGCAGAAAGCAAAGTTAACTAATCCATAGCTCTTCTTTGCCACAGTGAGATACCAGAGATGTATTTTTTTTAATAGAAAGTGTCAGACTTTTTAAACTCCACGGTACAAGTATTACACCTTGGATCAATTGGTGGGACACAATGCGTCTGAATCCAATTACATGCATTTGCCTCAAAAGCAACTAATCTGCAGCAATCTCACAGGAGGGAGTACTCTACTGTATCGGGTGCTTCAGACAAATCGATAAACACAAAACAGAAACAGCAGTGCAATTCCCCTTCCTATCCGGTGAACAGAACATTCCATTTAATAAATAAATGAGCAGTGTGCCAAATCATCTTTCATCTGGTACAAAAACACAGCCAGTAGTTCAGTGTCACAAATCAATAAACAATGTGTTTATTCAAAATGCTCTGTGCATGTCAGTTTTCATTGCAGTCAACATCCAGGAGAGTTTTTTGTGTGCGCATTTTTCTGTTTGTTTTTTTTATATTAAAACTTTGTCTGTCTCACTTGCTTCTACCTAAAGTCTTTTTATTAAGTGTAAATGTTTAGATGTAAGCTCTAATGCCACAAAAGTGAAATTCATCTTGCCATCTAACATCTCAAAAAACAGAAGTATTGTACAAATATAACCAATATTAAGTTTTGATGGAGAGATAACCTTTAAATTTGAAAAGTTCAAAATTGACTTTATTTTGAAAAAGCATTCTCAGATGGTTGGTTACAGCGGGGAAGTTGTGAAAATAAGGCTAGGTTTTGTTAAATGTCAGTTAAATGTCATGAATGATCTCTCCGTTTCTGGCCTGTCTATATTTGCAGATCTTTTAGATTTGTGTTGAACAGTAACAGAGTACTTCTCGAATGGCCATGACCCTCAGGTAACAATGCCACTAATGGCTTCTTTTTGAGAAAAAAAAAACTGCAAGGTTATCCATTTTGAAAACATAAGACATGAGAGCTATTTCCAGAATCCCTTTCTTGATGAAAAGTGCCTGGATTGGTTTATTAACCACACCAAAACCTCAAGAGAGTGTACCTTTGTTAAATCTCCAGAACCAAGAGACCACTGATCCTTTGGGTCCTGAATCAAATGTTGAGTTTGATTAGAGGGTCACCTTCAGCTCAGTAGGTGATAACGGCTCATAAAGACTTCCTGTAACATGCCCCATTAATAGTCTTTTACCCTAATTAGGATAATCATGTCTGTCCTCATGGAATAGCATCCATTGAGTTTACTTAAAAAACAAAACAGTGGGCTTGCAAGATAATATTTATTGCTCTTCTTTCTTGTTCCTAAAAAATGTTCATTTTAAATGTAACATTAGAACATAACCTTAACATATGTGGAGCTACCTGTGAAATAAGACGAGCATGTAGTTTGTTTGATTTTTGTGTGCAACCTGAAAGACAGTCTACTTTAATTTTCTGACTAAAACAATAAACTCAACGTAGCTGAGCAATGCAGTACAAGCTACAGTTCATATTAAATTAATGGATTCTTGTGGTAATGATGCATAGCTATTTTGGAGCTGTGTTTTGTTTTTGTCATTTATTTTTAACATCACTTTCCCTTTAATGCATCAAGTTCTCCTGATAAAACAGGTCATCTGTCATTAAGAGGCAGCTTCTAAAACAACATTTATGGTTGTTCCAAAAGGACTACAAAAATTCTAATAATGGAATGGAAATACTATCGCTCAAAAAGCCAATGCAGACCATTGGTATACCTCATACCAGTTACTATAATTGTGCTTGATGTTGCTCTGTTGCCTTCAAAACCTACAGAGTTGTGCAAAGAAATGGAGACAAGAGTACAATGAGAAGTCTTCCATCTCTTTTCTTTAGCACAGCATACAGTATTACTATTATTGTCATTGCTTCTTTGACAAGACAGTCATTATTAGTGATTTTACTAATCAATCTGTCACAAATTTTTTTTCTTTTGACTGTTGGAAAGACATTGGATCTGTTTTTGCTTTGAAAGGAGAAAAATATTTGAAACTACAAAGAGCATGTGCTGTTCGAGGAATCAGAAAAGAAAACAAAGCAAAATAAAATATCCATCCATCAAGGGCTGGAAAAGGGAAAAAAAATATCAGACAAAAATCATTGCGCCAAGACGCTCATGGCAAAGCACAAATTCCAGTATGCATACTGAGATTGATTTATTGATACAAATCTTCTTCACCGTTGTTAAGTGATGTTTTCTTGTGACGTGTTCAGTGAGCCAGCGCTGTTTGGATTTTTGGAATGGTTCATTTGGAAAGGATCTCGACAGGAAATACACAAAAATCACTTATCTAAAAAGCAGACTGGAATGCATGCCAGAGAGACAGCACCACGATGACAAGCTGGAAGGCGAAATGGAGAAGAGCTACACAGCAATGAGGAACTCACTGTGGAAGATCCTACTGGTTGAAAAAAAGAGAATAAAAACAGAAATGAAGTCACACACAGTCAGTCAATTTGCATGTTATTTATGATGGTTTCAATTAGATATTCCTTATGGTGTTATATACAGGTTTGCACTCAGGTTCTTTAAACCCAGTCTTTGTCTTACCTAACTTGTGCAGCCATGATTGTTAGCTGCACATTCAAACATGAAAGGATATATTGCAAAAATAATAATAAAAATAATTATTACAGGCAGGATACATATACACTGGAAGTACAGAATAAAAGGTGAAGTAAATCATCTTATTTGCATAACAACAGCAAGTCAGGTTCTAATGACGATACACTCACTGGCCACTTTATTAGACCTGTTCATTTAAAATACAAATGTCTAATCAGCCAACCACATGGGAGCAACCAGCAAATTTAATAATGGTCAAGACACCTGCTGAAGTTCAAACTGTGTCTGAGTGGGGATTTAATAATTTTTTTGTGGTTGCTGTTCCCAGATAGGTTGCTTGGAGTATTGCAGAAACTGCTGATCCAGTGGGATTTTCTCCCACAACTGTCTCTGTGTTTCCAAGTTTGGTCTGAAAAGGAGAAAATGTCCAGTGAAGACATGGAAGCCTTGTTCATGAAAGAGGTCAGAGGAGAATGACCATGCTGCTTGGAGCTGATAGGAAGACAACATAACACAAATAACCACTCATTACAACAATGATCTGCAAAAGGACATCTCTGAACAAACGACACAACCTTGAAGCCGATGAACTACAATAGCAGAAGATCTCACCAGATGGCAATCTTGTAGCTAACAACGGAAACTAAGGCTACAATTCAAACAGGGTGATCTAAAACGGACAATAGAAGACGGGAAAAACATTCTCCGTCTGTCAAGTCTCAATTTCTCCTGTAACATTCAGAAGATGGGCTCAGGATTTGGCAATAACAACATGAAAGCAGGGATTCATCCTGCCTTATATCAACCCCGAGGCTACTGTTGGTGTAAGAGAGTGAGGGATATTTTCTTCACACACTTTGAGCCCCTTGGTATCAATTGAGCATTGTGTAAACAGTATTGTTACTCACCATGACCATCCCTTTAGGACCACAGTGTACCCATCTTCTGATGGCAGCTTACAGCAGAATACTACATCATGTTGCAAAGTTCAAATCATCTCAAATTGGTTTCTCTCTGAATTTAAGCTCTGAATTGAATGTTAAATGTCACAATTAAGTTAAATAGTAATAACCTCATGAGCACTAATATCTGTAGCACTGTATTCTTACCACAGTAATCTGATGGAAAAGCCTATTTGTGGGCCTCAGTCCTTTTTTTGCATTTGACTTTTTCCATAATACACGTCCTGTCTTGGTTCAGTGAAAAATGTTCAAATTCGATCTGAAAAGGTATTCTAATTGCTGCCTTTCTCTGATGACTGTCGTGGCTATTGTTTTTTCAGAAAAATAAGGGAAAAACAGTTAACATAAAATTAATTGAGGTAGCGTTCTCCCCAAACAAATAAATACAACCACTGGTCTTCAAAATAGACATTTTAATATGATTCTTTGTTTGCGGTTGTGTGGGGGAAGAAAAAAAATATGCACACTTTCGACACAGCTCATAGATCAGTGTACACAGTATAATTCTATTGTTGGTTGCTCAAACATGGAATTGTTTACATGGGGGAGTCACTGAGCTGGATAATGTGCTGAGAAACAAGGCTTCATGGTAAATGAATTATGAGTGTTTTATCAAATTGCTTTGAGTTTTGTTCTGACCTTCAGCTTGTTTGGAGCTATGCCATAGAAGCTGGCCAGACTCATGCCTGTTGTGCGATTGTTCCCAGGAGATTTGGGCTTGTTGACTCATTTGACTTTGTTTTTGCTCCTGCTTGGGAAAGCTTAACAAATTGTTGTAATGTCATTGTGAGGTGATGTAGCCAAGCTAGATGAGTCTCTCTAGCCCTCCTTCATCAGAGTCCTTTGTCATGTTGCATGATGGATCGACTAGAGTGCACAAGCCTTTGGTAACAGGTATTTTTAATGATGATCGGAGGAAAGCTGAACTTTTTTGAGAGTGCAGGATCAAATTGAAGAAGGGCTAAAATAATAATAATAATAATGATAATAATAATAAAAAGATCAGTCAGTGTTATCATGAATGAGCCTCCAGAGCTCATGTCTTAGTCTTGCGTCATGTTTCAAGACACTATTTAAATCTGATTATACAATTTCCTATCAAGGATATATTACAACAATAACACATAGCTTAACAGATAGCAAAAGATAGATTCCCACATCCAATATATACATGTCAAGTCATCTAGAGTCAGTCAGTGCAGATGCATAGCAAAAACAACTCTCTAATGCTTGCAAACATATTTAAATCACAACAGTGAGTGCAGATATGTTATGTTTTTTTAAACACTATTTTACCAAGCAACAGACTTAAGCCCTTGGCTGCGGTTTGACTCGATGGTACGCATACTGCAGTCTTTTCCTTGACTGAGTGTAGCCATTGATTTTTAACATTACCAAGAAATCAGATTTTAATAATTCAAGGAAGGCAAAAAGAGATTCCTGTGTACAGATGGCAAAGAACGTAAGTTCTACTAAAAAAGATACACAACCCATAAGGCCACTAAAAAGCTGTAAACCAGTCAACACTGTTATTATCATAAAGAAGCACATATTTTGTGAAGGATAGTGCCGAGGGTTTGTTTTTTGATTATTAATGAGCAGTTTCCTCTTGTTTATTGTTTTGCTAACTATACAAGATTAGCTTTCACAGTTAATTCAATAAATATTTGGAAACAGTTTTTCCACATGGTCTGCAGTTTATCTGCATTTTGAAAACCTGGTGGATCAACAAACGGCATTTGAGTCCATCTTCACAAGCTGAAATAATTTCATTATGTCTGCAAAACAAACTCATAGAAATATGCATTCTTCAGTGTTGGCACTTCAAATTAACATTTTTATCATCCCATAAATTCCACATGTTATGACCTCTGTAAATGAGAAAAGCAACCACTTGAAATTGCTCTCTTTTTGGCAGCATTCGCTTTTCTGGATTTTGTTTCGACCTGTGTAGGGCTTCTCTTCAGGGAACATATTAAATGTGTTATACAAATAAATTGGCTGCATATCACGTGCTGTTGCGCTGTTGTTCTTAAAGGCCTGGGTAGTTGGCCTGAAGAGACAAGAGGCTGATCAGACCTTGAGAAGATCCCTAGTGACAGCACATCAGTACCAGCCTCTTCTCTGACATCCCCCCTCATTACCACACTGTCACTCTCTAAATGTGCAGACATGCATGCAAGTAAACAAGCACATGCATGCACACACACTTGGTGAGCAGTTCTTTATGCAGATTGGCTATGTAGGGCAGCCTCCTTCACTGTGTACGGTGGTGACATTGACACATGGTAATGGAGGAGATTCATTTTCTCACGGGGTCGGTTTGGGGTTTATTTTAAGCCCAGGAGTTTCATGGAGCAGACCTGATAGCTGCCCACACCCAAAATGTGTAAAAGTCTGAGTGTGGGGTTTGGGGCTGTGCTCGTTTTTAACATCCTTTTAACCCTTAGCTGCCAGCTGGTGCTTTATGTGGCATTCTGGCACCTTTTCCTCTCAAACGAATAGCTTTAAATTATAAGAACGTATAGCTCAGCAAGAGGGAGCAAGATATAATCTTTCCTGTAATGGTCTACCCAAATGTCCACTTTAACCCTCCACACTATTAAATATGGTTTTGCATTTAGAATCCTTGATCCAAGATGTTTACAGATGACAATAAACTTTATAACAATGAACTTAAACTTTAGAATTCAAACTGCCGGGACAGTTCTTATTTGGTGGTGAAAAAGTTTAAAGCAAGTTTATGGTCTAACCACAGCCAAGAGCTAGACATATGAATTTGTAAAACTGTTTATTTTGAGCATATACTCAACATCAACACATACAGATCGATCGTACTGTCCAAGTAATGTCATCACCCAGACTTTCTTTCAATTGCCAAATACCGTTCACAAACCAAGAGAATGTAATTCTAAATAGCCTCACTACTTTTATGGCATGCCTTGCAAAGACAGGAATGCCAAGCTAGTAAACAAAGGGTGTGAACGAAACAAGCTCTCAAAGGCTTAAACCAATAAAGCAGCTGATATTATCAACATCAGATTTTCCAGATATTCATTAAAGTTGAATTTAGTGCCATTTGAGCTTTGCTAGACTAATTAGCTTCAGAAGATTAGCAAGTTAACTGCACAAAAACAGATGCTGTGTACATGTAAATGCAAACTGTTGACTGAGAGAGGCTATCATTTTATGTGACGTACACCTGAGTGTGGGGTTGGTGAGCAGTTACTGGGGCACATTCACCATCATATATATGATGGAATAATCACTGTCATATAGGGACATGGGACTGCTGTAGTTAGTTATGTTTGCTTAGAATTTGTTTAATTTTGGGGGGCTTTCAGTAGGGGAGGTTGCTTCAGCTGTGTGTGGGTAGTGAGTGTATGTACTTGAGAGCAGCGCTTCCGGCAAACAGCAGGGATAAAAAGCTGTACAACTGAATGATGAATACTGAAAATATTAAATCCTCATGATGGGGGAAAAAGGCCCATGGTGAAAATATCCAGAAGTATCCTTAAAGACTCTGCAATCTCTCTCAGTGACCTCAATTTTAAAACATAGGAATGCTGATGAACATTCTCACTCAGTTTAATTTTTGTATGCCAAACTGAAACTGTAAAATACCAAAAAATATTAGTAGAGTAAAAGTGGATGCACTAGTATTTGCAATGCAATATTGACGGGAACTGGGGGGGGGGGACACAAGCCAGTGTACTCTTAGAGCTGTTCAGAAGACTGGTTAAATGTGGTTGTGTATGGGAAGGTATGCCAAATCAAACATGCAGAAAATAAAGTATGAGATTTTCAAACCAGATTGGTCAGGGCCCGGGGTAACTCAACTGCCTCCAGTGCTGTTAGCCAACAGGGTGCCAGTGGAAGCTGTGCTAGTGTTGGCTGAAGACTAAGGAAGAAGGAAGGATGAAGGTGTGTTAGGAGGCAGCAGGAGAGAAGGAACAGCAGGAATATGGAGGTGAGAGTAGGGATTTTAAATGTAGGGACTGTGACTGGTATGTCGAATGAGCTGGCAGATATGATGAGAGAAGGAAGGTAGATTGTGTATGCAGGAAACCAGGAGGAAGGGAAGCAATGCTGGGAGCATTAAAGCTGTTCTGGCATGGTGTAGATAAGAAGAAAAGTTGCAAGGAATAGAGGTAGTGAAGGTAGAGGAGTTTTTATACCCAGGGTCAACAATCCAAAGAAATGGATAGTCCACAAAAAACGTAAAGAAGAGAGAAGAGGGAAGGTGAATGGGTGGAGATGAGTGCCAGCAGTGATTTGTGACAGAAGCAAAAGTCAAAGGGAAGCTTTACAATATGGTGGTGGGAGCAGGTATGATGCACAGTTTCGAGATGGTGGCACATACAAAAAGACTGGAGGGAGGGAGCGATCATGATAGACAAGATTAGAAATGAGAACATTTGAGGGACACCTCAGGTTGAGCAGTTTGGAGACAAAATTGCAGAGACAAGGCTGAGATAGTTTGTACATGTGCAGAAGAGGGAGAGTGCATATATTGGATAAAGGATGTTGAACACTGAGCTGCCAAACAGGAGGAAAACAGGATGACGAAAGAGAAGATTCATGGATGTGTTGAAGGAGGACATGCAGAGGGCTGGTGTGTCATAGGAAGATGATAGGAATAGGGCAAAATGGGAGGAAAATGATCAGCTGTGGTAACCCAATAAGGGAGCAGTCGAGTTAATCTTGCTTTCAGCAACCTAGTTTTTTGTTTGTTTTATTCTCAAAATTATGCAGGCTCTTTTAGCTTTCTGACAAACTCTAATCTGGCCCTCTTCTTCTTGAGTGAAACCAGTGGTTTGCACCTTGTTATAAACCTACTGTATTTCCATTTACAAAGATGTTTGTTTAATGTAGGCTTTGACAGTGATACACTGTCCTCAACTTGCTAGAGAGGATTTTTGACTTGGTTAGATGTTGTAAAGTTGTTCTTCCTGACCATGGAAATAATTCTGTCATTGTATATTTTAGTTGGCTTTTAGGCATTTTGGTGCTGGTGAGATGAATGACATTTTTCATATGTATTGGTATGCATGCTTTGGAAAGCTTGTGCTGATTAAAAAAAAGAAAGAAAAAAGCAAAGTTATACATAGTATAACAACGAAGCAGTTTAAAGGTTACTTACAATTTTGGCATTGCTGGTGATTTAGCTATTGAACCTATTATTGCACTTTGCAAAACCTTTTGAAGGCATTTCTTTAATAGGCTACTGACGACCACAGTTACACAGAGAAATCAAAGTAGAGTGAGAAAGAGTAAGAGAAATGTGGGCTGAGTAAAAAAGGAGGTTTTATTGCCCCACGGTGACTCAGTGCTGTGGATTTGTTGGTGTTGTTCATTGCCCTCCAGGGTATGCAAACTTGGTGTCTTTTGCCACTGGGTTTGCATACTCTGTTGGATGGCAGTATTTTAGCAGGTGTCCAGAACTTTTCCACTAAAAGTGCCTATATATTCCTTTGTGGGTTTTCCCATGTTGTTAAGTCAATTCTATTGTTCTGGTATTGATGTAAAGTGTTTCCAAGTTATAAAAGGTCTATGACCATGCCAAATGAATTTTTTCCAACCTACAGAAAACCCAACCCATGTCGTTGAGCCCCAACAACATGGAACAAGGCATTTCAGATCAGGCCCTTTCTCAAAACACTAGCAAAGTGATCTCTGACAAACTGTATTTTTGAAACAGGAGATGAAAAGGAGGTTGTTATACAGGAGGAGACTACTCTTTTGTTTTCTGTGTCCTGCATTTGAGTCCTGTCTTACCTGTCATGCAGCTGGACTTGGCAGTAACAGCGTGGTGCTTTTATAACCAGTGAGTGGAGATTTGGTCTTTAGCCTAAGACAGTCTAGGTCTGGTCTCAGCCTTGGCAGCGATACCTGTTTGGTCAGCCAAAAACTGAGCCATTGGAGGCAGAGAAAACTGAAGGTGTCATGGTTGTTTACCGGCAGGCAAGTAGGAAGGACCCAAAATGCAGGATTCAGTGAGGCGAAGTTGAACTCAAAGTAAACAGCTTTATTTGCAGGTTGCAGACGAACAGCGGACTAACTATACTGGGAAAATAGTTGGAACCACAGATCATAGACTGAGGGTGAGTAGACATTAACAACGCGACAGAGAACAAAGGAAACACAGGGCTAATATACACACGGCTTTAATCAAGGGATGAGAGACAGGAGGGGAACACACCTGGGAGAAATCACAGCTGACGAGAGAGGGGAAACGTAAAGAAACAATTTACAAGGAGGCAGACAGACACGGAACTTAATCTGGAATAATAATCAATATTATAGAAATATACCAAAATATAAAAAACTGAAAAAGTTGGGTCAAAATGACCCAGAACCGTGACAGAAGGATTTAACAAAAGACAGTTTATGTAATTTTAGAAATCCTTGACGATTTTAAATAAAAAAAACAACAAAGTAAGAGGCATTGGAAGAACCACTCACTGAGCGAGCAAAGCTCAGGGTCATGCAGCTCAAGATAACTAACAATTTGAAGAGCCACAATATGAAATGAATTGTAGCATAAAAAAAGGAGAATAGAAGAGAGAAAGCGTGGCAAAAACAGAAACACAAGCACAAAAGCATTCCCAGCTGGGCATACTACAAAAACACTAGACAGTCATCTCGAGATTTTTCTGGAACATTATAAATATTGAATGGCAGAAGCAATTAATGCCTATTTTGGAGAAGAGCAGGAGAAAATACTCTTCTATCAAAATGTATAGTGCTGAACAATACATTACTTTGTGCCCAGATTTCTTAAAATGGTTGAAAGTGGAAAGTGGAAAGGCTCTTGAGAAAAAAAAATCCTCTTCTTCACTAGCCAGCCAGAAGCACTGATACCCATGTGTGTCAAAAATAGCATTTGCTACAGTAACTGGAACTACTGACATGCTCCTCTCTGGCTGATGTAATAGAGGAAAAAACACATCAAACGGATTAGATGAGTAGATAATAGGTGGTATAAAATTGTCCTCAATCTGTTAGAGTCAGTATGGATAGCATCACAACAACATACTGCCCATATTGCCAATTTAAATGAGAAACAAAATTGCATTAGGATGAAAGTAGTGCAAAATGATGGTGCAATAAGCACAGCGATTGTCCTTCAATGTGAAGGTCTAAACCCAAATAATCCCCATGACAGAAAACATTTACCCAGCTGAAGTGTCCTTGAAAACACTGAATCCCAGTGGTACTGTACTGTAGCAGCGTTTCTCCCGTGGGGATTTTTTTCAAGTATCGCAAAACTATTTTTAAACTGTATACATCCACAAGACTGTCTGTTGCAGTGGGATAGCCGACAAAGGAAGGAAGGTGCAGTACTTAAAAATGGTACTTGGGTGAAATCCTAGGCTAATATGTAATAAATGTTCAGTTAATTACCCAAAAGAATCACCAAAGAATTAAATTAATTACCTACTTAAATAACTTAAACAGTGTAGCTTCTAAACTGGTATATCTGCAAAGGACAAAGTGACTGCTGTAGAGAAGAGGAAATTGCCTGTGCAAGAAACATGTTCCTGGCAGGATGTAGCAACATCAGCCAGAAAGTGTAAAGGGGATGGCAAATATACAAGTCTATTACAGATACATTAAACATTTGCAGCTAAGAATCAACTTGCTTATATTTTTAATATGTTGTGAATTTTTTATGACTGTTAGCTTGCACAGGTCACTCTTCGGATCTCAAAGGAATTTTGTGGTGAAATAAAAGAAAAAGGAAATAACAAATTGCCTCTTATTATCTCACCTAAAGGATACTGTGAAAGTTAGTACATGAGATGTCTGAAGCAAAGGCATCAGGCAGTTTCCTGTACAGACAGTGTCAGTTACCATCCATACAGTAGCTGAATTTACAGTGTATGATCTGTACCTGCACTGCAATGATAATGATTAAACAGCCAATATCTTTTTGATGGTAAGACTGTAGATATATGATATTGACCAGCAAATAAACTTGACGATTTGCAAGCATTATCCTCTAACGCCAACCCTGTTTTAATAACATAATAATCCAATAATCTGTATTTTTGACTCAATTTCAGAGTAATTTTAGTAATTTGGAGGCACATAATTGAATCATATTAATGCGGGGATACAGATGTTGGTTCAGAATTTCTGTTTCTGTTGGGAGGAAGTGACAGTTAAGTGAGACAGGTAAGTAAGGAGAAGTTATGATGTAATAACGTGCGAGACAGCAAAATCTCAGCAGGATTAATCATGGTGCACCACTAAAAACATTTCAGACAGTTTATTCCTTGGCAGGTTGCAACAATAAGAATTATACTTACATTCTAACCAACTTCACCACTCTGGAGGACCGCAAAGAACACCTGGACAGTTTGCGGCAGTATATTGACGAGTGCTTCAAGCATGTTTGTTATGGGAAAACAAGGTAACAAGGTGCCGACTCCCTTCAGCAGCACATGAACACTGTCCTTGAAACAAAGCCACCTCGAAGACTCACCAGAGCCAGCTACAGCATTGTGGATATTTTAGCATCCATAGATAAAAAACTGTACAGCTTTGATGCACGCCTGGCCCTCCTGGAAATCCTCCGTTAAGATTTTCAGGCACTGTGTAAGTCCGTGGAGTTCTTGCTGCTGAAAACGCCAACCTCAAAGAAACTGTGAATTCCCTCACTCTCGGAAGAAAATAAAAAGAATCAAAGAAACTGTCATCAAGCTCCAGGCCTGCAGTATGAGGGACAGCTTGATGTTTTCGGGAATATCAGAGAAGGTAAAAGAAGACCTGGAAACAACGGTGAGTGATTTTATCCAGACTCACCTGAAACTCCTGGAGGACATAGTTAAAAACATCGCTTTTCATTGTGTCCATCGTTTGGGAAGTCGACGAGCTGAGCTCCAATAATATACAGCCATACAAGATAGACAGATACACAGACACGCACAGACAACTTTAACATTCAACACTCCACCAGTTAGTTTAAACATGACCACACTGAGGTTTGTTACATGGAATCTATGTGGTGTTGGGCCCAGGGAAAACATGTATTTATATAATAATGACCTGCCAGGAATCACCTGGCTATGGACAACAGGAAAATTAATGTTCATATAAGAGATGAAGGGAAAAATACTTGTATTAGTGGTTTCATTAACTAGAATAAAGAATTAAATCTTTACAACTACCTCACCATAAGAATATATAATTTACAACCTGAGAAAACTGAAATTAAATGAAGTAATTACTGAGGAAACACAGTCTCTGATGCAAAGTTGGTATTTGGAGAACTTTGAACATAAATCTAGAAAATTCCTTACAAACCAGTTAAAGCTCAAAAAAAAAGAAAAAAAGAAAAAGAAATTTATTCTATAAAGGATTCCACTGGGGAGATTCCTCATGACCCACAGCAAATAAATAAATATTTTAAAAACTTTTATGAAGCTTTATACTCATCACAGACTAATCCTTCTGATGCTGACATTTGGCCTTCTCTAGCACCTGTTTTTTCAGAATGGTCACTCAAATGCAGAACAAACAATCTTAATCCTTAAAGATAAACTTAGCCACCATTAGTCTACTTAAACCAGAATAAGATCCTACACTCCTATCCAGCTGCCGCCCAATTTCACTTATAAATGCAGACCTTAAAATACTTTGCAAAATACTCCATTCATAATATATCCTTATCAAACAGGTTTTATCGAGGGTAGACACTCAGCCAATAATACACTTAGACTAATAATTCTAATAGACTATTGCTCTATCAGCAAGTTATAAACCACAGTGGTCTCTTCAGATGCAGAGAAAGCATTTGACTGGGTAAACTGGAATTTTTTTATTAGCAGTATATAAATTTGGATTTGGTTCATTTTTCATAGACTGGATCAAAACACTGTGCAGCTTCCCAAAAGCTTGTGTTCATCCTACAGAGGGGCACCAGCCAGGTCAGTCTGCTTTTCACCTTGCTTTTTGTTGTTTTTATGGAGCCACTAATGGCAGCAATCCAACAAAATATAGATATCAAAGGAGTTCAAGCTGAAAATACAGACCATAAGAAGCTGATGCTCTATGCTGATAATGTATAACTTTTCCTTAGGAACTCACAAACCTCGCTCATAAAGACAATCACACTTAAAGACAAGTTCACATCCCAGACTACCAGACTATTCTATCAACTGGGGTAAATCTGCAGATCATAATTCTGATTGCAAAAGCTGTCAGACTGGACAGCAGGATTTTTAAAAAAAAAATCTGTTTATCTGACCAGCGCTACAAATTACAGCAGGGCACTCATTTCCGTCGTGCCAGTCATTACCATCGTACCTATTTTTAATCTTTAATAATACAGGCACAATTGCAGGTGGGTTATTTTTCAGGAATTTTGTTAGGAATTCAAAGAGGTAAGGACATGGAAATTGTCTTTATTAAAGCTGAACTGAAGCTGAAAAAGCTGTGGTTTCACAACTAGTCAAGATTTTTTTTAAACAGTTCATTTCAGGTTTTATAAGAACCCTAATTGTAAAATGTTTCAGATTTCATGTAGAAAGGTTTCAGAGGATATTTGACATATGGGGAATTTAGAGACTGTATTAGGGAGTTAAACTTATGAAACATTATATTTATGGACAAAAATTAATGTTGTATTGTTTTCCTGTTGTATTCTTTTTTTACTTATGGTGTGAGAGACACTTTGCTGATAGGCTTACTTGTCTTCTCAGCTGAGGGTCACTGCAAATCAGTACAAGGTTGTTTGAACCCATTAACTCTATCCTATTGTAAAACACTTCTATTCTGAGCGGTTTGTGTCTGTCTTCTATTCTCAGTACTAGCGGTTTCTTCCAAGATGACAATACCCCACAGGGCACGAAGGGTCATTGGATGGTTTGATTAATATAAAAATAATGAGAAATACAGTGGGGCAAAAAAGTATTTAGTCAGCCACCGATTGTGCAAGTTCCCCCACCTAAAATGATGACAGAGGTCAGTAATTTGCACCAGAGGTACACTTCAACTGTGAGAGACAGAATGTGAAAAAAAAATCCATGAATTCACATGGTAGGATTTGTAAAGAATTTATTCGTAAATCAGGGTGGAAAATAAGTATTTGGTCAATAACAAAAATACAACTCAATACTTTGTAACATAACCTTTGTTGTCAATAACAGAGGTCAAACGTTTACTATAGGTCTTTACCAGGTTTGCACACACAGTAGCTGGTATTTTGGCCCATTCCTCCATGCAGATCTTCTCGAGAGCAGTGATGTTTTGGGGCTGTCGCCGAGCAACACGGACTTTCAACTCCCGCCACAGATTTTCTATGGGGTTGAGGTCTGGAAACTGGCTAGGCCACTCCAGGACTTTCAAATGCTTCTTACGGAGCCACTCCTTTGTTGCCCGGGCGGTGTGTTTTGGATCATTGTCATATTGGAAGACCCAGCCTCGTTTCATCTTCAAAGTTCTCACTGATGGAAGGAGGTTTTGGCTCAAAATCTCATGATACATGGCCCCATTCATTCTGTCCTTAACACGGATCAGTCGTCCTGTCCCCTTGGCAGAAAAACAGCCCCATAGCATGATGTTTCCACCCCCATGCTTCACAGTAGGTATGGTGTTCTTGGGATGCAACTCAGTATTCTTCTTCCTCCAAACACGACGAGTTGAGTTTATACCAAAAAGTTCTACTTTGGTTTCATCTGACCACATGACATTCTCCCAATCCTCTGCTGTATCATCCATGTGCTCTCTGGCAAACTTCAGACGGGCCTGGACATGCACTGGCTTCAGCAGCGGAACACGTCTGGCACTGTGGGATTTGATTCCCTGCCGTTGTAGTGTGTTACTGATGGTGACCTTTGTTACTTTGGTCCCAGCTCTCTGCAGGTCATTCACCAGGTCCCCCCGTGTGGTTCTGGGATCTTTGCTCACCGTTCTCATGATCATTTTGACCCCACGGGATGAGATCTTGCGTGGAGCCCCAGATCGAGGGAGATTATCAGTGGTCTTGTATGTCTTCCATTTTCTGATGATTGCTCCCACAGTTGATTTTTTCACACCAAGCTGCTTGCCTATTGTAGATTCACTCTTCCCAGTCTGGTGCAGGTCTACAATACTTTTCCTGGTGTCCTTCGAAAGCTCTTTGGTCTTGGCCATGGCGGAGTTTGGAGTCTGACTGTTTGAGGCTGTGGACAGGTGTCTTTTATACAGATGATGAGTTCAAACAGGTGCCATTCATACAGGTAACGAGTGGGGGACAGAAAAGCTTCTTACAGAAGACGTTACAGGTCTGTGAGAGCCAGAGATTTTCCTTGTTTGAGGTGACCAAATACTTATTTTCCACCCTAATTTACGAATAAATTCTTTACAAATCCTACCATGTGAATTCATGGATTTTTTTTCACATTCTGTCTCTCACAGTTGAAGTGTACCTCTGGTGCAAATTACTGACCTCTGTCATCATTTTAAGTGGGGGAACTTGCACAATCGGTGGCTGACTAAATACTTTTTTGCCCCACTGTACATTGAAAGAGCATATATTTCACAATATTTTCACACTCATCAAACCATCAGGGTGGAAGGGTCATTGAATGGTTTGATGAGTGTGAAAATGATGTGTAAATAAAAGGCCATACCGATTCACATCATTTTCATACTCATTAAATAACTCAGTGATCCTGATTGTTCCCTATGGACTGAAACATCTGCAGTGATTCCATCCTCTACGGGGGAAAATGAACCTAAGCCATACAAGCAAAATGCCACCATGAACCTAACCAGTACAGTCTCATCTCAGTTTTCAAAATGATCATGACTTTTAATGTATTTACTAGTGTTTCTAGAAACGAATGAATTTGGACACGAATTTTCCAACAGCGTTTTTCTTTTTTTGTCCCAGACAAGACTTTTCAAGTTGTTGTTGTCATATGTACAGTTTAGTGCAATAAAGAAATAAATCCAATTTAAAAGGTTAAAAAAATCCACAGTGGGATGCCGAATGAATAGTTTGTCTGCTTGCACCAACGTTAGAGTGCTACATGTGAAGGAAGAATATTGTGCAGAATGTCTGTGAAGGTTGTCAGTCATCGTAGATCATCGTAGGTCTGGACTTCTTTAAAGGCTTCTTTAAAGAAGTCCAGACGCTTTTCTTTCCAAGCTCCTTAGACAATGTCGTGCAGCGTTTAGCGAGGACTTTTAATGTTTGAGAAGAATTACCAGGTGACTAGGAAAGTAAAGCTGAAATGGCCAAGTAAAATGCCAGTAAGATGGTCTATCCTTTAGACATGGGTAAGAGGACAAGGAGACTTGGTGGTGGAATGAGGAAGGACAAGGAAGGTAAACATTAGAAGAAAGAGTTTGACAAAGAAAAAGTGGGATAGTTAGGTAGATGAAGAAAGTACACAGGAGTACCGGGAGGCTAGGCATAGAACAAAGAGAGGGTGGAAAAGGAAAAGCCTTATACTGAGTTTTATGTGAGTGTGGAAATTAAAGAAGAAGAAAAGGACACACAGAGGGATCAAGCTGGAACGGATGTGCAGCAGGTTAGGCTGATTAAGGATGGAGACTGAATTGTATTACTCTTCTTTTCTATCAAATGTAATTTTATTTATATAGCAACAAATAACAAGCAGTTGATGGAATAATGAATGAATAATGATCATTAATATTTTGCATATGAATAATCAACAAACTGACCTCACAGCCTATTGTTCGCCAATGGTGCTAGTTTCAGTCATTATGCAAATGTACTGTTTAAAAGGTTGGGAAAACCTGCAGTCATCCGAGACTGAAGAAGTGATGAAACGTTTCTCCCACTGAAAACGCTACATCCAGATTAACAGAATCAACTTTTTGGGATTTTTTTACCTGGGTGACTGAGCGTATATTAAGACAATACATCCATAAGTATTCTCTATGTCTCGTCCTCTGTTCCTATTGCCTGGAAACTCCATATTCAACATCCTCTGTTTAATGTATTCACTATCCCTCCTCTGCACATATCCTCTCCTTTATCTCCCGTTGTAAGCCCTCGAGATAACCAATCAGAAAAATCCAGGTAGATTAGACGTTTCTAAATTACTCAGACTAGCTAGTATTGCACCAACAACCATGTCATCTTTAAAGTTTTCCCTCACCTTTTTTTCCTGATCTGATGCTCTGTTTAAACTTCAGCAGGTTGTTGCATTTATATTTAAGATTCCTTCAGTATAAGTCTTTTTCTTTTTTTTTGTTAGTGTAAGCCCATGTGTGGCTTTAATATTTCCCCACAATACCGCATTACTCAAATCCAGTTTCAGTCTTCAACTATGTTAATCTACAATGTCTATAAAAGCTGATTTTTTGATACGTACATATTCAGTCTTTATCACATTATACAGAGATCAGACTAAGGCAGTAATAAATTCATGAACTCCACTAGAGCTGCATAGAGAGGGATAAGGTTAAAGCCTGAGTGAGGAATGGTATTTGAACAAAGCAGATTTGCTGCACTGGAAAGCAGTCTGTGAAATTACTTATTCACCACATTTCACCCAATGACATCCTCCTCCAGTCATAAACACGCCCAAGTCACTCTCAAATCCAATTGGCAATACAGCATAATATTACTAACTCCACATGAATTTTAATTTTCTTTCACCAGATAAGTTATACCATACCAAGACAGTAAAAATGAGCATTATAGAATTATTCATCATGCACGATCCCCTGTGCACAGAAACACACATCTCAGATTCCCATTTAGCTTAGATGGGAGTACCTTTATTAATTTCACCTCCCCCTGAAATCCAATTACTGACACTGTGGAACTGTAGAAAGCATTGTTGACTGATCACGGCAGGTAAGTCTCTTGCTGATTGCTTTTCATTTTGTTGAACAAATTTATGATTCTTTCATTCTTATAAAGCCACACATTACATTATGCTGGTTTTCCTTGTGCCTGCTCTTTAGACCGCAATTAACGCAGAAGGTTTCATTGAAAATAAAGGAGACAAATGTCAGAACAAATACAATGCTGCTGCCAAATTGTCAGCAAATTACCCAAAAAAGTTGTTTTAGCACTGCGCCCACCATTTCTTATCAGGTTGAATTAATTGTAGCTGTACTTCAAAAATCAGAACACTGAGGGCCAGATACATAATACTCAGATGTTATGTACTCATAAATCTGTGCATCCACAAAGGCAGACATGTGAAGAATCATTCTTTTTCTCAAATTTTGAAAGCTGTGTGTGTACATAATTGTCTTTTTTACAAATCCCCATCATGCTACCTAATTTTGGTATCAGACATTAGGATACACTAATGGGCATGAATGTCATAGTAACTTTGGACTTTTAATTAATTCTTAGAACTGTTCTTCTTCTACAATGTAACGATTGTACAGCATACATTTTTAACAACTTCAAAAAACAAGGACGTTGCAAGCTGCACCTTAACCAGACACTTCTGGTAGCCACCAACAAGCTTCTAGCATATATCTGACTGGATATTTGGTTTTTAAATTGGTTGATTTCCTAGCACAAAACTGACATTTAAGGAAAGTCCAAAAATTTCCAAAGGCGTTGAGGCTGGGACATTGGGAAGGTAATTCCAGAAGCTTAATGTTTTAGCGGAATGCTTGCTTTATCTATTCTAAAACCTGTTTTCATCTGTGTTTGTCCTGTTGGAACATCCAACTATGTCCAAGTTCCAACTGTCTATCTGTTGATCTGAGGTGAAGTTAAAGAGTTTGGAGGTGGCCCTCCTCCTTCATTATTCCATCAATGTACCAGTACCGCTGGCTGCAAAACAGCCACAGACTATGATTCTACCATCACAGTATTTTGCAGCTTCTATGGTGTTTTTGGGTTTACAAGCCCTTCTTCATCTCTTTAAAAAATATTGCTTGTTATTGTGGCCAAATAGCTCAATCTTTGTCTCATTTGGCTTGTCAGCTTAGCAGCTGCAGATTTCAGTCATGCTTGAAGGTGTCAGTTTTGTAGCAGGAGCTTCTTTCTTGGTCAGCACAGTCTTAGTCTATGGTGATAACTTCACTCACTTCACTGTGAACAGTGATGCTGGCATTCCAGTATTTTCTAGTTCATGGCAGGCTTGAGCCTTGGTGGTTCCCAGGCTGTTTATGAACAGTGTTTCAGCATGGTCCTCTAACAATACCAGAGCAGACATTCTTATGCCCAGTCATTGCACACAGCTACAGCTTTGTATACAACCATAATTATCCCTCCATAAATACAACACAAAGAATAATAACATGTTTGTTGAATTCCATTCACATTCAAATAAATGACAGTTTGTGATGCATAACTGTACAGATTAAAATAAATGTGGGTGTTATCTCCAATTCACCACATATTTATATGTATATGCATATAGTATGATGTATGTGGGAGGCACTCACATTCTCAGTGCAGATTCATCTCTACTAAAAAATAGTTATGCATGTAATTGTCATCATGTCATTGTGAAATGACATGATGTTATGTGCGTATGAGTGTATGTGGATTAGGATATGATCAAGTCAACCAGCAACCCTGAAAGGGATAAGTGAACGGATGGATGGCAGCTTTAGCTTAACTCTGCAAGAGAGAACAGATTCTCAGAGGACATGAGTATTCTGGGAAGTAAACTATGGCCAAAGTAGTTAAAAGTTTATATAATTTTTACCAACCCATCTTAGTGCTGGATAAAGTGTGAGCTCCAATATTAGAAAAGATCAAGATTAAAACTCAAGAAGTTTTAAAGATTGCCATGATTTTTTGAAATTGATTAAGGCAATGGGTTGAGGGTGTATTGAGTTAAGGTTTCAAGTGAAATATATAAACCACTGATATATGAATCTCTCTTCTAAAAACAGATAAAACATAAAGAGAGAGATAAATCTAACAAAATGCAATTTCCTCTTTTAGAAATCTGCTTCTTTAAAATTATGTGAAGATCAGACGAGCTTGTCTTGATTCTCTCAAAACCATGATGAGATCTGTTTGAGTTTTAAAAGAACATGGAAGCATTTGGACTTCTTTAAGTTGCTTGAAGACATTTCACCTCTCATCCAAGAAGCTTTTTCAGTTCTAGGGTCAAATGGCAGAGAATCCCAGATTTAAGCCCTGTGGGAATGCCCCCCCCCCCCCCCCCCACCCAAGAGGGACAATGGACCCCCTAATGATCCTCTACCTAATCACATCAGCCAAGGTGTGAAAATGGGTGTAGGTAACAATCAGGGTGAGGTCATTGTGAAACCTAGCCCCACCCTATCATGTGATTTCCTGAGGTCAAATGGCCCAGGATGTGAGTGGGCGTTAAGGCGTCTGGGAAGGGATCTCAGAACTGGATTGGATTACTAACAAGAAAATGCGGTGTGGTCGCGTTACTATTTTTCAACAAACAGACGGTTGAGGCTGTGTTCATCTTACCGCACCTTATGTCAGTTGCACGGAAGTAGCTGTAAGTAATCTGGGCGCTACAGCTTTAAGCAGCTGCGTGCGCTCCCGCGGGCAGCACAACACCTGAAGCTAAGGGGGCAAAACAATCGCATGAGTGCTGCTGTTGGACTGAGGAAGAATAAAGCAGTCATGGTAAGCCAATTACACGACTACTTTAAGATGACAAACCAACAAGGTGATATATACCAGTTTTTGAATTGTGTTGATAAGCCACGTAAAACCAGAGTCATGATAAACAATATATACGCACCATTTTTTCCTGAATAGTTTCGTCACTTTTTACGGCTAAGGACAGCGCTAGCAAGCACTCTCTGCTTATGACCAAAAAATTAAAAAAAACAAAACAAAAAACAGCCCTTTCGTTTTGGTGGAAAAATGCACCATGTCGACCAATCAAAAAATGATATGGCAACATGACATTTGGTTGTTTAGGTAGAGGGGGAAGTTTTAGGAGTGATGGCGCGAGAGAGAGTAAGACAGCAGAAAAAGAGAGAGAGCAAGTTTTGAGATGTGAGAGATTTGTGACGTTTAGCGTGTTTGGAGTGTGTAGTTAATGTGTTGTCTTGTGTAGTTAGTGTGTAGTGTTGTGGATAGTTTTGTGTTGTGTGTCAGAACAATGAGGCGACTGCTGTCTCCAGGTTGAAACAGGAGTGATACACCTGCTGCTGTCAGACTTGCAGGTATCAGGCTGTGATGTTCTCCTTTATAGTGGACAGAAATTATTTTTTTGGAGTGGCACAAATAATTTGTGTGGCATCATATTGAATGCAGAACAGCTGATTGTTCTGTAAATAGTTTGAAATGGTTATTAAAAAAGGAGTAAAAGGTAAATGGCTGCTAATAACTTTGTTGTTTGCAAAACTTGTGAATATGATTTTAAAATTGACAATTTATATTTGCATTTAAAGTTATGAAATATGATTCAATAAACGTGTTTGTGGTTGTTACAGTAAAAAATATAACTTTTTCTACTCCGATTTAATGTTTTTTGTCTGATTTTAGATCAATTGTGTTAATACAGTATGTCAAAATGAAAACATAACTGTAAATTCAGACATGTGAGCTTGTACTAAAAGGGATGATACCAAACAAGGCAAATAAACAGTTTTTAAAGGTGAAATGTGGAGGGAAAATCAAATGTAGAAGAAGTAGTAGTAACTATAATTAATTACTTTTTCAAAGTAACTTCTCAACACTGTCAAGAACACAGAGTGATTTTAATGCTGAGTGCATGCCGACCCCGGCCCAGCAACCAAACCCTGACCTTGAACACGTAACAAAGGCAGTGACAAACAGTCAGGCCTCAGCCTGTTTTTATCTGTTCATGTCTCTAAAGTAGCATCGCTGTGGCCATCTGACAGCTAAACCTGGCTTGGATTATGCAACAAGATAATCCCAAGCACAACAACAAAATGGCTGAAAAAGAAAAAAAATCAACATGTTGCAAAGGCCTAGTCAAAGTCCAGGCTGCAACCTGACTGAAATGCTGTGACAGGACCTAAACAGAGGTGTGTATAAACAAATGCCTGCAAACCTCAAGAAACTGAAGCAAAGTTTTAGAGAAGAGTGGCCCAGAATTCCTCCACAATGATATGAGAAACTGATAAGGTCATACAAAAATGATTACATCAAGTATTTCCTGTTAAGTTCTACAAACTATTCAGTTGTGGCATGTAGCTTTTCACAGGACTACACAGAAGTCTGTGAAAAGTAATTTCTTTACTGTACCTTTTGTGCAGTATTTATGTCATATTGGGATATTTAAAAAATTATAAAATGTTAATTGGTGTGAGTGATATACAGGATATGCGGTGAGTTTGTAGCTCTTTCTGTGTTTATCTGGGTATCCCCACTTGCAAAGTTAAGTTATTTGGAAACTCTAAAGATGTATTCTGGTCTGAGGGGTGATTTTTCAAGTTGTATCACTAACTATTATCTGCTTCAGCCAATTCCACAAATCCAAAACAGAGAGAGACTTGTATTATTGTTACAGTTTTATCATTTTTTCGTGAGTAGATGATAAAGCATAAAAAAAAAAAAAAACACAATACAACCCCCCCCCAATCACAACACTTTCACCAATGTGGAAACATGGCATGCTGCTAATAGTTATGGGATTATTATATTTCAAAAGGACAGCTTAGCAAACACCCTGGATGCACATCAGGCATGCGAACATCTCCTGTCAAACAGCTTAACAAAACAGACAGCAGTGCTGCCAGATGTTCTTTAACACCAACGTAGCCCTTCACTCATTAAGCTTGTTAGTCTGGACCTGCTCCTGTTTTTGGCATCGTGTTCATACCTAAATACCCAATATGTATGTATGTATGTATGTATGTATGTATGTATGTATGTATGTATGTATGTATCTATCTATCTATCTATCTATCTATCTATCTATCTATCTATCTATCCATCCATCCATCCAATTGTCAAATTTATAATATACTTCAATAAAATATAATATTTACAATATAATATAATTTATATACTAAAATATTTAAAATCTTAACAGACATGTGGTGCAAGAAAAGAATGTCCATAAATGCATTCAGCCACACAACACTACGAGTGGAAGATATAAATACTACTAAGTGTATACTGTCAAATATAAACCCTGTCAGATGTTTTTATTGTTGGAAAGTTAATTAATAATTCACACATGCCTCAGACAGAATGTCACCTTCAACACATTCAGTTTACTCTACTGAAAGAGGAAAAACACGTTTTGGATTTGTGGTGTAAAAACAATGTAAAAGAACCTATATGAGAATGATGCTGTTATCCCCCCGTTTTTAAATCATATGAACAGAGGGCACCAAAGGACTTTTGAAAGCGGGAGTGAGGAAACTTTATGAACTTTTAAACTTTTATAGGAACCACAACACTGTCTTACTCAGCAACTTTCTCAAGGGCATTTTAGTCAACCAGACCCTGCAAAAAACTTTAAATGCACTACTGGCCAACATAAAACTTCACTTTGGGGACCAGAAGTGGGTCAAACACAGCAAAGCAAGCCTGGTTTATGGGAACCCTATGTGAAGCTGTATACAATACTGCAGGACGTTTAAAATTACTAGGATCCTGTGACACATTACATTTGAAGCTCTGGCTTTTACTGGAAGCCATCAGCGACACAACATCTTGTTATAATAACTGCACAGATGTTTTTTTTGGTTTGTTTTTTGCTTTGTACTTTCATTCTCTAACAACTTGTGAAGTGCAGAAGTAAAAATTAAACTGATTATTGCATATATTGTCATTACAAAAGCAATGTAATAGCATTTCCAGCGTTAGAGCAATGAAACCATGAATGTTTTCATTTTAGCAGCATAATTTCATCACAAACTGAAAAGCTGCGTAACTGTTAATGCTTACTGGAAATGTTCTCATATCCTAAATAACGTATTGAGGGAATGAGGAAATAGCACCTGTGGGTAAATTAGCAAACAGTCATGGTAACCATGCTAGAGATGTGAAAACACAGGGTGCTTTTATGCAGATGTACACCGCTCAAAAAGTATTAAAGGAACACTTTGAAAACACATCAGATCTCAATGGAAAAAATACCATCATGCTGGATGTCTACACTGATATGGACTGGCCATAGCAGTGTTAGGAATGGAAAGATGCGGCATTGGGCTCTTGCAGTGCTTAACATGATCCTCTTTAATCAAAGGAGCAGAGACCGGTCCTGCTGATGGGTTAAGGGTCTTCCCCTAGATTAACTGCTTGTCTCCTGGAATCCCTTCCATGCTCTCTACACTGTGCTGAGAGATGGATAGCCAAATGCAAAACTAATAGAAAAAAACATTCAGAAAAGATGTAAAAACCATTCCTATTTTGGCAGTTGTCTCATTGTTGCCCTTTTAGTGTACGTGTTGTTAATTTTACCAACACAAAAGCAGCTGAAAGTGATTAATAACCCCTTCTGTTACTTACCACACCAGATCAATATCCCACAGGTTTCACTGACTTGAGAGCAGACTCTACACTAATTAAAAATGTTCCTTTACTTCTTTTTTTGTGCAGTGTATGAACCCCAATTTTTATGCAGACTCTAATAATTAGATCATAACCTTATGTAGTTGTTAATTGCCATGGTTGTATGCACAGCTGAGACTATTTATAAATCACAGCTAAAAACAAACTCCATGACATCATCAGTCCATTTTGATGGTTGTAGTGGTGAAAAAAACAATAAAGGGAAGTGATTTACATATTAGAATATAAATGGAGCAAAGCTGGGAAGGTAGTTTAGGCAGACAAATCAAACTGAATGCAATATGTATCATTTATTTAAAGCTTCATTTCTAATTTCTCTATATAAAATGCCAGTATTGCTGTGGCCCTGCGTAGCTTCGTGCTGTTCAAATTCCTCATTCAATGCAGCATCTACCTGTAATCTCAGAGGGGATGTTTACTCATCATTACCTAATTTTAGGTGATATATTCACAGGGAGAGATGAAAACAAAACCTAGATGCCAAACTCTAAGTTTATTCTCCTGCTGTAATAAATCAATCTTTTCTAAGGTGAGTTGTCTGACAACTCTAATAGAGGAAGTCACAAAAGTTCTCACAACAATACTTAATGGAAAGCCATACACTGTCAGACATTTTCTGGCAAATGCATAAAAAATAAACTGGGGGGGGAAGAAAACTCCCTTGCAGTATATACTTCGTGTATTCTCCAGGTCTTCATCTTGGGATGAAGGTCCTGTACCAAAAATAGGACCATGCTCAGTATACCAAGGCTTTCAGAACACTTCTCAGTTGGAAGCATACAATATTTACTCTTCTGCCTCATGGCTTTGTAGCCTGTTAACATGCATTCCATGCTCTCTTGGGAAAATATATTTTTGTCTCCAGTGAACTTCAAATAATTTAGAAGGATAGCATTTAGCTGATTCACTTTAATTCTCTCTATATAAACTCTCTATATAATCTATATAGAGAGTTTAATCGCTTAGAGTAATTTATTTTACAGTACTTCCATTTTAGTACCATTTCCTTTCAGTAGCTGTCATCATATTTGTTTTGTGATGCAGTATTTAAAAGGAAATCCCAGTATTGTAAATTTCTTACTGTGTTTGATCTGATTCTGTATATTGCATTCATACTAATACAGCCTCTCTGCCTTGTTCCATAGTTTCTCTGGTTTTCTCCTGAATGATTCATGGAATTCATGGTACACATGTAAATGTGCATGCATTCTTCCATGGTACTATTTAAATCATTAGTCCTAAATTCTGAACATGACCAAGCTTGATTTCCATTCCCACCTTTCACCTTGAATGGATGTTCTACCTTAAGTCATTATTTGCCTGTAGAATCACTGTTGGACCTCAAGTTATTACACATCACACCCTGACTTCACCTAATCTGAAACTGAGTCACTCAGTAGAGATGTGGAAATGCATTTTTCATTGGCACAGAGTCAGAGGAATCACAAACAGAAGGAACAAAAAACACTAAAAGAAAAATATAATGGAGACTATCAATTCAGTCCCTGTCAGAAAATAAAGTCACCAGTGTGCCAAGAAGAGAAAAAAGTTCAGTCCATAGCTGAAGTTATTTAAACTCACCAGCACCTTTGTTAAGTTCACTTGCTCAACTGTACATTCAGGCAAATATCTAAACAAAAAAAATCAATGCACCTAGACATGCAGATGTGGTCAGGTTAATCTGCTCAAGTTCAAACCGAGTCAGAATGAGAAAGAAAGGTGATAGAAACAATCAGGATAGAACGGATGGGCTGAGCCAGCTAAAAACAGGAAACTGAGGCCACAACTCACACCTACTGGTAAAACATTGCCTGGTCTAATGAACATTAAGTTCTTCTGTGATATTTGGATAGTAAGGTCAAAATTTGGCAGAAACAACATGGAAACATCTAAGAATAGTAAATGAATGATAAGAAAGAAAACTACAAATTGCAAATTAAATAGTGTGGTTAATAATAAAAGACTGGAAAAATGTGTGATGTTAGTGGATGATCTCAAAATTTTCTATCTATTTTCCTTTACAGCTTATTCTGCTCAGGTTGGTGGAGGTCCTCACAGCTGCCATGGGGCTAGAGGCATGGTACACCTAACACAGAGAAAGCTTCACACCTATGGCCACACAGAAAGGTCCCAGCCAGCTGCTAGATTAAAACCCAGGATACCCTTGCCGTGGGACAACAGTGGTAAATGCACTACGGAGTCTCATCTCACAGCTAATTAGGTTAATTGGCAACCGGTCTGTAGCATGATTAGGTATAAAAACAGCATCATTGACAGGGTCTGTACTCACCATCTTGCCATTGTTCTGTGCCTGATTGCCTCTCACACTTATGTGTCGTCTTGAGTCCCAATTGCTGTTCTGATTCCTGATTGCTCCTGTTTCCACTGCCTGCCTGCCTGCCTGGCAACCTGCCATCCTGCAGTAAGCTTCCTGCCTGTTTGCATCTTCCTTCCTGTCCTTGCACAAAATGTAACATAATGTAAAATAAAATAAAATAAAATAATCAGTGCTTGTGCCTCCAGTGAGAGAAGAAAAATGTGTACAAGAAAAGAAGATGTGAGTATAGTTATGTGGTTTATTTAGAGACAGATCTTAATTTAAAAAGCAAAGCATTCAAGTGAAAGGAGCTCGAACTGTTGTGGTGTTACCACATATTCCAATATCTGACAGCAGACCACTTTCATTCAATACGAATCTAATTAACATTTTTTGCAAAATACTAGTTAATAATAATAATTATTATTATTATTACCTCACATGTCTCACTATCATTTGGGAGCCAAGTTTTGAGATACTTAACTATGATAATTAACATTCTCTGCCAACCGTGCTGATTTTTAAACAGTGCTTTGTAAGATATAATATCAAAACATGTTGTCAAAGAAGCTTGCAAAGAAAAGCGTCTGGACTTCTTTAAGTTACTTGAAGACTTGAAGAGGTGCATTTCAGACCCAGCAACACGCTCAGACAAAAACTGGTTCACCTGAAAGACAAAACGCCAAAACACAGACTTAACAATGTGATGTATGCTGTACAGTGCAGCGAGGAATGCCCAGACCTAAAGGACACTCTTTCGAGGATGCCAATGTTCACATTTTGGACAGAGAGGACAGATGGTTTGAAAGAGGAGTGAAAGAAGCCATCTATGTCCACTGTGAGCGACCATCTTTGAACAGAGGCGGTGGTTTACGACACCAACTCTCTGCCATCTATAATCCAGTTTTGAGATCCCTTCCCAGACATCTTAACGCCCACTCACATCCTGGGCCATCTAATCTCAGGAATTCGCATGATAAGGTGGGGCCAGGTTTCACAATGAGCTCACCCGAAACTCTGGCTGATTGGGACCCACACCCAGTTTCACACCTTGGCTCAGGCGATTAGAGGATCATCAGGGGGTCCTTTTGTCCCTCTGTGGGGGGATACTCCCACTAGGTTCATATCTGGGACTCTCCACCATTTGACCTTAGAACTGAAGAAGCTTCTCGGATGAGAGGTGAAACGTCTTCAAGCAACTTAAAGAAGTCCAGACGCTTTTCTTTGCAAGCTCATTTGACTACAATGACCTGGATGACTGAGAACCTTCACAGACATCAAAACATGGTTTTGTTGTTTTATATAACTAGTGGATAACTTATTTCTACTGATATTGTAATGAATAACTTATTGTTCTTAAAACATTTAATTTCCTAGTTAAAGAAAGCTTTCATTTCCCTGATGTAACCCATTCTATAAAAAAATTATTAGAACTGTAGTTTAAACTTGAACGGGGGGAGAAATCTCTCCCCCTGATAGGTCATGTTTCCCTCCAAGGTATACAACAGCAACTTAGCTCAGTTTGTGATACAGCGAATGCGAGAGGAATGCAGTCAAGAAATAGGAAATGTAAACGCCCAATGAAGAACAGTAATCTGAAACTTGCAAGAGAGGCTTTAATGTGGTAAATTGCCCCAAGTACAGTATTTTTTACTGCATGCAATCCTGCTGTGGAATTTAAAGAAAGTGTGTGGGTATACATAAACATCTCCATAACTGGTTAAGCAAAATCCAGAAAAACACAACACAGATAAACATCAGATTACACACAAACATCATAAAATACCCATGAGGCCCACTCTGCACTGCATGCAACCTGGTTCACGTGGTATTTTATGTTCATTATTTTGTGTCAGGAATTTACACTTATTTGCTCCATTAAATATTTAATCTATGACATTTGAAATTTCTCCCAGTGAAGAAATTTAGCATGGTTGGAATTTTCTTTTACCTAAATTATATTTAGGGACCATTAACTACTTATCATCCAACATTCCAGCTAAAGTAATATGTTTTAGTATGTTCCTACATACCGCCATACCACCAGTAAGACTTTATAGAATTCCTTTCACAGACCCTCTCTGTCAGGTTAAACTGATCTGCAAAATTTGTGCAGAGCAAGTTTAAGCTTGGGGCAAGGTAATAGATGTCAATGAGAGACAAAATCATGTATTTATTTAGCATGTGAGTGAGAGGTGTTAAGACTAGTCTTGAGAAATGTAAAATTTAGCTGTCAAGACTGTAAAGTCGTCGCCATCTCTCCAGTCTAATGTTGTGGTGATTGTGGCAGGATCCTGCAGCTCCTTGCGTGTTATAGGATGGAAATCGTATCAGATTTCCATCACCGAGTGTACTGAGGGCTTTTGATACTGAGTGCTTGCAGAAGGGAATATTAAGAAAAGTTGTTTGAAATGTCAAAACAAGTCAGAAGTGTTTTAATTAAAAGTTCAGCTGGCATATTGTGGCATTATTGTGAAGCTAGAAATTGTTTTTTCTTTTCTTTTGAGAATTATTTATGTATTGTATCCAAAGACAAATGTATCTGCTGTTGGCATTTGTTGACAGTGGGCATTATTTTCAGTTAACTTCACCTATTGGCAGATCTTCTTTGTATTACAGTTGTGTAGAAGGGCATTTGTTCTTAAAAATCCAAATAGGCTCTGGAGTAAACTTATGAAAATAGCAAGAGGCAAGTTTGGCACTTATTTGACTGTCTTTTTCTCCTTTTTTTTCTTTCCAAATTACTATGTTAGAGAAGCATAAATCAGATTTTTTTATTCATCTCTGATCCCACTGAATTGATTGCCACAGTGCTTGTCAGACTCGCAGCTTGTATATCTCACAGTACAGCTATTAGGATTAAATGCAAAGTGCAGAGAATTAAGGACAAATTCCCTTGTCTATATAGAGTTTAGGAATCAAAATGTATTCTGGGTAGTCTATGTTGTTGTGTATGTAAAATCAAACAAATACAGAAGCCAACAGGTAATAAGGAGGAAAACACACTAATGAGCACTGAAAAATAACACATAAATGACCTGTGAGAAAGTCAGCAACATGAAACGGTACAGAAAGTAGCTAAACAGCGAGGGTGCTTGACCCGTAAGAACTTTTTTTTTTTTTAGGAGCTACTGATGCTTAAGTTACCTGACCTCTTCTTTCCTCAGTAACTTCTTAACATGGTGCTTACCAAAAAGCACCATGTTAAGAAGTACAGTATTTGAGCACTAGGAACCCAGTCATACGCTCTCAGCCACTGAACCATGGCTCTGTGATACATGCAGATAAACTTTTTTTGCTCTTACCCTGCAAAAACACTTAATATTTAATGCTCAACTATATTCTTTTTTTTCTTTTTCAGTTATGTTCTTAAGTTTATATTTTTATAGCAAGCAGAAATGCATACACACTTTTTACACACACAGTTTTGCTTAGAAGTTGCAGTAAGCTGCAGGAGATATTTTATTTCAAGCTAACATGAAAACAATCATGGAAAAGTGTTTAAACAGACATTATTAACACATTTACATGTATATACATATTAGATCCCTAGCTTAATCGATTCTGACGATTAAGAACACTGGAATAAAGTTTTTGCTCACTACCAACTTTGTGGCTTTAAATGTATTTTCTCCCCCTGCTGGTAATGCAACTTCTGCATGCGTGTACATTTCACGTTTTGGAGAAGCAAAGCTTTTTCTTTTAACTGCTATCTACGCTGTGCATTATTGGCTCCAAGGCTCCAACTCCTCGTTGCTGCTTCCAGTCAGGAAAAGGAAAAAAAAATCCCCATTTTGTAAAATGCTTCCATTCTAGTCACATGGTCACATGAAGAACTTTCAAACCCAAAAGCTTCATCTGTCTCTGTATATTTCATGATCAATATAGACTTGCGTGAACAACATCTTGCATTGTTACATGATGATCTCTATAATAATCTCTATTCAGCATTATACAGACTTATGTTGTATGGTACAATACTTTCCCAAAGGCACCAACTTTGCAAGCACAAGATAAACGTGTTAAGAGTTAGGACACAGTTGGCATCAGGTGAGATAGAACATTGGTAGTGCAAAAAAAAGACCAGAGATGTATGAAAATGTAAATCATAAACATTCTGTCCTGCAGACAGACCTGCAGCTGCCCCAGCATTATGTTGAAGGGATAATCGTGGTTGTTAATAAGTTGAGATCTTGAGATTCAGTCATGTTTTGGTATTTTTTACAGTCTTTCTTGCTAACTAGATAAGCTACATTTGGCAGTATTTGTACAAAAAAACGCACAATTACGAAAGAGCTTCTAATGCATCTTTACTGTTGCAATAAAGTAAAGTATTCAAGTGCTCTCCAATCTAGTGGAAAAACTTTCCAGAGTAGATTGGACACGTTAAGACAATACTCCCCCTCAATCAAGGACTAAATGTTCAATTGAATTTCCAGTACCAGGCAGGTAATTGAAAACGCAATAAAGTCAGACCTGGCAGAGCCAGCTGGGCGTCTGGCTTTGAATCTTAATGCCTCTTTGCAAGTTCTGTCACGACTTCAAGCCTCTAACCATCTCTTCTAACTTCCTGAGATGTGGGTCAGACTCTACAGGCCATCTGGTTTGGTGCTGTCACACAAAATCTCAAAAGCATCTGCTGCAGCTGCTGATGAGACATTCCTACTCATCTGAAGAAGTGAGCTTCCTGGATTTGAAAGTGAAGTAGATCCACTGTCAACATCCATTAGTGTGTTGGTAATTGAAACTGAGTGCTAATAGACCCTTGGGCAAATTGGAAATACACTTCAGCAGTTAAAAGTATAGAGAAGTAACTCAGATAAGATGCCTTGGAGACACTTGTGCACATGCTGGAACATCCAGATACATGCTTATTTCCATCTGAAAGACTTGTCAATTATTTAATTCTGTCCCATGTCAAAGTTCACATGTATGTGCTGTTGCTAACATCAGTATATTTAAATAATAAAAACAAACATAAGTCACACCTTTTTCAGTCTCCTTAAGAAGATCTACTTAAGCACCTTAACACGCATCAGAGTAATTTGAATGACAAATTTATTCTCCTGTGTCTTCCTAACTCTGGAAGCTTTTATAATATGTGGATGTCATTATGGTTAGGTTAAGCCAGGTTAAAATCTGGCTTCAGCTCTGCTCTCTTTTCATTTTGCATTATTTTTATCTTAATGATGATGCATTTGAAAAACATGTAACAATACAAACTGTAACTGAAACATTGTATGTTAAATAGTAAATAATAATATCATAACATATGTATGGCACAGGATACTTACCCCTCAATAGCAGATTCCTGAAAAAACAGGGGATGTATAGAGCTCCTATAGAGCAGTTCACCACAATAGTACTGCTGGGTGTACTAATCTGATCTGTTGAAAACAGTGCACAGTCTCAGCTTACTGGAAGGGACCAGACCTCTAGCCAGGGAAAGGGGTGACATAAGCAGTGCATGAGAAAGTATAAATATGGGAAAGATGGGTTAGGCTAAAAGATGCTAGGCTAAAAACAATCTAACAGGCTGAATTGCCTGTAGACTCTGGTGTCCATTGTCTGCTCCCTGGGAAGTAAATTAGGCTAAGAGACAGAGTTACTTCATTCAGCATCAGAAATCAACAGAAAAGTATCCATGTGCTTTAGGGATGATCTGGGTGATTTGTTGAAATGATGAAAGAACATGATGCAAGTTTGTTTTTGTTCATCGCAGCTAAAGTAGTGGAATTAAAGGTTGTTAACGTTTTCACAGCGTAGTTTATAAAATGACTGAGTTTATACACAGTTGCTTTCACAATTATTAAAGTGTGTGTAAAGACTATTTTAAAACATAGTCCTCCATGTCCCCCAAGAGAAAGGCACTAGGGTATATACCGGTACGAAATTATATTACACACGCATATAAAATTCCCCTCTCTCCCCTGCGGGTGGTCTATCCTTCAAGCTCGGGTCCTCTACCAGAGGCCTGGGATCTTGAGGGTCCTGCGCAGTATCTTAGCTGTTCCTAAGACTGCACTCTTCCTATCACGGAGGTCTTCTTCTTCTTCTTGTCTACTTCCACTATGTCTGGTTGGTTAGTCACCACCATCTTGTCCATCTGCATCTAGAAGTCCTACAGGATCTTAGCTCGGCCATTCTCCACAACTCTAAGGGCATCTCCCATTTTGACCTTGGGATTTTCAGGCTGATGTTTCTGTATACTACTATGGCGTTCCACGTATGCCTTGCCTGCTAGCATCTTGTACCCTGCTGTTATGTGCTGGATTGTCTCAGGGGCATCTTTACACAGCCTGCACCTGGGGTCTTGCCTGATGTGATAGACCCCAGCTTGTGCTCAGACCATGTTCCTGTGCTGACACGATTAGTGCCTCTGTGCTGTCTTTCAGTCCAGCTTTGTCCAGCCACTGGCAACACTTCTGGATGTCATCTGCTGGTGGTACATATAGATTTACTCTATGTTTTGCTTCTTGTAATAGAAATTCCTGAAATATAACAATCCATAAATTATTTGATGTTGAAGCATTTTACACCAGCAGCTGTATAAGCCCATTGTGTTCGTTTTCCCCAACACACTTGCACTTATTTTTTCTATGGCAGCTGTTGAACCAGGACGTGATATCTGCGTCTAATAGGCTTAAGTGTAAATTGGATAATGTCAAGCTGTAAATGTATGACATTCCATACTTGTTATCTTGCCATCTTTATTTGTACGGAGGGGGGACCATTTGCTTCTGTTTGTTCTTTAACAAGTCCACCGATTGATCACCTTCATCTGTGCTTTGTCTGACTTTTTGTTTTATTATAAACCCAGTGTTAATTACCAGACAGAACTGACAAATTCAACAGTCCCCACACATATATAATAAAATGTTGCTTTTTCTCCACTCTTGCCCACTTCTAGGCTCTTTCAACACTCAAAAATGTTTCTAAAAACATCAAAATCAAAAAATCAAATTGTCCAATTGTACATACATTTAGTGTCAAGTGTGTATAATTATGTTTTCTCTGCAAATGACATTTGTTACTTTCTTTTCACAGTGACATTTACAATTCCCATATTTTCTAGGACATGATTTAATTTATACCTCTTCAAAGAAATGTTGCTTTGAGCTGAATGAGACCTCAAAAAAAACCTCAACAGTTCCAGCTGCACATACTGTGCAATGCTGCCCAAAACAAACATCCATAATAAATAAATACATAATAAAACTAAATTGTAAGGAGGAAAAAAAGAAAAAGAAAGACAACAGCACTATCAATTTTATTATAAGTATGTTAGAACATTACAATAACATGTTTCCTACTGGTATCATGAATATTTATTGCACCATTTTGTAAACCATGTAGTCAATTTAATGAAGCGAAATTATTCTAAGTGTTGTTTCTTGGTGGGGGTTTTTCTAAGTGCACCACTGAAACATGACTTGAATTAATCTTAAGTACTGGAGAAAGTAGCATCCCAAGGGTACCAGATTGAAAACTGTGCACTTATTGTAATGTATTAAAAGGAAAACACATTTATTTTTCTCTTTGTCTGAATTTAACGAAGCACCACCATCCTAAAACAGAGTTGTCTCATTCTACCCTGGCCTCACATCCCAGTGGAATTCTAAGGTAATTATGATGTTTAGTGTATCATCTCTTTTTAAATGGTTACTCACATCGTCATCAATTATAGAGTGACCATAAAAAACACAATTTTCCTTTCACGCAGAGAAAAGATTAATTTAAAAACTGGCTTGGTAAACAAAGTGACTGTGGCAGACATGAGCGAGATAAAATCATTGTTGTGCATTATATGCCAGTTATTTAAAATATGAAAAAAGTAATTACCCCAAAATAAATAAAGTGGTAGAAATCTGATGAGTTCATAATTTTTAAATGCTTTTACTTTGATAGATAGATAAAAGGATTTATTTCAAACATGTAAAAGAATAAAGTGTACTTCATAGTTGGCAAACAAAACAAAACAAAACAATGTGATACCCAATAACCACGAAAAACTCTAGGAACAGTGAAAATGCCTTGAGCAACTTCCCATTCCTTTATTTTTTGCTTCCAAGAAGTTGGACTTTCTGGTAATTTTAAAGTCATCTCGAGCAATATTTCTCCAGGCTTTATAAATGTCTAACATTTTTCTTCTTTAGACACTGGCTGCTTTTTCACTCATTTTCAGTCCAGTATTTGTACCGATCATTTTCAGTAGAATGTTTTTTGTTGTTTGTTACACCACTTAACATTGACCAATGACTCCATCTCACCTCTCTGCGTAGCAGCAGATACATCTAACCTTTCAGTTGATGAATCTACTGGTTGCTAAAACAACATTGGACTTGGTCTCAGTGAAAGACTGACTGTCAAGAACGCATTCTTCAGGAAAGGAAACAAAGCAAACAAGGTCATGGTACATGACAGCATATGTAAATTTTCAGCTTTCACAGTATATTACTGCATCCAGATAACCTCGCCGACTTCTACTCCAGAGTCCAATATAGCAGGGGTAGTTTAGAGATTACTTGACGATTGGCTGCTTTGAGCTAGGGTCCTTCCAAGCTAGCCTGGGTCTCATGCTTATCCTAATGACCTGTATCCAGCAATCTCAGCTACACAGCAAAATCTCCAGTGTTAAATTAACACTAGAGAGTGTCTATATGGGTCCACACCTCTGAGTGTTAAATACAACACTGTTGAGTGTTAAATTAACACTTTTGACAGTGTTATATGTTTAAAAGTAACCCAGTCAGTTTTGAAGCTTAACAATGGCTAACACTGAGCAGTGCTGGTTTTCTAACACTGGAATATTTCTAACATTTTGAGTTATTTTCCAGTGTTAGAAAATCAGCACTGCTCAGTGTTAGCCATTGTTAATCTTCAAAACTGACTAGGTTACTTTTAAACATATAACACTGACTGGATTCTACGTTAGCATAGATCCCTCCAGAGTTTTGTGCACACGGTTTAGGTAAAAATTAAAAAGGTTGAGGTTTTACATTTAGTTCAGTATTACCTGTTGCCTGTGTCTTTGTCTTTTGGGAAAATACTTTACACAAGTAATGGCTCAAAGAGGATTCCTTTTTTTTTTTTTTTTTTTTTACTGTGCTGCAATTGTTTACTGGATTATTTGTGCCATTAATTAGTGTCAACGAATTTTTATTCGATCTCCGCACAGGATATGCTTGTGAAGATGGAATATGGGGGAGAGCAGAAGTGCGTTGAAGTTCCACAAAGTGATGAATGAAGGACATGCATATTGTATTGAAGAAATAAGTGATGAGAACGCTGTTATTTGCATTTACCATGTCAGACCTTTTGATAAACAAAATTCTAATGAAAGTGAGAACATGTATACTGTTACATCTTTCAGAAAATGTTTTGAAATTGTGGTGCACAGTTCAGAATAAATGTTTTTCAAAAACCATTGCATCTTTTTAGTAAATGTTTATTTCCAAAAGAAATTTCTAGAAGTTCAGAACAGTAAAATTCCCGCTTTTTAGAATGAATTAGAAGATAACTCTTACGTAGTTAAACTAAAATACTCTTTGAGAGTTAATATATAAACTCTTAACACCAAGTGTTAAATTATCAACTCCAGACAGATTTGGTGTTTAACACTAAATCAGAGTTAGAATAGAATAGAATTAGAATAGAATTCAACTTTATTGTCATTGCACATGCACAGGTACAGGGCAACGAAATGCAGTTTGCATCCATCCAGAAGTGCTTTAGTGATATAGATATATTACAATATATATTAGCAATAGTATAGATATGTAAGTATACTACAGAAATGGGTCTATTATGGTATGTTATAATGTACACGGTATGAAGTATGTTGTGAATATTCTATAACTAAGTATGTAAAGGCTGTAGTGAGTACAAGCTATGTGAACAGGATATGAATATGAAATATAAATATGAAAAACTATACAGAATATGAAATAAATAACTTTACAGAATCCGAGATATACAGCTATACAGAAATGGGAACTATGCAAGTTGTAAACAGTTGTAGGATTAAAGATTATTGAATGTACAGAATGATTATTTACACAGAGCTATACAGTAGTGCAGTTAAGATAAGTGAGGGTGTAGATAGTTTCTACAGAGGCTATATAAAGTGCTAGTGGTTGTGAGTGGTGGTTCACTCCATGTTATTATTGTGTGTTTGAGGGTACAGTTGTCCATTGTGGGTGTGTGTATGTTCAGTCCATGAGTTTAACGTGGGTCAGATGTCAGGAGGCAGAGTTCAGGAGTCTGACAGCTGTGGGGAAGAAGCTGTTCCGGTACCTGGTGGTCTTAGTCCGGAGGCTCCTGTGGCGCCTCCCAGAGGGCAGGAGGGTGAAGAGTCCATGTGATGGGTGACTGGGGTCTTTGATGATTTTCCCAGCCCTTTTCAGACACCGCTTCCTGTAGATGTCTTTTATGGCAGGAAGTGGTGCTCCGGCGATGCGCTGGGCAGTTTTCACGACCCTCTGCAACGCCTTCCGGTCCGAGGCAGAGCAGTTCCCGTACCAGACTGTTATACAGTTGGTCAGGATGCTCTCGATGGTGCAACGATAGAAGTTCACCAGGTTAACGTACCAACTCTCCAAAAAGAGTTAAATTAACACTCTCTGGTGTGGACCCATATAGACACTTTAATAGTGTTGAAATCAAATCCGACAGTGTTAATTTGGACATGCTGGATTTGCTGTGTGTGTTTTTAGAACTCCTTACAACAACACCCCAGCATTTTCTCCTTCCAACCCTGATATTTCACATAGCCCCTCAGCCCTTTAAATGTTTGGCAGCCATGAGCACCAGGATACATAACCATCATCAGCCGACCCCCTCAGGTACCACCTGGTGCTCTCAACCATGTTCCTGCCAACAACAGCAGTTTTTTAAGGTACATACAAATGTGAGTTAGACTGTAAAAATAGCAAATTCTTTTCAACAGGTGGAGACTAGCTAAAAAGAAGGGTGGCAAACTAAGGGTATCACAAATTAGCAAGTAAAAATAAATACACACATAAATAATTCCACAATGCTACATCACAGTTTCAAGCAACAGCCACAATTCCCAGTAAACTAAAGTGTAAGACACTGGAAACAGTCTGCTGTAGTGCAGAGTCTCAAAACACTTTTCACATAAGCTTGTATTTGCATAATGTAACCAACCCATCCTGAATAGTAGTTTTTTTTTTATTAGCTAATCTGGCTTAAAGTATTTGTACAAAGAAAAGGAAAACACGAAATAGTGAATCCCACTCGTAGAAGTGAAGAAGCAGACAGACATTTCTTATACACATATTAAATGCAGTAAACATCAAGCTTATTGTCATCCGCCCCAAACAAAGATGAGGATAGCAAAATATAAAATGTCTCAATGTGCCAATGATTCATATAAATTAGACAAGCTTGGACACAAATAGTAGTCACCTTTCTCACTCCGTATGTGTTAATAGACCTCTCTGCATTGAATCATATCTGTTATTAACCTCTGTCTCTCTTCCACAGCTTCCTTCTCTCACCCCAACCGGTCGCAGCAGATGGCCGCCCCTCTCTGAGCCTGGTTCTGCCGGAGGTTTCTTCCTGTTAAAAGGGAGTTTTTCCTTCCCACTGTCGCCAAAGTGCTTGCTCATATGGGGTCATATGATTGTTGGGTTTTTCTCTGTATCTATGAAGCGCCTTGAAGCGACTGTTGTTGTGATTTGGTGCTATATAAATAAAATTGAATTGAATTGAATAGACAATGTACAAACAGGTAATATTTGGCTTATAAAGGAATATGAAGCTTATAACTAGAAGGGGATAAGGTGGTGAAATTTTTGCAGTTGTAGCGGTAATGATTGTTTGATAGCACCGCACAGCAAAATGACTTTCTTTAACCCCTCTGCAAGGTGAGGTAGAACTTTTTGCAAATTTTAATGTGCTGGCAGGAGGCTTTGTGTTGAGTAAAACAGAAAGAGGCAATTTGATTTCACCAACTGGGGGAGTGGTAGGGTCAAAGTTCAACCAGCAAAGATGGAAAGCAAGCACTCCTTTGGAAAAACTCAATTTACTGAGCTGCCACTCAGTAATTTGGTCTCAAATTACGAGTTGGGATAAAAGAACGAGAAGCTATTGTAAGGGTTAAACAAACAACACAAGGATGCAAGAAGGGAGCCAAGAGGAAAATGTGAGCATGAGTTGTAATTGCTCTTTGAATGGTTATTTATTTTGATAAAGGCTAACTATGCATGTTTTACTACAGGCATTTTTGTTCTTTGACTATGACAATAGGCTGTGGGCTGTCTTTAAACGTGTAAATAAGTAGTGGGTATACAGTAGAAGAAATGGCTGGTGACTTGGCCGGTTTATGAAATACATGCATAAATTGTATATATACTACATTTTATATATATATTTACAGCCAACCAAGTGCATTTGTACACTTGTGTTTTTGGAAGTTTAACCACTTTGGACAACATCAAGAAGTTATCCTTCTATACACAAATAATAACTTAAACAAATCTAGTAGCAATCATGAACAAATTGTTCTGTCTTTATTTATTCTCTGCTTTCTCGTCATTTTATTTTATTTTTTGCCTTAAATCTTTTGAACTTCCCTGTTTGTGCATTTCTTGGTATAGGTGTTTTTTATGTGCCCTTATTTTTAAATTTTACTTAATTTCTGTCTTAAGCTTTTGAGCCTTCTTCCTTCTTTATTTTGGTTTATGGTGATAGCCTGCTCTACCATCAGTGGTTTCACCTGTTTCTCATTTTCCTATTAGCAGCTAGTCTATATGAACAATCCCTTGGTAGGTGTTGATTTGCCATTTCATTCAGTATGTCTCACCCTGCATTTTCTGCATTGTTCCCTTTACTCTATTTTGCCCTCTGACAGTATTTCCTTATGTCTTTAAGACCGCTTTTATAGTTTGAAGCCTTGGATTTAAGTCTGCATTCAAACAGAACCTAATAAAAGAAAAGAAGACCCATATATTAAAATAATAGATAGATAGATGCTGTTAATGTTTGTTCATGGGAAATAATCCCTGTAACACAAAACAAACCCTGAATGTCATCAACATTTGAACGTTTACCCCTAATTGACTTAAAATGCAGACAAAACAAGATCTGTCAGTAGGAAGTGTTAGTTGATGACAATTCTGGAAGTAATATTTCCTTTTCTCTTCAAACCCTGTGATAAAAGTCAACAGCTATAGATTCCTCTGAGCAAGTGCTTGAGGATCAGAAATTGAAGGTAATCGAAGCCCACAAAGCCAGCGAAGGCTATAAAAAGCTACCAAAGTGCTTCTGGCTAGAAATTTCCACTGTCTGAAATGTCATTAAAACATGTCAGTTATTGGGATTGTGGAAGTTAAGACAAGCTCTAGAAGACCAAGCAAACTTTCAGAAAAAAACAGCATGTCTGCTAGGCAGAAGGACAAAGCAAATCCATCATATGACTGCAAAAGAGAGGTAGAAAGCTTTAGCTCCAGAGGCATGCTGGTGCCACATTTTACTGTATGGGGACAAGTTCAACACTAAAGAGAAAAAATAAAGGAAACCATAAGATATCACAAAAATCTGTAAAATTGAGTTCCTTTATGAATACGTTTGGAGATAGAATAGAATAGCTTTTTACTGTCACTGTTACAAGAACAATGAAAGGCAGTTTGGCATTTCCCCATGTGTGTGAAGTACACAATAGCGTAAGTATTTACACAATAACAGACAAATTTACATTTACACAAGAAAGATATGTACAATACACAAAACAAAAAGAAAAGATGTGATGTGATGTAATGTAAAAACAACATGCTGGCATTTGTTCAGCTTGGCTGAGGAAATATTCTGATTGGGGGTTATGTTGCACCCAGTGGCAGAGCACACATCATAAGGATAAAAAGAAGAGTGAACTTCACTAGATATCAGGAATTTGTGGATGCAAATGACATGTAGTCAACAAAGCAAAAACAGGGGCCTAATTCAAAAGCAAACCTCGAGGTCCAGCATGAACCTCTTCAGGGAACATCAGCTTTTGGAACAAAGCATACGATCACTTGAATTGAGTGAGTAAAAGAAAACTTACAGGTTCCTCTGTAGTGTGTGACTATTCCCAATTCAGGAATAAAAGCACTCCCCTATAAAAGGTGTAACATGCTGTGATATTTGCCAGAAGGGGTTGCTACTGAATTACTAAGATATGCACATGGCATAGATATTGTTTTTGTAAGTTCATGAAATAAATGTAACAATGCAATAACGTTTGGGACTGAGGAACATTTTATTTCATATCTTCTTTCTGCGGGGAGTGGATGCCTTTTGAAAACGAGTGCAATGTGTGCTTTTTCTCAGTGGTATCCAGACTTCATACCTACCTGTAGAAGTAACCAAACAAGGTAGCTTGAAACTTCTTATCTTTTAACCATAATATCATTGTTGTGTACACAGATTTTTTTCGATAAAGAAAGTATTTACAAAATGTATTTTCTAAATCATGTACAATATTACTTCATTTATTAATTACGGAAAGCTCACACTGATATTTTTTTCCAGTTTCTATTACACTTACTAGTTTTTACTGCCTGTTTTCAGCTTAATAACAGTTTAGTTGCACGTGTACATTTCCTAGCAGTGGACATCTGGCTCATTAATAAATTGTGCTTTTAAGACAGATCACTGCTGTCAGCAATCAGACGAGGCCCATTCCATTCCACTGGTGTTTATTTTTACATAAAATAAAACCGATACATTAGCAAGGAATAATAATTAAACAGTCATGTCACATACGGTGTCGCAGTAAGATGAGCTCTGAATTTGTGCTGGAACTAAGCATATGTGTTCACAAGTACACGTTAGTGCTAACTTGACAGCGTGTTAGCAGATGTTTGGCTCTGCATGTGTCGTCTGATAAATCCTCTGCCTTTCTGGCAATGTGAAATTTTGGCTCCTCTCCCTGTTTTATCATGGGGAGACAGCACAGACCGAAAATCTGACACTGAAAATTCTTATAGCCGGGAATGTGAAACAGCTTGGCCATAATTAAAATTAATGCATGGAGGAGAAGTAAGGAAATGAACCATCACAACTAAGATCAGTTCTTATTATGAATTACTCATCCAGCTTTTTTTACAGGTCAGGGACTGATCTGCCTTTATAAAACTCAAATAAGTTGAATGAGTCTTGGTTGCGTGGTACCTAAGGAGAAAAAAAGAAAGTGTCAGAATAGGATATTAAAAGTGTGAGTCATCCATGAAAGGCAGAATACAGTATTATATCCTATGTCACATTTTTTTTTTAAATCCTGAAATATACGTTTTGCTTCTTCACAATCTATTTTACACGTTTGCAAAGAGTTTTCTACTTGGAATGAAATACAAGGTTGTCACGTATTAGAATATTGGCCTCAGTTACAACGAGCAGAGCAATGTAACAGAGTTCTGTTTCAACTCCAGCAATATGACTCACACACTGTCATGCGTGATGCCAGGTGCTTCTATACGCAGCAGATAGCTCCTTTCAGTGGACAAATGAGACTTGTATTAGAGGGATGTGATATAAGATTGCTTTAGTCTGTGTTCAGGTGGAGATGAGCTCCATCCTGTTATCTATAACAGAGCTGCTCATTACTCTGCAGCAAGCTAAGCGGAAACAAATGCAATCTGTATGGAAATGCATGCTGCTTAGTCACAATGCTGACTTTTGGTAACAGAATAGGGCGTTTTCTCTGTGCTTATGTCATGTTTTCAGTATAGCAGAGGAAGTAAATGAAAGAACTGACATCTAACTGCAACAATCTGGGATCATTGATGAATTAAACTTGAAATTCTGTAGTCACGATTACAAGTTCAACCACAGCATTGCAAGTGCGCTGATGCTCTTAACAAACATTCAAGCTCATATTCACACCTATGGCTATATTACGACCACCACTTAACCTAATGTGCATGTCTTTCGACTGAGAGGCAGCTGGAGTACTCAGAGTATTCATGTAGCCACAGGGAGAACATTCACAAACTCAACCTTCTTATGTTCAGGAAACAGACCTAGCTACAACCCTTAAGGGATTTAGTTTTTCTTAAAATGCTGTTATTGTTTGGTTTGTTTGTTTAATTAAAATTGTAAGAAGTGAATATGTCTTCGACATCTGGGTCGCATATTATTTTAGCATAGTTTCAATACTTTTAACTGAGTCTGCACAGTGAAAAATGTAGTCATTTAAACTGATATGTCAAATGCTTGTGTTGACTCACATTTGCAATTTATGACACCCCCACCCCCCTCACACAAACACACACACCAAAGAATTCCACAATCATTATCCTGCTTGTAATTACCTCTTTTTCACAGTTGGCAGGTTTTATTCATGGTAAATCCACTATGGCACGAATACTGAATTAGTAGCTGTGAACTGGTAATGAAGTCCTTCACTCCATTATTCTATGTGCCAAACTGATGAAGTACAACTGTGTTATGTTTTAGGGATCACTAACTTGTTGTGAGAGCTCTCTCTCAGTGCTTGTCAAAATTAAAAAGTAAAGTTTCTGTCTGCCTTCTTATCTCAACAAAAGTGTGGGATTTATCAACAGCTTCTCTGCAGGAAAAATTGTTAAGCAGACAATACAAGAAGACAACTCTTTTATTTTATTTTATTCCCACACCCTCCACTGGAATCTCAGATTTTTTTATTATTCTTTATTCACAGCATTTCTAGAATGGGGTTTGATGAAAAGCCTTATGACTTCAAATCTGACAGTATATTCAATTTAAAATCTACAGTGGGTGATGTGACTTTGAGAAACAAACAAAGAATCCCAAATAAGTGCTGAATTCCATAATGTCATAAAAAAAAGCAAATCTTTTAGTTTAGAACTGCTGAGCTTGGGGACAATTGTTTTGTTTTACTGACCCAAGCAGACAGCTGAGGTTGAGCTGCAGACATAGCCAGCGCTGGGCTGGACAAAAAAGTATATATATATATATATATATATATATATATATATATATATATATATATATATATATATATATATATATATATATACTTTTATATATATATATATACTTTTATATATATATATTAGGGGTGCAACGATACACAAAATTCAAGGTTCGATACTTTCGTGTCACGGTTCAATATTTTTTCGATACAAAAACGCCTTTCTAATTTGTCATTTATTAAAAGTATAAATATAGGTTTTAACTCAAAAGTACAGTTTTTAAATTTAATGTTGCTGAAACAACAGAATAATAAAATAAAATGAATCTATCTGATCGAGAAATCACTCATCTTTGGAGTTTATTACAGAGAAATGTCTCTTTCCAAAATAAAAGCTATACTATACGCTTCTTCTGGGCTATATTCTCAGAAGCATATTAAACATATCAGGTCCCCATAAGGAGAATCATGTGCTAACGGCTGTCTAAATGACTCGGGTAAAGTTTGTAGCATGCGTGCTTGTTGTTTTTGTTGCTTCCACTTGTCTTTGCACTAGGATGATATCGGTGTAAATGTGCAGTCATATGTGAAGCCTAGGCGGAGTAGTCGAACGCAGATCCACTGAGCGCTCAACACAGACAGCATTGTCAGAAGAAAAGTTGATAAACTAAATTTAAAAAATTGTACTGTTCGATACATATGTGTACTGAACCGGAAGCACTGTATCGAACGGTTCAATATCAATATATATCTATACAGGGAGTGCAGAATTATTAGGCAAGTTGTATTTTTGAGGAATAATTTTATTATTGAACAACAACCATGTTCTCAATGAACCCAAAAAACTCATTAATATCAAAGCTGAATGTTTTTGGAAGTAGTTTTTAGTTTGTTTTTAGTTTTAGCTATTTTAGGGGGATATCTGTGTGTGCAGGTGACTATTACTGTGCATAATTATTAGGCAACTTAACAAAAAACAAATATATACCCATTTCAATTATTTATTTTTACCAGTGACACCAATATAACATCTCCACATTCACAAATATACATTTCTGACATTCAAAAACAAAACAAAACAAATCAGCGACCAATATAGCCACCTTTCTTTGCAAGGACACTCAAAAGCCTGCCATCCATGGATTCTGTCAGTGTTTTGATCTGTTCACCATCAACATTGCGTGCAGCAGCAACCACAGCCTCCCAGACACTGTTCAGAGAGGTGTACTGTTTTCCCTCCTTGTAAATCTCACATTTGATGATGGACCACAGGCTCTCAATGGGGTTCAGATCAGATGAAGAAGGAGGCCATGTCATTAGTTTTTCTTCTTTCATACCCTTTCTTGCCAGCCACGCTGTGGAGTACTTGGACGCGTGTGATGGAGCATTGTCCTGCATGAAAATCATGTTTTTCTTGAAGGATGCAGACTTCTTCCTGTACCACTGCTTGAAGAAGGTGTCTTCCAGAAACTGGCAGTAGGACTGGGAGTTGAGCTTGACTCCATCCTCAGCCCGAAAAGGCCCCACAAGCTCATCTTTGATGATACCAGCCCAAACCAATACTCCACCTCCACCTTGCTGGCGTCTGTGTCGGACTGGAGCTCTTTACCAATCCAGCCACGGGCCCATCCATCTGCCCCATCAAGACTCACTCTCATTTCATCAGTCCATAAAACCTTAGAAAAACCAGTCTTGAGATATTTCTTGGCCCAGTCTTGACGTTTCAGCTTGTGTGTCTTGTTCAGTGGTGGTCGTCTTTCAGCCTTTCTTACCTTGGCCATGTCTCTGAGTATTGCACACCTTGTGCTTTTGGGCACTCCAGTGATGTTGCAGCTCTGAAATATGGCCAAACTGGTGGCAAGTGGCATCTTGGCAGCTGCATGCTTGACTTTTCTCAGTTGATGGGCAGTTATTTGGCGCCTTGGTTTTTCCACACGCTTTTTGCGACCCTGTTGACTATTTTGAATGAAACGCTTGATTGTTCGATGATCACGCTTCAGAAGCTTTGCAATTTTGAGACTGCTGCATCCCTCTGCAAGATATCTCACTATTTTTGACTTTTCTGAGCCTGTCAAGTCCTTCTTTTGACCCATTTTGCCAAAGGAAAGGAAGTTGCCTAATAATTATGCACACCTGATATAGGGTGTTGATGTCATTAGACCACACCCCTTCTCATTACAGAGATGCACATCACCTAATATGCTTAATTGGTAGTAGGCTTTCGAGCCTATACAGCTTGGAGTAAGACAACATGCATGAAGAGGATGATGTGGACAAAATACTAATTTGCCTAATAATTCTGCACTCCCTGTATATCCCTATATATAGATAGATCACGTTTAGTGCAGGAACAAATAAAAATGTGATTTCCTTTAAAAGAGAGAGAGAGAGAGAGAGATAGATAGATAGATAGATAGATAGATAGATAGATAGATAGATAGATAGATAGATAGATAGATAGATAGATAGATAGATAGATAGATAGATAGATAGATAGATAGATAGAAATTTCCCTTCCTGCCCCTGTGGGCAGTCTATCCTTCAAGCTCAGGTTCTCTACCAGAGGCCTGCGCAGTATCTTGGCTGTTCCTAGGACTGTGCTCGTCTGAACAGAGATATCCAATGTTGTTCCTCGGATCTGTTGGAGCTACGTGCTTAGCTTGGGGGTCACCGCAATTATTGCTTATTGCTTGCTCTTGGTACTTCTCAAGCTTCTCGTGTTCCTTCTTCCTGATGTTGCTGTCATTCGGAATCGCTACATCTGCTTATTTTGTTGGTTTTTGTTTTTTGCCCTTTATCCCCGTCCCTCTTCCCCGCTGTTTTTCTTTCCCTGTTCCTTTCTCCCCTTTCTTTTCCCCAGTCAAGTCTGTCCCATTTTTAGCAAGTGAAAATAAAATAAAATAAAATAAACAATTAAAGGTGAATCAAATAGACCATTACGGCAAGGCTGGGATGGTCCATTTGGTAAAGTAAATCAGTTGGGCATCTTTCTTCGCCTTTAGACAATAATTCTGATGGCAAAAGAGCCAAATGGGACAGGCAAAAAAAAAAGAAAAAAAAAAAGGAATCGCTACATATATCACTACGGCTGTCTTCTTCTGTTTGTTTACCATCACTATGTTTTGTCCATTTTGTCACCATTTTATCTGTCTGTATCTGGAAGTCCCACAGGATCTTAGCTCGGCATCTCCCATTTTGACTTCAGGACTTCCAAAGATGTTTCTGTATAGTTCAAGTTCAAGTTCGAATTTTATTCGCCACATGCAGGTTGCCCTGCAGTGAAATGAACCCGCCCCCCGACCTTACAGACACAACACAGACATCACATGGGGATACAAGTCACAGAACGGTTGCATTACAGAAAAACCACTGTATTGTACACTACAATGGGAAAAGTACAAGAGGAAAAAAAGAGACCTCTACTCATGCTGGGCTACAGGAGGACAGTATGAGAACAGGAAACAAAAAAACTCCTCTGCACAGAAAAGCACATAAATGTCCACAGTACAACATTATAGAGCACGAGACCAGCAACAGGGTTGGGTAGGGGATAAGGAGTAATCCCAGGCAACACAGCAGCCATCCTGCCACTGCGCCGACTCTCCAGCGCCGGCCCAGACCCGCCTCGTGTTCCCAGGAGGCAACAAGCATCGAAGGCATTGGAAGGGGAGGGGGGATGTGTGAGTGCTTATCAGTGTAAGTGTATGTGTGTGCGTGTCCATAGTTCACCCTATCAGGCTAAGTAAACAGTCTACTAGCCAACCCAGGTGGCCTTGCATGGGATGGGAAGAATAATCATCACACAGTCGTTATCAGGGAGTTTTTGTTCGGCTCCAGCCTTGGGCCTGTGCAGCTGGCGCCGTGGTGTCCGCATGTTGATGTTGTTGATTTTTCTTTTATGCGAGCAGCTCAGGAGAATTTCAAAGCTATTCTTAACACTCCAACACTGGTCTCTCAATCTCCCGTTGGAGAACCACGAGCCTCCCCATGATGGTATCAAACTTCTGTTCCGTGGTGTTGTCAGTCTTGTGATTCTGAGACCCCACAACTGCAGTGAGCCGTTCTGCGATGTGATCCAACTTTCGCTCAAGGGTCTCATTTTGAGCAGGCCTCTCTTTGATGTATCCCAATATACGCTCAATGGTGTTATTTTGAGTCTTCACGGCAGCTGTAAGCGTCTCCAAGGTGTTAACCATGCTGCGTTCGTTGTGAGAGCTCGCGCCTCGTCCCATTGCTTCAATTCCAGCGGGCAGCCTTGGAGGGGTTTGAACAGCCGGTTCCGCTCTCTTAATTCTCCGATAAGCCAGGGCCAAGCCAGCTCCGATCAGCAAGAACCCTGTTATCATGGTTCCGAATAGGTAGATATCTTCAGCGTCCTCGATTGACAGTCCCGCCAGGCACATGATCCTCCAGTTCTGCCACCCGTCCATCGTGTATCCGGGAGGGGAAGTCCCTCCAGGGCACTCAGGCTCTCCCGAACCCAGACTTCTCGTTGAGAAAAGGGTGTCAACAGCATTCAGAGTATACTATGCCGGCCACTTGGTTATTGCATCCCATTATGCCCTGCCCGCTAGCATCTTGCACCCTAGTGCAATGCCACACCCTGGCTATGGAGAATCCAGGTTTCAAGCCTTGCTATGACTTTATCTTTCAGGTCAGTTCCTTTCGCTCACTTAACAATCCTTCTTCGAACACACTTGGGGCTTGGTACCCAATCTCGGGTGGGGGTGATGGTATCTCCCCCCTGACCTATATCCTGGCTCCCCCTTGCCATAGCATGTGTGTTGTACCTCGTCAATCTCTAGCAGTGAGAGCATTCCCTTCTTCCAAATGTGGGAACACTGAGAGACTAGTTGTTTCGCCGTCAAAGTGGATGTGGGTATCGAAGATTCCATAGGTCCCTGATCCTATTCATGTAACTCCTTCCAAAATTGTTTGATTTTTGGGTTAGTTCCTAGCTGCGCTACACTGTAGCATTTAATGGTCAAACGTTACACTATAGCTTGTAGGAGTGGCTCATAGTCAAAGTAGCCATTCATTTGACTTGAAGCCTTGGATCTCTCCCATTCTTATTATGTCACTCCATCTTTTTTCCTACCTTGATAATTTCACCTTCCTGTGTCTCTTCCTCTGAATCCTCTGCTGTTTTTGGGATTGTTTTTTTGGACACAGTTTTGGAATTCATCTGTGTACAGTGTAGGCTGTCAGTTCACCATTTACCACAAATGTTATGTTGTCTATTTATACAAAGTAAATAAAGTAAAAGTGAGTGGATGAGTCAGTGAAGCTCACTTCTGCCTGATGACAGCAATACTGGCTGAGTTGTTAACGATATCCTGAACTGAAATGCATATACTATTATATATTGTATATATTTTTATTAGTTTCAGATTTAGCCATTCTTGTATTTTGCTTGTTTACGTTATTGTATTTTGCACAACTCTGTTGCTTGTGAAGCTCGCACACAAGAATTTCACTCACATGTACTGTACCAATGTACCTGCACATGTGATGTGACAATAAAAGTGATTTGATTTGATTTGAACTTTTTTGTCAGTAGGTGCTGCTGTTAGCCAGCATTACTGAAACTTTATTTGAAGTGGACCTAACATTGCTGGATTCAGACACTTGACAAATAAACTCTCATATGATGTTAGAATATGAGAGGGAAAGTGAGATTTTTAGAACCCTCAAGCCTAATATCAGCTGGCATTATGTTAGCTTATAACCAGCTGTTGTTGTTTAACCCGCTCATTATTCATTTCCTGGAGACAGGAGGGTTACATGTCTAATCTGCTGACAATAATTGTGACAATATCTGGAATGGATAATCATGTTTATGTTCACTTTCGTGTGTCAGAGACCTGATTTCAGTTCAGGAGATGAGGTTTGAGGTGAGGAGGAAGAGAATGAGTTGAAAATGAAGGAAGACAGAGAGTAATGGTGGAGAAAGCTGGTGGAAAGGTGGATAAGACAGGCATAATGACAATAGATGATGATAATATACACGTACGAACGTCAATGGTCTAATGTATTTTCAAGTGACAATTCTTTACTGTTAGTGCACATTTGAGGTTGTAGAAGTAAATTTTTTATACAAACAAAAAAACCTCAGGTGAACTAAACATGGAATCAATTTAAATAAATTTTATTAAAGGGGAGCGCATTCAAGTTCTGGAAAAATGCAGTGGTGGAGCAGATTTAAATCATCTATCAAGTTGCCAGCAGAAATGCTACTTTAGCATAATTCAATAATCAGAATGGAGGCACTTAATAACAGTTGTCTTAAAAAAAATATGAACTGACAATCAAATAAATTTTATGTGCAAGGTCAGTAGGAAGCTGAATTACACACACTGGAATATCTGAGGTTTATTTCAGCATCTGCATTTACCCACACAGTGAAAATACCTGTCAGTTTTATCACTTGGCGACACGGTTTCTCTCTGTTCAGCTTTAACCTTATACATAAAAAGGTCACAAAGTGGGACTACACATACTTAGCAAACATCACTATGCATCAGAACCCTGTCACTACAGTGGTAGCTGTGCAAGCGCTTAGGGAAGAAAATCATCGTAAAGCAAATCACTGCATACCCCACGTAAACGGGGAACATGGATAAATTAAATCCATTAAAGTAAATGATTAAAGACGTGGAGGTTTGCTGCTGCATGTCTAAAATTACATTTGAACCAGCATCAAAGCCACAGCTAATATGTGCATGCCGTTTATATATGGGGTTTTTTATGTTTAGGTATATTTAGGATGGATATGCAGCCCGTGATGTATTAGTAATATTGGAAAAGGAAAAGAAAAATGAGTTTAAGTCTCCTTCTTGCCAGTTTTCCATTTTCTTTTTGCTTGACAGAGTCGTGATAAAAGCCTGTGTAAATTAATTTTATATTTATGCATATTCATATTTCCATTATTTTTTGGGCATTTTCATAATTTATTTTTAGAAAATCTAAGTTAAAGATTTTAAAAATCTGCAGTAGCCTGTATATCAAGTATAAACATCCTACATCTGAAAAGTCATTCAGGGAGAGCAAAGTTGTGACACAGACCTTGAAATTTAATATGAGACTCTCTTAACACTAGCAGAAATGCAGTGGAAATGAAGAGTATGATGGGTGAAGAACAAATAACTTGCATTTCTCCTTTCCTCTCTGTTTGTGATTTTCACTTAGATGTGAATGCCTTTGTTGAATTAAATTTATCTGCCACATGTATTCATTTCCAAGAAAATTATATTTGAAGTTTCCTTTTCTGTCTGAACTGCAACCACATTACCATAATGCATCCTTAGGCAGTTTCCATAGAAACAATCTTTGTGAACATTCCTTTGTAGAGCTGATGTTTTCCAGCGTATGACTTTTGTCATTTGATGAAATAACACTGCCAAAGTTACCTTCAATAAATGATAAATATGCAAGTAGCTTTAGTTACACAATGCATAATTATTATCATTATTTTGTACATTCGTATGGAGTCTGACCTTTCTTACAGTAAAATGCTGCTCGAGGGCCTGGAGATGTAGGAAAAGCAGATGAAAAAACACATTTACATGTTTAAGACATGTTAGCGTACTCCCTGAGTTTACTTGGCGTACCTTTCAAAAATACCTTTTTTAAAGTAAAGCTACACAAATTCTAAATGCAAATAAACAAAATCCAAAACACATTTAAAGTTGCTATATATATATAATAGTATAATAGTGGTTCAGATATTACATGTTTGCTCACTGTTATCACTCTCAGCTTTATTGATTTATTTTCTTCCTGAAATGTTGTCATAATAAAAGTTTTAAGCTCAAGTGGTCTAGGTTGAGCCATGGACCCTAGAATGATGAATGAACAGAAGTCTCAAGTTCACTCAGTTCTAATTATTACTGTTAAGGGATGCTTAATTGTTTTACTGGAAAAAATAATGCCTTCTTTGTCCACACAAGAAAAAAACAGGTTGATGAATGAACAAAACCAGCTTTACTGTCAACCTCAAGCCTGGGACACTGGTAAGCAAACAGACACAGTGACAAACGGCAGTGCTAAACCTTTGTGAAAAAATATATCATAAAACTGTAGTAAAATACAATAAATATGAACATTTGGCTATTACTGTCTGATGCTAAACTGTCTTGCATCTACTTTATAGTGTCACTTTACCTGTATTTAGAATACATGAGCCAATTAAAATGGTCTCTATCTTATATAGGTGTTACAAAAGTCTTGTGAATTTCAGGATTTGATGCGTCTGTAATTATTCCAATTAGGGGTACTACGCTTAAAGATAAGCCTATTACATTTGTATGAAGGCATTTTCAAAATACTTTTTAAAGGGCAATTTGTTGTTTAATTGAATCAGATAATCAAAAATTAATCCATATTAACAGTCATAATGCAATATGCGAAAGTATTTACCAAATGAATTATTGCTGCAGTTGCAGTGTGCAGAAGGTAAATTCATATGCTGGATCAACCTTGTGGAAGACATTTCAGGCTTATTGAATTTTTATTGATGTATGTTGTCCATTTCGTATTCATATGTTTTTACTTTTGGCTTTACTGATAGAAAAAGCAGGGAATGTTAACTGTTCTCTAGCACTAGATGAGAGGACTTTGTGTGGACTTTGTTTTGACACAAAATAGAAAGAAAAAGAAGAAGAAAGACACAGTCCTCTCCCTGTGTTTGTCTATTACGTCTTAATTTCTGATGCTTAACCCTTGTGCGGCCCCGGGCCTGGACAAAAAAAAAAAAGAAAAGCGTCCGGGCGCCAGTCCCTCAGTGAGGTCCATGACCACTCGAGTGGCCAGGTTCTTTTCAAGAGGACCGAGCTTGTCGGGCTTGCTGGCGTACACCTGCATTTTCCACGCATAGCTGGACCGGGCGTCGCATGCAACCCATATCTTGATCCCGTACCTGGTTGGTTTGCCGGGCATGTACTGCCTGAACAGACACCTTCCTGTTGGTGAGATGATGAGACACAGGGAGACAGAGAGAGAGACAGAGTTCAGAACGTTTCCGAGTTTCACAAGCACAAAGGGAGAAAACCAAATAAAAGCCCCGAGCGAAAAAAAAAAAAAATACAAAAAGTACAAAGAACTACATTGAGGAAATCCGAGTATCTGTCCCACACGTCCTCATCATCATCATCATTTCACACACACACACACACACACAAACACACACAAACACACACCTCTAAACAGCACCAGTCTCTTGTCCACGGTGACCTCGGGTCCTGATCAGTACATGAGAGTCAAGCGCCCGCACCACTCGACCGACATCGCTCTGACCGGGGCCAGCTTGTCGTATCGACTGTGGTCGTCGCAACACCTGGCCTCTCTGGTCTCTCGGTCATTGAACCGCAGGGCGCTC